>NC_046368.1:11199862-11878034 GCF_011125445.2 Fundulus heteroclitus | reverse complement strand
TTTATTTGCTATGGACGTGCGTTCTTTTCTCTTTCTTTTTCTTTCACTCCATTCATCAGTCTAATGGGTCCATCCTTAATGGATGGGCTATGGGCAGAAGCTCTTAAAGGCATAGCACAAAAAACAAAATAGCAGCTTCTGCATAACAACGCCTCATGGCGAATCATTTGCTTCACATTATGAATGTGAGATACCACATTTATCTTTTTGGCTCATTATCAACTGTAAAAGAAGATCTAATATGGACAGTTTGGGCGGATCAATCTGACACTTTGGAAATTGTAGAAATTACCATCAGAAAGTTTGGTAGGAAAGTAATTTTTTTGTCTATATGGGCATGGGTGGCCTTTTGCTTTTGCAATTATTTTTTGCTGAAATCCAAGGTCCATCTGCCAATCTACCTTTAAGTTAACAAGAAAAGACAAGCAAAGATCTTGCACTAGACCTATTTGTTTACTACACCGCATATTTTCAGTTTATAGCTCCTTGGGAATCATCTTACTCTATGTCTGCCAATGGAGATTCTTTACTGACCATGTGTCCATTCAGCACAGGGGAATGTTTTATACCAGCTTTGACAAGCAATAATCTAAAGTACTTTTTAACAATCTACTCTTATCCCAAAGTATGCACATTTGTTTATGTGTCACCCGTGAATTATATCAACCAGCATAAGGTCCTGCATAGCTTTTTGTGCATTGATTAATAGTAATAAAAGAGCATAATTAAATAGAATTTATTGTCCCACATTGGGGAATTCAGAAACATTAATTTCTTGTATCTTAAATGCATTGAGAAGAGCATGCATTGAGTCTATAATTCATTCAAAATTGTAACTTTCAATAAAAAACTATCTCAAAAGCTATTGTTAACTGTATGGGTAATAAAGTGCATGTTCATGGGTACAAAAGGAAGAAGGTTGAGACAAAAAAGTAACACATAAGTAAGTACTAGAGGTGCAAAATGTATAAGTAAAACGTTGAGAAAAGAGGGAGATATTTAGGATTTTAACACCATATAGACATTACAAAATCATGTAAATGTTCAGTGTAATTAGTCCTCTTTGTCTTATCACATTGGGAAATGCAGTGGTTTGAAAGTCTTGTGTGTCCTATCACTACAATAAATAGCAATTCTTTCCATATGAGCTTATCATTGGGATACATTTCAATTGTTATTTGAATGACCCCCCCCCCCCCCCCCCCCCCCCCCCCGCAAGAAAAGAGTCCAATAACTTAATTAATTTTTTCATTATTTGAACTTTGTTGTATTTGTTTCATATAAATGTTCTCACAGGCTGATTTATTGGGTGAGTAACAGTGAAAACCACGTGTGAAGAGTTTTAAATAAGGTCCTCATCCAGCAATTACATACCACTAATAAATCACCTAAAAAAAAATTCTTAAAAATATACCAGTTATATTGACCAGACTATTAATTTGACCATATTTTTCTGCCAATATTTTTATACACTGGGTAAAATTTTATTCTGTGTGATATCTAGGGTTTCTTTATTGGTGGCCCTTGGATGCGATTTGAGTAATTCTTCATATTCCGGTTGAGCCAAACATTTATGTCCCATCTTCTCGTCAGTGACCACTTTTACTTTCACTTACAGTGTAAAACTATTTGTGCACCTTAGCTTTTTCACGTTTGGTCACATTACAATAAAAAGTTTAATTGTATTTAATTTGGATTTTATGTGGTAGACAAAATGTAAATTGTAAATAACTGTAAAGTACAAGAAAAATAATGCATGCCTTTAAATGTTGAATTTGAAGCTAGCACCCTTTACTCTGACACCTCTAAAATGATATTCTCTGAAACTAGTTGCTTTCTAAATTAACTCATAAATCAAAGAACACTAATTAACAAACAGAATCGTGTGTGTCTTTGTATAAATACAGGAGTTCTGGGAAGGCCTTGGACGTTTGGAAGAGGGCATTAATGAACAACTGCAACATATTTGCAGTTGTTCATATTTACCATCCATAGCTTTAAACACAGAATCTTTGATCAAATTTGAACAGTTACTGTTCACAACATTCTCCGTTCAATCTGATTGAGCTTGAGATATTTTGCAAAGAAAAGTGGGCACAAGGCTCTTAGAACAAAGTTCTTAGCGAAATAGTCATGCAAGCCTCTCCAAGGTGGAATTAATTTTCTTGTTTAAAAATAAACATTTATATTCAGACGTCGGCTTTCCTCTATTGTAAGACGTTAGGAATAAAAACAATAGAACTACAGTGCTGGAGCTCCTTGGAATTCCTGACTATTTCCAAGTACAGCTGAGCTGCATGAAGTCCTGCCAACAAAGGGACTTGAACCCAAATCTTCCCTTGAAATTGTGTCTTTTCCCTCGACTCTCGATCTCATCTACCGTCCCTTGGCTGTTCTCTGTCTCTCTCCTCTGTTCAGCAAGAAGAAATAGTTGGCTCTCATAGACACAAAGGTTGTCTACGGGTCTGCCTGCTACTGAGATTTTCAGTGAGTAAGGTGTGTGCGTTAAGAAGAGAGTGAGCACTTTAAATAGAGCCAAAGAAAGGAAGTGAATTTCCTTGTTCTTTTGAGACGAAGCTCCAGCTGATACAAACATCTGTCATATTCCATTACTTCACACTCTTTGTTTGGCTTCAGCTACAAACTTTTTTTTTTCAAAATTATGTCTAGTTTTTTTAATCTCTCTCTCTCTCTCTCTCTCTATCATATCCTTCACTAATTCTGTCTCTCTGTGTTAAAGCGAAACGTGAAACTCCCAACAACATGTTTAAGTATCTCGCGAAGAGGGAAAAAAATAATACATAACTTCAAGCACTGTGGGTTGAAGTTTAGGTACATAAGAAAGCTTTTATGTTCAGAAGCTCAGAAGGAGCTATTACAAACCCATTCGGTTTTTCATGAATTACTAATTGCAATGGGCTTGAAGAGAAAAACTCTAAATATCTAAAGCAGGGGTGTCCATGTATGGCCCAGAGACCACTTGCGGCCCTCAAAGGGAATTTTTGCGGCCATTGACTGCAATGCAAACAAATGCTGCAAATTTGGTTTTCCAGCTCAAGGTTGGAGTTAAAAACCGTATTAAAGTATTTACTTTAGAAAACCGCTAGAATGGGGTGCCTCTCACCAATCCCAACCACCTTGTCAAGACTAACATAATCAATATTTCCTGCCAATAAAGGAGTTTGAGATCATTGACTTCATCCTGGGCACTGGTCTAAACAGCAATTTGCTGACAATCATGTCTGTTAAAAAGCAGACCGGGGCAGGCCAACACACCAGTCCTTTGTTGCCATTGGGGATATTAATGACCACAAAACTGAACGAGATTTTCTGTTTGTCTTTTTGTCAGGTTGGGTTTTGGACTGCCCCCTCTCCTGGGACATCTCAGGTCTCCACACAGTGTGGAGCCCATTCCTCCCGTCCAGCTCCCTTGGCCAGTGCCTAGACCCACTGGTGTGCTAGTGGTCCTCGGTGTCCGGGGCTGAGTGCTTGGTGTGTGCTGACTCACTCTTGGCGGCTGCTTCGCAGGGCCTGGACGCCGTGGCTCTGACGGGGTCCCGCTCGGGAGTGGGATGCCCCTGGGCCTTGGGTCTCTGGGCCCATGGCTGGATCCCCTCTGGCACAGTTGGCTGCCAGCGGAGCCCATGGGCTCATCTCCGCAGCTTGCGGGAGCTTTGGCACTGTGGCTACTGGGGGATTTCCTGGGGCTCCTCTCAGCCCTTCCCTGGGGTGGCGGTGGCAACTATCCCAGTGTAGTTCCCTCTTGGGCCTTTTTGTTCTGGGGTTCCTTTCGGGCGCCTGGGGTTCTGGTTTCCTAGATGTCTGCCTTGGCGCTCTGGGGGTCGGGTCTTTGGCTCCTCACAATCACTATTGAGCATTTTTCTCATGGATAAACCTTACATACACAAGTGCACTCTCACAAACACCTACAGGTGCTTGGGTCCAGGTGCTTACAGATTCACTTCTATACAGAAAAAACCTATGGTTAGCTTTAGCTGTCTATTTATATGTCTTGTATTAAATAAGGCTATGTATTCTTCAGTGATGCAATCAAGGATTGGTTGTATGTACCTCTAATATTTTATTGGAAATTGGGGCAAGGTGGGCTGCAGAGATCTACAATGCTGTACAGATCACTACCTTCTAAAAACGTTGCACACGAAAAAACTATGTATTTTGAAATACAAAAAATAAAAAACAATGAGCGTTATCATATATTTATCTGTTCTTTTTCTGAAAAGCCAGATTATCATGCTATAATTAAGCATACACAGACTCCAACCCTTGCCTGGCGCCCAATCTCAACCTTTTCTTTCTGCAGGAAGGGGGCATGTGATAATGGTTTCTGGTTGCCTTTTGAGCTGAGCTCAGCCGGGTCTGGGAGGCCAAAGCTCAACCATCCTGCAAGCCCTTTGCAATGACTCCTTCACAAATCATCCGTCTGGAGCTCAGAATCCCTTCGCTTTTTCCTCCACATTCGGCAGTTCAGGCATCTGATGATTTCACCTCAAGGGAGTCTCCTTTTGCAAATTTTCCAGGCAACAGATCATTCTTGAATGACTTTACTTTCTTTCTGGCCTTAGAGCACCTTGAAATTTCCAAGATTAGGCTGGGGAGTATCATTAGAAGAGGAATATCCAGGTTTCCCTCCTAAACCTATTTCCACAGTTCCTTTCTCTCCAGCCCAACTAGCAAAAGACAACATACGTACGTATAGCTATTCTTTTTGTTACCCATCACTCAACAATTGACAGTTTGAAATCCCTGGCAGTATATGGTTTTGCACTTTGCTTTGTTTGTATGCACCTGTGAAAGATGAAAATAGTGACTGAAAGCTTGCATGCATATTAATTTGAGTTTGCATGACTGTGTGCGCATTTTGGTGCCTGTTTGTATTTGCAAGTGATTGGCAGTTCATATGTATTTCATCTGAACAGATATTGAGGAGACTGACGGGGGTGAAATTAAAATTGCATCCTTTGTCAGGGAATCACAATCCACAATGCTGGTCATCATTTTCTAAGTGCTGGTTAGCACGCCACTGTATGTGCTTATATGTGTGTGTGTGTGTGTGTACACATGTTTAGCACTCTTTGGGTGCAAGTGTGCGAGCATAATAATCTGTGTGTGTGTGTGTGTGTGTGTGTGTGTGTGTGTGTGTGTGTGTGTGTGTGTGTGTGTGTGTGTTGGGAACTCCTGGGGTATTTAGCCCGTCTATCAGAAAACAATACATTTTTGAAATCTGACAGCTTCAGATCACTCACATAATGACAGGAAACAGGTGCTTAGTGCTGCAGTCGCACAAACTCAATCCAATCCCTCCATCCTCTTTCAACCATCTCTTCCATCCAAAACCCTCCATTTAGCCCCCTTCCACTACTTTCTTATTCCATATTTATTTATTCATTTCTCACTGGAGAGGAAAGGGCTGAATAGGCGTGATTCTTTCGGCTGCTTAATTAAAATATATAATTCATCTGCATTAAATGATTTCGCCTGAGCATTTTTTTTTTTTTTTTTTTGGAACCCGATTTGGGAACATTTGCATTTAAATTGGAAAGCCAGGAGGGAAATACACTAGGCAGGCTGGGTTGTGTGTAAAAATAAAAGTGAGTTTTTGTTTTTTTTAAATCACCTAACTTACTTTGTTTTTTTTACCCTCAATCTTTTTGACCAAAATGGTAAAAGGATTGATGTGCAGTAGCTGGCAATTGGGGTCAGTTTATTTTTGGGCTACTTAAACATATCAAACAAAAAGAAAACAAAGACTGTGACACAGCCATACATGGTTTTCAAAAGTTGAATGGCTAAAAAGTAGCACATGCATAGTATCGCTGCCATTGACTGTACTGTCTACAAATGCGGGCTATATGGAGGACTGCAAGAAAGCCACTGTTGAAAGAAAGCTATGAGAAGTCCCACTTGGACTTTGCCACAGCATGTTTCGCATACGACAGAAACACATAGAAGATTGTTAGATGTGTCCAAAATTTTTACGTTTGACTTACATCCAAAATATGCAAAGTCAGAGAGGAAAACCTGTAAAAGTCCATGGCAACATGGATGACGCTACATACAGTGTGTTCCTAGAAGATACCCTGTTAAGAAGCAGGGCGGAGTAATTATATTATATTGTTTACTATTATCAGAGGGAAACGTTATTATAATTAAAAAAAAAAGTTTTCAAACCCCAAAAACAAACCAAATGTTTGGTATTGTTACTCTTACAAAATTATTTTTTTTCCACTGACCATCAGTATTTATATATTTGAAAATATAGTTGAACATGGAAACTGATGTACCAGATGTGTCCACTTAAGACAGTGAAAAACTTGCCTGCCAGCGACACAACTGCCCTAAACATACAGCCCGAGCTACAATGGTACGCTAATGTGGGCCTAGTCAAGGAGAAAACCAAAATCCAATTAAGAGTTGTAACAAGAAATTGCTGATGCTTTCCTTTATCTCTGACTGAGTTGGAGCTATTTTGGAAAGAAGAATGGGCAAAAGGTTCAGGATTTAAAAGTGCAAATCTGGTAAAAACCTACACATGTATTCACAGAGAATGTGGGGTGTGTGGAACACATTTTATATTTTTATTTGTAAAGATTTGGAAAACCTTCTCTTTTTTTTCCACTTCTTAATCAGGTGCTGCTGTCCTGCGTTACAAATAATATCTCAATGATATACACTGCAGGTTATGGTTATGGCGTGAAAACTTAGATAGGTATGAATACTTTTTTCATACACTAAATGTAAGTTTACCACCATGACTATGTTTATAATAATCCTTGGAAGCATAGATAAAATGGCATCCTCTATGGACATGTTGCACAATAACAAGCAGTAATCTGACAGAAATGGGATGACCAATGCCTCTTCAGTGAAATAAAAAGATTGATCCTTTGGGTAATAAACAGCGATTTTTCGCTCTCCACTAAAAGTAGCAAGTTGAACCCTCAGGAACATCAACCGCTGCTTTCGAAAGTGCAAGAGAAGATAACTATCGGACTCTGATTATTGTCTGCAAGGATAACAGAAGGAAACTGCATGTGAGGAGTTTTTGTCTCTAAGTAAGACATCCATCATGCGGGAGAATGTTCCCTGTTCCCCCGACAACATAAAATCAAAACAAATGATTTGGCTCTTAAGGTACCTTTTTTATTAAGTAATGCGCTGGATTGAGATTTATGGATTGAACAGGCAATTACTAAGAATGTGACGCTGAGAGACCGGGGTGCATTATCCAGCTGGGTCCTAGCCGGAGGAGGTTGGTTGTTTAGCCAAAAAGCATCTCGTCTGGTAGCACGGAGAATGATGAAAGTCTATAAAATCACACCTTACTCTCAGCCTGTTTTATATAATAAATCACAGGAACACTATTCCCCATCTGTCGGAATGGGCTGTGGAGAAAGAAAGGAAACACTTCATTGTGTGTGTGTGTGTATGTATGTGTGAGATGGGGGACGTGCAATATGCCAGCAACATAGGTTTGTTTGGGAACTTTGAGAGGATATGTCCCTTGAAAAGCAGAAGTTCCCTAGCAAAGCTGATAAGTTACAACAAAGTCTTAAAATGGCGGCATTTACCTAAGAACCCTAGTCTGGGACAAGGGCAGAGTCTGGAGAAGCTCACATTGTTTCAGGGAGAAAGCTGTAATTGTATTATTTAGAAAAGTAATAGAAAGCTTCAACCTCCTCTCCAGGATTTGTACCTTTACTTCAAAAAATGATCTTGCTGCATTGAAAAAGGACACCTGTTCTTTAGAGAGCTCCATGTAGTAACTAAAACCCTTCCTCTTAAACACGTTTGTCCTTCCTGTAGGCAATGACAGGAAAGTCGCCCCAGTTATGAACAGTTTTCTCCCATTTTTTATGTCAGCTTTTCAGCTCACATTGAGAACATCATGCATGCTGAACATCGACTCACAGACAGATATTATTGATCTAAAAATGTTTTAACACTTTCGCCATAAAATAACCCATAATTCAGCCATGTCAGATATATTTTTTTTATGTTGCAGCAACCTTAAGTTTATTGGTACCTTCAAAGATGATGAAAAAAATAAATAAGTTAGTCACTGAAGCTGCATAATCCCACACAGCATTTTTTTGGTAAAAAAAAAAAAAAAAAAAAAAAAAAAAAAAACAAAGAATGCAAGCAACTATTAATTTAAAGCCAATTTTTAGAGGGAAAAAAAACAAAAAAGATGTTTCACCCATCATCTGTTGCGTATCATAGATTGGGTCACACAGGGGTGACGTCTTGAAGTAAAAACCCAGACGTTTATCTCCCCAAGCAACACTCTCCAGCTCAAATTCTAGTGCTCACACTTTAGTTTTCCAGCTCATCCCAAGGTGTTCCCAGAGCAGACGGGACAGATAATCCCTCCATTAATGTCTGGGTCCACCCTGTGGTCTCCTCCCAGTAGGACATGTCCTGTAAACCTCCAAAGGGAAGGCCCCATGAGAACTACCTCAACTGACTTCTTTCAGGTTTATAGACATGTATTGTTTTTAAATCAACTGCCATAATCCTCACAGATATTATCACCTTACTCAAAATACTTTAACCTTCTTTTGTCAATTAAACGAGCAACACTTCTCTTCTCAATCCTCTTCTACGTTTTTAAATGTATAATTGTTGTACTGATTTTAGATCTCAGCAAGTTTAGATCAACTATTGGAAATTTCTATTTATTTTGTTCAAATTGTCAGGAGTAGCAGTAATGGTGTCCCTTGCGCTTTTGTTAAAAACCCTTTTGTAACATATTTTTTGTCTCCACTGCATAAATATGCACAAATAAAAGGTTGAGGTTATTGGTTTAAGTTTATGCCACTGGAACAAGAAAATTAATTTATTTTAAGGATTTTAATACGTTGTTATCAGGGTTGCAATGAGCTGCCAATGATGCTCTAATTACAAATTGGAATATAAGGTACATGCTGATTATATTAAAATGATATTGGTGTATTAAAAAGTTAAAGCGAAGGTGAAAAAAAAAAAAAAAAAAAAAGAAAATATTGGAACAATGTTGTTTTCTTTGCACTTTCCCAGCTGCAGAAACATTTATTCAATCTTTAAGAGTGATGTAACTAACTGACAGGTGTTTATCCACAGAGGTTTCCAACATTAATTAGCTCAAATGTTAATGAGTTTACTCTGTCTGTGACCCAGATGGCAATAACACCAGAAAAATAAGCTTGCGTGGCACACTCATCCATCAGTAACCCTCCCGAGCCAACACACATTTACACAAAAACACATAACTAATCACACATAAGTAGCGCCAACTGTAACCTTTGATGTCAAGCGCCACATACAGTATTGCAGCTTCCTCATTCCCATAATGCTTTGCTGTGCTCAGTAACACTAATTCTGTCATCAATCACACCGCGTTGCGGCAGATTAACTACAAGCACCAAGGAGGAGAGGGGCGGGGTGGGTGGGGGTCCGGGCCTGATAGTGTGTCTGCAGGCATTTTGGGAACAGCACACACCTACACACGCACACACACACACACACACACACGCACAACTGGCATTTAGTGGCATGTGTTGATAGCTGGACGGCTGTGACCTTTTTCTCAGTCGTGCTGGCTATAATTGTTCACTAAAGACGACATCAGTCGCATCTCAAGAGGTAGCAGAGGTTGAGCACATCAATACACACACTTACATGGAAGTACGTAAGCATGTAAATGTGAATGACTTTTTTTCTTGGGGGGGGGGGTGGTGTCTTGGTGATAAATTTAGTCATTGATCACATGTGACTGCTTTCAGCTGGTTGGTTGAGATTTAGAGCACCTGAATATGTCAGCCACTGTGTGTCGTGTGTCGTAGAGCAGGTCCCACATCACAAAGCTGAAATGCTGTAAACCCGAGTAGTCACTGGGGGGGATATGAGAGTGCTCATCCTGAATGGTTGCTGTCTCTTTAAAGGAAGTTATCAAAGATTATAGTATTATACCTTTAAATTTGACTTGGTCCTTAAAAGAAGGCACCACCAGGATTCCAAGGCTTGCACACAAGTCTCGAAAACGTTTATACGATAACTTGTTTTGTAGGAATTTCTTTGCTTAAAAGTGACTATAAATGTATGTGCAATGTGTTTTTGTCTCCGTCCAGCCATCTGGACCTCCTTGTATGTGTGGAAGCAGATTTAGGTGGTTAGAGAGCTCTTGAAAAACACACTGTTACCTCCAGCCCTCTCACCTCTGAACTCTATAAGTGTATCAAAGCTAAGAAAACAGAGCACTTGGTGTGTCTGCGTGTGTGTACGTGTAAATGAGTGTGTGCGTGTCGGCATTCTTAAGTCCTACAAGGCTTTGAATGATGGGTGCAGGGTCCCCCCCTTTGTGAACAGCGAGCCTCCAGGAGCTGCACAGCATGTGTGTGTCTGTGTGTGTGACGGGGAGGAGTGTGTGATGTACAGGCTGTGATGTTCGGAACAGAGGTGTTTTTACTGGGAGTTAATCAGAACCAGAGCTCAGGACTAGCCCACTGTGGGTCAAACACTCACAGCCACTGCCCCACCTTTTTTCCATAAATTCAAGGGCATGATCTGCATTGCACTGGATCACTTTGGTCTTTGTAGTTAATGTATATTCAAAGAAAATAACACATATCACTTTTTATGTTTGATTTTGGACCTTTGTTTTCGTTATTAGAAAACAATAATACTGTATATGGGTAACATTACTGAAAAAAGTTACTCACAAATCTTTGTTTCATTGTTTCTAAAAAAGAAATATTAAAGTGTGGGGTGCACATTTGCCCCCCAGGTTCATGTGAGAAAATCAGCCATTCAAAAATCCAATGCCTCTGTTTGTTTTAAACATTATTTTATATTTATCTTCATTACAAAACGCTACATTTGTTTTAGAAATGAAAATCTTATTGTTATTAATTCTTTATTCTATAAAATAACTGTGTTGTAAAACTGTAACAATACAACATATTGACCTTCCATGCATCCGTCCCTCCCTCAACTGCCTACATCCCATTAACTTTGCAAGACTACCTGTGGACAGGTACCCATCTCCAGTAGCCGTTGGGCGAGAGGTTCGGTACACCCTGGACAGGTCGCCGGTCCGTCACAGGACAAAACCTGATTTAAACCTTAAAATTTCTGTCATTTATAAGTGAATGAGTAACATGTATTTGTTAAGTAATTTCCTCTGAGAAAGCAGCCACAAAACACTGTACACAAGACAAAGGATTCTAGATCTTTCAAATGTTCCTACATGCATGCCCGGTATGAGGGACAGCTGCAAAGTCAACGACGCAATGCAGGCGACTGGCCACCGTGAATACACGCTCTTTCAGGAGAAGTGAACGCTGCAAGTCAAGGACTTGATGCAATCTGCTGGGTTTCCATTCATAGAAACTTTTTAACCAATCTGTCTGTATGGTTTGACTTAATTGACTTTGTAAAGTGCCTTCAGATAACATGTGTTGTGAATTGGCGGTAGACTGTTCCGCAACCTTGGTGTCATGGACTGAAAGGCCGTTTCCCCCGTGGTCTTTGGACAGCTGACAAACATTGATCATCTGAGCAAAGACAACAAGCAGCAGCATATTTTGCGGGAAACTGAGATAAATAATCTGGGGCATGTCTGTTTGGTGTTCTGTGTGTTAATGTAAGATCTAAAGCAAATCCTTTAACTGATTAGAAGCCAACTTAAAGAGTGTAAAATTGGGCTAATGTGATATCAATAGCTGGAACATGTCAGCATTCTGTCCACAGTTCTTAACAAAAGCTTACATTTCTTTTTCTGGTCGGACCAAAGAGATCATATGTCACATTTTAGAAATGTTCCTTAAATGAAAGAAAGAAGAATGAGAAAGAGATTTTACGTGTGAGTAAAAGCCCATAGAAAAATAAAATATTACAAGTTTTTGATTTGCAGACTGGGTATTGGACATAAAAGAAGCACAAGCCTGACTGATTTTTGTATAGTTTTGGAGCAGCTGTAGGGAGTTAGGTTACTTTTCAAGTTCTGTACAACAGCTTCCCACAATATTGGATTCAAAATATTTATATCCAAATTTTGAAATGTAGAGTTTTTATTGGCTTACACAACTTGACAAACATAAACATAGGCAGGAAAATATTTCCACGTTGAAAGTGAAGGCTCATACTTAGTGTTACAAGTTTAGTTTTTCTGCTGCTTGGGTTAAATTCGATGCACATGTTGGCTGTAATTAAATCTCAACAATAAATTGCCATTTAGTCGTGGTAAGTTGGAAAACAAAACCCTGTCTCTACAATTTATTTACCGTTGTCAACCAGCCACTTTCTCCTCGATGTTCCGAGATCAAAGTTAAAACGAAGAGGTGATCCAGTTGCTGCGGCTGCCCCAAGACTGTGGATTACGTTACCTCTACATCTCTGCATCGCTCACAGCATAGAATCATTTAAATGTCTTTTAAAAACTCCTCTTATTCTTATTACAGTTTTATTGTTTTTAATGTTTTAAATGGTCGTTGAAACTGTGAAGTATGTTGGACAACTGTTGTTGTTTTTCAATGTGCTACTCAAAGAACCCGCATCAACTTTTTTTTGTCAATAAACTGTTAACATGTTGTACTGTCTACATATCCTCGTCATTATTTTTACAAATTTGTGGATATTTGTTGAAATTCTGCTTTTGTGTCTAAAACAGTCACTGTGGCACCCTCCTAGGGTTAAACAGTGGTCTTCCATTGAATTTAGAATCCATATTGCTATTGGTTTAAAAGTTTTTGTAACGTAATTTGGAGAAACTGATGTCAGTAGCTCTGCTGCTGTTGAATATGGCAGGCCAATTTAATCAGTCATTTTGTCTAGTCATAATGTCACTGTGACTAGTATGAATTTTAATTTAAGATATGGCCAATGTCATTCGGACAACACAAAACTAAATTACAGGTATCTATGATGACAAACAACACATACATGATAAAATATGTAGTTTGACTTTTACAAGGTAAAACTGAATTACAGATATCTGTAATTACAGTTTTGACTAGTCAAAATCTAATTGCAGATATTCTGAATAAGAGTTTTGACCAGACAAAATTATGTTGCAGATATCAGTAATTAATGCTATAGAGCCATCTCACAGGCAGACTGCTGCTGCCTCGTCCTGAAACTCGCCCTCACACTACCATGGCAGCACCGGCTTCGGGCATTGCTCATTCAAAGCCTTGAGCCAGTGGCTCAAACTGATAAGGGTCTGCCCCAACGGGCTCCGCAAAGCCTCCCTCAACCGCCGGTGACGAGTGGAGTGAAAATCTTCCACCTCAAAAGACCGAACCATGGTGTACCAGCGCCATTTTGCCAACTCCCCATGATTCAATATGGCAAATGAAGCTAGCTGCCACCCCCTTTCCCACGTACCCCTGACCACTTTGTCAGATTTTTCTGGGAATATGCTTTTAACAGGGGGGTGAGTTACCCTTTAAATAAATCTGACATTGACATTCCTGTCATGTTCTAAAATATTTTATCGCAAATATAACTAATAAGTTGAATATTACTTGAATTATCAAGCAACAAACATTCTGTTATACAGTGGAACAATTTGCAATGAATGCACAATGCGAAAGGATAAGCAGGGACACAATTAAATGCATGGTATTGCTGTAGCAACTGGCTGATGAGCTTAAACTGAAGTGCACCCTAACTCAAACTCTGCATAAGGACCCCCCAAAAAAACAACCTCTACAGTAGTCTGTAGAACCACATTCTGCAATAAGGGTACTGTTAATAGTGGTTAACAATTTTTTAGCAGCTTCACAGACAGTTTTACACATTTACTGTACATGTGCTAGCATGCGTAATTTACTGACAAAAACAGACACCATGAAATGACTTGCCAGATATTTATACACAAGCTCACCTTAAGAAAGAAAATCAATAAATAACATCAAAGAATAGAAGTTTATTTGTTCTGTTTTATTCTGAGTCGGAAGGCTTTGTCAGTATTGCGTCTCAGTTTATTCATTCAAACCAAGAGAGAATCAGAAGACTATTCCAAAGAGCAAAGCCATGTCTCCTTCACAAGCCAATTTCAAGCATTCCTTATGGCCAGTATGATGAAGGGTTCTTCTCTTCCAAAACCTAGTCGACGTTATTTAGGGAATAATTGCCTACTCCACTGACCCGAAAGCAGTCCAACATTGGATGGACAGTTCTCTCTTCAACAGTAAAATAAGCAATATGTTCTATTTACTTAATACGATGCTGTAAGTGTTTAACATTTAGCATCAGTTGCAACGTTGGAATTTTAAACACAGCTCAACGAAGCTTAAACACAGGCCAGAACGGTAAAATCACATGCACACATGAGGCGAGCAAGAGCTTTGGTAAATCTGGCTTTTCGAAAATATATCCTTGTTAAGAATAACAGTAAAAAATGATATAAAAAATTAGAAAGACAAAGACACGTTTTCTTGTCGCCTGACACAAATAGTGTGTATGCTAAAAGTTGTGTGTGTGCGTGCTTGCGTGCGTGTGTGTGTGTGTGTGTGTTTACTCGCCATGTTGGCCAAGTCACCGCAGTAAACATAGCAGTTACAGTTACAGCACAGATCAGGCTTGAAAACACTCCAACACTCATTTACAACAAACATCTACACAACCAGCCTCACATACACTGCACAATTGCTATCTGTTAAACTGTCCACTGATTTTTTTTTACCACCAGGCTATTTGTGGAGGTCACTCCTACAGTTTGGCCTGGATGGAGGTCCTGTTGGGTGGCCTTTCCACAGTTGGGTGGCAAACTAACACATACAGCCCACACACGTGATATGTACGAGATATGCACTCAAAAGACAGGCTCATTAAGGCAATTTCTGTCATTTTAGGAAGACGTGTCCAAAAATAGACACAAAACTTTAATTTTCATCTCTATTTTTATCTATGCCAGAAATCATCATCTATCTAATATGAATGTGAAATTATAAAATTAGTGAAAACACTTTAAAATGAAAAAAAACAACAACATATGTCTCGTTATGACAGCAGAATTAAACAACATATGTATATTTAATTCACTTGGTCATACCTTTATGCCACATAAAAGCCAATACAGAAGTGAAAAAACTCCCAATGCACAATTCAATTGCTGTATTAATTTATTTCAGTGCAAGACTACACAATAAATATGCTATGAAATGGTAACCATTCTCGCTGTGTAGGACGGGCGTCTCACCAACAGTTATATACCTGCAGGCTGTTATAGTTGCAGCCGTCTACAAATGGTTTTTAATGAGGATTCTGAACTTGTAAAATAAACAAAGTTCGATAGTAATTACTTGAGGGACCATCTACTGTATGTGTTTAGCACGGTTGCTCTCTGTGAAATGTAGACTTAGGCACCGAAATGACGCCTTAATTTCAGAGTGGGAGAAGTAAATTTGGTGGTCAAGAACCTCAGCAACCAGGTAAACAGGCTAAATACACAGGAGCATTCACTAAGGTATAGTTGCTCTCTGTTGCTTTTCTGTGAATAAATACGGTTTATGGCTGAAATAGCGGCATCGGGGTTCAAGGGCATTCCTTATGCCATCGTTACCTTACTTGCCCGCTTGATTTACTTATTAAAATGCATACGAGTAAATAATGTACTCATGTAACCTTTTCATCTGAAAAGTTATGATGTTCCCTTTGTAAAGCACTGAAACGTTCATGTAAGGTAATGGGCTGGAAATAGAGTTGCTTTATCTGGATGCAATGCGTACATAATAAAAAAGAACCATAAGAGATAACACAGGATATTATATCAAATACTTGTACAGCCAATAATAATGATGAGTCAGTCGTTCTAAATATAAACCTGCTGAACTATGAGGACATTGCATTACATCCCGACTGCATGCTTAGTCACCCCGAAACGAGTCACCTACTGCTGAACACCGCTATTCTAAAAGATCCACGCTTAGTCATCACTGACTTAACACAGATGTCATCATGTGAGCTCACCTTGCATCTGAATGCGCGTGTACACCTGAGTGTGTTTTCACTGAGCGCTCGCAAGAGAGCAAGGCTCATTCATTATCTCGGTCAACTCCCTCTGTTCTCCGCGAGCCCTCAAGGCGCACTCTCTGACAGCCGCTCTCTCTTACTTTCTGTCCCTCTCTGTGAAGCTATAATTCAACATTTAAACTGGGGCTTTGTGTCTCGCTCAATTCACATCTCATTCCACATTTTCTCTTTTCACCTTCTGCCCCTCCCGTCTGTCATCCTCTTCAGGTTTTCAGTGAGTTGCCTTATCCCTCTCCTATTTAGCCTCCCCGTTGCCACACGCAATCCCATTATCTATTCGGATCTTTTCCTCCTTAATGATTCATTCTGTTCTCTTTTTAAACCTCCAGTAAATGCTGATGACAGCATACAGCCCCCATCCGCAGTTATTGGCACCTGTGGTAAAAATGTATAAAATGCCTTTGACTGAATGGGTCTTTTATGGCAGGATCATAACCTCACTCTAACATTTTTTTTTAGAACAAAATCAGTTGCAGTATATGTTTTCGACATAGATAAAAATTCCACATTAGAAGCCTGTCTTTTTCTTTTTTTTACATAACACAAGCATATTGTGATTTTGTAACATTTAACATCATTGAAGAGTCTAGAATTTCTTAAATTAGTAATCCATCACTTCCTCTTTTGTTGTGATTTAAGTATAACGTGTCAAAGGGGTCTATTTGTCTTAGCCACTGGATATAAGGCCAGACAAAGACCTATGTTTATCATGCCAGAGGAATGGCGAAGGTTTAAAAAGTGGCATCACCAAGTCTCCAATAACTCACCTGGGACTTTAATTGGAACAGTATGCTCTGGTCAGATAAGACTAGGATTGCGTTTGCCGTCACCAAAAGCTCCAGGTGGGTTTGATATAGAGAAGGATTGATTTGTGGAAAAGCAACCCGTCCCCACTGTCAAACAAGATAGAGGGCCTGCTTTCTTCCAAAGGCCCTTCGGACTTTGTCAAAGCGCATAGCATCACGAAGTTTAAATAAATCAGGTTGGCAGGTTCTGTGAGACTGAAAATGCAGCATCGCTGCCTCTTTCAGTGAATAGTGATTTAAATTAAATGGTCAAGTCAACACAGAAATATTCACCAGGCACAAAATCAGCTTTCTCTCATGCCCTTCTCAGTTCCCAAGCCTAAATCCGATAGAAACTGTGTGGGATGAGCTGTAAAGAAAAAAACAAACAAAAAAACAACAGACCTGGAAGGACTGGTTGAACACAGGAGATGGATGGATGGAATAATGTATAGTGTTCATAATAGCTTAGATAAACATTTTCTCGGTATGTTATTTTCACTGCTATTTTTAGATTTTGGGAGCACAAGAAATATTGAGAGGATGGTTCCTACTTTAATGTCAAATACTTAGGATATTTAAGCTCTATTTAAAGATTTGCTTTTACTAGCTAAATTTGGTGTGCTATGATTATCAGTGCTTTATATCCAGAGGTTGCAAAAATTAAAACCACTTTTCAAAAATTGAAATATCTTAAACAGCAGTTTATGATAATAATAATAAAAAAAACATAAATCAGCAACCACCCCCACCCCTCCCGCCATCTTGTATGTCTAGCTAAGTGCACTTGATCAAGACACTGAACCCAAGTGTGCTCCTATGGAGTTGCCCTGTGGCTAACAACAGAGAACTGTATACTTAATGTGGCTCCTAGTTATTAACATGCAAAGCCGCACGAATGTGACTCAAAGCATTGAAGAGTGAAACATTCAAGCTAAATCAATATTACCTGAATAAATAAAGGTTAAAATATACACATTAATTTCCCAAAGCCTTGAGGTGGTTTCAGCGTAATCACCTGAATTCTCATTGCATTGTTCAAATTGCCAGTTACCCACACAGGCTACGGTTATGAGAAGAATCAAATTATATTTATTCATTGTGGATGCTCGTAAAGTCGGCAGGTTGTTCAGAACGAGTGGCTGTTTTCACCAAGGTGCAAAAAAAGAAAAAAAAAAAAAAACAGCGACGCAGTAAGCTTGAAGAGCAACACATCCTCAACAATAGGGAGATGTTACATCACAACGATGACGCACAGACCAATCTCCGTATTTTACAGGTAACTGTACGTGTGCAGACCTCCCCTGAGACTGTATTGCTTTTAACATTTGACTCATGAAGGTCTTGACAGTACTATTAGCATTCTCGTCTCGCTCGCCTTCCCTCCAACACACTCGCGCGCAGACACGGTGGCACGCCCCGACCACTTTGCCTCCCGCTCTTTCATAGTTTATTAGCGAGGCAATCTGTTACCCAGGTTTGGCCGAGCGTCGGCAGGGCTTGGTCCGTTTGTGCACATCCTGCGTCCACCCTCGCCGCATCTAAATGACCTGCTGTGGGGAAATATCCCATCAGGGCTGCTGCCACTCTCCTCACTGCAATATAAATCTTCCACCGTAGAAAGAGGTAAGGGAGAAGTGGCAAACAAACACAAAGGTAGCAAATATTACAGAGAAATAAGGGCAAAGATAGAGTTTGACAACAGGAAGATGAAGAAACAAAAACAGGATGACCGCCTAAGGAGAGCGTGAAAAATGGTTAAGACAGCTTTTGAGCTTTTGTGTAAGTAGTCCCAAAATATCCGCCTGAGAATAATTAATAATTATTCTCAGAACCTTTCCATTGATAAAGGCTTTAGAGGTTGGGTGATCCAGCTCCTTTGATTTTTACTTCTTAAAGACAGTGTATGGTGCACTGTCTGCACCTTTCCTCACCTTCATGTTTATACAATCTAAACTCTGCATATATATGCATACCAGGTCGGCATGGGCTTGTGGGTTCCATAACATTTTATTACAGTCATAACAATAGTATCTATACTAAATATTTGTTTTTGTGTGGATGTCGACAAACAGATTTTAACCTATAACACTATTGTCAGAATTCTGCCCCGAGCCATCACATATCCAGTGGGTTACATGATAATTGCTAATGTCTGTTGAAGAATATTCCACACATGTCAAGGATCATCTCGAATGCGCTTTAAAATGCCTATGCTAATTTGCAAACTAAAACACTAAATTTATATAATTTGTATGTATCATGTATTCAAATCAAGCGTTTATTTATTTTTTTTCAGTTTAGAATCTGCTTGGCTGCCAAAACAAAAAGAATTTATTTATTTTTTCTTCCTATAAATGTAAATTCAGACAGAAAGGGGTAACGTAAAAACATACAAGAGTAAATTTAGTAGCAATTTTAACTGCTTAGTCTCTCTATTATAGATTGCCAAACAGACAATATTGTTTTTCTTCTAAGTAAAACAAAAAGTGAGGAAACCTTCTTGTTCAGCCACCTGACTGGAAGTGTGCAGCAACAGGTGGTGGAGAGACAGATCTGCATTATTCTACCCTAAAAAAAAAAGTGTAAACTGTAGGAATTGTATGATGGAACATTTTTTAAGGTTAGAAACCAGACAGAGCCCTTTAACACCTTGATAAAACTGGTATACATCATTAACCACCTCAAACCAAACAGCATGTTCGCCAGATCTGTTTCTTTTCAGAATGTTTGTTGTACTTTCCTGTTTTTTTGGCTCCACTTTATTACGACTAATTAATATTAGCATTTTGAGTCTGGTTTTACAGGAAGCCTCTTGCTGTTTAAGAGGATTTCTTCAAATATTTCCCAATGAACCATAATACCAGAGTATGATCAGTAATGTGCTTTAGCTTAGAAAAAAAAAGGAATCTAAACTAAGAAAAACAGTATTAATTAAATATCATGAAATATATCAGCTCTTCGTCTTGGATGTAACACACGATGAAGTGAGAAGCCCCACACTGGAAAAAAAAATAAAAAATTCTCTGTGGCACACACAAACACACCCAACAGCACACAGATGGCCTCATTTAGGAGTCTTATGCAACAGCACTTAAGATATTTAGACTAACAATCAAAATAATTTGTCTCACATGGAATTTGTAAATTCCACCCCCAGCTTCCCATATTGCAAATGAAAGTTGTTGCATGAATGGCACCCCGGGCAAGCTCCTCATCCTGTGTGAGACATATTTTAGAATGTTTTATGAGAATGCCCCTAAAAAGTCTGAATTTTCAGTTTTCACAAATAAAGCTTTCATCAGTTTCAAACTGTGTGTAAAATAGCCCACAGCCAGTGAGATGAATTTGCTTCACATTTTGGCCTTTCACATTTAGACTAGTTCTGCTGTGGTTGCATTTTTTTTCTTTTTTATCTTAACTGGGCACCAATAGGGAGTGCACCTGAATCTTGTTGGGCATGCATATATGCTATGGCAATAAAGCAATATTATCTTGTCATGTAAACAATCCCTACTGTGTATTGAACTCCATATATCTTACAGCAATGGCTTGCAATGGAATAATTAAAACTTTAATGATGGATAATGCGGAAAGTATGACTTCCTTTAAGACAAAGAACCAAAATATATTAAATTAAACAGCAGAAAAACTAAACTGAAAAAATGGTTTCCATCAATGACAAATTAAGGTTTAATTACTTTTTTTGTGGCAGAGAAACAATTAAAACATGTTTGTATGAGCTGACCTGCCCTACTTGCAATCAACTGTTTGTTTTTTGCGACACCGCAACATCTAATATTACATTTAAATTAAATTAAATGGCCAACTGACACAAGGAAGAGGAGATAAAATTTTGTCTTCCATGCACTAGTTTGTTTAAAATGATTATATATCTTCATATAAACTGCTAAAAAGTGGGTAAACTACAATGAAACATATAGATGAAAACTCCAACTGTAGTTGCATGGGCTTATGGAGCTCGTGGTTGGTAAACTCTGTGGTTGTTTTTAACACCAACACAGAGTAAATGGGAAAAATAACTTTTACAATGTTTCTAAAAGTGCTAAACTGAGGCTGGTCCGTCTCCCTTGTATCGGATATGTATAGAGTAGGCTGGCTTCTTCATAAGAAGTCAGTGCATGGTTAGTTTAAGAGTACTTTCTGAGAGATCTAGTTTTATTTACTTGACATGAGCCATTTGGTGTCATTTTTCTTAAACATTTGGCTTTTCTTTTCTAATCTCAATTTCATGCTAGTGAATTTGAGCCAAGTTGAATGATGTATTGTGTAAATGTCTCCCTTTTGCACTGGGGGATTCTTGCTTCCGATTAGCTGAGTAAAGCCCAAGGGCTTACATGGTAATGAGCATTTGATGCAGAAGTTTTTCCAAAGTATTTTCTGTCAGTTCGCTTGGTCTCAGGAAAATCATTCGGCAGCAAATAATCCCCCAATGAGCTACAATAACTGAAACCATGATTAAATTGGGATATGATCCAGAATTTCTAATAGTTCACCTGGAGCACTGAGTGAGAAACTACCATACTAGGCTCAGCATCTCACTGGACTGGACTGCAAATTATGTTCACTCATTAACTTCTAGGCTACAAACAACCCAATTTGTTTTTTTCCCTTGTCTTTTTTTCTTTTCTTTGTTTTAGCACTGAGTCATAGGTCGAGTATGGGCCTCCGTTAATACAACTGGGTTGTGTTATGGGTTTTACCCAGTGGACTGTCATAGGTTTCATAACACTGATGTTACCAAAGGGTAACTAGAAAATAATGACATGTACTTGATCACCAAACAAGGGCAGTTTGTGTGTGTGTGTGTGTATATATATATATATATATATATATATATATATATATATATATATATATATATATATATATATATATATATATATATATATATATATATATAAGGGCTGTCAGTTTTAACGAGTTATTAACTCGTTAACTTTGTTAGACCATAACGGCGAAATTTTGACGCGCGTTAAAGTTTCTTTTCCCCTCAGTGCTTTCCGTAGTTCCAAGAATGCTAGAGACTGAAGCAAAACTCTGGAATGACCTTGAAATTTAAAACCCTTTTCCAGGATTTAAATTGCATGAACGTGGCTATAAACTGCATGCAAAAATATACAAAGAAATTATTGTTGTTGGTGTGAAAGCTCAAGATTAGATGTGTGTGAGAGTGAAAAAAATGTATAAAACCTGTGACTTTATTAAAATGTAGACTTAGTATTACTTTATATGCAAATGCTTAATACCATATCTATCTTTGTTTAAGAGGCAAAAAAAAATTTCGTCATGAAATATTTATTTATTTACACATTTGTTTACACATTGTGTAAACATCAGGGCGTTATGATTAGCGATTTAGCCATTATTGGCCAGGGTTTAACATTTTATGGTACCAGGATGTTTTCATTCCAATTCCAAAAAGTGCTTGAAAATAAAAAAAATAAAAATATAACAAGCATAATTTTTACTAGTGTCATTTATTGCAAAATTGCATTTTAAAATGCTCAAATAGGCTTTTACACTTTCAGAAATAAAAAGATAAAATATGTGATTCAATTAATCTTGAGTTAACTATTGAAATTATAAGATTAATCGCGATTAAAATTTTCAATCGTTTGACAGCACTAATATATATATATATATATATATATATATATATATATATATATATATATATATATATATATATATATATATATATACTTTTGTTTCAGATTAATTGTACATTAAAAAGTGATTGGAATAAAAGGAATGCAGACAACACTCTGATTTTGCTTATAAGACTGAATATGGTCAGATTTGAGCTGCCGTGAGTAGTTGAAATGATATGGTGAGAGCAGGGAACGGGTGGTGGAAAATCTTGAGAGATTGAGGTTTGTCCTGGAAAGGAGAGGAATGAAGGTTAACCGTAGAAAGACAGAATACATTTGTGGGAATGAGAGGGATCCAAGTACAGCTGTGAGGCTACAAGGAACATAGATAAAGAATGTGGAGGATTTCTAGTACTTATGGTCAACAGTCCAGAGCAACTGTCAGTGTGGAAAAGAGGTGAAGAGACGTGTCCAAGTAGGTTGGAACGGATGGGGGGGAAGTATCCGGGTGTGTGTGATAAAAGAGTATCAGCAAGAATGAAAGGTAAGGCGTACAAAATGGTGGTGAGACCAGTGAGGCACTGAGGAACAGGCAGGAGGTAGCAGAGATGACGGTGAGGTTCTCTTTGGGAATGACGAGGATGAAGTGGATCAGGAATAAGTACATCAGGGGGACAGCGCATGTAAGACGTTTTGGAGATAAAGCCAGAGAGGCCAGACTGAAATGGTTTGGATGTGTACAGTGGAGCTCATTGGCTGTGGGGTGGAACTGCTCGACAGGAGGCCTACAGGAAGACCAAAGAGGAGATTTATGGATGGATTGACAAAGGTCATGAAGGTAGTAGTGAGAGAAGAAGATGCAAAAGATGGGGTTAGATGGAGACAGAGGACTCGCTATGGGCACCCCTGAAAGGGAAAAGCCAGAAGAAGATGAGTAGTTGACATAATCATCAATAATGGCCATGCTAATCTGTCTAAGTCTACAGCTTTTGTTGACATGTTTTTTTTATTTTTTATTAATCTCTTTAGGTCTATGAAGCTTTTCAACAAAAATAACACTTTCCCACCCCAATCTGAGTGTGAGGTAAAGCCTATGGCTGCACGCAACACAGGTTTTGTGTGCATGTGTGGAGTTCTGCACCAAATCCCAAAAAAATTGTTAAAAAACAAAACACAGCCACTCACAATGGGAAGTCGTTATGCTCATTGCCCCTCACTCTCCATTGTAAGGCAGACGAGTTCCAGGTTAATATACATACTAATCTAAGAACTAACGAGGCCTATAGCCTATAGGTATGTAAAGCTTTGGAACTCCACACTTCTCCAGACATTTTGAATTGAGAAAACTTCCTGGATGGGAAGCGAAATGTCTTCAGCTTCAGAATAGATGTCCAGTTGTTTTATTTTATTTTTTTCCTTTTTTTTTTCCATAGACCCGGAGGACTGAGAATCTTCACCAGCCGTTCTGCACCCATCGTTGGTTAGCTCCGTTTGAGTTATACTTTTAAAATAAGTATGGTGGACAAACCATCTACATATTGGTATTGCTAGAACACAGAAGCACAGCACCATTCCTGAGAGTCAGATAGTATCTTTCTCAGCTGCTGCAATGAGTTTTCTGAAGTTAAACACCTCTACTCGGCTACATTTTCCCTTGGAAATTATATTTAAGGAAATATTTATCTTCACGGCCAACAACTGATTAAATAAAGCTGTAGCTATGCAGGTTACCGCATTGACTTTATGCCCTTTTTTCATTTCTGCTGATTTCACACACAAACTATGCAGATCATTTTAATATTTCAGTGAACAACATTTAAAACAGGGACATTCTGATTAACACATGAAGTTATTAAATATAATTGATACAGAGTCCAATTTTGCAGTATAAGATATTTTTATAATAGCATAATTAAAACAGGTATTTTTCTTGACTTTTGTCTAGTTCAGGCTTTAACTTAGCTAGGAAAAAAGTTTAAGGTTATTTTAGGTAAAGAAACATTATATTTAGTTGAAACTAAAGTAATTTACATGACCCACTGACATTAGCATTTATATACAGCATCATTTCACCATCTTAGAGTGTCTTATTTTATCCTGTGGAAGAGGATTTGTGAAGAAGTGACTTAAACCAACATACTCAGTCACACTTTATGGCTGCAAGTTAAGTTAAAATGACCAAACCTCTGGTCAAACATCACAAATCTAGCAGTCAGGTGTTTGAGCATGGGGGTGACAGAGAAAAACAATAAAATAAAGAAAAAAAAACAGGATTCCAGTTTGTGAAAGACGAGTTACAAAACCATTCTCCACACTAAGACTGGAGACATAAAGGAATGAAATATGCCCGAGCACACGTAATCTCGCAGAGTTCTTAAGTGGCACGATGGGTTGACAAACACTGGTGGGTGTAAAGCAGAGGGACTCTGATTGATTTGAATGTTGGGCGGTGACAGAGAGAGGCGATGCAAAGATGGATGTTAATCAAAGGCTTTCCAGCTGCTTTATCCATACATATAAATGAGTGGAGGCGCGCACACTCACTGCTTTTTGCTGCTCTACTTTAGATTATATTCCGTTGCCAATGTGTGATAACTGACAATTGCCGTCAGATTTCACTCCATTACTCAAGTAAACTTTCTCTCTTGTACACATTTGCAAATACACACACACACACACACACACACACATATACACACATACATATATATATATATATATATATATATATATATATATAGATAGATAGATAGATAGATAGATAGATAGATAGATAGATAGATAGATAGATAGATAGATAGATAGATAGATAGATAGATAGATAGATATACACACATACACACACACATTCTTTTTCTTTTCTTTTTTTTCTAAAGTCTGCAGCCTGTGTTAGGTCTGGGGCCAGTGTTGAGTGGCCAAGTAGGAGGGCTAGTGTGAAGGAACATGCACACGCAAGAACAAGAGAAGCTGTACAAGAACAGATTTTTATGCATCTGTCTTTTGCTGACACTAAACAAAAGCTTGCATAAGTTCATCCTAACATACCCTAACATTGGTTTCAACTTATCATGGTTTATTTGTGAGCCCAGTGCCTTCCCTTTAAGATACAGGGTTTGTTTATCCATTGATTGATTTTTTTATCATTATATTTTATTTTTTGGGGGATGGGGATGGGCATTCTAAACAGGAAGATGTAGGAACACCAGTGAAACTCACACACAACAATGAGATGTGGTCAAACAAGAAGCAGTGGTACCAGTCCTCAGCCGCTCAGTCAAAGAGCTAGAAGGTTGAAGCTTGAGCACAGCTGGGTTCCAACAGAACAACGATTTTAAACACACTTCAGACTTGGTTTTGGAATGGATAAATTTGGCTAACGTTAAGCTTCTAAAATAGCCCTGACCTCACAGCTTTGAAAAGTGTGTGAACTATGCTTAAAAACCAACCAACCAAAAAACTAAACCAACAAGTTTAATTGTATTCTGTCAACTTTTGAGTCCAAAAGATAAAAACCTCTCTTGAAAAAAAAAATTATTAGCATTCGTGTTTCCCATTTCTTTATATTTTATTCTGTGGCATCATTGGCCTTTATTTGACAGTAGGCTGACATGAAATGGGGTTGAGAAAGAGGGAGAAGACATCCAGCAAAGGTCCATGGGCTGGGATCAGGCCTCTGAACATGGATTGCATGCTCTACAGCGCAGTCTTAAGCTTAAACCGTCCTTGCACTAAGCAGAAGCAGTAGACTAATGTCATGTGTCATGTCAAACAATAAAAGGGTGGAGAAGGGAACAAAGAGAGAATACAAGGAAACATACGAGGGAGAAAATTGTGAGATGGATGATTATTAAGTAAGAAATACAAAGCTATCCAAACTCCAAAAAGCCCTGATTTTCACACCCAGTGGTGCACAGACATTTCACCAGAGGCCATGATGCTTCTGCCACTTCAGATTTAACTTTTCCACCTCAGACACCTTCACTGAGATCCAGCCTTCCATTTGTCCAATTTTACTAACACCCACCTTGCCCCTATCTTTCTGCCTTCTGATCTTCAAACTTTCCGTATTTAGTGCCTGAGTGTGTTTTTGCTGCCTCCACGATGGAGAATTTTGGCTACACAAGGTGTGAAATGAGACTATATTGATCTGTCTGCCAGTGTGGAAGTGTGTTTATATGTGAGTCTGTGGCTGAGAGAGTGTCAAAAGGAAAAAAAGCGAAAGAGTTGCCCTCAATGTCACGTTGAGAAAAGTACATTTTTCGCAGCAGTGTGCACACAGAGAATGACATTGTTAGGTAGGAGATGAAAACAAGTGTTTTAAACGGTCCTTTTTGTTGCTGTTTTATAGCATCTTGTGCATGTCGCCATGTTGTTTAATTGCAGTATTTCTGGAAATGAATTATTTCTCTCCGGCCTTCTTGAAACAAATCAGTGCAATGGCCCTGCAGGAAGTGGATGATCCAGTATAAGACGTAGCAGATATAGACAAATTGTGCTGAAATGGCACCATAGAGCGAGCCAAGCAGGATTCTGTCTTATCTGTGAAGGGGTGATACTCATCACAGTTCACAGACCACACATTTTCCTATCCACTGACCAAAAGCCATAATTCCTGTCTCAACACGAACCAAACAGATGGCAATAAATCACAAATGGAGTAAATATTAGCACACTTTCTGAACAGCTGTGCTTAGTTTATTCGCTTGGACTGTTTGTTCCGCAAGTCTTTGTTGCTGCCACTTTTGTATTCCAGTCACTCTGCTCGTCTGTTTGGTTCCAAACTCTGGACCACCTGAATCTTCCCCCTTCTGACATAAATCCCTCCATTGTTTTTTTTCCCCCTCCATTTAAATAAAGATATTGCTAAATTCATGAATGTGAGATGTTTAGCACTTAAATACAGCAATATAACATCAACCATGATTAAGTTAGCTTATTTTAATCTGATAAAAATAACTCAGGTCAAACAGTTGTCTTCAGAAGTCACCTGCTAAAAGATGGAGCATGGATGATATCTTGGGCTGATGTTGAAGATCAAACCTCTTTGCTGTTCCGTTCTGTACAGAGTAATAAAGCAGTTCTTTTAACCTGATGTCAGCAGCTTAATTAGTCTGGGTATTCGCTCGGGAAGCCATCCTACTGTGATACAGGCATGCCGCATGAAGTGTTAAAAGTGTTACCAAAATAGCATAGGTCATGGTCTTTTAGTGTCCACATTGTGATCGTTTTTTTTTTTTTTTTGTCACCATAGTTTTATTTCTAACAAACAACAACCACACCTGTCATTCTTGTAAGAGAAGATTACAGACGTGTTTTTGAGGAAGAGCCGTATATCGAGCTTCTAAGGAGGCGGCGAACTGACCGAGTGGGGGCAAACAGGTTACACAATGGCAACAGAACCACTAGCTTATAAGCCAACCTGCATTAAACAACACATCTTTCTTTTTTTTTTTCATGACAGTTTCTGTGCTGCAGAAAACAGAACGAATTACAAACAGCTCAGAGTACCAAACAAAGTTTCTACACCCACAACTAAGAGACTATCAGCTTTTCGTATTTGGCCGATTCAGAGGCAATGTTTCTGAGTCCGGCTGAACGTAGTAGCACCGCTGGCAGCTACCATCCTTCTCTTGAGGCCGCACTGTAGTGCCTCCTCTGTAAAACCTATCTGCACTGAAACATGAACTGGTGATATGATGGTCAGCACGGGTTACCATGGATACTCTGGAAGCAGGGTGTTGGAAAAAGTGTTGACCAAAGATCACACACATCACTCTGAAAGCTGAATTGCCAGCTTGCCTGGTGTTAATAAATCTTTATTTGATGTGCTTAAAGTATCGTGAAATGATAAAGTGGTCGCTTGCTTACTCCTAATAACAGAATGCCCCAAACTGTTGAACATGCTTCTGATGCTACATATTTTTCTTTACACTCATGAATACTATATATATATATATATATATATATATATATATATATATATATATATATATATATATATATATATATATATATATATATATAAAATGCTGCAGTATTCCCCCTCCCACACCTGTTGCTGCACACCATATGCTAGCTGAGTGAAAAAAGGCCATTAAACCTTTCACTTACAAGAAAGGCAGATTGAGCTATCTGGATGGAATTATCATGCCTACCATTTACCATGTAAAACATCTGTCAAGTAAAAATACTGGCTAAAAGATAAAACATGGCTGCCCCACCCCACGGCATTTCCAACCAATAATCTGATCAATTAGACCAATACTGTGGGTGTCTTCTGCTCCCCTTTGACTTAATTTTTATGACTGCCTTCTGGATGCATCTCACATCCACCACTCTCACCCCATTTACCCCTTATCCTTCACTTCCTCCGCCTTCATCTCGCCTTTCACTCCATCCCTCCCCTGCACGCCCACGTCTTCACCCCTTCTCCCTCCCTCTTGTAAGATAATACATTTGCAGCCTGAGTGATCTATTGATTTCGTTGAGCCCCCAGCACCCTTCAGAAAGGTAATTTTTTGAGAAGGGAAGAAGATTAGACAAAAAAGCTGCACATTTCAAGGTTAACTTGAGTCTGCTTGCTTTACTCCTCAATGAAAAATATTGGTGCTTTTTGATGAGGGTAATGGGGATGAGTACATGTGCATAGTTTCTCCAGCTTAGAGATGGTTTGCTGATTTGATTTGTGCAGTTTAAAGGGAAAAAAGTGCAGACCAAAGGGATCTAAATTGGTAAGAAAAAAGATGAAAAGAGAACAGTGACAGCTCTAGAAGATTTGATTAGTTGTTGAAATTCCTAAGGCTTCTAAGTGAAGTGAGGGTGTTTTTGTTTCTTAGTTGCAAAAAAGCCCAAGTATCTGGTTAAAATGGATACTTTTATATATCTAGGCCACCATATACATTTTGATTTTGTTCAGTTTTCCCCACATTGCAAAGATGAAAGTTCAAAATCACCCACTAAGCCTGTCCATAATGAGGAACTGATAAGGACGTTTGGAAAATGACCAACTGAGGTGACTTTTCTTTCATATAATTTATGTCCTAAAGAAAACTGAACTGTCCATGAAAGCAGTAGACATCTCAAATAAAGAACATGCCTGTGCTCTAAGGAGTTTGAATGAAGATCAATACTGAAAAGTTCTATAAAAAAAATCAGTTTGTCATCTTCTTGATACTACACTGACAGCATTTTATAGTTTTATTCACTTCCCATACTCAGCAGTTCATAAACCTACAGTAGCTCCATCTTTATTTTCTAGAAAGAGGCCATAATTAATTTAATTCTGATTGCAGCTAACGTGTGAACAGCCACTCCCCTCTGAAAAGACTATACTCTTATCAGTGTACAATTATGATAGAAGGCATTTATATGAAGGGAAGTGGAAGACAGGGACAGAACCTTAAATGCATTGGCAAAAGCTTTTCTTTAAAGATTTCAACACGATTTCTAACTATTTCTGACAGGACCTGGCTTTTCCTTGACCTGAGCCTATTATCATCACTGGTCCATGTGTAATGAGTAATGATTCCAATGACTGCAGAGAAATATTCCTGTCATCCTCACATTATATTTGAAAGATAGAAGCTTTAAGCGAACATGCAAACTACTGACATGCATTCACTTCATATTTAAGTTAAAAAAGGCTGAAATCCATCAATTTTTTTTTACATAGGTAAACATGTGCTCTAAATATTGAAAATGTAATTACTTTGCTTCTATGAAACTCTCAAACAGTCTCTCAAAATGTGTTAAAATCAATTGTTTGAATTGGTAATGCAAAAATAAATAAATAATTAAATAATAATGAACTGTTTCAACTGTTGGGAGAGGACATAGTTCACAGAAAAAAAAAACATGTAAACTAAGAAAAAAACTGAAATTTCTGACCAAGCAGAACCTGTTTATGCTATACTTTTCAACAGAATGCCACCCTAATATAACAGTATGAAATGTTTGCTCATGTGTGATCCAGAGATTGTGACTGTGACTGTTTTTAATAGAAACAACCAGTCAAACATTTATTTGACTGGTCAAAAGAAATCTGACTTTTCTTCTGTTTGTTGAATATCACAAACCTCTAAACCTTATAAACAAATGAAGGTTTGAAAGGTTAAACACATTTGCTTAATGCATTAATGAATAAATCATTCCTTACTTTATTTACAGTCATTACTTATTTTGGGGCAATACTGCTAGCTCTAACAAACAAGCTTCTGTTCAGCATTGATTGTTCACGTTATAGGCTTTAAAAAAAACAAACAGTAAAAGACGAACCAGTCAAAAATGAGATTCAACTAGTCAGATCTTTAAAAAAAAGAGGAAATTGGTAATGGCCAGAAAAAGTCTTATCGCTGCATCCACTTCTAATCCATTTAATGGACCCAATGTAGGTCCGAAATGTGTAATACATTTTGAATTGATTTACTCCTTATCCGTTTGAGACACAGATGTTTAAAATAAAAGCTTTTTTCTGATGGACCAATTGCAAAATTCAACATTAGCAAATGTTGTTTCTTCTTTTCTTTGAAAATAAATATTTATAAATATGTTAAACATATTAAAATCATTCACGACACTTCATGACGGTCTGTTTCGTATCGCTATGCGGTTATGTTGTGTAAAGAAAAATATTGTTCAGTGTTTATGTTAAGTGCAAAACACCAAACCACCTATAGCAATACACTGCTATTGGCCAGCTAGCAGGCACACATCCAATGAGAGAACATTGAATGAATGTGAGAGAACGTTCATCTGTAGCCGGTCAGACTTATGAACATCTCTGCTTTCTAGCCATGCTGGTGTGAGCAAAACTGATATGAGACTCCCATACATGTGTTGGTAAGAAATATTGGTTGATATTTGGCCTCGCAAAACTAGTCGGAGAACAACATTTTATCGTTTGGTATTGGTGACATGGCTTTTGGAGTCTGTTGCTCTCCTTCTGACAAGAATAAGATTAGGTTTTGAAAGGTAAGAGAGGGAGAAGGAAGATAAAAGTAAAAAGGAGGCGATAGAGACATGGGGGGGGGGGAGGCAGGGGAAAATGAAGGACAAACTAGAAATAGCTTAGTGTGAGGGCACAATTAATGAAAATGAAAAATAAAAAGCTGAGATAAAATGTCTACAAAGAAGTTGAAAGCCTGATAAGGAGTCACAGAAGATGGAGAATAATTTAGCATTCTAGTGAGCAGATCTAATACCAATGAGAGCCCTCTTTCATCCACTTCTTTATTTATCTGACTATTTTCCTTCTCACTCAGCCTTTTTTCACCTCTCTCCTGGGAAAGGGGACAAGTCGTTATCAAAAGAAATGGGTCCTAGTGAAAATAGTGCACTTATCTATAATGGCAGGCAATCAAATAAATTCTACTGTTTTCTGTTGGGGATCTGATAGCGCTCACTGTCTTTTAGCTCTCAGGCGACTGCAGCTTCAGAAAAACACATCCTATTTTCTTTACTTTAGTCTTATTTTCTATATTTTACTCTATTATTCTAAAGCTTGACTTTTTCACTCGCTGACCTTGTTTAATTCTTTCCACAATTCTACATTTTTTATGTGGAATATTATGGGCTCCCATACATAAATTGATTTGATCCTCATCAATACCATAATTGTATCTACTTTGAAGGTTCTGTACTACCTATACCTCTAAAAAGAACCTCTTTGCAATGGATGAAGCCGCTTTGTGGCTCCATAAAGACACTATACTGAAATATATGGCTCACTGACATTAAGACGGCATGTCACATCAACCGTATTTTTGAATCTGCCCAGTAAATGTAGCATGAACATGTGGATGGTTATGAGTTCACAGAAGATACAATTTAAGCGAATAAGAAAATGGCTAAGACATACAAGTTAAACATGTAGTCCTAACAAGCAGTGGTAAAGCTACAATCACTAATCTGTGCTCTTAAACTCAGCCTTGACAGGATGGGGTTGACTGGATTTGTGTGTTTCGTTACAAACAGCATCCCAGTTTATTTAGTAACCTACACAATTCATTAATTTTTTATGAACTGAACCAAACTAAAGTAATACGAAAGCAGAGGGGTTAAAAGACAGTAGAGGAATGAGATGCCGAAGCAAAACCGAAGATGGTGCTTGAATGCCTCGGAACATGATCTCAACCGTGCAGTTTGGAGGTGCCAACATCATGTTGTGTGGGGGGTTTTGCTGCAGTGGAGGCCGATACACTTGACAAATTAGATGGCACCCTGCCTAAAGTGTATCATAGGGAAGTAATGAAGTTAAGTCTCAACAAATCAGCCAGAAAAAAAAAAATGTATATTGAGTTCAAAAGGTCTTAAAGTGCACCGTGACTCTAATCATGATGCCAAGTTACAAAGTAGCTGAAGGACAACAAAGTAAACGCTCTGTCCATCACATAGCCTTGATCGCAGTCACACAGAGAATTGGTGGGCAGAGCTGAACATTTTGTGCAAGCCTGGCAGTCTGCAAACATGACCTAGTTACATCTGTCTGTCGCCACGAATGGGTCAAAATTCCAGCAAACTATTGTAGCAAGTTAGTGGAAGATTACTGACAATGTTTGAACCAATGCATACAGTGTAAAAGACATTTCAACTAAACACAAGGAAAATAAATGTAAATATCTGAAGTAAGGCTTAAAATCATATTTCAGTATTCTGCCATTTAGCAGTTTTAAAATACTCAAGTAATCTTAACTGGGCTATAGCAAGATCTCTTTTATTTAATTGAACATCCAACTGTGGGATTTTTTTTTCTTCCTATTTTAGTATAAATGGCGTTTGTCAATTTTTCTCATACAACTGAAAACCAGAGTATGGTGGGGCTGAAAAAAACACACAAAAGTGCAACATGTACAAAGCCTGACAAACAGCTTAAGGGAAAATGTATTAGCAGATGGGCAATAATAATTAGTGACAAGATGGGATCTGATGTGCACCACTGGGTTTAGCTAATTCATAATAAGTCGGATTCAATGCACCTGTTCACTTTTGCAAGGGCAATTAGCTTTTAAAAGTATTTTCTCGTGAAATGCCCTCAATCATTTAAAGGAATTTAGAGAATAAAGAAGAATGACAAACGAAATGTAATCTATATGCTTAAAATAAATGTATTAGCTTTTTTTAGGTTAAATATGTTTTGATGTAAAATAAAATGAAGAAATAAAATTCAAAGAGAATGTATTGCTCCTTATTATGCAATGTTACCCAATGTTCCAACAATGTCAGTGACTGCATTTGTTTAATCTTATATTGGTCATGGATGTTCACTATAATTATGACTGATACAACTGTGAATCCAAATAGTAAGTTCTTCCCCCATTTACATCTTCAATCTGATGTTATAAGCTAAACGGTAAAGTGCAGTGGCTGAAAACAAAGAAAAAAGAAAAAAAAGAAAGAATCTGACAAATTTGCATTTACTTGATTGCATGAACAAATTTAAATGTTACTGACAGATGTACATTTGAAAGCCAAATTGTGTTTAATGCTTGCTAGCTATGGCATAATTTTATCTACATCCATATAAACATCAATATAATCAGTTTTTCGCTTCTATGACATTGGGGATGCAGACATATAGGTTCTGGGAAGAAAACCAAGTATACCTCTCCTCCCAACTTGCTCCCAGGGCAAAAAAAGAAAATATTTGGGTCCGCTTCAAGGATTCTTTCAATTGGATTTGCTCAGGAAATCTCTAAAGACGGCTCCCAAGAAGCATTCTGATAAGACGCCTGACCTCTTTTGCTGACTTCTTTAGCTGTGCGGGAGCACCAATTTTTACTTTAAGGTCCTCACCATATAAAAAATGATTAGGCCCAGCCACTCTACAGAGGGAGCACATTTAATTTTGCTTGTATCACTGTATGCATATCTGATGGCTATCAGAACACAGACGGGCAAGTAAATCCAGAGCTTCAAGTTCCATTAGGCCCAGCTCTTTCTTCACCAAGATAAACCAAATTGACATCCAAATTATTTTGGTTCAAGATCCAATCAATTTAACAATCCCCCACTCTATCCAACATCACTCGTGTACAAGACATCGAATGACCAACAACATTGTGCAGCATGTCCAAAAGACCCTCAGTGCCATCGAGTCCTGGACAGTATCATGCATAATCCATGTATGACAAGGATATGAAGATATTTTTAGATCAGTAAATTATCCATGCTTTGTCATCCTACAAGGTTACAACCAAATAACATTAGACTTTTTTTAATCTGCCGTACCTCTCCAAAGGGAAGTCCTTAGATCCTTTTTAAGTTAAACTCAGCTTGGAATTATTATAGGAAAGGTAGTGTTTTCAAAACTGAACAATTTTACTTGCTCACAATTTCTTTTGAAAACATTCTCCCTACCCTTCGTTTGTTTCCCACTGAATATTCTAAGAACTGTTATATCTATCTATCTATCTATCTATAGATATCTAGCTATATATAGGAGATCGATAATAGATAGAGATAGATAGAGAGATATAATAGATATATGTATATATATAGCTATTTATAGTATCTAGTATCTATAGAGAGAGAGAGAGTATATATATATAGTATATAGATCTATATATATATATTATAGATGAGATCTATATATATCTATATATATATCTAGATATATATATCTATATATATATATATATATATATATATATATATATATATATATTACTGTATGTAAAGAGTAATATATATATATTACTGACTTATTACTGTAATGTAAAGAAGCTTTGAGAAATATTAGTCCTCCTGGCAATAGACATTTCTTTGCACCTAAACCTAGATGCACTCCCACCACCTTAGATGATCATGATAAGCTCAGCACACTGCCTGTTATGTTTGTATGTTATTTTGCCGATTTTAAATACATATCATTGCAAGTACTAGAAACTTACTGGGGGAAAAAACGGTGTTTCAAATATATATTTAAAAAAATACATTAACAGCAGAAAAGCATCATAAGAAGAAGAAAAATACCTTGATTGGCACTAAAATTCAATACAATCTTTACCAAGTGTTATTGAATAAGGTGTGGTAATTCTTACACAACTGTGCTGACTGGGAGGCAAGCGAATGGCAATGACCACAAACCCAGTTATTACTTTGGCGTGGGAATAAGGGCCGTAAATTTATCCATAGCTTTGTAATAGACAGCAAAACTCTTTCGAAAACTTCTCAGTCTGGATTGGATCTTTCAAATGCACATAACTCATATTTATCCATGTCTTTTTGTGTGTGTGTGTGTGTGTGTGTGTGTGAATTGGCAGCTGCAATAGAAAGCCAAAAAGCCATACTCCGAAGATCATTGGCTAACAGAGTAGTTGGAGGCAAAAAGAGTTTTAGGAAAAGTTCCTGAAAGAGGCAGACGCGAAAAGATGAACACTCACATTGAACACTGTATAAAAGACCATGGGAGTTATGTGTATAGAATGAGTTTTTAGATTGAAACCCAGCAAATGAAAGGTGAACATCAGAGATGGAGTGAAATAAGTGAATTGCTATATTATAATAAAGGGAAGCATGCAGAGGAGGTGAAAATGAAGCCTTGACGGTCATAAAATAGGCAAGTGTGTGGCGCACAGTAAGATGATACCCATTTCTCTGGCTCCTATTCATATTCCTCCTCTTTCTCCTCCTCCTCTTTCACAGTAACTCATCAGTCTGGCCTAAAACCCAGAGCTTGCAGACCGATGGGTGGATTAACGCCCCTGCTCTTCCATTGCTCTCTGCTTGATGCCTCTGTGGTTTTTACTCTCAAGGCAGGGGACAAGGAGCAGGGGAGCTGATTGCATAGCGGCTTCTGTCAGATTAAATAGGAAGTTGGAGAGGATGCCAAAAGAGCTGGGAACACCTTTCACCCTTTCTCTCTTACTGCGCTATCTGTTTACACTCCATATGACTGCGGGCTTGCGAGTCTGTTTTATTAATACCCGTTTTTGTCAGTTCCAATGTTATCTAACTTCAGTTCCCCTTTATGAACTCTTGCCTTATTCATTTTTTTCTGTCTCTGGAGTTTCTGACTTTTCATTCTTTCAAAAACAGTAAGCCAACTATTTGAGAAGAGCATCAGATCATCCGTTGCCTTTTAAAAACGTGCATTCACAAAGACATTTTGAGTTTGCTTTAGCACAGCACCATGCAAATTACAGTTTCACCTTGACATGCCAGATAAATTGTAGCTTCGCTCTCTACAGACTTTGCGATGAAATTAAATGAAAGTCTTGTATTTTCTTTTGATCACAGGAGTCTCTCTCACATAGATTCACTCCTTCTACACACCCTTCATGAAGGCCTGCCTGAGTCCCTGTAAGCTGAAAATCTCCCTTGGCTGGCTTGGATTTCACCTTTGGCTGGCTTGTACATGTTTGACTTCCCACGTGAGAGAATCTGTTTGAAATATGGTCTTCTCCATGTGAAGTGCTAAGAAGAGCAGAGATAGAAAAGAGAGGCTAAGTAAAGACTGTCAAATTCTAACATTTAACTTCTATGGTGCGATAAGAGTACAGGCTATTTAACTATATACTGTACAGGCACAGACTATATATTTAATCACCAAGTGTTACGATTTCTAAATGGAAACCATCGGCAAAAGTGCAGAATTTAGCATGTGGCAAACCATAGTGTAGCTTACATTATATAAATGAGAGAACTTTTTAGCTTAAAACTAACTAACATTTTGCCCTAAAAACGAAAATCAAGTTTTATTTTTGAACCATAATATGGACTGATACTTAAACTTAGGTAATAAAATATAACTACACATACATTCCTTTCCCTTATTTTTGAAAGTAGTAGTGCAGCAAGTTTTCCTTTTTCTTCTTGTTCAGTTACAAATAGCCCTTGAGCAGGTATCGGAATAAAAACAATGATGATTATATATGACTCATTATACAATAGTAGATTATTTGTTGAACCTTAAAAAAAAATGTAAAAAATAAATAGACTTTTTTCCACAGTATAAATCTTTCGGCCACTGTTAAACTCAATTTGGCCATTATTTCCACAGAAGGGAACTGGTTTAACCTCGATGTAACGTCCTCAGCTGAAAATGTGTAAAGTCTGAAAAAGCTTTGCCTTGCTGATAAACACACGCTTGTGTTTGGTTATGTTTTGTCATGAATTATTGCTTCTCCATAAACACACCATCTAATGACTGAAACCATTACAAACACGACCAACATTGCGTAAGAGCTAATTCTGAAATGCAGACACACACACACACACACACACACACACACACACACACACACACACACACACACACACACACTTAAATCCAAATGCTGACATCAGCAAATATTTGCACTTTCACAAACATAAAGGCAGTAGATTTTCTTAACTCAGATAACGTAATGCACGTAACCTGTGCACTTGAGCACAGTGCTATCTATACTCTTTTACATTAAACAATTGCAAATAACTAAATACACACAGTTACACAATAGGCATATATTAGCATATGAATGCAGGCCATCCAAATTAAACAAGGTTAAATGCTGTTAAACAATGTCACTGTCCTCCTCCTTGATGGATTAGTCACTTGAGAGCAGCCTACACACTGCTTGGATGAAGTTATAGTGATGACTGATGACCAGTGCGTAGGTGTCAGGGTCAACGGGCCGCCTGGCAGCCGTGTCTCTACAACCTAGGCAAACTGAGGTCAGATCAAGCTCAGTTCATGGATGCAGTTTTTTTTTTTTCTTGTGGAGAGTCTTGAAAAAAAACATTTTAAACTTACATAAAAGAAACACCATAGCATCCTCTCCAGGGCATTATTGGCACAATTTTGCGATTCAGTCTTACATTATATGGCAGATAAAACTTTTTTTTTTCATTTTAAGGAACATGAAAGTGACTTAACTATTAGCACATTTGTAAAGCAACATGTAACAGTGGGCAGAGATTTCTGTGTTCAGTACCAGATTGAAAACATTAGTGATTCTAGTTTCCTATAAGGATAATGAGAAGTACCTCGTTCCTTGGTGGTGATTTGTGAGCCTGTTTGGCAATCGTGCGCTGCTATAAACCAAGAGAAAACCAACAGATTTTGCAGACATTAAAAACAAGCTGGCTTAGTGTTTCATTATGGCACCATAGCAGAGGTTAAATGGTAAAAAGAAAGCGTTGCCAAGGCAGAAAATAAGAGGATTTACAGGGATAAATACAAGGGCAATGTTTGAAGAAAACCTGTTCAAGACTGCAGAAGACAGAAGACTGAGGCCAAGATTCACTTTGCTGGAGCACATTGACCATGAACAAAAATCAGTTACAATAGAATGGCTTAAGTCAAAACTTACTAATATGTTAGAATGGTCCAGTCAAAGTCAGGACCTACAGCTGCTGCAAGGCTGGAAAATTATTTAAAGACACTCTCCATCTGAATTGAGTGAATTTGACCCCAGAGAATATGTCTAGATGTGCAAAGCCAGTAGATGCAAAGTTTGAGGTTTCACTGTGACAAAATGTTAAAAAGTTTATAGGGATATGAAGAGTTTTGCAAAAGCATCTTTTAAGTGCTGTCTGTCTGTTTCCTATGTTGTCTATTATGTCTGAGAGCATGTGTGTGAGGGCTGAGGTAAGAGGCTCCTGGGCTGCGGAGTGAGACGGAGGGCATTAGTCAGATTTGACCGACAAAGAGGCGGTGAGCACACAGCCAGGGGATTAGACCAACACCACAGACTTTCATTAGTCTGCAGAGAGGAAGAGGAAAAGAAAGAGCAACAGAAAGGTGGAGGGAGAGAGACACTGGATTACAGAGATAGTGGGGGACTTTCATTAGAAGAGGGTAAGGGAGAAATGTTGAGATGGAGGATGAGCAGTGAGATACAAAGAAATGAAGCGAGGGAGACATCGAACACGCCGCTACTGGATTAGTCCAATACCAAGGGCTTTCATTAAATGGGAGGCAGGCAGATAGATTGATGGAGCCTGAAAATAAGTGAGGCAGAGAGAGAGAGAAGGATATGGAGAATGAGATGGAAACAAAATTAGATGAATATGCACGCATGGGAAGGGAGAAAAAAAAAGAAGAGTTATAAAGAGATGCAGTACAAAAAGGACCAAATGGAAGATAGAGTAGCATGGCAACATATGACAAAGAGAGAGGAAGCACAGACGAAACCAAAAAAAAAAAAAAGAGGAGAATAGAAAGCAGAGGGAGCCAGAAGAAAGAAGGGAAAGAGAGGAATGCAGAAAGTCCGGGCCATTGGTGTAGAACAACAAGTTAGGATTAACCCCACTGCTACACCCCAACACACACACATGCACACATAGCATTAGAGCCTGGGAACAACAGTACTGTGCAATGCTAATTAGCTACTAAGAAAGCTGAGCTACTATCTTGTGATGGTGTGATGTCGGGTTGGGGGGAGGGGGGGGAGGGGTTGGGTTGGGTGTATGTTTGTGTGCTTACTGTGAAATGAGACCATGACAAATTAAACGTCTCCACAGCAACATGCGACCAGCCTCATAGAAGCTATCATTCATATGGACTCTGTAGGTAACTGTTGACAAAAGATTAACTATATCTCCCAGCGCTGTTGCTGGATTTGCGCTGAAGTGAGAGAGGGTCATTTTGGCTTCTCTCTTTTTCAGTGGTCACCACAGCAAGTCATTACAACTTACACACAGACCTGATGACATTTTTTTTAACAGATACCCTTCCAGATGCAACCGGGATGCAAACCCGGCTCCCCTGAATTAGTCAAAGACTTAAACAACTACACCTAGGAGGGACGATAGGGTTTGTGCTGAAATGACAGTACTTCTTTGTCATTATTTTGAATTGTCTGACTCTGGCTCAATATCTTTTTTATTGTAATGAACAAATTATTATAAGTGCAAATGAAAGTTCATCACAGGGTACACACCCACTCACAGCCAGGGGCAATTTAGAGAGTCTAATTACCCTAGTCATGTTTTTGGTCTGTGGGAGTAAGCTAGAGTACCTGGAGAGAACCCACCCATGCACAGAGAGAAAATTCAAACTGCATGCAGAAAGGCCCCAGGCCAACGTTTGGTGCAGTTGGTAGCACTGTTGCCTTACAGCAAATAGGTCCTCGGTTCACCCTTCAGCCCACACTAGTTATAATTTGAATACTTGTTATGTTGCTTGAATCATTGCAGTTTCAGAAAACCAGGGATAATAATTGGAATTATTTTTAAAACCTCAAACATTTAGATCAAAAGTGATTGATTCTGACGGTGCAAAAAAAGCCTAGGTAAAAACGACATGTCCCCTAATGTGAACTGGCTGCAGAGCAACACATCTATGGTTGTGTGTCCTACATAGCAAAGAAGAAATCTGGTTCCTTACTCTCTTGAAGGCTTGTTAGACTTTATTGACCTTTCTGATCCATTTTCAGCAGTTGTCTATTCATTCATTCGCCATGGCAGGGAGATGGCTTAATGGACTGAATTGATACGCATATGGCAGCTCTTTTCCCCGACCCTTTGGGTTCTTTTAGTGCTTTATTCTGCGAGTCTCTGCTTTTTGATTCTATAATAAATCCTACATGGAGATGGTATTAAACAACAATTGCAAAATTAAAAAGCAATGTGTTTTCCAAAAATACTATACATACACTACTGCACTTATGACTTCCAGTGTAAAGTTAAGTCATAACCAAAACTCAAGTTCAAACACAGTAATTGTAATTCCTACAGTCCAAGAAAATATAGATTTTATTTCTTTCTGTGAGCTCAAACAGTTGTTTGAACTGTTTGTGAATCTTGCATCACCATCAGACTAACATGTGTGATTACAGAGAACAATGTTATGGATTTACAGTTTCACTGCCACAGCTTTAGGAAGGTTTACAGAAGTCAGTTCATCACGCGGAGGTTTTTCTTTAAAGATTTTCTCTCAGGGGCTTCAAGTCGCATTAGGAGAAAGGATTATAAGATTTCAAATAAGCCAGTTTTAATTTAACTCAGTGGGTAGGTAAGTTAAACCTACCCGCTTGTTCCCTGGAAAAAGATTTTCAGATCAGGTTTTTTTGAAAGAACTATGAGTAGACTGCAGTAAACTGTTAAACCAGTTTTTCTTCCCAAAATGGGAAAAATATGGGAAGTTTACTTTATCATTAATGCTGTCATCTTTCTGATTCCAATTGTCCTCATTAAGGGTTGCTTTGATGCACATATTTTCTCAGACTAATTATATCCTATGAATAATTACATCATTCTTTAAACATTTTGCCTGATTGCATACAATAGACCTTCTCACCTTACTGTTTTGTCATCTTAAATCCCTGTTGATCTGCCTCAGCAGAGCATTGATGTTCCTCCACCCGCGCTGTCATAAATATCATTTATTGGCACCCAGTATAAAAACATGTAAAACGTCAAAGAATAAATCCATCTTGTATTGCTGCAGCATGATCTCATTTGGATTGTTTTTATATCAAACCTTGGATGTGAGTGGATTTATTTAAAGGTGAAATGTATTGCACCTCTTGAAGTAATTTATGTTACCACCAGAGCCACAATCAATGATACCCCTAAAAATCCATTTAAACATAAATGCAACTGTCCATAAATTCCTAATTAGCTTTTTTTAAAGTTAATTGGAGTTACAGGAAGTTCTCATTAGTGATAGTGATCCATGACTTGCTGTTTCCTTGGAGTATAAATATGGCATGATAAAGAGGGTCCTTTCTTTTAGGCACTGGGTTCTAAAACAAATGAGGGCCCACATTTATCTTGTAACCACACGTGATGAAGAGGATGGTAAGGGATGCATAAAATCTACAGAGGTCTCTGTTAGGGGACTGCAGCAAGTTAAAACTATGGGGGCCAACAATTCCCATTAACAACCATCAGACAGCAACACAAGAAACGGTTCTGTCCTCCTTATGTTGGACCTAACCTTAGCTTTTGACACATAACTGACCACAGATCTTGCTTGACAGGTTGAGGTATTGAGCTGGCGTATCAGGATCTGCCTTACAGTGGTTTTCTTCACATCTGTCTGATCGTTCATTCTGTGTGGCTGCTTCAAATAATAGGTCTGAAGGTATCTTCAGTTCAATTCAAAAAGCATAGATGTCTAATAATAGATACTCTTGGCCTCTCTCTAGCCTCTTATGCCAAGTCTTCTATCAGGAACCTTGAGATAAATTCTGAATGATTTTACTTTAGATGGTACTTTCAGTCATGCATTTGCTCATGCTTTATTACTTATGAAACTCTGCGGAGTAGTGCCATCCCACAAACAGAACAGGAAATTGTCATTTATGTATTTGTTTTTTTCATGACTGGACTGTACAAACGTATCATTCACCTGTTTACACAAAGCACCACTAGAGCGTCTGCAGATTGTACAGGACGCTGTTGCGAGACGTCTCACCAAACCATAGAAGTTAACTGATGTCACACGGCAACTCATACAGCTCCATTGGGTTCCCATCCATTCCAGAGTACATTTCAAGGTCTTGGTTCTCACTTATAAGGCTTTTAATGGTTGAGCAATGGCTTTCATCTCAGAAACTTTGCATCTGTATGTCCCTAACAAGTCCCTAAGGCCTGCTGGTTGTTTTATGTAATAGCCTGGAAAACTATGGGCAGTAGCCCCAGGGCTCTGAAGCTCTCTCCCCTTTAGACTGAGGTTAGCGAGCTCTGTTGAGCTTTTTAACAAGCAACTAAAAACTAATATTTATACAACTGATTTCAATTAACTATTTAGATGTGCTGATGCTGGATGTTTTTAGTTTCCTTCTGTACTGCACTTTGTGACCCATCTCATGAAAGGTATAAACATAAAGTTATGTTTACTTACAGTTATTTTGGACATAAAATACCTACTTATTTTGTCACCATACAACATAAAGATAATAAGTTTGATAAACTTTTATTGGATTTTAACTGGAATCACCTCCTATGGTCAGATGAGAAAAGACAATAGCAAACAACACCTATGGTGGATGACCTGCCTGTGATGCTTTGTGCATTTATGTCTTCCTAAGTTATAGCCTAAACAAAAAAATTGTTGGACTCTACTAGTCATCTGAAAATTGATCATCATTGGGTCTATTCAGCAGGATATTTATTCAAAAACACACGGTCAAAAACAAGTGATCAGGAAAGATCACACCCCCTGAATATTGAGAAAAATTCTGTGGAGCTGTAAAAGAACTGCAGCCCCTTAAAAAAAGAACATGTAACCTGGATTGCCTATTCTAAGCAGTGAGTCTAATCGAAGCACTGGGGAGCCATCTTATCCTTTGAATGCATATGTATGAAAGCAATAGAAAATGTGTTATTTGGTTCTTGTTTGCCTTTCCCTCTTCTAATGCTGCCCCATCCAACTGCTTTTGTGACCCATGTCCAGAACCTCCGCTGCATACAAGAACATTCTACTGCAATACCACATTATTTTAAGGCCTTTCACACATCTTCACCAGTAAACACCGGGGCTGCTGAAACTGTCTTATACATATAAAAGTACACATCCATGTACTCATGTCAGAGAAACTACAAGTGAAGTGAAATTAATTGCACCCCAGGAAAGTGAAAATCATTTGAAATACTATGCTGGAATGAATTATCTTTTATTTTTTATTTATATTTTTGTCAACAAAACAACATTGCCCTTTTTGTGGTTAATAATACTTTGTTGTTCTTGATTATTATGACAGTATTTATTTCAAATTAGAAACCCATTAACACCAACATGGTTCCAGACGTTTTACATTGTAAATCTCTGAGAAAGGCTGATACCCTAAAAGACTGCTACAAAGTGAGACCCAGGACATGTTTTTTTTTTTTTTTTTTTTTTTGGTTTCTAAGCTATTGAAGACCATGAGCCACAGAGAACAGTAATTACATTCTGTATATTGTTTATGGTAGAGACAGCAATGAACTAAACTGAACTATTAGCAGCAGCACAGACAGATTTCAGGGATTCCACAAGACAAAAAAAAAAATTCTCCTGGGCAACATTCATACTGCAAGTCAAGAAACTTTCATTAAACTGAAATCAAGCTCTATAAAATGTAAATAACCGTGGAACATTCCATGATCCAACAGACATGTCACTGAAACCCATGTTTAATGTGATTTACCACACTAGCACTACATTCACAAACTGTGAAAAATGGTAATTTACTTAAAAAGAATTACATCCTAAATCAAACTTAGCAACAGTAGAAACTAGATAATGTCCTTTCATCATTTAAAGCGCATATACTGCAGGCTGCTATACTCCATAAAACTGACACCAAGGTAATGAATGTTCTCAAGGCAACATAAGCAATATGATGCTGACACCGTCCTCTTTGGCTGTTGTTTGAAACAGAGTTCAGAGTTGTTGTTTTTTTTTTTTTTGACAGACTAATGCAGCAACCACACAGACTTTTAGCCTGATGCATCAAATGCACCACCAGATGTTGCCTTTGTCATAATGTGTTTTTAATCACCATTCCTGAAGTCAGATACCAGCAGGCAGCTTCCAATCCGATCTACATCACTTGCTCTCCCTCATCTCTCCTTAACAACAGAGAGGAGCTATGGGCATCAATCACCCTTAACTAGCAATCCTGTCAGACAGTTCAAAATGTAGGGCTCAGAGCATATGTGCAATAAAGCAAAGTGTACTATAGACTTCAAGGATTTAAAGGGATTTTTTAAACACTTATATCTATCAGACTACTAAACAACACAACAGACATTTACATATAATTATCTAAATCACCTGTAATATATGCACATTTTTAAATATATTTATTTAGTCCCTTGCTGTTTTTCAGTGTTCACTAAATATATTAACACACATTAGACATGATCTGAGGGTTAATCCATTTCAACTATATTTTGCTTTTATCAGATGTGGAGCCACACAATGTTACACTTCACCTTAAAGTAGAACGGGACCCATGACTGATGTTATTATACAGATGAAAGCGTTGAATGCATATGTGGCATTTGTCTCTACAAGATTTTCACAACTTGTAACCCTTCATTACAAAATAGAGCAGGATAAACATATACAGTATCTGCAATATGCTCCTAAACATCTGAAAAAATGTCATACTTTGTCAGCTTAATAATGAGATAGATGGATGCTTTATATTTTCACAACTCTAAAGATTTAAATGTTTAATACAACATAGTCCATTACATTTACAATTTCCTTTCTTCTTTACATTTACATAGAAAGCAGGCTGTCCTTTATCTGTGGTAAGAGTTTTTTCACTCTACTATTATTCTTTCCTGTCTGTTAAATTACTGTTCTCTTGTTTTCTATCTTGTTATCATGCAACCATAGCTATACAACATCAAAGGCATCCTATGTACCTTAGAGACTTCTTCAAGACCACCACGGAGTGCTGGGTTCCTAGAAATATTCAGCTGTGCAAGGGAGAAATACTTATTAGATATTCTTGATGTGCTTCAGTGTTACAAGGCAATGTTGGAGAAGCTGCTACCAATATGAAATAAATTCATTGTACATTACACCACAGAGACTGTAGTGCAGATATATGCAAACTAAATGAAAGCTAACATGCATATGTATAACATAAATTAGCACCTGAAGACAGAAACAGATTCATGACCTCATTTTTTAGAGGACATGCTTTTCTGCTTGTAATTGCTCTAGACTTAAGATGTTAATCCTTTAATACATACACCCTCCCAAAAAAATTAAATAAAATAACATACTAATGTCATCATTAAAATTGATACTGGTGTTTCTATCCCATTCATATGCAAATTTGTTGTAACTGTTAGGTTTTCTTATAAAAAGTATTCTTTCTGAATGGTGCTTCCTTTGCAGCCATCTTTGCTGTGTAGCAGTACAATTAGTAATACTGACACCTAGTGTTTAGGAGTAAGATTGCAGAGAATGTATCTTAATTTCATTAGCATCCACTTGCCACATTAATGGTACAACTCATCTATTTTATGACAAATGAGCAGCAACAATAATAAAAACCTGGTAGAATTATTGAAATGTTTCTGTACTGACAGAACTTTTGTAAACTGTGCAAGTCAAACCTATCAAAATAAGAACAAGATAGTCGATGTTAGTCAGAATTGTATAGCTTATTTCTAATCTGTTGTTTTTACAAAGCTTTCAGCTGCTGCAGTCAATTTTAGTTAATTTGGTTAAGAAATAGGCAATAAGAACAAATTCAACATTTAGAGCAAAACATTGTATTTGGAGCCAAGACAATGTTACATAATCTATCTGAGGTAGCAGTTGAGCTAAGAACAGCAGACAGCATTTATTGTAATAATTCAAAAGAGGGACAAAATTATTACGACCTTCACAATTAAAACTGTCTTTTCCTTTTTATATTAGGCGTTAGCATAATTAGCAGTACTGAAACAGCAGTGTGTGTGCGCATTCCATAGAGAATGGAGATCCTTACCTTGACCATAAGATTACTAAAATGCTGCCAAAATGTCCAATTCCAACATTTTTCATACCAAATATGGCTCGCAAAAAGATAAAGCAAAGATACCTTTTAGTGCACTGTTCAGCCTTCCTGTTATCTAGAGTTTCTCTCTCTCTGTCTCTCTCTCTGTCTCTCTCTCTCTCTCTCTCTCTCTCACACACACACATCCTAAAGAAACCGTGAACATGTCTCGACATGTAAAAACACATTTTAATTTTAAATAGCTTCTAAACACTTCCTCCGACTTCATTAACAAACTCCTCACTGATATTGAAAATTGAGAACTGAGTCTACTGGTAGAAACAATCTCTACATGGAGAAGTGTTGTTGACAGAGCAATGTATTAACAAGTAAGGATAGCATGTTCACTGATCAGAGAAGACTGGAGTATTCAGTTTCCGACCAGCCAATCTCTAATCAAGTTGTGAGGCTTAGGGAATAAAGGATGCTGCTCAAGCTAAAAGCGGAAAATGAATACATTTCCCAATACACTTATTTTGTAAATGATTAATGGACAACAATACTTTAGTTGCAAACTAAAGCCAAAACATGATCATTGTAGCCATCTATCCTTATTTTAACGTGTTGAACTCTTCTAACTAGCATAAAAGTGTAACTTTTTCAGGGCTTCTTTTTTTTCTTTCCCCCAGACGTTATTGAATAGAGGACAAAACGAAACAGGGAGAGGTTTGAATACATTGTGAATACCTCGCTGTGCCACATCAGTTGTTGCTAATCAGTACTCCACAACGTGATGGATAAAATCACAAAAACAACAGCATGTTTGACAAATTCTAAGTAAAAAAAATAAATCAGGAAGTTCTCTTCAAAAGCAAACCAGGGCAACTCATAATGCTATGAAGTAGTTTTACCATTAGAAAGTAGATCAATGGTCTTATCATCATCTTCACTTGAAGAAATCAACACTATTTTTTATTAACAGTGACCTTTCTGGCAGTGACTAACTGTAAATTTTAGTGTTTAGTTTTTATAGAAATTGTTTACCCCAAAATCAAAAACAAAAGCAACATAATTAAAATCTATGATGGAGACCCCTAAGGTGTTTTACCATATGAGCTTCTGTTTGATAAGTAGGAGATTCTACCAAGGTTCTATGAGCATTTTAATCTGTCTAAATAATAATAAAAATGCTTTGCCTTTTTGCTCTTTATTGTCCGATTTATCTGGAGTGGTCAACCATCTTCTGAGCTAAAAGTGACAGGGATAAATGCTGCATGAGCCCCTTTAGTGGGGAAAAATGCCTGGTAACCTCTGTGAAGGTAGTGTGCCCTTCTCAGTCAAGGAGAGTCCTTAGGCAACACTTAAGCCCTAATCAGTTCTCTTTAAAACTTGTCATCTCCCAGGAAAGCTCGTTTTACTGTGACATACCCCCCACACCTCTTCTTTCTCTGTGTCTCTCAGTGCCCTCTCATCTCCGCACTGCCTTGAGAGGCTGAAACATGATATTTCAAGCACCTTGTTTATGCCAAGGGGTCTTTCCCTTCCTCTCCCTTGTTTTTCATTTCCTTCTCCTTTCTCATCATCTCTGCCTCTTCCCATTCTCTCTTTAAGCCCTACTGCAACCATTCTTCAGATTTTTTTCTTTTCTAGTTTCTTACAATTCGTGCATTCAGAAGGAGCTCTGTGCGTTAACACCTCTCTAACTGAAAGCCGTATAGATAACAAGGAGGTACACCACGGCAAATTCCCTTCACTTTTCAACACTCTGATCCCCTGTCCCTCCCATCCTCAGCAAATCCCTTTTCTTCCTTTTCTTTTTTTCATTTACACTTTTGCTCCCTTCCCCCCAACCCCCCCCCCCCCCCCACCCCCCTCACCCCACCTAACCCACGCACTCGTCTCTTCACCGGCCTCTTCAAAGGTAAAAAGGTCTGTCGGCACAACTTCAGTGGTGGAGAACTGCACCTTCGATCAGACACGTCAGCACCTCCATCGCACGCGGGCGCGTCAGCACTTCAAATACACGCACCAAGGCACACAAAACGCTCATGCACATGTCAGCACCTTCAACAAAACACGCGCACACATGCACGTCCACATGTCATTAGGGAGGTCCACATGGCTCACATAAAAAGCCTGTCCAGGGGGAACAGCGCAGGGGCACCGAGTGAGGAAACGAAAGGTCGAGGGGGGTGAGTTACAGCAGAGAAAGAAGAAAGGTGGACAAAGGTGATGAAGGGATGGGTAAAGGTGACAGAAGGAAAAAAAAGTAAAGAAAAAGCGAGATATGTGGATTAATTATCTCTTGATAGTGTAATCAGTAAGGCTGTGAGGCGAATACATCTGAGCACGTTGTATTCTCTCTCCAGCAGCATTGCGTTTATTTTTGAGCCCACCTCTAACACATGTATACTTACCACAACTTTGATGAAACGTTTGCTTTGTTTCCATCTCTTTCCTGACATTTTTTCTTTCTTTTTTTACTTGAACATTTAAATCTTATCAGGTGCTGAGGACTATTTGCACACATTTTAGCTTCTCAGGAAGTATTGTCAATGTATTCAACATGAACATCAAGCCTTTATTTGTGTCTGTGTATTATGTGGGAATTCTGAGTCAATGTCTCACCGAAATTTCATAATGGCTACATAATGATATTAAATATTCTGGATTCTTTATTATTTTAGATGATCACAATCCTTCAGCTTGCTTTCTTAAACTGTGGTTTGTTTGTTTCAAGATTTCAAGTCAAATTTCAAGAATCCAAGTTAATTATATGAATTCAGTGGTTAAGAATATGAACAAATTCTTGCTACATACTAAGTATTGTATAGTAACAACATCACCCCTCCTAACAATTTCTTTTAATAAATATGACAAGACAATGTATGCCAGTTATTATCTTTTATCAGTCTTAGAGTCTGGACATTTTACTTTGTAATGCACGACTTCTTTCTCTTCCTGTGGGTATTAATATGCTGTGATAAAGAAGCCCAGTACTTGTACTACCCATCAAAATGGAAAAGACAATAAGCATCCCATTTACATAAAAAATGGCATCAAGAACATCCATAATAAATCTAAATTTGCCCATGGCCGCAGTCAAAAATAAGAACACATAAAACTTAATCCACATGTTATGTTTTCCAAAATAAAATGTATCACAATCACAAACTAAAGACTCTGTAAACAATGTACAATAATCCAGTTCAAATTTACCTAGTCCATATGTTTTTATACCTTTTGTAGTCTTTGTTATAAAAAAAAGAGCATCGCGAATGCTGCTTTTTTGTGTTTTTACAAGTAATATAAAAAGGTGTCATAGCTCTAAAATGGTGCTTCTTGAAATTACTGTTCAGTAAAGAATTGTCCAGTTAAGGTATATTAACTGAATAAAAATAAAACTGCTGCAATGGGAAGCTATGAACCAAATGCTAACTTGAATGTGGTTAGCGGCTAGTGTTTAGCGGCTAATGGTTAGCCAGCCAGGACATTCTGACAGTGATCCCAAATTGGCCATATGTCTGATCAGGGTCAGAGGGACATGTTAAAACGTGGAAATGAAAAGGAGTAGGGATGGAAATGTGGATTAATGGGATTCAATATCTTTATCAGAATATTCAATAATAACATTACTGTGATGTCATGTTTTCCTAATACCGTAGAGCCCTACATTCAATCCTACTTCATCTTACCATAAGGTTTACCTCGTCTTTCTCCGGTATTTATCATACCTTTTAAATATTTTCTCCATCGAAGTCACAAATATTTTTAATTATCGTGAATAATTGGAGACAGAAAGAATGGAAAAGTAAAAAAAAGAAAAAAAAACTGTCTAAGAGGACATACTGTTGAAGAGAAGTGAAGGGAATAACAAAGAGGCAGAGGAAGAATGGGTTTATTTTTGGCAGACACGGATAATAAACAGAGATGTGGCACCAGCAACGCAACCACGAGAGGGGAGGGAGAGCTTGGTTACTAGACACAAACAGGCAAAGGAGAAGAGGTAACAGAAATGGCCAAAAGAGAGAAAATGTATGATATAATAAGAGTGGGGGTGGCAGATCACAGGAATACAAAACTTCATGTAGGAGGTTGGGCTGGAGATGGCATGAAGATTAGAAAAAAAAAGCAAGAGGTTGAGATAGAGGGGAGAAAAAAATAGCAGAGACCGTGTGGGAGAGCACTAAAAGAGAACGGAGAGGAGAGCCTGAGAAGGAGAGAGTCTATACCCGGATCAATGGATAGCCTGTCCTCTGCTGTGTCTGCATTTCCTCTGGGCTCTCACACTAAGGCCCTCTAACTACACTTGGGAATAAGAGTGAGTGTGTGTGCGTGAGAGAGTGGGTTTTATTTTTGTGTCCACGTTCATGTGTGTGAGGAGGGAGAGGAGCCCTTTCTGGACTGGTCATTTCTTTAAATCAGAGGTCAGCAGTTGGTCTTCCAATGGAAATTTCAGTTTGTGGTTTCTTACAGGATCCCATGAGAATCTAATTCTCCATTTAGGCCGACACGACTGTCAGAATGATTAGTAACCTTTAGGAGTGTAACAACACATTCAGCCCAAAAAAATTGGGTTCACATGAAATTTAAGTGAGGTTTTTTTTTTAAGCAAAGAAATACTCACCATTCTTTGTACAAATAGAGAAACGACTTCACAAACTATAAAGGGATGTAAAGACTCTGTAATTAGTGTAGAATACACAGTTTTATGTGTGACCAGTCTTTACATTGTAGTTGTTATGGTTGTCTAATTCTTACATATGGACCCAAAGTCAAAAAAGAAAAAGTGAAAATACTCAAACTTTGGTGGTTTCACAAATGTTTAACTCATCATTAATACTGTTGAATCTCTGTTCAATATATAATTGTCTGGTTCAAGCTTGTCCAACAGAGTTCTTTCGTTTTTAAACTGGAGATATATAAATGCATTCATTGTCAGTAAAAACATGCTTTTGTACTTTAACTTTATTTAATTAAATTAATAAAGCAATGATTGTCAGCCTGACCAATAACAAGTCTTTATTAATCAACTGCGAATACAATTAGACAACTCAACCACAACCTTTTTTTTTTACCTCAAAACAAAAGTCTCAAGCATAGATGCAACAGGGATTCCAGCTCACAGCATTTACCTTCATATATGGGTTTCAAAAAATAGCATGGACTTATTTCATCAGATAAAGTCGCATAATTATAACTACTAGATAGAAATCCATGACACACTTTGACAATAAATACCTTGTGATCAGTGGGCTGAAGCTGTTTATTTGTAGGACCTTTATAACACTTCCATTTTTGTGTGATGATTCATTGTCGAATGCAGCTTATATGTCTGTTTGTAGTTGTAATACCAAAGTTTGCAAGATGAACAATATTCACAACAAATTAATGGTCATGTCCAAGAAAGCATCTTCACTTTAATCGTCAAGCCAAGCCAATAAAACAGATGAAAAATAAGCAAATACTGTGATGATGAATGAAGAGAGAACAGGGTTTATGTATTTTAGGGAGTGGGTATATGAGCATTATGGGATGTGCACGCTCGAGGCAGTTTGGATGACCCTTTCTTATCCTCCACTCGTCATGACCGCCAAGAAAAGAATGATGATAAACGTACCGTCCGCTGATCTGATCTAAAAGCCATATACGATCGTTTTTTGCTGGCTCACTGAAATAATGCCTACTGAACTTTTCATCTCTTGCTTTGCTAAAACGAAAATTTAACTTCAGTGAATGAACACATTTAATGGGCTTCAGACGGAAAGCCAGCGGCCTGAAAGAACAGTATTGCGCGACTGCAAAAAATCACAGAAGCATCCGTAATGCGTAATCTCCAAAATCACGGGACTACCAATCAGTTTAGTCACGGCCCGAACGTGGCACATCTCATTTGGCTGACTTTAAACCGAAATGAAGTGCTGCTCAGCTGATTAACCTCGGCGAGAGGTGATTCGGCACGTTTCTGGTTTTATTTCTGGACACATGTCATTTGCCCGGACACAGACGACTTGCAGGTAGCAGGAGTGCACCAGGGGAAGGCCACGGCCACGCATTTGACCTGTACAAGGGTATCAGCTCACCAGAGTGTGTGCAGGGGGAAAGAGAGATGGGGTGAGACAGTCTGTGACGAGGTGTGTGCATGTGTGTCCTCCAGCAGCCATGATGCATTAGAGTAACCGGATGCCTCTCCTCCCTTGTGAGCCCTAACCTTGAGACAGACAGAGAGGGAGGCTGGCTGCTAAGGCGTTTTCTGTTATAAATGAAGCTGTCTTCAGCACCAAAATTGCTGAATACCAGGCAGCTAAGACTGCTCAAGTAATAGAAAGAGACATGTTAGCTAAACGATTATTTTAGATAATTCAGTCCACTACTGAAAAAAGGTTCGATACGGAACGTGTTAAACGGAATATGTGTCTGACAGCTTTCTATGATTGTTGTGAAACTGATTTCTTTGAGTATGAGCTTACAATAAACTGTTATCTGGCTCAAATGAGTCAAAATCAAATGAAAAGAAATGCAATGTGCCCAAATTGTTTTACATGAAAAAATATAAAATATAAACATAAGTTAATTAGTTATATATAGTTTCTCTGAACAATTATAATTACACTTTGGTTCTGAATGTTATTTAATCGATTTCCTTTTTTATTAATTTTTGAACATTGTCTCAAATATCGGTCACTGGGTCAAAGGGAATCAAATAAATTCTGGTTAGATTTGTACAGTAGTGCTGTTTTAGTGTAGACAGTATGCCTAGACACCCAGAGCAGCACAGCTGGCATAGATACTCAAATAAATAAAATAAAATCCCATCAGTTCTGCACTGGTATTACTACTACTACTACTACTACTATTACTACTACTACTACTACTATTACTATTATTATTATTATTAATAGTATTATTAGTAGTAGTAAGACAGTGTAACCACTGTATGAAATATGGCTTTACACCACAGCTGCAGCTTGTAATTCAGTACTAAATAAGCAGGCTGATTTTGTTTTTCTGGAATTATAGTTTACTCTACAGAGACAATATTATAACATGATTTGATATATGTTAAACCTTGATTTTATTTATCTAAACACAAAACAGAGCTTGAGACCATGTTGGGGGGGGGGGGGGGGGGCAGAAGGAGGAGCTTGCCCAGGGCTTCATTTATGCAAAAAACACCACTGAGTGTCAGAAAATAACAAGAACAAAAACTAAGCATTATACACATTTTCTTGACTTTGTCAAACCTAAATATTGTTCTACTGACTCAAAGAATCATTTTCATGTCCCTATCATGTAGCTATAATACTGTCACTAATCTTGTATGTTTAAAGATTGCCTTTGGCAAATTATATTAATTTAATCCCTACTGCAGCCAGCTGATTAGCATTAGAGAATCATTATGCAAAATTATGAATTAAATCATAAAACACTAATTTTACTGTCCTGCTAGACTTCAGATAAAGCATTAGTGAAGAGGAGATATTGTAATATAGTTTTTTTTTCAAGTTAAATTTCATTGTGCAATGCTATGTTATGCCTTGCAGCTTTTTCCTTCATTAAGGAACCTGGGTCATTATTGGCCAAAGTATAAAGAAAATTACAATTCGAATTCCTCAACTTGAGGAATTCCTCATTTCATAATAATAGGGTTTCATTCCCCATTTCATTCTCTTGCATTAAATAATACTATTCCCAGAGCCCATTAAGATACTTAATCATCACCAGATGAAATACACTCTGCCAAGATAATAATGGCCAATGAGCTTCAGAGATAATTCACAGAAAAGATTATTTCTTTTTGCCTGTTTTTACTTACACCTTTTGTAGTTTCCTTTATAGCTTTCAGACTCACAACTGTGTCTTATTAGCCTTTAGTTTAAAACTTTTTTTTTTTAAAAACATGGTGTCAAAAAATAAAAGAAGAGAAACGGAGGTGAAACTGCAAAAAAAAAGACAAAGGGTTTAAAAATAGACAAGAAGCTGGAAGAACAATAAATCATTCACAGAGACATGGAGGGTAAGGTCACTGGAGTTAAAATATTTATTATAGGTGTCGAGTCGAAGCTTTTAGTTCTTGGTGGGAAACAGTTTTACTTATCCCCTCATTTCATGTTTATGTTTGCTGAATTATGCATCAAAACCAATGTTATAAAGACACTTTTTTTTGGTCACTGACAGTAAAGACCTGTTCACGAGTAACGGAAGCACTTTCTGAAGTTGCTGTAAATCCTGGCCCCACCCTCGTTGCGCAGGGCATTGTGAGGAAGAGCATCGCTGGAATAGTTAGACATTGCAAAGACGGAACCGGCTGATATGCCATTCACAGGACTAAGCTGCCAAACTGGACATTAAGGGTTGACATTTTAAGGAAATAATTCAACTTTTAAAAGCCTGATCATTTCATCTAAGACTGGATGAACGCAGAACTTGTGTAAAAAATGTTCGCCCTTCAGAAACACAGGAAGGATGTCGTCAAAATTGATATCTTAAAAACAACGGCGCTTTAGTTTTTGTGTAATTTTCACCTGTTGCTGCTGAAATCACAACAATTCACAGTTTTTCACCTGCGTTATCCGTTCTTCTGTTCTTTCACTCCCTTGTGTCACCTAATTTATCACCCCGCACATGTGCTCCCCATTCCCATCTCCAGCCCTGATGTGCTCCTACTTTTTAGTCCCCCATCCATCTCTCCCCCCATCTTTTCCCCTTTTCCCCCCTCTCTCCTTCCTTCCTTTTCTCACTTTGTCTCCCTCTCCACTCTTCGCTGGGTGTCCTGTTCCCTCTCTCTCTGGGACTGCCAGACCTCCTGACGGCTCAGTATTGATCCTTCTATCTCCTCACTAGCTTTGCTCTCTCTCCGTTGCTCTCTGTCTTTCTGACTCAAGTACTCACACACGCATTCACACGCGCGCGCATTCGCACACAGACACACACACACACACACACACACACAAAAAACATTAGGGTGACAAGATAAAAGGGTCTGTTATGCCCCAAGGCAAAGCCGGCTAAACAAGAGACCAGAGGCTCTCAGTGTCTAGTGTGCGTATCAAGAACAGAAACACTTAACAAACCCAAGGCTACAGACTTACATCCATATCTCTGACATGAGCTGTCCAAATTACCATTTGGTTTATTTACAAGCTTACTTTTATCCAAGAGTCAAGCTCTGCATGAAATAATACAATTCTGCCAGGATCGTGGCGGCCAGAGCGTTCTTATTCTGTCGCCTCAGAAAGCTGAAGGCAACAGGCACACGAGTCATTTCCATTACAGAAATCTTCAGGCTAATGGCGCTATTTTAGAATGTTTCATGTGAGCAGAACTCGTTGGCAAACAACAACATCCTTGTTCTTTTCTTTAAAAAAAAAAAAAAAAAAACTGTTCCACCAAAGCTGCCTCAAAGAAAGTAGAAACTATTACATGATGAGAAAAAGCGAAAGCTAAGATTTAGGTTCAAATTGGCTGCTTTGGATATATTTTCACAAGCTTCTAACAATAGTTTGCTTGACCTCAGACTGGTCTGTAGGTCCACTTGCACAGACACACAACTCTGCCCACAAATTCCCTATGGGCAAGAGATCAGGGCTTTGTGATGGCTACTCCAAAACATTAAATTTATACCCCTTACACCACTGGGTACATAATTTGGCATCATGCTTAGGGTTACTCTCCATTTAGACCCGTAACGAGCCCAAGTGTGATGCCCTGAGATGTTTCAGTATTTTGACAAAAATGGTATTTCTTCATAATTCTATCATTGTGAAGTTTATCAGTCCCACCTGCAATAAATCCCCACGCAACATGTTGCTCTACACTGTTTGGGTTGTGTAGTCGCCTTGCGAGCTTTCTCTTTTTTATTTAAATGTGTAGCAATGATCATTTTGCCCAAACAGCTTAATTTTTGTTTTGGTAGGCCACAGGACATGTCTCCAAAAGTTAAGGTCTTTGTCCCCGAGTGCATGTGCTAACATTTTTACAGAAATATTGTGTTGTGGCTTCCAAAATCAAGGGGGGTGAGGCAAAAATAATCTCTGTTAAAGCAGCTGGCTGTTTACAGAGTGCTGTATAAAAGCCTTAATAGAAAGTTGAGTGGAAGGAAAATATGTGGTAGAAACAGGGGCACAAGCAACCATGGATAAATGAGCGACGTCACTTCAAGAGGAAGCGAATGGAGAAGTAAAAAATCTCCAAGGCTCACTCTCGGGGAACCACTGCAAAGATTGACATCTTAAGGATCAGCAAGTTGTCTTTAACAACCATTTATTTAAAGACTTTTGTACACATATTAACTGGTGGTGCCAATATTAGTGGATACTATGGTAAATACAGTATGTTTTCAGATTTACCCTTTAGTATGTAAAGTCTATTTTAAATTACAATAATTCTCTTCTTGGGTTGTAGATTAAACCAAAGTTGTTGAACATTGGGGCTTTGTATAAACCTAATGTTCAGCAATATTTAAATGAGGCCTATGTGCAGGTATTGCTCAGCTTTCTGATCTCATTATTTCTAATCTCACGGCAATTTTGCCTCCAACGTCCCAATAGAACTAGTAAATCCTGAAGGTAAAGGGCAAATTTTACAGGCTTTTCTTTGTTCAATGAAAACAGGAAGGTCAGAGGTTTAAAATCATAATGAAAATATATTTCTTGTGACATTGGACCTTGATTTTAGCAGCTTTTCATGGTACACCTCATCACCTCCAAAATCATATATTTGGAGAGAGTTTGTGGATACAGTGTGTTTTATTCCAGTGAATAAATGAAAACAAGTTTATTACATCTGAGCACAAAGAGAAGGCCAGAAAAGTTTTATTTTACATCAAACAGCAGGCCAGGATTAAAATGAACAAAAAAATAAAATACTAAGGTTGAAAACTACCTCCAAAGGGGTTTGTTTGCTGACATTTGGTGACTTTTTCACATGAGGTATCTGACATACGATACATTTTAAAATGTATAACTAAGATTCAAATCTCATTCAATAAATAATATGTCATCTGGAGAGGCTTTTTCCATCTGATCAAAAGTAGCTTTTGAAATGAAGCTGAAGCGCAAGTTCAATCGAAGAAACTCATCACCTGCCTCCATTCAGAGTCCGATCCGCCTCTGATGTGAGCCAATCAGCTACGAACCGCACCTCCATGAAGCCCAATCAGCATCCCACGCTCATCTTAAAAGCAACTTCAAATCCACGTCTCAGCCTGCTAACCAGCAAGCGCAAACGGATTGCATGTCGGATTTCGAATCAGATGTCCGATTCAACCCACCCCCAACCCCTTCTCCACCATCGTAGCTGAGTTCATCTAGCTTCCAAGACGTTCCTCCATCCTCAACCCATCAGAGTGTTTTCTCCCTTCAGTCTTCAACACTCACTATCACCCCGTTATTGGTCCGGCAGAAGACCACCATGTTGGGCTCGGTTCTGCCACAGGTTTCTTCCCAAAGGGGAGTTTTTCCTCTCCACAGTCGCTTCAAGCTTGCTCATCATGGACAGTTCATGCAAACCTGTGTTTATCAAGTTGGACATCTATCTTAAACAGATCACCATATGGACTGAACAAACTTCATTTTATAGGGTGTCAAGTAGTGATTAAGTTACTAAAATAAATGAACTTTTCAACAATATTCAAATGAATTAAATATGACCCCAGACCAAAGACAGAGCTCAGTAAACCAAGGCGTATTGTGCATTCATGCTTTAGTTTTGTGTAACTGTTTTCTAAATTCAGTTCCTTGTTTTGGAGCTATCAGCCTGAGGATTTCAGCTGCGGTGCTTTTGTTCAGAGCATCTTTTTTAGAACTCAAACAGTACATATTTCAGATGGGAATACAGCCCTAACTTCTAACCGTGGCAGTGCTTGTGCCATGCCGAATGCTGTGAACCCCGAAGCTAACAACTGTCAGGAATCGATACCTGGCATGAAAAACGATGTGACTTTCAGCTGCCGTGGCCGCATCAATCACGCCATTACCATTAGCTCATCTCTCGACACCAACTCGGAGTCATCTCCCCTGCCCCTCCCATGCTCTCCCCTCAGCTATATCCCAGTTTTTCCTCTCCTCCTCCACCTCCTGTTCATCCAAACCTCTTCTTCTTTCTCACTCTCTCTTCTTTTTTGCTCCCTCTCTCCCTCCCTGCCAACTCAGCGGATGCCCCTTGTCACATCTCCTATTTCAGCCTTCTGAAGTTTCCTAATTGATCGCAATTAGAGCTGCTGCAGAGCAAAGCGATGAGGAGGAGGAGGAGGAGGAAGAGGAGGAGGGGTGGGTGGGTGGGTACAGAAACTGAGACGTGGACAGAACGTGAGAGTGCATGTGTTTTAAATGACAGAGAGAAAGTGATAAAAATGAATCATCTTCCTTTTTAGATCATGTACGGCACATATTGCTCGGTTATTGTTGCTGCTGGACTACCTTTGACCACACAATCTTTTTACTATGGATTACAGGAAAGGTCAGAACATATAATATGTAGCGACAGATGGGGTGTCATAAGAGGAGAAAGGAGACATAGAAAGTTATAACAGAGAAGAGATACAACAAGCTTTAAGTAGACGAAGAATATTGAATTTGTTTTGGTCCCATTTTATGGTTTGTGAGAGATTTTTGTGAAAGTTTTTGAGAGCTTGTTGAAATGCATGGATTTTCCATTCAACAAACATCAGCATTTAGATTTTAATAATGCATAAGAAGTTGGAGGATGAGATATTACACTTTTAACAATATGTTGGGGTAAATCTTGGAATCCAATTTTTTTTTTACCTTAACCCAAACAAAGTATGGTTTTCAAAAAAATATTAACTTTGTTTTAAATAATCTGTAATTGATGTAAAATGTTCCAATTGGAGATTAAATAAAATTGGAATCCAACCTTTTAATTTGAGTACATTTATACACAATAAAAACATTTATAAACATTTTTATATAGAAATAATTTGGTATAGCAAAAGCATCAGCACACCATTAAAGGTGAGCCTTAAGATTGCTATATAATAAATAAAAACTGATACAATTTTGTAATTCATACTTTTTTTTGTTTTTTTTTTGTAATTTCTAGTCTCTAAAAACTTTTCTTGACCTCCTGTGCATAAATATTACATGACCCCTATTTGTCTAAGTCACTCTAAAACTCAAAGTAAAAGGGTGTTGGAGGTGTGAAATTCCGAAGTAAACCCAGAAAAAGGTAAAAGTGCATAAAAAAAACTTCTTTTGAATGTTTAAGTTTGGAGAGGCAAACTGTGACTCTTCTTTTTTTTTAAAGAAATGTGACAGCCAGGGGTGATAGACAGAGAGAGCAGAACATTTGTAATAGGCAGATAAAGAGATAGAGAGGCAGAATGACAAAGAGGAAGAATAACAATGGTGCCAAAGCTCCTTCCATCCTTCTTGCAAACATCACTGATCCCCCTTTTTCTCTCATTTAAATTCCTTTCCATTGTCATTTCAATCCAGGCCTAACCCCCACCGCCTGGCAAATACACACGCACACAATCACTCGCAAACACTCACAGACATTAGACCGCACATGTATTGACCTCCAGCAGCAAGTGGGACAATCCCCGGCCGCAGAGCTCACACGTCTCCGATAATCCTTATCAGCGAACACACGCTGACAGTGTCTGCTGGAAAGAGAGGCTCAAGTTTCACCAGACTGCAGATGTCTGTGAGACCCTACCCATGCTAACATGGGTGGGGGAACGGAGAGCAGCTTGTCACCAAACATCCATGCTCTTGTAAGCCACACAAGGGCAAGCGGAGTAGCGCGGCGCTCAGCTGTGCCTTGTCAACATGTATTGTTGACATGGCTAACTTTATTCTGTTCTTCGCCTAACACGGTGCGGAGACTTGTCAGCAGGCATGCTGCTCTCAGTTGTGGCTGCTGGAAAACATACTCAAGGCGTCTAACAGCACAAACAAGCCTCGAGAGGAATGTCTAGTCAGCATGGTTAGGACATGGTTCATTAATACAAATTCGGGGCGCATCATTGCCTTGTCAGCACCTCCTTGTCAGAGATGGCAACTGATCCTGACCTAAATGCTGCAGAACCAGACTGCAAAAGAAAATTAGTAAAAGATGAATACTGATATGCTTATATCATTCATTTTATTAACACTCTATTTTGAATTATGTCCAGTCAAATATTGAGAATATTGGCTAGTTATTTTTGCACTTTATGTGGATAAAATACATTCAGTTTATCTATAAGGCTGTAGTTAGCACTCTGGAATGATGCTGCTTCTAGTCTCACAGCTTTCTACAACAGGTCATGGTAGTCATCCCATGGCCTTTGTTGGCCATGACATGACCTATGTGGTGAACTGTATGTTCTTTTCCCTTGCAGATAATCAGCCACCGTCAATTGAATTGGGTACCACCCAATTCAAACATGACAATAGTTCAAAGGGTCATAAAACAACATCTGCATAAACCGCTGTGACATTTCTAAAGTTGGAGTTGGTTGAAGTCAAAAGTCCGCTTTGGTCCCGGCCCCTCTAGGACCAGGTCCAACACATCTAGATTTAAACTAAATAAGGACACCACAAGATGTATCCATCATCATCATCATCATTATTATTACTGTTATATATATATATATTTTATTATTATTATTATTATTATTATTATTATTATTATTATTATTATTATTATTATTATTATTATTATTAATATTATTATTATTATTATTATTATTATGCCTTTGTTTACACATGTTCTCATTTACAAGAGAGACCTGTTAGCACATGAAAAGTTAGACATCTATGCATCGCAATTTTTTCTTTTAAAGGTCATTTGTATCTACCATATGATTAATTCAGCAGAAAAGCCAACTAATTAACAAAACGTTAAGGGCAACCAGATTACTTTACCTGTTCTCCTTAATGGCATATACATATTTATTGAATATTAATTATATGGCACAAATACAAATGCTCACTGTATACTTATGCGATTACATGTTATTTCCTATTGTCTCTCAAATATCCCTCAACGACAGCTCCTTGTTTAGAATGTTAACTAATAAACTCTATTAAGAGCTGTTGTGGGAAGAAAATGAAAGAAAATTAACCATTCTGAAGAGGAGGGAAAAAAAGCATCCTGCCGCCTGACATAAGCAGAGGACTTGAAGGAGCTCTTAGGTCATTTTAAATCCATTAGGGCAGAACAGGCTTTTAGCTAACACACACATCAATGTGCACACTTGTTGGCAAAACAGTGACTGACGCACAGGCAGAGATGTACAAAATCTTTTTTTTTTCCTTTTTTTTTGAATGTACTTGTCATAATTGCAGAACCCGAAAGTCAATTTCAAAGTCAATTTTATTGCGAAACGCACTTGTAAAGAAGGAAATCAGGAAGTGAAACAGACAAATCAATGCCAATATGATTTAAAAAGACAAGATGAATCTGTGTGTATGTTTTTTTCTTCTTCTGAGAGGCTGCAGCCATGTGCAAAAGGTAATTCTGCCGACCAGGCAACCCAGAGAGATCATAACACACAAACTCTCATGTTACCGGTGACCCCTCCAGCCCCCCTGCCAGTGCCAACCATCAAAAACACCACGACACACAGGGCCGCTCGTCAGCAGGGGAGCCATGCACTTTGCAGAGATGCATGTCAAACGGAACTGTTTTGGTGGTCAAAAACGGAAAGAAAGGGCTGCGTCTCCATGGGCTGTCTCACATGTACAATGATGGGGGCTTCTTTAAATGCTAAATGAATGCATTTATGAGGCTGATTCTGCTTTGCTCTTTTAGCTATTCCTTCTGATTCCCTCTCCCTAGGAGCAGAAGGAAGAAAGAGTGAGGCGGCAGTGACTGTGATGGAGAACCTCTTGTGACAGTGACCAGTTTTGGACTTGACAAAAATGCCCCGTTTCATGCCTTGTGACTGTTTTTTTATTTTATTTTATTTGGCAGTCTATTAACTGCATTAATGCTAGCTCATTGATATTGGAAAACGTTTAAACTGTGAAGCTCTTTTTCCCCTTTTCTTTCTTTTTGCTTTTCAGCAAACAAGCTTCAAAATGTCTGAAGCTTCAAGCTTGGTGATAGACTAGATGTTTCTAACAGCTTTAATTTCTCTCTCTTCATCAGTTGAACATTTTCTTTATAAAAAAAAAAAGACAACCCCACATCCTTATGACCCAACTCCAATCATCACTGGCCTCTTTTAAACATTATGTGAGCAACAATTAGCAATGAGTTCTCAGTTGACCTGACTGTATTATCCTGCTGTTTTACTGGCTTGTTAAAATGTTCTGAGACAAACTTTAAATGAGTTTTATCATCTGTTTCCTTCTTCAGTGGAGCTTTGTGCAGTTATTGCGTATGAATGGCTAATTAATGCAGCTCATTTCATTATTGTTTTTTTATGTAAAAATAAAAACAATATCCTGCACAATCCTGGTCTTTTTTCAGCTCTCTGCAAGTTGTCCTTGGGTCTTGAAAATATAGTCTGCATATTCTTTTGACTCCTCTGACAGAAATGTTGCCAGGAGTGCCAGGCTGTGATTGGTTTATGTTGAAATTATGTTATTTCTACATCTGAAATATGGACCTAGTGGCGCTCACTGAAATATTCTGAAGTTTAGAAGTCTGTTTGTAACCAATGCCATGCCAATGTTTAGCCACAGTAGTGTGGAAAGGTCTTAGAACTTAGTTGTATGCATTTACCCATTTTACAGGTCATCAATTAGGATTAAACTAAAGATATAAATTTTAACTGATAGAGAGCAGGATTCCAGTCTAAATATTGACACATTTCAGCTGCTTTCCATATTTTGTAGCTTATTTATGTTTTCAATACTTATTTCCATTCCACTTTATTACACATGACGTAATTTAGGGATTGATTTCTTTTGAATTCCCTGTATTTGTCGATTACTTGCATTGTTACCATATCTGGTGTAAGCTTTATGTCAGTAGCCCCAAGAAAAATATGTTTTCTGAGAAAATAAACATTGATGTAAATACTAAATTTCCCTGCTGTATCGGCAATGGAATCTGGCTGTTAAACCTCATTTTCTGTAAATTTTATTCAACGTGAGAGAGGGAATTTCTCAGTGACAGTATCCAGAGTCTGTTTTTTTTTTCTCATCACCTCATGTATCTAACATGTTTGCATCCCGCCTGTTTATTTATTGTGAACATGCATCGCTGCGAACACCAAGCCATAAGACCAACGCTCGCAAGGGAGAGAGTAAATTCTTGAACCTGAACTCAATTACAGCGACGGCTGAAAAGAGAATCTCATAGTAATTATGCTGCATTACACCTGTTTTTCAGCAGAAGCCTGTGCCTTCAGCAGTCTGCCGGTTAAATCCACCAGACTGGCACGAGGGAAATCTGAGCGGAGGGGAGGCACATAAGCAATGCCCCCCCCAACCCCCATGTGCCGCCACAATTGAAGTCAAGCTGCCCAAAAGCAAGGCTCATAACATCCAGTTTGTTGTCTGCAGCAGCCAAATGGGAAATAATTTGCATTTGGTAATTCTTTATGCAAATATCATTCTTCATTTATGTATAGATCTGTTGTAAACCACTTTAGGTGATTTGTTGCATTTTATTTTAATGATACTTAATTTTAGCTGCAGGTCTGGATGAGCGAATAGAAGTGTCTATGCACACTATCTGTGTTCAAAGTGGTGCGGCAGGCATGGACTTCCCTGTATGTAACCCAATAGGCCTGAGGTGTCTGAATGCGTTGCAGTGGCCTGCATGGAATCTGGATATCTGTCTACGTGTGTGTCCATGCCGTCTGCATATTTAGTGTGTGTGTGTGTGTGTGTGTGTGTGTGTGTGTGTGTCCCTGCCAGGTGGTGTGTAATGTCTGCATTCCAACTTTTCCATATCTGACCGTCGACATGTGTATGTCGCTGGCATTTCTGGTCAGAGGAACTTTATACGCCTCTACAGAGTTCTTTCAACATGCACAGCTTCACACAGTCATGCACACTCTCTCACAGACACACCGCTGACACACACATGTCACCACGACAAGCAGATACGGCCAAAGATGTGATCTTGGCCAAGCAGAAGCCACCAAACTGACAGAGGTTCGAAACATACATTTTCAGTTTTGAGTTCTAACACTTGAGAACCTTGAAAATCATACAACTCTTAGAGCAACGCTTTATTAGTTCGTACGCCCTATTCTTCACACACATACCGAACACATTTGCAATTTTCTTTGGTGTTTTTTCACACATGTGGCTCACATTGTCAATCTGAACTTGAGGGCTCCTTGTGAAGGCAAGCTGCTTCAAAAATGATGCAATGAAAGGTTTAGGATTTCATAGAACAAACTTATAAAATGTTCCAGCAATAGAAGCAAAAGTGAGGGTTATACGTTGATGTTCTGGTTTGTGGAGAAAATTTGGGGGAAACAAAAAGTTTCAAGGACTTCAGGTTCAGGAAACACAATAATAAGAAAAGGGAAAAAAACAGTCAGAATTTGAAAAAAAATCTAATAAAACCACATTCTTACATCTAGGGAAAGTGATGAGAATTAGACTTACCATAGAGTGGAGAAATCTTTGGCTCTGTCCTCCTCTTCACCCTGTCAAATAAAACAATGAGTTAGTTATTGCCAGGATTTTGGAACATAATACATGCACGTTATCAGGAGAAGGGTTTAGCACTAGCTCGAAAAGAACAACTAATTTGTCACATGGCTTAAGAATTGTGTAGACATCAAGCGAAGCTGCAATCCTCTGAAATTGTAACTTCAACTTTTTCAAATTTTTTCATGTTACATCTACAAAATTTTTGTGTATTTGCTAATATGTTATGACAGACAAACATGAATTAGCGCATAACTGTAATGTCGAGGGAAAAAGATACATAGTTTTAATTTAATTTTCTTTACAAAATAAACGTGAAACATTTGGCATGCATCCAGCCTACTCTTATACCCCAGAATGTAGCCAGTTGAGCCCTGTCTCTTTCAAATTTGTGCCTCAACTTTATACCAAATCTTCTTGATATTTCTAATTGAATTTAGATCTGGACTTTGACACGGTCAATGGGTTGCATTGGCTTTTAACTTAGGATAGCAACTATATATGCTTGAAACATGATCGTTTCGACTTCTGAGCATTAATGAAATGCAACATTACTCCAGTGTATCAAAGTTATGTCTGTAGGTTCCACCAAAACTTCTCAAATCAAATGTAAGTAAATGCAGGCCAAACCTTTAAGATTTTTATTCAAATTGTCCAACTTGAAATCAAAACAATGTTATTTCCAAATAAAATGCAATGAATCATCAATCTAACATTTCTTCTATATAAAACAAATCTGTTTGAAAAGAATAAAAGAAAAAAAGGAATAAGGTGGGCAAAGAATGAGGTAAACAAAAAGAAAGAAATCAAAGTCACGTAGTGATTTACAGTTGGCCACTTGATTGCACCGGATGTTATTGAAAGGTATAAGAGTAAAACACTGCTGAAAACAAATGCACACCACCCTTTTAATATTTCTTTGAGTAATAAAATGTTTTACATTCATTTCCTAATCATGTATTTCCCTGTGAGACTATCAGAAAATCACGTTATAGCTACAGTAGTGTGGCTATAACGTGATTATATATATATATATATATATATATATATATATATATATATATATATATATATATATATATATATATATATATTAAGACAGAGAGAGAGATGTTTTTATATTTTGGTTTAGTGTAATTGGAAAGAAGTAAACTAATGTTTGTATTACTGAACACTGCCATAGGCTCTTCACAGCAGCCTTATCTCCTCAGTGCATTCGCCACTTCTATCCATCTGGTTTCAATTCTTTCCACCTGCCCATCAGTCTGCAGCCGTGGATAGGTGAGCCTATTACACGCTTCTCACACTGTTCACTAGACACACTTACAAATGCACGTGCACAGACAAACTCACACAATACACACACTAGCTTTCACTTTATGGGAATTTAACTTGTCATGGACATTAGCCAAATCTGCTGCTCTGTAAAACGGCTGTTAGTGAAGCCACATCATGGCCTTGATGAAGTGGTTCAGTGTCCAGAACGAGGAGCTCTTTACCAAGGAACACAGGACATAAACTACCATAAAATAATAAAATACATTCTGCTCCAGTATATGATATTAACCTTACACATATTTAGACAGATTGAGAGGAGTGTCCTATATGAGCAAAGTTAAATGAAACACAGTGAAACAAAGAATGTATATATATATATATATATATGTTTTTTTTTTTTTATACTTATTATTTAAAACTGTCACCATGTCCTGACATTTATATGAGACAGATAATCTGTGAACAAATATCAAGCTCCTCTGGCTCCTACAGTGGTCCCACTGCCATTTGTATAACTACATCCTTACCGGTCAGAAACGGCCAATCAGAGCCAGGAGGAATGGCTTAGCGATGTCAATAACACTCATGTACCCGTTGCTCACTCCCCTCCCCCACACAGCATGTACCGTCATGTAACCAATGCAGAGTTTACCAAATTTCTGCTTGACAAGTATGTATCTCTCCTCGATTTGTTTACATGTTTATTAATCACACAATTAAGCTAGCGACATTTACTGGTCATAGAGCAAATCTGGTTTTACTCTGCAGCTTATTGTTACGTTTAACAGTTAGCCCCCTTACTAGCCTGTGCTTTCACATCAGGCTCTGCTGTGTGGTAGGAGCTGTGGAGGGAAGGCTGTACCATAGCAGAGAGCAAGGGACAGGGATCTGAAAGGTGTGCTTGTTCAAGGGGTTAGGCTAAGGCCATTGTTTTCTCTGAACTCTCAACTGCAGCTTCAACCATAATCAAATTGACGCACTTTAACTGAGGCGTGATTTAACTGACATAAGACTAAATTCTTAAAATGTTCTTAGATACAGACAGATTATATGTACTGTCTGAAAAGTAAAGCTAATACGTATGTATGGGAAATTCAATAGTTGATCATGCATCTCCAATTAGGAGATGCCAAAGCAGGTATCAGCTAAAAGATAATTATACCTCACTCTTGGTCCAAAACAGCAGACTACTCATGCCTACACCTAAACATGAAAGCTAAAGCATTTCCACAGGATACAGAATACATGTATTCTTTTTTTACTTATTCATGTTCTTTATACTTTTTAAATGTATTAATTTTTACTTTTTATGATTTCTTTCCAAATGCCTAAATATATGATTGGTTTTATTTGTTGTTTTTTTTTCTTTTTCTAACATTGCAAAATATAATTTAAAAATGGATTTAATTTACCTTAATATTATAGGCACCATTCTAATCACTTTCACAAACATAGATCCAGTGCCCTACAAAAGTATTTACATCCCTTTCATCTCATCGCAACCACATACTTCAGTGTATTTCATTCAGAATTCACGTGGCAAACACAAAGTAGAGCATTATATTGAAGTTCATCGTAAGTGATACATTGGTTTCTAAACTTTTTTTAGAAATAGGACCTGTTGTGCATTTGTATTCTGCCCTGCTTACTGCGTCCTTATTTTGACCTAGCTTATGTAAAAAACAAAACAAAAATAAAATGTGTTGCTGTGGTAACATGACAAAGTTAGGGGATTTTATGACACATATTGTTTGTTTCATGCATTTACCTAATTCAGCCCAGATTTAAGGCAGTCACTATAGATGTAACTTGGGACATCAGTCTCTGAAAGGCTACTTTTTTTCTAAAAAACTTTGTCCCCGAGCAAGGCTGCTCGTTTTGCGAGCAGACAAAAGAGACAAATAAATAAATAAAGGAGAAGTGAATTTGCTGATGCTGCTGAGCTCCAGCGTTGCAGGATGTGCAATCAGGTGAAACATCACCTTTTAGTCAACTTTAGACTTTCTCTGCACCTATCTTCTTTGCTCTACCTCTATCCACCTTTCACTATGTGTCAACATCCTTTGCTCTGTCTCTTTGCCATTCTATGACTTTTTCAAGGTCCAAAAAAAAAAACAAAAAAAAACATTTTTGTGTATTTATGTTGTCAGTGCTCCCCCAGACAATGACACCAGCTGTACAATTTCAGTTCAGCAGCTCCTGAACTCTCTGGGTGACACATTAAGCTTCATGCAAGCTGAGATAAACAAACATTATCAGTGCTGAATGAAAGAAAAGAAACACAGCAAAATAACTCAAAATGAAACCAAGCACATCAGTAAAAAGAAAACCCCACTGGCCTCTTTGCAGTTCCAAAGAGGTTGCATTAGCAGGCAAGAGCAAAATTGTTTACGAGAAGACTGAATTGTGATTGTGCAAGTAAAAAAAGGACAAAAACAGACTATGGGAAAGGGCTAAATACACTGTAGCTACTACAGAGGGGATTAGGATAGATTGGAGAGAGCGTGAATAGTGAGAGACGACTCTCAGAGATAATTACACACTCAGCGTGTGTCTTTTTACCACCCCAATAACAGATCATGTGGTTTCACAGCCGGATATATCAAAAGTCCGTTCTTATTAAATTTTAATAATATTCAGTTGCGATACTATGGCATGGGAGCGTGGGTAGATTTTTACTTCAGAGGGTAAAACCTGATAGAAATCTTCCAATCACGCTGCTACATTCTGATTTAAAGACTACGAGAAATCTGATAGCCAGCTTGGTCTCTGTAACAGTGGCATGGCTGTTTGCCTTCTTTCTTGGTCATATGAAGCACTTTGCAAACAGATGTTTGAGCCGCCAGCTAAAAGAGGGGATTATGTGCATGAAATTGTCTGCCTCTTTTAGTTTATAATCAGAAAAAAAAAGCCTTTAGGCAGAGTGCACATTATTAGTTCACTGACATACAAGATGACTAATACCGCGGCTGTACACTCTTACTCAGTCCAACCAGGAAGGTGTGAATTCATGACTACAAAAGTTGCAACTTTAATCAACATAATCAAACTGTACAGATTTTCACCCGTTTACCAAACCTTTTTGAGGAAGACCTAAACAATCTGTTGCCCTAATTCCAGCCCTGTTTCACTTCATGAAAGCCCAATTCGATGTCTTTAAAGCCAAGCCCAAAAGATTTAGATATCAGCAATGCAAAAACGCTTACAACTGCAATCAAATCTTAAGGCTAATATTCTCGTATCCCAGTTTCCTGAAGTATACAAAAATAATGGAAGGTAGAAATACCTTTAATAAAATCTTTATGAAAGATTTTTAGGCCCAGTCTGTTGGCGAATCTTAATGTGAAGAAAGGAATCCCAGAAGAAGTTCTGCCACTGTGTTACTTTTGCATTGGTATTTTGTTTGATCTACCCTTTGGACTGATTGACTAACCATCTGGGGATCAAAGTTCAATGCTTTTTGCACAATCTGAGTGTATTCAAGTACGATTTGTTCTCCAAAACACAGGGCTTGTATGCAACAGCCTGAAGAGTGATGATAAATGGATGTTCACACCGAACACGAGCTACTGTCCTATTGTTGTTTTCAGTTCAAGCCATTGCTTTGCACTGTCTTACCTCAGTAACAGTCTGACCCTTCACCAGCCCAGTGGAGCCTCGTGCTCTTTTGAACAACATCTCCTGATGGTCCCACAGCCGAGGTAAACAGTGGGCAAATTGACAGAAAGTTCAGACTTTTGATCTCGAGTCTGTTTGTGCATCTACCATGCTGTTTGCAGTTTTGCTTCGCGCTGTTCGCCCATCTTGTGCTGTTTGCATCATTCGAAACGTGTCCTTCGCAACGCTGATCGTTTATCCGCTCCTGATAGCGCCTTTACATAAGGATAAAATGTAAATCACTTGCTCCAAATGTCTAGTTTGCGTTCGATGTGAACGCACTTTAAGCCATTGACAGGAATATTATGGAAATATAAAAATGTTTGCCTGAAACATTAATCATTTTAGCTTGCGCCCATCCAGCCATCTAGTTTTTGTATCCAATTTTCCTAGTCGAGTAGAGCCGTTGTTGGAGACACAGTATAAACAACCATGCATAAGGACAACTGAGACAGACCAAATAACCTAACATTCACATGTATGGACTGCAGAAGGAAGTCCTTAGTCACAGGCTTTCAATATCCTTCGAAAGACAGGCCGCTACGGGAGATCCTTCCTGCCAACAGCCACCAGCATCTACCAGTCGTTGAAGAAACCCCAATAATATGAGTTATAACAACATGTAATTTCCCTTTGGGATTAATAAAGTACTTTTGGACGGTATTAAACTGAAGCCAAAGAACTTGCAGAAAACACATGCATGCACATTGAGAACAAGGAAACTCATAAAGGCATAAAGGCCCCAGCTAGGTGGTAAGTCATGATCTACTTATTTGGGAATAACAGTGCTGACAACTGCCCAGCTCACAATTTACATTCATCTTATCCAGAGCGGAAATAAGCTTGGGGAAAAAAGTTAAAGTCAAGATAGACAATTACACTTTTTCACCTCGCAGAGATGCCTTTTTAAATCAATGAGCTAAAAGAAGTCTTAAGAGCAACTGAGTGTGCATTGCAAGAAATCCAATACGAATTCAGCTGGCAGTCCACCGATTCTTTACCACTTTCCTGTTTCTCTTTTTGTTCTGTCAGAGTGGGTGCTATAATTAGCAAGCTGGGGGGTAATGTTAAGAAAGAGCACGGATAGACCCTGTATCTGACTGTTGGCATGTGAAAAGGTGAGCTCACTGAAAAATAACGCTAACCTGAGTTTATTTGTGGAATGCATTTTGTAATTGAGTGACACAAAGGTCATGAGAAAAAACTAATTTCCTCCAACACAGCAGCATATTCATCCACTGTATCTAAAATGAGCTACAGTATACCTGCTAATATGAGTTATCTTATAAGTTTTAAAGAATGTGCAATGATAGATTAGAGATACCCAAGCCATACCACTAAGCAGTTTCCCAGGTCTCATCCATAAGTGCTAAAGTGAACAGCTGTGTCTACAGAAATAGTACAAGAGTGGTGGCTGAAGCAGAATCTGCTAAATCTCCTCAGTACAAGAGCACATGTGATATAGAATTCAAAGAACACAGATAGGAGCAGGATAATGTACAAAATATTTGCGACATTAAAGATTGTGTTATTTTTTTCTTTGTCATTTTGTCACACTTAAATGTTTCAGGACATTAAGCATTATTGTCAGATGAAAGACTCGAGTGGAAAGCAGTTTTTAATTCAACATAAAGAGAAACAAGCTATCCAAAACAACCTGATCCTAGGTGAAAAAAATAATTACTCTCCTTTTTATATATTAATTGTGATTAATTAGATTTTGTGGTCTATCTAACTAGCATAAACCTAGGCCTGATAACTTCCTGACCTGTAGAATCACAAATTTACTTAAATCTCAAAAAGCAACATGTGTGTCACTATGTCCCAATCTACAAAAACACAAGAATAATATTAAAACAAAACCACTGACTATCTATCATTCTGGAAAAGGTCACAAAAACCATTTCCGAGGCTTTGGGACTACAGATGAATGTTCTCCCTCTGGACATCCGCAACACAAACACCCTCTTCCAGTTTAAGTCTAAACTCAAAGACCATCTGTTTGAGTGTGCTTGCTCTATGTGATGGCATGTTCATTGTCATTTTTAAAGGTTGTTGTTTTATCTTGCTTTATTATTTTATGTTGAGGATGTATACAGTGTCCTTGAGTGACCTGAAAGGCTCTGTTAAATAAAATTATTATTATTATTGAGAAACACGGTGAAAGTCATTATTTACACATGTAGAAAGTACCGACTAACTATTGATGCATGGAGTGTTCCTGGAGGTCACAAAGTACTCTAGAACAACACCCAATGCACTTTAGGCTTCACTTTCCTCAGTTCAGCCCAGTGTTCATGATTCAAAAAACAAGAGACTGGCTGAACAAAAATAAGAGGAGGACCTGACCCACAGTTTCCAAAAGAACTTCCTGATGAAAAACGTCAAAGAAGAATATAAACATTTCAGTGCAAACAGAAAAGCAAAAGCAGAAGAAATTTGTAAGGGGACAAGTACCTTTTTCACAGCACTGTGTGAATTGCAGAGATAGGACGTCACAGTTAAGAGAGCTTCATCGTTTGTCATCACAGAGCAGATGCCAACGTAACAGAGTGGTCAGCGTATTTGTTATATTATGGTGTGAAGCAAACAGAGGGCAGAGGGAGGAGGACAAACGAGGACTTTCTTTATTAGCCCAGTATAGATGAAAAGGAGGGTATGTGAGGGGCTCACAGCTATAAAGCAGGCAAATTTGCCCATTAATGTAATGCCAACAAGGACTGTATATTCATCATATAATTCATTTGAAATAGAAAGTAGAGTCATCTTTAAAAGCTGCATACAAGCTGCTCTTTTGTTTGCATGAAAAATTCATAATCATCCACATATGCATATGTTAACAGACATTACCCCCCATATGTACGTTTCCAAGAATGGAAATTTAAAACCCTCACAGAGACTGACACCAAACCGCAGGAGGGATGGCAAAGAGGCATTGTTCTAAAATTAACAGGGAAATTAAATTTAAACCACTTGAACCTTTACTTTCAATTTCTGAATGCATTTTTTACAGAGACCCGTGTGACATTGTCCTATCTGTTAAATTGCATCATTATAAAATGAAATTATTTGTTTTTCCACAGACACCAAAGTGTGTAAATAAAGCTCTTAATTTACAGTGTCTCCCCTGGCTGACTTGTTTTCCTTCACACACAGATAAACACCAGAGGGGCTTTATAGCTCCTGCCTGAGATCATGCTCAGAATAGAGTTCAGCCAAGCTTAAACTGCTGGTGAAGGTTGAGTCGATTGCCTGTATGTTACACACAGCTGTTTTTACATGGAAGTGATTATAGAACATACAATTTAAAATATATATTTTTTTTTATATGTTCTGGACGAACACATTTGAAAGTATTGTGGACTGTTATCAATCCATGTCAGAGTAAAGGTGCCTTTTGAAACCAACAGCCCTCAAGAAAGTATTAAACATTTATGGATTAAAAATGTTTTTTTATTGATCTAAGATAGTTTTAAAATGTTAAATATTCCATTGTCACCAGCTGTAAGGAGTAAAATATAATTAATCCAAATAACGTCTTTAAAATGTTTGCCTGTAATAACATAATGTGTTTTAATTTGTGAACTGAGATACTGAAATATTTTACTCAAATATTTCCAATAATATTCTAATTTATTGAATGGATCTCTACGAACAAATTTGAAAGTATTGTGGACTGTTATCAATCCATGTCAGAGTAAAAGTTCCTTTTGAAACCAACAGCCTTCAACAAAGTATTAAACATTTCTGGATTAAAAATGTTTTTATCGGTCTGAGGTAGTTTTAAAATTTTAAATATTGCATTTTCACCAGCTGTAAGGAGAAAATATAATTAATGCAAATAATGGCTTAAAAAATAGTTTGTGTGTAATAACAATGTGTTTTAATTTGTAAATTGAGTTACTGAAATATGTTACTCAAATATTTCTAATAATATTCTAATTTATTGAATGGATCTCTACATGCAACCCTCCATCATCATCATCATCATCATCATCATCAGTTTATAAAACGATTTAAAAACCAAAGTGCTGTGCAGGTACATAAGAACTAAAAAGAAGAGAAAAATAATTAAAAAAAGCAATAAGCAATGAAACACAAAGTTGACGGTATAAGCAATCCAATCAGCAATAAAGGGCAAAGAAGAAATAAAGACTGGCCTAATGATCACACTCTTTGGAATTAAAAACCAGTTTAAAATTTCATTTCTAAAAAGCGACTTAGAATTACTTAAAGTGCCAGCGGACATCACTGAAAGAGGGAGACTGTTCCAAAGACTGTTCCTCTGAAGCTGCGGTTGAAAAAGCTCTATCTCATGAGCCAAATCATGGGAACAACTATGAGCTTTTGATCTAGCGATCTTACAGATCTACTCGGGATATGTGGCTGTAAAAGCCTTGTGAGATAAAAAGGTGTCAGACCATTTAGATATTTAAAGACTAAAAGCAAAATCTTAAAGAAACAGGCAGCCAGTGTAGGGAATATAAAACCAGGGTCATGCGTTCATGTCGTCTTGGCCCCGTTAGCAGATGGGCAGTTGCATTTTGGACCAGTTGTAGATTGCGAAGAGACTGATCAATCCCACAGTAAAGGGAATGGCAGTAGTCCAGTCTAGAAGTAATAAAAGCATGAATAACCATCTGAGGGACATTATGAGGAAAGTTCATTTTTGACTGTACTAATAAGCCCCAGATGATATAAACTAGATTAGACTGCTGCACTGATTTGTTTGTCTGTCTCTGTGTTGCCCTGCGACAGACTGGCAACTTGTCCAGGGTGTACTGCCTCTCGCCCATTGACAGCTGGAGATAGGCACCAGCACCCCTCGCAACCCCAACAGGGATAAAGCGTGACGGAAAATGGATGGATGGATGGATGGATGGATCCGAGTCAAGGATCCAACAGCACTGAAGCAACCTGTCAGCAGATCAGATTTACTGAATAAAATGACCTCTGTCTTTTTATCATTTAAATAAAGAAAGAACTGGTTGCAGCTCAACACTTGGCATGTTTCCAGCATAATATTTGACCATTCTTCTTAGTAGAATTCAGTAAAATTGGTTGGTTTCTTGCCATAGACCTAACATTTAAGCATTGTTTGTCATGATTTCATCTGGAGCCTTGTCAGTTTTTCTTCCCCTTCCCTCTGCCTCTTTGTTTGATGTAGAACAAGTTCTCAATGTCTGGAGCATGGGACAGCTGATCTCCTTCACTATCTACTTATAAGAACCATGACTTAACAGCAACTCCTTGCCAGATCTTCTGTCTATATTTCACACTAGTACTAGGAGGGTATAGAATGACAGAGTATACTTGTACATTCATATGTGAAGTGAATTAATCACAATGTAAGCTGTAAATGTAATTGTAAGTGTATGACCTTGTATTTAGTGCTTATGCTCCTCCCATGTTTGAACGTGAGCCATTTTCCCCAGATGTCTTGCTACACCTGTGTATTTCTTTACTTACAATACCTTGCATTATAGTCCAAATTTGATTCCCTAAAAGCGGACTGAGACTTTTGTTTTTAGGTGGGTCAGAGTTTGCTTCCCTGATATGCAGCTGTTGGACTGAACATTCTCACCTCAGCAAACAAACCAGAATTTATGAGCAAACGAGGCAGAGTGTGATTCTACAGGGCTCATGTTTGACTTAACTTCACAACAGTATTTAGTTAATATCTGCATGCATAACATGCATTCATATTAACTGTTGTCTAAATGAGGCAATGAAAAAAAAGTGAAAGGAAAAAGCATTATCCTTCTTGACCTGAAACCAATAGAAAATTACAGACCCTCCCCAGGGTTTTTTTTGCCTTAAAATGTGGTGTACCCTATTGTAGACTTCTGTAGTAATAAAAAAAGACTCTTGAAACAGAAACTATACTTTAACATAATTAATCTAAAATGGCAGAGGGAGGTTTACAGCTTCAGTGCTGGACTCTCATACAAAAACCAATGCGCGACAGGCAGATTTCTGGAAGCAAGAGACAGAGTGCCCGCTCATTTCTCACACAAGCATTAAATTGGACCAATTGTGCACAACCATACAAGGGCATGCAAAGTATGACATCAGTGTTCCTTGCATCACATTGGTGGAGAAGATCATACTATAATGTAGACATGACCAAGCTGACCAAATTTACTCCTAACCAGTCATTCTGTCCAATATAAGCATGTCAGCCTCCGAATCTCCAGTGTTCGTGGTTTATCTGTTGTTTGCTAACTGCTCTCTGCAGTTCAAGCATCAGTAATCTCATAATCCGTAACAAAAAGAATGGAAACACTTTTTGTTAAACTGAGTAAAATGGTTCTTCCATCCTGACAATAGTCAATATATTATGTATTCAGAAAAGGAAGGAAAAACTAGATCTCTGTAAGAGCTCCAGAACTGTAAAAACTGTGACCTATCACACGGTGGCGGGGTACAGGAGGCAAGACGAGACGTTCTGGCAGTGAGCGGATGAAAGAGGTAGGTATATGTAGGCAGGTGAACAGGTGAGCAGAGGTGACAATAGTTAGTGCCAGCAGGTGGAGCTGATCTGAGCTGATTGACTGGAGTCTGGTCACTGACGAGTGGACTGAGCTCATTGGATGGGGACAGATGGCTGTTGGCTGAAGGGAGTGAAAACTAATTAGTCCAGAAAAGTCCAAAGCAAAAAAACAAAAACCTAAATCATGACACTTCTAGTGTTTATGTATCCAGTTAGCATTGGTGTTAGCTGTTAATTGTTGCTCCGCTGCTCTCATCGTATACTTTGAAAATGGCTGAGGGTTGCAAGAAGCAGACCATGTACAAGTTTATGAGAAGAAGAGGAAGGCCTCAGAAGACCGAAATTACACACACACACACACACAACGATTATTGGTCTGACTAATTATATTGACTGATTTTCCTCTTTTTGTGCATAAATCACCCTGACATAAACAGACCATTTAAAGCCTTATAGCATTATTTTCTGACTGTCTTTAATAATGAATCCTCAAACCAGTGAGAAGGACAGAGAGGAGAGTGAAACCCCAAACGTAAAGTCAGGAGATACTTGGACATTCCGTCACTGTATCATCCTATGCACAGTAAGACATCAATGCATTGAAAACATTTAAAGTGAGGGGGAGAGTAAAAAGGGAAAGAAAATGACAAAGAATGAAAAATGACAGAGGAAAACAGCTTATAAGCTTGAAAAGTGTGGACAGCTTTTTCTCCTCTGAATAGCTGATAACAAATGTCTGTCATAGGCTGAGATAGGAATGTGGGAGGAAAGGGAGGAAAGATATAAGCCAAAATGAATTGAATGTCTTGATTTGAAAAGAGCAAGGAGGAAACAGCTGGCAAATATACAAGAAAGTATTTTGTTAGAAACCCATTCAGGGGTAGAAGTTGGATGAATTCAGTCTTGTCCTAACTTCATGACTGAGACAGTCATGATAGGCACTAAATACACTGTAGAGTTGCTGAAGATGTTAATTATGAGCTCAAGCAAAATAAAAAAAAGAAAGTTATGTTTGAAGAATGATTAACAATAACAAATGTCCTCTGCTAAAATATAAGCCATTTTCTTCCCTAAAATTATTATAGATTCTGTACCAAGTCTTCAAATATAAAAATTAGTCTAGTCTAATCTAGCAGCAGTGATCCTTGAGACACATCACAAAGGTTAAGGGTGACTAAAATGGACAGGTCCACAAAGTAAGAGACCATTGGAAGCAAAAACCAAGGCAATGCAAAAAGATGTAAGCAACTTGTCTTGTCAGAAGGGTACAAGTAGGTAGTGAAGACCAAAGAAAAACAAACAGATCCCCATACCTGAGACTGTAGAAACTGTCAAACAAAGACCCCAAGCCTTGGTCGCCCAACTAAAGAGTTACACAAGGGAGACATAATTCAGTCAAATAAACAGGTTGTTCTCTACTTAACCAGCTAAGGTTTACTCCCACTGGCAGGGTCATAACACACAAGCAAACCCATCAAGGCAGGAAGCTGAACAGTGCTGGAAGGACATATGGGCTAAAAGACCTAAGAACACACCATACTAATCTCCCTGAACAAACTACAGTGAACATCAAATTGGCAGACATCCAACGAAGAGTGTCAGGTATGAAAAAAATGTGCAGACCAGGCCCAGACATGATCCACATTTACTTAGTCGAGAAGCTGGCTTCTCTCTATGAGCACCTAGCAGCACAATCAAACCAACTGCAGCGGAGTAGGACACACCCTGAATGGTTAAACTACTGCTAAACATCCCTCATATTGGAAGATCCTCAGAAGGGAACAATCCTATCCAACTATTGGCCACTTACCTGTCTCTCCACAACGTGGAAACCTCATAGCGGCTAAGATATGTAGGTATGTGAATCAGTATAAGCTGTGGCGGAGAATCAAAAGGCATTGGTAGAAATCCAGCAGATCCAGACACGTTCTTCTGGTTGAGAGAACAGTCACCCCAGACTGCTAAACCAAACAAACAAACATTTGTACTGCCAGGATAGATTACAAGAAAGCCCATGACTCAATGCCACTCACTAGATCCTACAATACCTGATGTTGTGAACAAGGTAACATCAACAACCCTCTGAGAGCCTGGTTGCAAGTCTCAATCAAATGTGGTATATGCCATAGAGAAGATTTTTCCTCATTGTTGTTTTGTATATGTCTGAACCCCCTGAGCCAACTAATCAACAAGACAAGCTATGGTTATTGACTGTCTTGTTGATGAATGGAGCCATCATCAGTCACATTCACTACATGGGTGACATCAAATTGGGTATTAGCATTAAGCAGTACCTCTATTGAGTAAGGACTCTTTAGCTGAAGCAGAAGATTGGCAGAGATCGTCATTATAAGTGCTGTCCGAATAGTGCAGTGGGTAAGGAAGGAGGTAGGAAAAGGAGCCTGTATGCTTCCTCTGACAGTTAATTTAGCATAGGAATCTCACAATGTCGCTTACCAGCACTAAGAAGGTATAAGGAATCTCACAATCATTTGCATGACATGACGTATAAGCATAGCCTACCTCACGGAAATTAATGACATAATCTGGAGAGAGGATAGTGGGATCTTTGTAGTTAGTTTAATGTGGGTTTCCGTCACGTAATAACCTCAGGAGGGTGACCTCAAACACAGACCCAAAGCGACAATGTAATGCTTTAGATGAAAGAATGTTAGAATGGCCCTGTCAAAGTTCAGACATATGTCTTATTTAATATCTGTGGCAAAGCTTGGAAATTGGTGTTCACCGACGCCGTCTTTCCAATCTGACTGAGCTTGAGCATTTTTTGAGCTACAAGGCTGATGGAGACTTATGACATGTTCAGCTGTAACAGGTGTGAAAGTTCTTTCCACAAAGTGTTGGGGAGGCTGAATAGAAAAGCATTTTATTACATTTTCAGTGGTCAAAAAAGTGGTTGAAAAACATGTATTACTTTCCTTCAGCTTCATATTTATGTACTAATAAAAACAAAACAGAAATAATAATATTTGGACCAATAGAGGAGAAATCAAAAGATAGTACACAGCTTCAGTTGCTTCAGCTAGAAACCACTGATCAGGCCCGAAACCTGGGTGTAGTGATGGACTCAGACCTGAACCTCCAAAAGCATCTAATTACAAGGTTGGCTTTCTATCACCTGAGGAACATTTCTAGGATTAAAGGACTAATGTCTCAGAAGGATCTGGAAAAACTAATCCATGCATTCATCTTTAGTCGAATTGATTACTGCAACGGTGTTTTCACAGGTCTGCCTAAAAAGTGGATCAGACTGATCCAGAACTCTGCTGCCCCCGTCCTCACTAAGACTAAGAAAGTAGAGAACATCACCCCAGTTCTAAAGTCATTAAACTGGATCCCTGTATCTCAGAGAATAGACTTTAAAATACTTCTGTTAGTCTATAAATCCCTGAATGGCTCAGCACCTAAATACATCACAGACTTGTTATCAGTGTATCAACCCTCCAGACCACTAAGGTCTTCTGGCTCCAGCCTACTCTGCATACCTAGAACACAAACAAAACACAGAGAAAGCAGCATTTAGTTCCTATGCTCCACTGATCTGGAACAAACTTCCAGAAAACTGTAAAAGTGCAGAAAACCTGAGTTCTTTTAAATCAAGATTAAAAACACATTTGTTTAGGATTGCATTTGACTGTTCTAGTTAAACTGTTCTACTGAAACATCATTAGTTCATCCTTTTTTTTTTAGTCCAACTGTTTTTAATGTTCTATTTTGTTTCTACATTTTATTCCTACTTGCTTTTATTCTGTTTTATTTTCCTATATTTTAATCATGTAAAGCACTTTGCATTGTCTCTGTACTGAATTGTGCAATATAAATAAATTTGCCTTGCCTTGCCTTTGCCTTGCCTTACTACAATTTGTTGGTCAATCCCATAAAATCCCAATAAATTACATTGCAGTTTGTGGATGCAATATGACAGAATCCTGCAATGCGTTCATGGAACAAGATATAGATGACCGAGGGGCAAAAGGAAGTGCAATAAGGAGGAATAATTGTCATTACTATTGATTTATTAAAATGTGACTTATGTAGACACAATCTGAGGCAGCAAATTACCAAGGCTGTTCAAACAACACAGTGTCAGATTATACAACCAACTGGGTACTGAGGAAGATAGAAATAGCTTGTGGATAAGAAATAAATAAAAAACGCAAACATCAAGGGAGACCAGAGAAGAACTTGGCCAAAATGAGCTTATTCAGTCTATCAAAAAAAACTGCTGGGACATTTGGGGGCAGGGACCTAGGGACAGAAGCAAACTGACATGAAAATAAGGCAGCGCTTGGGGAAATGCAAGCAGGTTGTGACACCTGAGGTTTGTGAGGGGTTTAGGGTAGGTTGGTTCAGGACGATAAGATGACTGCCACCTTATCTGTTGTCGTCAGGCCGTTAGCGCACACACACACACACACACATCCTTGACGACATTTGAACACAAATGTGGACTCACACACACAGTCTGGCCAGGAAATGGCAGACAAAACAGTTGGAAGATTGGCAGACAGGTGTTTTGGACTGTGCTTGGACTCTGATGTCCATTTGTGTACTGCTGCTTGTGTGGTCCTGTGTGTGTGTGTGTGTATATATATATATATGTAGTGTAGTAGTAGTAGTAGTGTAGTAGTAGTATGTAGTAGTGTGTATAGCAGCATGTGTGCGTGTGTGTGCGCGTGTGTGTGTGTGTGCTTTACAAAAGACATGGAAGGTTAAACCAATTTTAAAAATGGCAGGAGAGGGATTCCAGGAAATTCAGGAGTAAATTAACATCTCATTTAGTTTTTGAGCTTTTATATCAACTTCATTAGATGCAGAGCAAAATGAATCTTGATGTAATCAAAGCTAAAAAAAACAGTAACATACCAGATGTTGCCTATTAGACAGGGTGATATGAACATATGATCCTTGTATGAAACAGCCACAGTGGTTCAACCTGTTTACATATAGTTTACCGCAGTGAGTAGCCACAACACTTCAAAAATTTGCGTTCAGATCCTCTTTACAGAATGAAGGTAAAAATCTGTGATTTATTATTAAAAGCGCAATATTTCCAGATTTAAAAAAAAAATCCTTTCTGATTGCGAGGACTTCAGTTTATAGTGAGAACATAGTAATGTATAGTTTTATAAAATATGTGTGTCATGATCAAGACTGCAAGTTTTTAGTGTCACGCTCTGCTTCAAATCACAATATTTATTTGTCTGTACCAGTTGTCTATATTAGAGATTAGTGGCTTGTGGTTATACCCTAACTCCCCTTCCACCTCCTTGTCCCTCATTCTAAGCCCTGCTTTAGTGTTTTGCTTGTTCTTGTTGAGTAGTGAAGGATTCCGTTTGTTTCAACAGTGGAGGGGCACAACTTTCTGTCTTTGAAGACCTGAGATTTATCCAGAAGTACAAAAGGAAACCAAAAGGTAGGAGCCATGCTGGTAAACCTGTTGACAACCATTTTCTCAGTTAACATATTCTAACTTTGCAGTAACGACCACAATATGGTGTAATGCTTAATTTGAAGTGTTACGTTTGATATTGATATCACTTCTGATTAGCATTAACCAACACAAAAAAAACACACATTTTATGCAAATTGATTGTGTTTTACTTAGTATCATTTGCCATGTATCCACCCAACTGTCATGCAAATTCTGAACAATTTTTAAAATGTCGGAAAAAAGAAAATGTGAGTTAGCCATGTTATACACGGCTATAATAAACAGGAAGTAGAGGTTGCAAACTAGACATTTTTTATGGAAAAACATTGAACAGACAGTATAATGCAGACAGAGGAATACACCAGACAGGTCGGGCAGAAAGTTGTGGAGAATTTTAAAGCAGGGTGTAAAAACTTTGTACGTGTGTCAGACCACAGTTACATTAAGAATGTGAAAACAGAAAAAGTATGAAACAACTCCGAAACAAGACAAGGGAAAGAATATAATTAATCAAATGAGCTGCCAAGAGCCCCATGGAGACTGCATGGGAGCTGTAGAAATCCACTGCTTAGGTGGGAGATTCTGTTGACATGAAAACATTTAGTTGTGAATTCCAAAATCTGGCTTTGATAGAATTTTGGCAAGTAAAAAACAGATTTTGAAAGAAGCCCATAAGAAGTGCTGTTTAAGGTTTGCAACATGGCATGTACATGAAGCAGTAAACGGAGTACAAACTCTGGTTAAATTACTACAAAGCTGAACTTCCAGGCCTAAATACAAACAACACTATCCGTGGCAGAAAACTGACTTTGCATATTATCCCGATGATAAATCCCTGTGGTGAAACATGGGGATGACAGTACCATGCTGTAGAGATGCAGGGAATACTTAGAAATCCAGCTTCCAGCAGGACATCAATTCTGAACATGCTGCTAGAGTTCGAATGAAATTGTTTAGATTAAAGCATATACCTATGTTAAAATTGTCTATTTGAAGTCCAGACCAAAAAACAAAAATGGATGTGTGAAAACTTGCTGGGTTATAGCTATTTTACTTTTACATCTACTTTTACAGTAGATATGTAAAGCTATCTACTAAATATTTGAAGCAAAAGGTGAATCTACAGATTATTGTCTCGGCACATGGAATACAAATGCATGCCCCACATCTCAGATTTGTATTCTTTTCTAATTTATATGATAAGACGTGTTATTTTCCTTCCACTTCACAATTTCATCACACAAAATCTCAGTAGACTAATTAATACCTATTGTTGTGAAGTAAAACTAGAGTTGCGACTTTGCAAGGTCCTTTATATGAATGCATTAGATTTGGCAGCACAGTTTTGCTTGTCCTTATAAGTTATAAAAAATATATGTGAATAATAACAATGCTACAGAGTATATAACCCTTACAGACATATTCAGTTAAATCTTTTTAGATACAAGCAATCTGCAAGAACTCATCATATAACTGTCTTTTAAATGAAGATTTTGACCACAAGGTGAAATGTGCCATTTTATAAAAGGGAATAATAAATATATACGTAGGGTTAGGGTAACCAGAAAAAAAAAAAAAAAAGATTTGACTATGGTTCATCACAAAGTGTCTCTTACCCAAGGTTAAATGCTAACTTTGAGGTAGTAAGTTATGTCAACAGGTCTGTAGAGGGTAGCCAAATAATAGAGCAATGTGTGGTAAAAGGGGCCGAGTGACCTAAAAATCTAAGAATGTTGCCAATAAGAGAACACAGATAAATCAAAGTAGGCAGAAAAAAAGCTGGGTAATGGAATCCAAATCCAAACATCTGCTGAATTGTTTTGACACTTCCAAATACTGACAAACTTTGTGTGCTCTTCAAGCGATATGGCAAGTAAACAAATCCACACTTTTAACGATGATCAGAATCAAAATTGACTTTATCTGCTAGGTTTGTGGATACAAGCAAGGAATTTGACTTAAGATTACAATGTTTGCATCATGAAAAAACAGACAAACAGAGCAGCAAACTACAATCTATTACAAAAAGGTATTAAAAAATATTCTTCAGGGAAAAGGTAAGAACAGGGGTAATATACGCACAAGAGAGTTTTTTGTGAATATATATTTATCCGTACACATATACATACATGAAGTAAAAAAAAAAAAAAAAAAAAAAAAAAAAACTGCCAAGTTGGTGCAAACATGCTTATTGTTTCCTGCAGAGTAGCTAGCTACCCTGGCTGTAAGGTGTTCATCAGAGACACAGCTTGGGGTGCTGGTTCTTTATAGCTGTATTGCCGGTCTAAAGGTGAAAAGGTCCGTAGTAAAGGATTTTATATATTTGACTGAGCATTATATAATTGCACATAGATCACATTTGGGCTAAGATATGAATGGAAGCTATTGTAAAAGTTTCAATTGACAAAGACATGAGACACCACTTAGAACACAGATAAGCCCCTTTGGCATTACCCTGTGGGATACCACACAGTCTTCACTTATTTCATAACATCTATTGATTACGCACTGTCTCAGGGACAAACTGTACCTCTCCAAGAAAGAATGCCATGGTTTATTTTCAGATTATAAAACAAATCAACTTCATGATCCACTATTATTACTTTGGCAGAGAGTGAGGGACATAGATTTAATTTTTTTTTACCCTGGTTGCTTTTATGTGAAGGCTTCGAGACTCAGTCTAACTATTCAGTGATCATCTGCAGCCATAAATGTTAATTACCAGCTGTAGCTTTGCTACTGGACATTCCTTTCATGCAGTAGCCAAAAGGAAAGTTTCATTTAAAAAAAACTGATGCATATACATGTGGATATGTCACAAGTGGTCCTACAGAGTGCTCGGCTGTGCTTCCTTGGTGTGTGTGCACGTCCATATGAGATAATGTGCAAATGTCTGAGTGTGCCAAGGACAGCCAATGAAGGGAATTGTCCCAAAGGCTCCTCTGTCCTTTTCTAATATACAGTAATATGCCATCAGCATGGAGTATAACTAGTTAGACATATCATGACATTGTTAAAAAAAAGCTTGGACAAAGTCAGGTAAAAGTCAAAGCATGGCCACATGGAAGATTACACACACATTAAGTGACTGCAACAGCAAGAGCCCTAAAGGGCAAACTATAACTACATGGTATGGCAAAACCTGTGCTGTTGTAAAATGTGTTGTAAAATCATGTTTATTTAACTTTTTAGTCTTGTCAACTTATTATTCGGACTATAAGGTGCACTTAAAATTCTTAAATTTTCTCAAAAATGTATGTTGCACCTTACAATCCAGTGTGTCTTATATATGATTACTGTTGTGCTTACTGGCCGGTGTTATGTGGTACAATGCTCTCAAAAATCTGTTAAAATGTGTAAGTGTGACTTTGGTTTGCAAAGAAGTTGCTCTGCTCAATGGATATTCGGAGCATTACGGTAAACTGTGTCACTACCTGATCAGCCCCCTGAGCTGTCTTCATGACTGCCTGACTGTAATGTCTAAACTAGAAGTGCATTCATGTAAGGCAGCCCGTGCCTGGAGTACGCGCTAGCAACAATAAACCATGTAAGTTAATTCGATATAAAATCCAACTACTCTGTCCTCCGACAGAGATGGATATCTCTCCCTCTCAGGAGAGAGCTTTGTACGGGGAAGGGGCGGAGTGATATTACACACTTGGGAAGAATATTTAATGCGCCTAAAAATCTGGTGTGCCTTATGTGTGGACATAGACACACATAGACACGTTAATTCACAGTACGCCTTAAGATGTGGTGTGCCTTATGGTCCAAAAAATACGGTAGTTTAAAGTCTTTCATGATGAAGCTAGCAAATTATTTGTCAAATAACACACTGACTTACCCCTGTTTTTTGGAAAATTCTTTGAATGGAGACAGGTCATAACTTTCCTTCTGTATGCCAATTCATCCCTTCACTCTATCTTTATGCCCTATCAGTCCATTTATCCACTTTGCTCTTGCATCCACTGCTCTCACCCTCCCTTTATCCTCTTATCTACCCAACTGTATTGTACAGCCCCATTTCAGGTCTGGTATAGTATATACTGGCCATGAAGATACTGAACAGGACTCAATCACTGCCTTTGTTTACTCGTTTACCAAACAGATACAACAAAAGCCCCTGTGTTGAATCCATGGTTCAGCAGTTTCTAATTATGTGTTGAAGCCTGGACAGCATATTTCATATAGGCCTATGAAGAAGGGATAAGAGAAAGAAGAATGAAAGGACATACACTGAACCAGGACAGTGTGGCAGACTTTACCATGCAGTCAAATCTGTTGTTCTTTTTCATAGCTCTTTTATGTTCTTTCTGCAGCATGCTATTTAACAGCTATTATATATTATCTAGAGCCATAAATGCAATGTATAATGACTGAGAAATGTATCAGTTTCCCGTGAGCATAAATATTAGTGCGCTACAACTTTGTAAGAAAATAGCTATATGAGTGACTAATAACTGCTTGATAGATTTGTTACTAATTAAGTTATACCGACTTTTACACCAACAAGGAGCTGTTACACTGTATTAGTTAAGGGAGTGAAAATATATAAAAGAGGCATGTTCCTTGCAAAATATTGATTCATCTTGTAGAAGATTTAATAACTGCTTCGAGATTGGTATTTACAGCCAATCTAATCTAATATAAAAGATGCATGGAGAAACTGTCTGGTCAATAGGATCAGGTAATTTTAAGCTTGACCAGCCACAACTGGTAATGGACTCAAAAATCTGACATTATTTCAAGAAGTCAATGTACCATTCATTAGGCCTTCCACGACAAGCTAACACCAACACTCTTCAGTGTGGACAGTATTACTAAGTGAGGGAGGCAAAACATTTGCCATTTGCAACAATGTGAGGTATTTAAAATTTAATTTAAATGAATTACTACACTTATACAAAGTAATTTCTAAAATAAACTATTTTTACCTAGAGACCAGTTGGCCATTTGTTCAAGAGAGATACTGCAGATAGATATACAGCAAATACTTTTAATTCAGCTCCCTCCATGTCTCATATGTTTGAGTCAGGTGAGAAAAAGGATCTATCTGTCTCATGCCAAATTATAACCACCTACGATGCATTTTGTTGAATCACAAATAACAGAAAGGTTGAAGGTAGCACAGCCATTGTTCGATTTGGAAATTTTGGCAGCTCTTTCACATCTCCAGGTAAAACGGTTTATGCTCTTTAGTGAACATGCAAAGACAATCTTCTTAAACGGTAGCGATGCTAACATTGGTAAAAGTATTAATCTCTAAGATGTTAAAGATTGTTAAAAATGTTCACTCCAAATCAAAACAACTCTTTAAATGGTGAAATCATGTTGTCCTGTGACTGCTGTCTCACTCATACATTGTGACATTTATCTCCCAACCTTGTTAACCAGACAGCAACAAAACTTCCAAGAAATAAAATTCATGGTTGTACAGGTTTGCATGGCTCCCTTGAAGCAAATGTTAGATAAACAAACACAAGATATATTTGTAAGGTACAGCAGTTTCTTTTTTCAGTGTTTCGCTATCTGGTTTTCTTAAAGATCAGGAATAGTGAGCTGACATAGTAATTCCCTAGTTTAAATATCTAGATCAAAGTTAGAATCAGCATTTAAGTCATTTAGAAACGTCAGTACAATTAGCTGCTAAGAGATTCCATCTACATTATGAAACTGATGGACATTTACATCTAACCTGTAGACCTACCCTGGCTACAAGTTTAAATTTATTCCCTTGTCTAAACCTTAACCCAGAGGTAAGGTTTGAACATCACAGACTGAAGGTTAAAATGTGTCCCAACTTTGCCTTTTGGCAATTTCACATTAATTAGTAAGCCTCCATGACTTTGATAGTACAGCTAAATGTGACACACTCACCCGCACACGCACACACACACACACACACACACACAAACCCCGTCGGGAGGAAATGCATACGTACACACGGCAGTTCTTCACAGGGCTCGTTAATGACTGATGTCATTAATGCTGGTGTACGGTTGCCAGCTGTAATATTTCCTGCGGTCATTAGACCATCTGGTGGCCTGACTCCTCACATATCTCTATCTGTCTCAGCTTCTGCTGCTCTGTATTTCTGGTGTAGCAGATCTCATGTGTCTTTATTTCTTTATATATTTAAGCAACCTTAAGCTAAAAAAAATGCAATAGACTTTGTGGATTTATGCATGGGAGTTATATCTGTTGCAAAAATTATATTTAACATTCAAGGCATTTGATTGTTTTATTTTTTTGGACAGAAGTTTTCATGGTTTCATTAACCCTTACTGCTTATTTCCTTTGGTGACTTAACTCATTTACTAGAGTTCGAACATAGGCATCATTGTGCCTCACATAAAAATATAGATATCAAACTGTCTTAAAGGGCGTAATTTAACACCCTTTAAGACAGCCCTGGAAAGGAGGAGCCTCAAAGCAAGTCCCCTCCTGGAACCATCGAAACTCTCCTCCCAATTCAAATCAATCTATTTTCCAATGGACCACCATAAGGTTCACATTGGACTGTCCCTTTAATGGTCAAAAAGGAAACATACTTCTTCAAACTGGTTTTTCGATGCCTGGTTTCAGCATCGAAGCAGGCAGCATCCACAAAAACAGGCTGCATGTGATCTTTCTCTCAGCTTTTGCAGGAAATGCGGACCCAAGGCTGAGTCAAGCGGCGACCTACAGCTGAAAGCAGACGAAAACTGCACCCCCTGCAGTCCGTGTGGAGGTTCCCCAGAAGTGTCACGTTGCAAACTGCCGGACCTAAGGACAGTGCAGACCACAGCCCCACTAGAGACCTGGTAAGGCTTCCACAGAGCCCCTGGATCCCAAAATGAGCACCTTTCCCAAATTTTCATCAGCCCGAGCCTTCACTAACTTCCCTTGAAACAACTCATTGCTATTGGATATCACCCAAGCTAATCGCCTCATGGCTAGCTACATGACTTGGATGTGCTCCCAACCTAACTTCCGGTCATCTATCTTTTAGAAACTTCCCCATCCAACAACTTAAGTTACCGATTTCAATAAAATTTAATTGATATAGTGCCAATTCCCAAGACATACCAACTAAAGTCACTTTACAAAGTCAAATTCAATCAAATCATACAAACAGATTGGTCAAAAAGTTTGCATTAAGTCTTTGACAAGAAGCATTAACTCCTCCTTAAAGGACGTGTAGCCACAGTGGACAGTCGACTGCATTGTTGATGGCTTTGTAGCAATCCCTCATACCAAACATGCATGCCTCTCCACTCTCCAAACGTTCCTTTAACAGGAAGAGAGATCCAGCAGAACCAGGCTCATACCCCCACACAGTGTGGAGACCCAAAAAACGCACAGAAGCACACATTCATCCAGGAGTACTTTCTATGTTCGAGACCATGATGGCAGAACATCAGCCCCCCAGGATGGTGTCACAGCTAAACAGAATACCAGGTTATATGTACCCACTGTGAAAAGAAAAAAAAGACAGCAAGAACATAAAGTTAAACGTTGAAATGACAATAATTTTGTCAAATTGGAGAAGGGTACAAATGAAGCTTATTTCATCCGAATATCCTGGGTGTCATTCTTTATCTTATGAACAAAAGGTGAGGGTCAGAACATAGATGGACTAGTTAATTGAGAACCAAGCTTTCCTGCCCAGATCTTGTTTACACAATGACGGGCGGAAGCAAGGCCTTAGTCTATGCCCTGCTCCGTCCTGGCATCACACGTGAACAAGACACGCAGATACTAAAGGGAGACCTCTGACCCAGAGTGGGCATTTCTTTCCTGGTTGAAAACCGTATTCTGGCTCTAGGTATACATATGAATAAGCAGTATTGCAACATTGTTGCTATATCAATTTAATATTCAGACTCCTCTTGAGACTTTAAAAAGGCTGCTGGCAATTTTAACAACTGTTTTCGGTATTACTGGAGACTTTTGGAGACCGACATGAAAGGATGGATCTTTCATACTGTTTTCAATGAGCAGTAGCTGCTGCCAAGGGCCCTTCCTTCATCCAAAAGCATTAACAACTGCCCCAGTCCAGCATTCCCTCCCAGCTGCAATCAGAGCAGTTCACCCCTCCATGTTCTGACTGTAAATTAAATCACCCATGTGAATATGCACCTTGGTTGAGATGTTGACATTTTTGGTGTATTTGGTTCACTTTATCCAGTCCCAATAAAAGGAAAAGGTTGGATATATGATAGTAAAAATCTATAACATCCATTACATTTACATGCACATTGTAAAGTAGATGATCCCTTAGAGACATGCAGTGACTTAAGGTATAACCAACATTTTGTGCACTAAGGGTGTAACGATTGTGTGAGAAATACAAATGCAAAACAAACAATGGAACATAAAGAAAAGGAAGGGTGCTCCTTATGTCTCTTATATGAGCTGCTGATTTCAGGATAAAAAAAATACAATATTTTTGTGGTTCCTTATGAAACTGCTCTACCTATCACAGTGGTGGTCTACATAATGGCACTCATGAATTATTCTGCATAGAGTGTGTTTTTCTTTATATCTAACAAACACTTCTACAAGTTGGAATCCATGCATATCTTTTGCAAATGCTTATTTAATAGTGAGACCAGCTTGCTGAAGCTTAGTAACAAAGATCTGTTTAGGAATAAAGCAGACATGTGAAATACATGCTGATACAAAGAAATTACCATTACATCCCCTGAAACATTCAGTCTTTCTATTGATCAATACCTTCTCATTGAGCCACGCAGACCAAACAGTTTCAAACTAATTAATCTTCTGGTACCTTCTCTCCAGTTTACCTGTATCTCACCAAATTTCTGAAGCAAAACTAAATAAATAAATAATAAAAATCAGATCACTTTAATTCCGTACAGCACAGGATTGCTTGGCTCCCTGCTTCTTACATTGTTAATGAGTGGGGTTCTTTGAAGTTCATATTATAATCTACAACCAATTTTTGCATCAAATGTTTTCTTTTCCCTAACATACACCAACATTAAATACAGTATATATTGGTCTCCATTTTTTTATAAATGGAGTATATTTTTAATAACATTTTACAAGAATGAGCGAAGAATTAACAGTTTTGATAACTCAAATAATTTCCCAAACACTTTGCTGTTGCTATATGGTGATTACATAGTTGTGCACATCCCTCTTCTTGGTTTCACATTTAATTTGCAATTCGGCCAATTCTTATATGAAAAAACGGAGAGGTTAATATAAAGAACCTCAGATCTGTGATAGATAACAATGCCTCCACAGCTTAGGCACTTCAAAGTTTTTTTCAGAGGACAAAACTACACACATTCTCAAATACTATCCTGGTCAAACCACATGAAACTATTACCTCAAAAAGGCTAATGTAAAATCTGTGCACCCACTCTCCATTTGCATCCAGACAGCACTCACACAGTTTTTTTTTCCAGTACTGCCTTGTAGCTTCATCCATCGTTCCATTAAATCTGACCAGCTTTCATGTCCCTGCTAGACAAAAAAAAAGAAAAAAAAAAAAAAGAAAACAACAGTCTCCACATTATGATGTTTCTCCCACCAAATTCACAGACTTTGAAAGGTAGGTTAACAACTAAGACATTTAAAAAAAAAAAAACTTTCTCAGAGAAGACAAAAATGTGCATATTCTCAACTATAGGCTTGGTCAGAACTGGTGACAAACTTGAAACAAGCCATCTGTAAATGCTTTGTATAACTATAATTAACAACAATTAACTTTACAGACAAGTTGGACTGAATGTTGGAAACCTGCTTTGCTCTCCCCATTTTATTGCTAAAATCTATAGCAGACAAAAGCGGATGTAATCATCATCCACTTTCTATCTGCATCCAGACAGCACTCAGAAATATGTACATGCAACATCTGCTGAGGGAAAAGATTATATTACAGCCAAGTGTCCTAGAGTGTCCATGTGTATACAATCATTTATATATATATATATATATATATATATATATATATATATATATATATATATATATATATATATATATATATATATATACACACTGTATATTCTCACTTAATTACCAATTCAGCTGAATATTTTAAAGCTATTCATTTATCTTCTGAGAAAAATCACAGTGCTTTTCTCTTCACATATTTCATGTTTTACAGCTTGATTGGTTGATTTATTGTACAGCAGATATAGAAAATCCTCCATTTATTTGATTCATGCAGTTTCTATGAATTATGGAATCAGGTGTGAGTTTCAGTGAATGCAAATGTTAATTCCCCAGACACAAACGCATATCCCAGATTCCTTTCATCTTTCAAATGCACATAACATAAGTCCAGCCATCTATTTAAAATGTTACATATCGGTGCCTTGAAATGCTGCTGCTCCAGGACAATGGAATCCAGGTCACATTATATCCCCTTTAGGAGCAACAGCGTGGTTTCACTGTAATAAATCTGTCAGTGTCTCCGGCAGGGAGTGCATTGCTTTTAAAGCAAATTAGACGAGCTGATTTGATTGGCAATGATTGATGCCAGTCTCCAGCACCCCCACCGATAATGCATTTCTCCTGTTTCCAAATCTGCTACAGGTGTACTCAGCTCCTTAAATAATGCATACAGTTGTCTGAATGTCACAATTATACTTGCAAAAGTATTCACAACTACAAGTTTTAACGTATTTTACGTGACTGAGCAACACAGTGCAAAACAAAACAGTTCAAGCCCCTTAAGGTTGGATGGATAGTGTCCATAAACATTGATTCCCGTGTCGTGCCACAAATTCTCAACTGAATTTAGGTTGGGACTTAGAGCTGGCTATTCTCACACACAAATATTCTTTGATTCAAACCGTTTCACAGCAGCTCTGTTTAGGTATTTTCCTGCGGGAAGGTAAACCTTCCCCCCTCTCTGGAGTTTTTTTGGAGACACTAAAAACATGTTTACAGGATTGCCTTGTATTTATCTCTATCCATCTTCCCATCGATTCTGACCAGCTTCCCTGTTCTTATTGAAGAAAATCATTCTCACAGTGTTTCACAGCTGTGTTGGTGTGTTCAGTTTAATGTACATAAGTATTTACCTGCTAGTATTTTGCATACAAGACAAACACTTGTGTTTCTTACAAATGTAGCTATGACCTCACATGGCACATGCCACCACTTTGAGATATGTTTTTGTGAAATAAAAACATGCATGCTTTTTCTCCACCTAATTTAGACTCTCCTTTGTGTTGGTCTATTGCACACAATCCTGATAAAATACATTGAAGTTTATAGTTATGTCACAAGGTGTAGAAAAGTTTACCTGTCCGGGGATCTGCAGAGGGACCAGAAGTACATTGGTTTGCTTTCAGGACATCGCAAAATAGTTCTTGTTACCACTGAGCCAAAATGGTGACCAGATTCTCTTTTTTTGATTGACACCAATTGATTTGACCCATTTCTCTTCCAGATCCAATCATATCCACCATCTTATCTTGTGCAGAAATCAGTGGGATTAACTCACACCTTGTTACAATTTATGTGTTAATCTGAGCCCCAAACCGGACTCTCATTGTTCGGCAATTCAGTGGAGGAACACTTGACCAGTGAGTGGAAAATCTTATGTATAGCAATGGTTTGTGGATGTGTTGTTTTGCTGTGAAATACCATTTTATAATCATACCGCAAGAAACCTAAGGAGTTTTAGGGGATTTAAGGGTAAATGTTAAGGTACCTTTGCAAGGCATTGTAGTTGTGAAGATCCCTGTACTGACAGTATTTACAAAAATATTAGACCACCAGAATATTTGACAGACTGAAAGTAAATTAGGAATACACGCTAGCAAATCTGAGAAAGTAGAGCTCTACCTCACACAAACATGTGTAGTTTAAAAACTGAGGTTTTCTGCAAACCTTGCAGAACACACAGATTTTAGTGACCAAAACAAAAACATTTATAAACATTTAAATTTGGGATTCTGTCATAAGCACAGGCGGTGTGTGTCTGTGTGTCTGTGTGTGCTTCTCCTTTTTCATTACAGGGTGTGACCGGCAGGTGACTCGGCACAGCTGCAGCTCATCAAGGCCAACCACAGGGAGCTTAAGAGGAGTGGGTTCCCCTAAGGCAGATGCCGGATACTTTCAATTCGCTGAGTGGTAATCAAGTCTCCAATCTTTACTTGTGATCTTCCCATATCCTTTTGCCTACCTCCCTGTGTCCTCGCTTGCAGATGTCATCTTCAGTCCCTGGCACTGTCCAGGATCTTCATCGACTGCCTCTTAATCCTCAGACTCCTAGGTAGAATTCATTCTGGAAATCCCTCTGAAAATCTCCTCACCACTCTTCTGGCTGATCCCCTGAGTCTGTTGTCAGAATTCCAACCTTACTCCACCAACACCCCTCACTTGCCTGTCAACCCTCCCATGCTCCGCCACCATCACCACCTCCTTCTCTGGAAAGCAACGGATCATTACACACTTTACATCACTCACCCTCGCTGCCATCTCTATATTTCAGCATCCATCCATTCTAAAGTCATCCATTGGGCCCAGACTTCAGGTTTCTCCTGCAACACTGGAATCAGTTGCACTGTTGTCTCCTCTGCCCCTATTTCTGGGGGCTATCTCTCAGTAAAGATGTATAAAATCACATCTCCTTGTGTACCATCTGTGCTAGGAGTAAGAGCTCCCACAGTCCTGGTCTGGTCTTCTCCAATCCCCAGTCGACCATATTCCCATATCTCCCTAGATTTTGAGAGCTGTCTCCCTGTCTCCAGAAATGGATATTATTCTTACCATCATTGTTATGTTCTCCAAAGCGTGTGATCTCTTTGATCTTTACAAAATTCCATCTGCTACTGAAACTCAGAGGAGGGGAATCCAGCTTCAGGACAGTAAAAACCTTGCCTGCTTTTCCTTCATCTCATTAACTTAACCAGGTGATTTTGGTCCCTGTCCCTATGCTGTGGATCTGGAAATGTAAATGGTTGGACCTAATCTCTGGGTGCTTCCATTGAACGCATAGCATTGCAGGAGCACCATGATGCCGCTTCTCTAAAATACACAGACATTCTATTTTTACCGCTTGCTGCGTTGACTCTACGTCAGTCTAGACGTAGAGTCTAGAGCAGATCGTTCAGGCAGGAAGTCGGATGATGAAACGAAAGTGGATCTGGTCAAGTTTACAAGTAAAAGACTACATGTGCAGACTTTAGATTGCATTTTACTGTGAAAGATGAATATGTCATTACATGCCGCTCCAGAACCAATCCACAGCGGATCTCACTTGGTACTTGACTTCATAGATGACTATTTTAATTTTATTTAAAGCCTACAAGTACACTACTATCACGCATTGATGCAATCCTCACGTGATCCAAGTCGAACCGCGCACCACCACTGCACTCTAAATCACTCCCGGTGGAAAGGGTTAGAATCAGCTTCTGAGCATTTCTTCTGCTAACACTCCTCTTCCTCTAGGCCTTTCTGGATCCCTCTACCGAGCCCTAAAGAAACATTTACTTACTGTATCTGGTGGTGTCAAAAATCGCTCAAACCTTCTTCAGTTGCCCAAAGTTTTTGTCTGCACAAAGGTCTGACTAAAAGCCAACATAGCAGGTATATGCATGCGCACTGGATATCTGATGTTTGTACAAATCAATAACGTGGAGATCTATGTTGGGCATTTCTGCTATTACCAGCTACACTAGAAACCAAAAAAAAAAAATATTGTGAGTTTTTCTACACATACTGCCTTTTGCTTGAAGACCAAAAGGTTATTCTTTGGCCTCATGTTACGCATGTTGCTGTATTAACTAACGGTCTTGTGGCAAACTGCAAATCTGATGTCTTGCAGCAGTCAGTCAGCGATGGCTCTCTTGTTGTCACTCTTTATTAAAGGTCAGATTTGTGGAGTGCTAGACTAATAGCTGTGCTGTGAACATATTCTCCCACTTGAGCTATAGCTCTCTGCAGCTCTTCCAGCACAAACATCTCTGAATAATACTCTTCTTGCAGCCGTGTTGGTGGATGTCTCCTGTATCTTTATGATAGTGTTTCTTCAATAATATTCTGTTACAAACATCTGAGAGCTTCACAGGACCTATAGTCTAACCCTCAATTTACATTGCATCCAGCTCCAGCCCTCTGTTTGCCATTACTTCCTGTCTGAATCTCTGTGCTCTGCTGCGCTGCAGAGCCTAGAGATGCTCCAAGAAGCATGCACAAATTAAACAATAAAAGCCAGTGAAAATACGGAAGTGGGACCAAAACCAGTAGCTTTGCAGGAGTTAGGGAGTTTGTCACTGCAATTATCCGGTCGACGTTTCGATCCCAGCCATTTTTGGGTCGTCTGACTAGTTCCAAAAAAAAGTAAAAAAAACTCTTCCAAAGTTTGAAGACGTTTCGCTTCCCATCCAGAAAGCTTTCTCAATTCAAATGTCTGGAGTAGTGTGGAGTTTCAAACTTTATAGTATTGCCCAAACAAAGGCCTTGTTTTGGCTTAGATAACATGCAAATTAAATCTTGGTCCACCCCTTTTCAATGGGGAGTCGTTATGGTCATTTGTGTCCTGGCTTACAGGAGCAATATTCTGATCACCTGCATGGAGGTGAGGATTGGGGTGAAAATTGGAAGGAATCAAACCTATTGCTGTGTTGTAAGTTTTTGAAGGTTGAAACCTGAGACCTCCTCCTCTGTTTAAGGTTGTTTTTTTTCTCTCTTAACATATATGGCTTACTTCACCCCCCGCTCAAAACATCAGCTTCCCATTCAAGCTTTCTGAATGTGAAGCTAAACGTCTTCAAACTTTGGAAAAAAGTCCAGTTGTTTTGTTTTTTAGCTTATTTTTGGAATGATCATGACCTGCATGGCTGAGAATCTTCACCAGCATCTGACTAGTTAAAGCACTATACAAGTACAAGTTCCCTTCATTGGCTTCCTGTTAAATCAAGAATAGAATTTAAAATTCTTCTTCTAACGTATAAAGTCCTTCATAATCAAACTCCATCATATATCAGAGCTCTGATTACCCCGTATGTTCCTAACAGAGCACTTCGCTCTCAGACTGCAGGTCTGCTGGTGGTTCCTAGAGTCTCTAAAAGTAGAATGGGAGGCAGATCCTTTAGCTATCAGGCTCCTCTCCTGTGGAACCAACTCCCAGTTTTGGTCCGTGAGGCAGACACCGTGTCTACTTTTAAGACTAGGCTTAAAACTTTTCTTTTTGACAAAAATTATAACTAGTGACTCATGTTACTCTCAGCTACCTTTATAGTTTTACTGCTATAGGCTTAGGTTACTGGAGTATATCAGGATCTAATTTTCTCACTATATTGAGTTCTACTGTTCTTCAATTATGCATTATGTGTTGTCATTTCTGCTTTAACTTTATGTTCTCTCTCTTTTCTCTTCATAGTAGGTACACCTGGTCTGGCGTTCTGTTAACTGTGACATCATCCAGAGAAGACGGCTCACCCGCTACTACCATCTAATGTAGAACAGATTACTAGATCAATGTGTGCTTCTGTGCTTTTTTGTTTCTCTTGTTGTGTCTCTGTTCTGTCTTCTGTAACCCCAGTCGGTCGAGGCAGATGACCGTTCATACTGAGCCCGGTTCTGCCGGAGGTTTTTTTTCCCGTTAATGGGTGGTTTTTCTTCCCACTGTCGCTTCATGCTTGCTCAGTATGAGGGATTGCAGCAAAGCCATGTACAATGCAGATGACTCTTCCTGTGGCTCTACGGTTCCCCAGGAGTGAATGCTGCTTGTCGGGACTTTGATGCAATCAACTGGTTTCCTTATATAGGACATTTTTGACCAATCTGTATAATCTGACCCAATCTGTATAATATGATTGAACTTGACTTTGTAAAGTGCCTTGAGATGACATGTTTCATGATTTGGCGCTATATAAATAAAATTTAATTTAATTGAATTATGTATGTATGTGTGTTATATGTTATCTGTGTACAACAGGAGTCAGTGTCTGTCTCAAAAAAATTCTGGAATGAAAGGGGCCGATTACAAATACATGCAAGTACTTTTCAGTAACCAGTGGAGAGACCTAAAATCCCAATAAAATTATGTGAGATATGTGGTTGTAAAATTCCAACATATTAAAAAAAAACTTGGGGGTACACTCATGAACTTTGTAAACAGTAAGATTAGACCTTTTTTATTATGCCATACAGATCTATTAAAACAAACTCTACACTTAGCAATACATTTTAGAATTAAACAGCCAAAAGCATCATGCTCTGTGTTAACTTAGTGTAAAGCAAAGTAGTCATTTGCATTTAAAATAGGATTTACTTGGCTTCTAAATTAACAGAAGTTGGATTGTCAAATTGAGAAACCATGACAAAAAAAAAGAAAAAAAAAGTCTGGTTTAATTTCACAGTACAATCTTGAGGCAGAGCTCCAAAAACTCACTGGGGGTTACAATTTAAGTACAATCAGTGTAAGCTGCTGCAGGCGGGGACAACAGGGCTAATGCCTGTTTCTTGACTTCATGTGTGTGCTGTGGGGATAGTATTCCTAATAGGAATGTCACAGCCTCATGAGAATCCCTTATGCCCGTCTATTGAAAATAAAAGCTTTTTAAAAGCCTCATGCACATGAAAAAAGACTTGAAAAGCCAAGTCAAATACAGCCTAAAGCATAAATGTGGGAATAATTGTCAAGGAAAAAAAGAGGTGGTGTTATTTCAGTGATATTTATAATCCTCCCGGAGGTTATCTGTATGTGTTTGAGTGTGTACATTAATTAGAGTTAAATAACTTTTTCACTCTTACATTTAACTGGAAACTCAATACATGAGCAGTCTAATAACGAACAAGGTCAACCAAGCAAAAAGAGAACGTGCTTTACATTTCACCGATTGTAATGGTTTCACATATTTTTCAAAAGCAGTATAGGCCCATTTTCCATGATATACAGGTGCATATGTATGAAACTGAATATTACTTGTTTATTTCTTGTAATTTGAAATATTATGGCTTATAGACCATGAAAGCCCAAATTCGGTGTCTTCTAAAAAGTTAAATATAGGAAAATCATATTGTGTCCCACCCTAATCAGTCATTTAACTCAAAAACACCTTCAAAGGTTTCCTGAGCTCCTAGATAGTCTCTCAGTCTGGGTCAGTCGCTACACAATCATGGGGACGACTGCTGACTTGATAGGTGTCCAAACAAAACGGTTAATGACAGCCTCTATGTGGAGTATATTGTACTAAAAAGGTCACTGCTGCAGAAGCTGGTTGATGACATAGTGCTGTATCAAAGCGCATTCATTGGAAGTTAAGTGGAAGGAAAAATGTGGCACCAGCAACACGAAAAACTGCAGTCCGGAGAGAATTACCAAACAAACCCTGTTCAAGAATTTGAGGGAGATGCTAATCTGTAAACCATTCTCATCAAAATGACAGGAGATAAATACTTGAAATATTTTATTTGTTGTGAGAAAAATCTATATGAATTTCACCCTCTAAAATGAATGAAAAAATATTGCACTTTTTCATCATACTATTTAGAATTACCTGTATTTCTCTGCCTTTGTTTTGTCCTTTTTTTGCTACAGTTTGTCACACAATGTATTCAAAAACAGAATTGCACATTAGGGGCTGGCTTGTCTTACAGTCAAGCCGTTTTAGTAATTTGTAGTGACCTATGGTATTTAATCAGAATTTTTTTTTTTTTAAAGCTCATGACACAGAGATAGACACAATTGTCAGAGCCACAGAGATGTGGCGATCTTCCAAATATTTTAAACTCATGGTTAGTCCAGTTGTTCCACGAAATGCCCCACTCGAAGCCATTTATCAGAAAATTAGGTTGGCTCTAAGGCTGTTCATGAACTTCAAATCAGCAGAATGTGCAGCGTGATCACCAACTGTAATGCTGAGTCCAGGGTGATGGGAAAAAAAAAGGAATTATGTAAAATAGTTAATAGCCCTCCAGCAGAAAAAAAATGAACAAGGAGAAGCACAGTGCTATTCTGGAAACTTTCCAGGGGGGCTGTGATGCAAAATTTAGTTGTCAAAGGTTAAGTTGAATCTGCCACCATTTTCTAATCTTGTCTGGTGTTTTTTTCACTTAATTAATGAATATCTCACAAAACAGTTTTTCAATTCAGCACTAAATACTGCTTGTAACGATTTTTCTAAATATGTGCTTTACACCACCAAAATATGGTATCTGGCCAAAGCAGCCTAACTTACACCGAGCACATGTTACCATGAAAGTAAACTTTCCAGTCTGGACTACTCAATTTTCTGATTATTATAATGTAATTTGGGCAGTTAATGGGCTTTCTCATATTTCATGTAGATTTCTGTGGAAAGAATATCCAAGTTTGAGGCTATATTACTTCTAAGTAGGCAATTAAGACAAATTGCTTCAAGTAATGGGAAAATATGGTCGCTAGTGCATATGGACTTTCTTTCTTTCTACATTTTGTCAGACTAAGCTACCTCCATAAGATGCTTTCTTTTTTTTTTATTGGGGGGGGGGGGGGGGGTGTTAGCAGGGCTGGACTCTCATAGCAACATACAAAGCAGCAGTTGTGATCGATGTGGCCATCCCAAATGATGGAAACATCAGAAAAAAAGAACATAAGAAAAGGGAGAAATACCAAGGGCTCAGGGAAACATCTGACATCTCAGTCCAGAAGAGCGCAATCTTAGGAACAGCCTCTGGTAGAGGACCCGAGTTTGAGAAATGGAGAACCACCCACCTTGCTAGGAGTACAACGGGTGGGTGAGAGAGAAGTTTATTTTCATAGCAGTTTCTTTGTTGCCCTCGTGCTAAAACAATATTAAAGTCCTTTTTTTTGTGTTTTCACATGCTGAAAAGCAGTTTCTTCAATTTTAAACTGTGTTTTAACGAATCTCTGGTCATTGTAGACTGCTAACTGTATATTTTCAACTAAATATGATCAAAGCTATGAATTTCAAGTACAAAAACTGTCTAAAATTACATTTTAAAATCTTTTTTCTCCATTTTGTTCTCTTTTTTCCCCTCACTTAAGCACAGGAGCAATTTGATACTTCCCCAACTCTGACGGTCAGAGGATTTGGGACCATGTAATGTCCATGACCAATAATTCCACAGGAATGTGTTATGAGGAAATCAAGGAATTTGTCATGGGGAGGGACAGCTGAACGTGTGGCAGGAAATTGATGGACTGTTCAACATGCCTTTGCAGTGAAATCAAATTCAGTCGTGTCTCTCAAATGCACTTACACATGCAAGATCTATTCCTTTCCTCAAACATGCGCATACGGTGTCTTTATGTATTATGTGCTTCTGTATTTATACAAGTTCACAAGAAAATCTTTGAAAAAGTTCAGTATTTTTTCTTTAATTTGACATTTACTTCTTGTAGCCTGGATAATACCCCCATTCAGAAGATAGGGAAAAGAAGACTGTAGCTTTCTTTAAAAGTATATTTTAAAAAAAGCAGCTGCATGACATATACATGCAAAAATGTGCAGAGACATCTCAATATAAAATATAATGTTACTAAAACGATGGCTCTGGTTCTGGCCTTTCACTAACTCAACCACAGCAGGTGGCTGCAGAGAACAATCAGAGTCACAGATGGAGGAAGTAAAAGCTACATCTGGCCGAAAATATGGTAAAACGATAGCATGACTGCGGCCCCTGGGCTCAGTGTTTATTTGTCCGTTTATTAACAAATATGGTTTCTCAAAACCAAACTTGAAGGAACAGAATCAGTTTTTGGCAGAAACCTTTTGAAGAATTATTGCCATGATTATTTTTTTTTTTTTACTTTGCATGTAGTGATGCGTGTTAAAAATTGACATCCTGCACTGTGTGCAATTACTTTAAATAAGCTTTGCTTTGGCACATTTTAAAAGTTTTTTTTTTCAGTAAAAGCTGATAGAAACACAAAACAATAAAGAAAATTCAACCAATCAAGTGGGAAAAGAATAAAAAAAAAATCAAGACAAAAGAAAAGCTTTAAAAAAGACATTAAACATCAGAAAAGCCTCATCAAAACACCACAAGCAACACAGTGGCAGAATATAGCTTTATGCCCATGAGATGACAACAGAAATAAAAATAAAGTAAAGCGTGCTCCCCTCTAAAGAACAGAATCGAAGGGAAACAGATGGTGTGTTCAGCTGGTGCTTGGACCCAGGTTTTTTATCCAGTACACATTAATTTGTTGGCTGGAGAACTCCGGAGCTTCGGGTAGCCGGTTTATGTCTGCTGTCCAGCTTTAGATTTGCCAGAGTTGCTTCAGTAACAGCGATCTTAGTTTGCTGCAAGACGTCACTGTGAGAGACATGCATCTGCCTCTTGCTTTTGTTAGAGAGCTTTCAAATCGAATGTTTTAGCCTTCTGAAATATTTGTTGAATGATTCCATCTAAAGAACAATCCTATAGGCTAAAAATATGCTGTTACACATAGTAGACATTCATGTATAGCAACAAGGATAAATTTGTTATCATACCTGATTACAGATATGCTAAAAGTCCTAAAATGCATTCTTATTTTATTGCCATAATCTTGCCATAATCAACCTTTATTTTTTAGCGGTAAAAGAACAAAACACACTCATTAGAAAAACCGATGCTTTCAACAAGCTCACCAGTGACACAATTGTATGTACCTTCAACAATCCCTTTAAAACAAACTCCTCACTTTGCCAGAAGGACAAGACTCCACTTTCTCGTTTAACGTTTAAGGTTGGAATATTCACTGAGAGGGATGTTTGAAATCTACAGCCCTTCCAGGGTCCTGGGTCCTCTCTTATGAACCGCCTGGAGTGATTCTTGTCAAAAAGCTCAAAGATCATAAGGATGGCTGTGGCTCAGTAGGAATTCAGCTGCTAACTGAATGGTGGATTTCACCCCTAGTTGCCTACAGATTTATGTGTGATTGTTTAAGATTACAGATTATGGAATGTGACTTTAAGTACAAAGTTATTTTATTGGCTGCTATGACTAGAGAAGCAGTCTATTTAGTCTGAATTGACTAAAGGACACCTTAATAATAATAATAATAATAATTAAAACCGCAAGCGGTGATGATCGGCCCTCGCAGCCAAGCGCCGCTCTGGCCTATGGCCCACCGCTAGGGTACGCGCACCTCCCGCCGCCAGCCACCGCAGAAGCTGTCAAGCATTTTCCTCACCCGTCTACCATGCAATACACACGTACGCGTTGGGCAGCGCTCATCCACGACTCACAAAAAATCTGGTGCAGATCAGTTGATGCACCGAAGAGACACAGCCGTTGAATAATGAAAATGCATTTGGCCACCGGGCCGGACTAAATCGTTCGGCAGGCCAGATTTGGCCCGCAGGCCGTACGTTTGACACCCCTGGTTTAAACACTAGTATACAAATTTAATCAAAGGTATCTTACTAGCTGTTAATCCAGCTTCATGTGAAAAGTTAACAAAACCTTTTTAGTTATTTAAAGTTAATTATTTCATGTAACACGTTAGCAATATTCCACATGTGTATGTTGTGTACAAACTTTAGTAATTTCTAACAGACCACTTCACTCTCAGAAAGCAGGTCTGCTGGTGGTTCCTAAAGTCTGTAAAACCAGAATGGTAGGCAGATCCTTTAGCTATCATGCTCCTCTCCAGTGGAACCAACTCCCAGTTTTGGTCCGTGACGCAGACACCCTGTCTACTTTTAGGACTAATCCTAAAACTTTCCTTTTTCCATCCATCCATCGTCTTCCGCTTATCCGGGGTCAGGTCGCGGGGGTAGCAGCTTCAAGAGGGAGGCCCAGACCTTCCTCTCTCCAGCCACTTCCTCCGGGGGAATCCCAAAGCGTTCCCAGGCCAGCAGAGTCTCTCCAGCGTGTCCTGGGTCTTCCCCTGGGCCTCCTCCCAGGGGGACATGCCCAGAACACCTCACCAGGGAGGCGTCCAGGAGGCATCCTGACCAGATGCCCGAGCCACCTCAACTGGCTCCTCTCAATGTGAAGGAGCAGCGGCTCTACTCTAAGTCCTCCCCGGATGACTGAGCTCCTCACCCTATCTCTAAGGGAGAGCCCAGACACACTATGGAGAAAACTCATTTTGGCCGCTTGTATCCAGGATCTCGTTCTTTCGGTCACGACCCAAAGCTCGTGACCATAGATGAGCGTAGGAACGTAGATCTACTGGTAAATCGAGAGCTTAGCCTTTTGGCTCAGCTCTCTCTTCACCACAACGGACCGGTACATTGCCCGGTTCACAGCAGACGTCGCACCAATCCGCCTGTCGATCTCCCGCTCCATCTTCCCCTCATTCGTGAACAAGACCCCAAGATACTTGAACTCCTCCACTAGAAGCTGGCTCTTGGGACTTTCCTTTTTGACAAAGCTTATAGTTAGAGTGGTTCATGTTACCCTGAGCTACCTCTATAGTTATGCTGCTATAGGCTTAGGCTGCTGGAGGACATCAGGGTCTATTGTTCTTCAATTTTGCATGACTGTTGTCATTTCAGCTTTTAACTTTTTGTTTTTTCTATTTTTTCTTCATAGTAGGTACACCTGGTCTGGCGTTCTGTTAGCTGTGACATCATCCAGGGAAGACAGATCACCTGTTATTACCATCTAATGTAAAACAGATTACTGGATCAATGTGTGCTTCTGTGCTTTTTTGTCTGTCTTGTTGTGTCTCTTCTCTCTCTTTTGTAACCCCCAGTCGGTCAAAGCAGATTACCGTTCATACTGAGCCCGGTTCTGCTGGAGGTTTTTCCTTCCTGTTAATGGGGAGTTTTTCCTTCTGCTGTCACTTCATGCTTGCTCGGTATGAGGGATTGCTGCAAAGCCATGTACAATGCAAACGACTCTCCCTGTGGCTCTACTCTTCTTCAGGAGTGAATGCTGCTTGTTACGACTTTGATGCAATCAACTGGTTCCCTTATATAGGAATTTCATTTACCAATCTGGATAATCTGACTTAATACGTATAATCTGATTGATTTTGACATTGTAAACTGCCTTTAGATGACATGCAGGCATGGACTGGTAATCGGGCGTACCAGGCATTTCCCCGGTGGGCCGACGTGCTGTTTGGGCCGGCAGACCCGACATGTATATTAATAATATGTATTATTATTATTTTATATATCTGTCTTGTTATATTTGCATCATGCATGAAGAAAAATAAAATCAGCAGAGCAAGAGTCTGTTCCGATCATCCGGCCCTTACCACAGGCTACTGCAGCCCATTGGTTATCATCCCTGACAGTCTAAAGGGCTAGGCCAATCATAAAGTAGAAAAACACCTTCACGCTCCATGTGGAACTTTGTGCAGCGGTGTTCACAGTAGTAATGGATAAGAAACGCAAGGGAGGCGCAGAGAAACTGCACGAAAAAAAGAAACGAGTTCTTCAAACGGACGCTGCGAAATGTGTCAAACTGACTGACATGTTCCCAACAGCAGGCCCTTCATCTGCTCCGTTGTCTGATGTAAAATATGGTGGTGGTGGTGGTTGTAGTCAGTGACGTACGGTAGGGTTCATAGCTGGTGAGGCACTGACGTCATCAGAGTCAGATTTACAAATATATACACTCTACAGAGTAGACTTGTTGCAAAGTGCTGAAGGCGACTGATTGAGCCAAATAAATTCACCAAGATACATGGAAAAATATTGGTTCTTTGATGAAAAAATAAAAATAAATTATTTGTCATTTGATTGGTAACAGTTTATGAGTTATGATGGATTTCTGCATTTGTAACACATTCTAAAACTATAACCCACATTACGCACATTTTATCACAAAAACAAAACATGAATAAGTATCGCTGTCTTACCTCTACTTATAATTTAAGTCCGTGCGGCGCTCTTTCTGAACAAAAATATCATAATTTTCCGGTAAAAGTTCTCTTTATCTTCTTCAGTTTTAAAAGTCTCTCAGTCTCAATGGAGCTCACTGCCAGGGAGGAAAGCCTTCCTTCATCAGTCCTGTTCCGGCTGTATGTTTAGAGTCTTTTTAGTGCTTTACTTGTTTAGCAAAACTCGCTAATAAAACATCAATAACTTGTTTTGACTCTACTATTTGGGGATCACGAGCGGTGCCCCTTGAGCGCCCCCTACCTAGCAGCCAAGGAACTGCCGACCTCACCTACAACCAGTTCTTTGCTGCTTATGATCGCCCAGCACCACGAAAACATGTTATCTGCACACAGTTTGATGACCAAAACACAATTCGTAATCCACATACATTAAATTGTGGAAAATCTGTTCATAACTGTTTGAACAATTGAATTTATGATCTAGAGACAGGAAGATGCATTCACAGAATGGAAGTCAGCGCAGTTAACATGGGATTGCACAATCCCAGGGGAGGCCAAGCTCGCTGCGGCCTCACCGGCTTCGCTATGAAAATAGGATCAAAAATTAGGAAATTAGATAAATAAAATACTTATTACAAATGACTGAGTAAATCAAAATTTATATTATGTTATTATATATTTTCTTTCTTTCCATGATGACAAGTGAGGCATTCTCTGGTTCATTTTGTCATTGGCATCCTTTTTTACACAGTGAGTGCACATTAGTCCAATGTTACCCTACAGTATCTGGAAGACTGAATAGATCTGATGAGCAACTTACAATAACTTCTTATAATGATGTAACGTGATAATATGTGTGATTGACCGTGAAACCTCTCTTTCTCTCTCCCCTTTCTGATCTAAGAATTGTTGCTGTGCTGTGGTGGAGTTTACATTTTACAGTGTTAATAAATTAAGATTTTGGAAGTATTTTAAGTGTCCACTCTCACTAATTTCCATTAACCTGGCCTCAAGGTATTGCACAGTTGGTATTGCACAGTTGATATACACATTCAGTACACAAAACAAATGTGGTGGGCCAGTCTAATCCAAAATGCCAGGGCCGATTGTTTTGTCCCAGTCCACCCCTGATGACATGTTTCATGATTTGGCGCTATATAAATAAAAACTGAAATGTATTGAACAAGTGTAAGTTTGTCAGTTTTCAAGCAGGATTTGTATATCTGTGCAACTTAACTATATAAAGAAAACCAGAGTTAAGATCACTTACTTACCAAAAGAAATCCCTTTGGGGTTTATTTGTGGTCTCTTGCTGCCCCCTGCTGGACAAGTTTGATCAAATCCAAATGCTTTACATGTCAACATGGTGTCAAAATTTAGATTTCAATCTAAAATGGCTTACTTCCTGTGATACTTGCACTATAACATTAATTGTAAATTCTGAGCGTCTTGCTGAGATCTACAACTGTACAAAATTTCATTACTCTACGATGAACTAAGTGAATAGCAAAGGGTCCTTTGAAAATTGCTTGGTGGCGCTATAGAGAAACTAAGTCCTGCTCACTAAAGTTTGTTATGGATTCCTGTTGGGGGGTGGATAAGGATGCATCCAAATGAGTTTTAAGCAGCTCGGCCCAAAACTGTGGAATTCAGAGCCAAACGTATGACAGCAGCGTTTGAGGTGAATATGCCACGCCGCCACGCCCCCCTGCTCCATCGAACATCGAATCCAGTTTGGCCTGAAATCCACAACACATCAACATGTGTTCTGTCTGTGGACACAGTTTCATGTTGATTAGTTCAGAGGGGTAACATAGCGACCGCTTACAGCAAAACATGACACTTCCTGTTGTCAGGGGGCGTGGCCTAAGTGACGTCATCATTTGACCATTGGATATTGTAGAAGACCCGATGATGATCAATCACAGAAAGTTTGGTGCCTCTGTGTGTTTCTGTGTGGGAGATATAACAGTTTTATGTTTTGTGGCGAGTAGGTGAACTTTGACCCCTGCTAACGCCCCTTCAAAATGCTCAAAAACTCACCGTTTTGATAACTTTTAATTGGCCATGCCTTATGATCAGACTGACGGAGTTTTAAGCCGCTCGCTCGAAATCTCTAGGAGGAGTTCGATCAAATACCAATGCTGTAAACGTCAAAAATGAGGTCAAATTACGACTTTCAATCTAAAATGGCTGACTTCCTGTGATATTTGCACTATGACGTTAATTGTAAATTCTGAGCGTCTTGCTTAGATCTACAACTGTACAAAATTTCATTACTCTACGATGAAGTAAGTGAATAGCAAAGGGTCCTTTGAAAATTTGTAGGTGGCGCCGTTGAGGCATTTTTCTTTTGATTTTTGTGACGACCTTAAAATCCAAAATTTTTAAACAGTCTTCTTGCATCCGCCAAGTTTGGTGAGTTTTTGAAAATGGTAAGGCCCCCAAAAAGGCCCCTCTTTAGGGGGGCAGAATAATAATAATAAGAAACAACACAGATACAATAGGCCTTCGCAGCGCTTAGCTGCTCGGGCCTAAAAAAGAAACTCTGCATGCTGACTGATGTGACGGTATTGCAAAAAAGTATTTCCCTAGCCTCCCTCCCAAACAACAGGCTGGCACGCGCACTGCATATATTGGTTGCTATGGATACTTGATTACCTCAGGATACTACTTCCTATATGCCTTAGTTCTCCTGCAGTGACATCTGTACTCTCTCTCTCTCTCTCTTGCTCTCTCTCTCTGTATGCACTAAACTTTCAAAATCCTCCCTGAGTGATTAGGAACCACATTTCCCTGGTTTTCAAAAGACAAATCTTCAGTTTCTGGCATCTCAATGAGCCTGCGTACAGTGGCTTAATTTGCATGCACTTGGAATGCCTTGTATGTTAGTTTATATTCATGTGTCAGTACAGCGCCACTGAGTGCATGCATTTCTTTAGAAGCAATGCCTTTGCCGGTGTGTGGTCGCATGAAGATGAGCCTGGAATTGTTTTTTTTTCCCAGCGTGTTTACTTGTACGTTCACCAGCCTGCCATGGCTCTGTGACAGGGTGACTGTTGGCTGCGTGCTATGTTTCTTTACAGCTACAGGTGCGGCGAGATGCTGACACCGCTCACAGAGAAATCTGCAAGAGAAGGATTTTATTTTGTCTGTTTAGTCCTGACACATACATGATGCACACACTCAGCAACTCAAGCAGACATTAAAAAAAAATACATAAAAAAACTCACAGCTGCACGCTCGCAGAGACGAACATGCCCACAAACATACAAATAAACACGCCAGCTTGAATTTATGCTCACACATCTGGGATGGGTATGGAATCTCAGGCACCTAGCCAAGGTAAATAAAGGGAACTGCCAGCCGTGACATTTTTTGGCATTAAGTGAGGTTTTTCAAGGTGACAGCCATCACTTGCTGTTGGAGGCAGTTGTGTATTGGTGCTGCTTAACAATCCCGGCATTGTTGTTTGGTATCTATGTATGTGTGAGTGAAAGCACGCACGTGTGTCAGTCATCTGTCTCTAGGAGGAACAGATTAGTTTCACCATTAAGATAACATCTACACTACTTCTAAAATAATGATAGAACCTAATGTCCTTTTTTCCTGTTTGAGTATAATGTAGATTTTGGTTAGAATGTGATTTAAGATGGATTTTCTAACGTTAGAACTGCACAGCTTTGTAAGAAAAAAAAAAGAAGCTAAGCAGTGTCACAATTAAAAGCAGAGCAGTCATGCTTCCTTTGGCAGTGACCTTCAAAGTTCTGGCCTTTCTGTTGTTGTAAACATTCAAGTGTAAAGTAAAACTAAATGGCCGGCCTCCTTTCATTTTCTGACGAGGTCCATGTGTTTCAAGACCACAATACAGAAGAAAGTTGAACTCTGCCACAATTTCACTTTCATAGTATATTTTCTTTGGGATCAACTCTGATTTTTTTTTTTTTTTTTTTGAGCACAGTTGCAGAAAATATCTCTGCAACCAAAACTGGCTTTCTGTGCTAGTCAGAATAAAGATAGCAAACGGCATGATTGCCCTTGACTGAACCTTGACACATGCAGTATGATGCATAACATACTAACGTTTTGTGAAATGCACTTTGGACTTCTGAATTGGATTATATGCACTCTTCTGGCCAGAGACCTCAGAGATTATTTCTGGTATCTGCTCTAACACAGAAGGACATTACCTACAGGATCTTAGCCCTATCATTCTCCATCACTCCTGGTAATGTTTCTCAGTTTGACTAAGGAGCCCTTGCCCATACTCAGCACAAATGTTTCTGTACACTGTACACTATACCCACCACCACCTACCTGCTTGCATCTTGGACCTAGCTGTTATGAGCGAGACAATTTCAGCTGAAACTTTGCAGAGCTTGCATCTTGGGTCATGTATAGCCTCTATTGGATATATTGCTTTTGGGCTGATCAGATTCAGTTGTCAGATCAAATAATGAATCCTTCTATTAAACTTTTATTTACAATGGCCCTTTTCCCCTGACAATGAGAAATTTGGAGAAAATTAACTATTACTTTCAAATGATCAGTCAATCTCTCAAGGATTTTTTTAAATGAGTAGAGACTTGATACCATCACAGATCTTTGCAGTATAAAACCTATAACCCGTAGCATTTTGAAATCTATGTTGGTGCTTCTAAAATGTGTTTCATGTCAGTCTCAATGTTAACATAAAACTTTACATATGCTACCACCTTTATGAAATATGAGCATCATTTAGGATCCACTCCCCATTAAATCTAGTGTTGAAATAAAGGGTAAAACAATGTTGTACCACACCAGGAAAGTGTATGTTACATTTGCTGAGACCTCGCTTTCATTCTTTCTTGAAGGGAAATGGGAATATATCAAATCCATAAAGTGGTCACAGTAAATTTTGGAGATTTAAGCAAAAGACTCTCCTGCTCGGTCAGCTGAGAAGGGAAATCTTTATCATTACAGACAAAGTCTTAGCATAGCGTAGCATGACATTAAAAGGGCCTTGTCATGTATTTTGATCATAAAAAGAAAACACAAAAAACACATATTCAACCTATACAGAATAGAATAGAATAGAATAGAATAGAATAGAATAGAATAGAACAATATAATAGTATATGCCAAGCGTTGATCCTGATAGTGTTTACTTAATCCTGTTTAAGCGAGAAAAAAAAAATAAAATGCACCGGGTACGATCAGTATACATAAACATTGTTGTGCCTGCAGCACCGCAGAACTATCAGAATGCAAGATGGCAACAATTAACACAGTTACTGTAAGAGCCAGTAGACCATCCTGCAGTGACTTGTAGTAAACTGACAGCTTTGTGTGGTTGAAGGACAACCAACTCTACAGGGTAAGGGTTAATTTACCTCTTTCTTTTCTCACCCCTGCTGGGCGTTAGTGACTCACTCGGATCCATTACAGAAATATATACATAGAAGCTTCACTGAGCGCTGAAACGGCCATCAACATCACAACATTGCAACATTGTAAGTGGCATATTGGAGTTCTTCGGAGAAGATACGTCATTCATGTGCTGTGTGGAATTGTACCAACCAATTCACAGTACAAACCAGATCTGGCATTATGTTTCACAGGTAAGAATTAGCATATACTTATGATTGTCCCTATTCATTGTAATGTCATTATAATTGTCAAATATATCTTTGTGGCTCCATTGCATCTCCTTGTTTACCGTTTGAGCGCATGCAAAATATTGTACTTCTGGTCATGTTCATCAATGCTCTTTATTCCTTACCAAACGGAAAAATACAGGAATGAAATATAATAAGCCAATGGGGGATGAATTTTATCTGAAACCTATGTATGCAGCCAAAGCGAGCTACTGGTGTAGAAATTAACATCATAAAGTCATAGTACACAACTTGGCCCCTTTAAGAAACATCATTATAGGGTCATCCATCCATCCATCTATTTTGTAACACGCCTACCCCTCGTGGATTGATGTGTTAAGTAAATTCCACTGTTATGTAATGGTTTATAACTCAGAGTACAGGGTGTGTGTATATATATATATATATATATATATATATATATATATATATATATATATATATATATATTGAGAGAGAGGGAGAGAGACAGAATGTATATTATATATTATATATAAAGTATATCTTGAGCTTTACAAATTATGAGAGTATGGGAAGGTTTCGAAGCATACCCAGTTGAGCAAAGATGATGCATTATGCAATTTCTTTCTTTCTTGCTAAATTTCAAAAGCTAGGTTAACCCTGCTCTTACATGCTGCCTTTATTATATGCCACATGACTATGCTCTCCAGTTTCTTTTTTTTATTTTCCAGCTCCCCAATCTTTCTGTTCCCTCGACCAAGCTTCCCTCCCTCCTTCTCTACTACTTTCTTTTCCTCCGCCTGCAGTGGCTGCCCAATAAAGGATGTTGTTAATATCATTAGGCAGACTTCCTCTCCGGCCAAGCGCCCAGCCCACTCCCTTTCAGCCATAATCAAGCATGCACACTAACTATCAAAGTAGACATTGGTAATAAACTACCACAGTGGAACGGAAAAACACACACACACGTACGGTCCTTCTGACAAAATGCTGTCTGGTGAGCACAGTTAAATAAAAGCTTGGGTGCTGGGCAAATGTGGGCTGTTGGTAAGGGGGTTTGTCCAGACACCACTAATAAAGTGAACTCCAAAGGCAGGCCCAGTCTAATGCAAATCTCCCACTTAAGTTTACGAAATTAATTAAGGCTGAGAGACATGTACATAAGCAGACATGGCTAATGAAGTGGGCTATGAGAAGAGGCAAATACTGTCAGTTCAGAAGGTTTAAATTAGGAACAGGAAAGTTAGGCCATTCATGGCTTCCAGTTGTGCAGCAGTCATTTGCTGTAAATGATCCTTAAAATGGTGAACTGTATTGTCAGCTGCTTAGTTTGAAGAAAATGATCTCCCCACAATTGAAACCTACAGTGATATATCATGAGATAAATATGGTGTAAAGGATAATCTGAAACGCAATACCGCGAGCACAGAGAGGTACATTTAAAGAGGAAAAAGAGGGGTGAAAAGCAACAATATGTCGCCGGTAATACAGCAAGATTTGTTAAAAGGAATTCAAATTCATGTGTTATTGTCTAAGTAGAAATACATTTTCAAAGCACAAACATTTCTTTTAATTTTTGAAGACATGTTAGGCAGGAGAGCCATTGTTTTCTTTGTTAAACTTTATTCTGTCAATGGTCTGATTAACATTAATAATCTACTATTTTATCAGGATAAGTGATAAAGCTGTTTTGTACAAATAGACCACTTTAGTTATGTTTTGATACAAAAAATACTCTTGAATGAGTAATATTCACATGATGTTACATACATATATCAATCCATGAATATATATTGATGCTAGTCGGCCTTGTTGAGGTCATGTGGAGTTTGGAGCCTATCCGAACAGTCAAGAAGTGAAATGCAAAGTATAAACTTGACCGGTTGCCATTTTATCACAGGGCCAATGCAGAAAGAAATGAGACGGACCACCAGGTAAAAACATGATTGTAAAAAGAAGACATTTTGTATAGTCAATTTGTATTGAGATGAATGGTATCATGTCATGTCCTGGGTGACTGTTTCTGCCTTCGCTCTTTATAATCAGGATCAGGCTTCACCTGCTTTCCTCTGAGGCAGCACAATCAGTGTCATCCTATTCACCTGTTCCCCTGCCTATTTGTATGAACCCCGTAAAAATAGGCAGGCACCAGTTACCAACCAACCAATAATCTGGCACTGTTTACCAACCAGCCTCTGCCCTTTCCCTGCTTTTCAACTCCTGCAGAATGACTTCCTGCCTGCACAAGCTTTCCATAGACCTTTCAAAGCGCAACACCATATCTGTCTTGAATATCTGCTTCTCTGTCTGGTCTGGGATTAAGGCTGCTACACACTCCATGTGAAACAAGACATTCTTGTCCCGCAGCAAATGATGTCATTTTGATCTCTCAGGTCTGTCTTGAAGGGTCTCCCTGCTTCTCTGGGAATAACTTTGTTTTTTTCTCATGGGGTGTCCAACTACTGTATTGTGATTGGAAAGGATTTAGTTGGCCATGTTTAGGTTGGAAAAGCAGAAATGTCTTACACATCTCTTGAACTGCAGTCAAGTCAGGTGGCTTAAGAGGTTGAACATGCCAATTATGCTCACTTGCAGCATTTCCTCTATGAATTATCCTAGCAGGGCAGTCCCACCCTGTAGCATCGCACATCCATGGTGTTTGGAGTATTTTCAAAAAGGGCCAGAGCACACGTGACCTATCATGTGTCTGCTACTCAACTTTCAGTTCTCCGCCTGCTCCGTGCTTGGCTCTCTGTGCTCCCCCCCATCCCCCACTCACCCGATCTTCACTAATGTGCGGCTGACTTCTGCAGCTGAGCATCTCGTGAAGTATGAATGGACAGAACTAAAACTACCTTTCTTCGTGTTCTTGCCAACCCGACTACAAAAAAAAAAACTTGTGGAGTATGTAACAAGCTTTACAGAATGGTGTAAAATGGACAGTGTGCAGCTGTCTGAGCAGAATAAATAGCTTTTTACATGATGTCACCATCTCATGTTTCTCTGTTTTCACATCTGAGAATCACCTTCCCACCTGGGTTGAAAGTTCAATACCCTATACACAGTGTATGAGTACCCCCAAGAGGTCAAATATGAATTAAGCTTAACTAATGTAAATATAGATCCAACTCCCCAGCCTTTTCAGCCACTTTATGTATTGAGAATACTGAGTTGTATTTGTCTGTATAGCATAGCACAAGCTTAGGTAAGTCTATTATCGTTTTTTTCTGTGCAACATTTGATTAGCTTTTTCCTAAATTCCAAATCATTGGGACATATTTATAGTTTGTGTCTCACAACTGTAGCAGTATGGCTTTGCTGGAGTTCAAACAATAAATATTTTACAGTATTACAAATAAAAGCAAAGCTGCAATATTGTATACTTAAAGGCACATACTGTCATTTGCCCTTAAAGAAGAAGGCAGGCACATAATAGCACTGGTGAGGGTGTGGGTATGCTATTATGAATGAATATGGTAGCCAGACAAAAAGAAAATCATCTGAAGAATAAAACAATGTGTCACTTAAACTGACCGTATGTAAGTACTTGGAAATAAAGTGTATAAACTTTCTTCATGTATATCTGGAGTAAAGTTATTTGGTGTCACAAAAACAACCAAAATCCTTACAATTTAAGCAATTTAGACCAACTATATAGATGTGCAATATATTTTTGGGGGGGTTCCATGGGGTATATTTAAGAGACCCTTCAAGATTCTTGCATAATATGTAGTGACTACTGAGCTCCATCCGTCATGCTTTATTTATCACTTTCCATATGTACAGTAATGGAAATAGAATGGGCAATATTGATTAGAGTTTAGACATCAGGCTTTAATAGATTAAAAGCCCCCAGGTCTGAGACTGGCACTCGCCACTTCAAATGCACAGTTATTAAGAAAAGTAGGGGTAAATGCAGACAATGGAAGTCATACATTTGGACAGGTGTGGACAGAGATGGGCATGAACAATAACACACTTTACAGAATGCAGCTTCATTAGATTGGACAAAGACACTCAACATAAAAATGCACGGACAGACACATCTCCCGTGCAGACAGCATTGCCAGAGGCAGAACCCCAAGCCTTTCAACAAGCCATACATATTTCATAACTGCGATAAATAAACATGTCAGAAAAATTTCCTAAAACCAGGAATGAATTAATGGGCCCTATTATAAAATAGGCACCTCATGCTGACTTTCCAATTGATGGAAAATTTATGGATTCTTAATGTAGTGCATTATTAATAATGTGGCTCAGTATAAGACTGATAAACATTTTCTTTGCACAAGGTCAATAACAGCAGGTTTTCCATTTGAGTGAAAGAAGTGCAACCATTATGATAAATGAGAACTGTAATGTTTTAGCTGGAAAAAAAAGACTATATCTCTTGCTATTCAACCTTGTGAATCGCCAGATTTGTTTAAATTACTCTTTTTTTCAAAAGAAGGAGCTGAAAGCTGCAGGTCAACTGCCTCTCGTTACTGGTTTGCTGAGATTATTTTTTAACAACCCTTTATTTGTCCCCTGTGCAATGACCATTGTCTTGCCTGCGAAAAATACCTAAATTCCTGATCCATTCAACATGTCCCCTTCTATTTCCTCTAATTCTTTCACCCGTTCCTGTTCCGTGACCTCATTCACACAAGTGGCCATAAAGGTGCTAGACTCCGGAGAGTTAACTTCTTTTCATTTCTACCCACCCTTACCCCTGCTCTTGTCAAACATTTATACCCATCACAGTCTCATATGTTGTCTTTTTTAACCTCTCAGTTTTTAACCTTACGTCAAATTACATCATATTCTCCTTCTCTTGCCCTGTGTTTGACCGCAATCTTACCTCACAACCATAATCACCATGATTGTAAACACCATGGAAATGTTCATCCACCATACCATTCAAATAATATGTGTTGCTGTTGAAAGGACTGGTACTCTTCTGAACATAGATAATATCGTTAGATCATTTCAGGTAACATCTCAAGAAATCAGGCAGAAAGGTAAAACCTGGGCAGAAATGGGTCTTACAGTCAACAATGACCCCCAAGTCTGTCATGAAGACAAATTAATTGCAAAGTGGCTGAAGGACAACAAAGTCAAAGTTTTGGAGGTGTCATCAAAAAGTTCCCATTCTCATTCCAAAAGCCAGTTTGCAAGAAAAGATGAAAAGGTGTGTGAACAAGAAAGCCAACAAACCTGCCTTACCTACACGAGTCATACCACTTCTGTCAGGAAGAATGGCCCAAAATACCAGCAGTATTGTGAGAACACTTTGACATTTTGGAAGGACCAATGAAACATTTAATCAAAGTCATAGTTTTCCAGCAATGCCAGCAAATATTAAGTAGGTGAACGTAGACTTCTGAGTCTCATTATTCTGATATTTAGCAAATAGAATTTATTTTATAATAAATTATAGACATTATTTTCATAATCCTAACTGCCCTATAAGAGGAAGTATTAGGTTTCACCTGTGGTCTGATTGAGAGAATAAAAGGTTGTGTATTTTTACACGGTGTGTATAAACATATGTTTTAAATATGCTCCATCTCACAAAGACTGGGCTTGTCTCCTAAATGTATATGTTTAAAAATTGTCATGGATTCAAGACCGCCTGTTTAGAAAGGATAGTTTGGTGATGGGTCAACAAGCAAATTTATAGTGCTATCCATTGCCCCCTTGGCTCCAAACCGTTGTTGGTGCCAATGCAACCATGTTAAAATACATGTTTTCATTATTTTCTTAATGGTTTCCTCTGAGGACAGTTCTTTTGTTTCTTTCTCTTCAACTCTTCGGTTGCCATTGTAAGTGTTTAAATTCATTCCTTTTGTTTTTTACCTACCTTCCCTTAGCTGCCTGAGTTAACTTGCTTGGTATTCATTGTTTCTGGTATTCCTCAACTCTGCCAGTGTAGGACCATTCGTGCCTGGTGTAAATCTTATTTTCTCTCCTTTGCCTGACCCCCTATTATCCTCAAGTAGTGGCTGCGGTCTGATGTTAGCCACAGCTGACCTCTCCTTGTCACACTTCTTAAATTATCAGCCTTTCTCTCAATTCCAAGGCGACAGTGGCACTCTAATTCACTTTTCTCATTTGCCACATTGTGCTTGAAAACGAGAAGCCAGTATTCTGAAAACAAGTCCTCTCATCCCTTTCTTTTGCCTTTATTCATGGTTGTGGACACAATTCAAGAGTTGTTTTCCAGCAAAGCTTCTACAGACCCGATGTTAAAAGGTTCAGATTTGATTTATACATATGTTTAAAGGCCAAAAACTACTTGTGCTGTAAAATACTTTTCATGACAGTTTCTTTCAATTTAAAAACAAATGGTTTTGGCACTTTTATGCCGACAATTGTTTGTTATCACAACCCACTCTAAGGGTTGACAGTAAGGAATAATGAGCACTGTAATCATATAAGAAATTTTAACTTGAGCTTGATTACTTTGATTACTTTTCGTGCCTCAACAAATAAAATGCCATTCTCCATACACATTTTATAATGCAACTATAGATTAATAGTCAAACATCTAAAAGTAAACATCACAAACACCCGGAGACAGCTATATTACATATCAACAATGTGCGAGAAATTACACCATCTGCTTTGAATAAATAGACAAAATGATTTTATGTTCTCAAATTCTGTTAAAATGTTCCCAAATGTCTTGTATTGTTTATCTCAGAATAAAAGGTTTTACAAAGTAAACTCATTATTTTCATTATTTTACCAAAACAACAGAATGCATACAGAATTTCAACAGCTCAGTTTTACAAAAAAAGCTAAACTTATTGTGATTATAATTATGATTTTGTCAAAGTGTAATTTACATCAAAATTATCTTTTTGCAGGTAAACTGTATAAATTGGGCCTAAGGGTCCTCCTTGTCATCCTGTCTTGCTTTGTTTATGGGGTTATTTTGGGCTGACTGCAGTTCTCTCTCCATTCTCTGCTCCACTCACCCTGATCAGCTACACCTGCAGCTGAGTATTCAGCTTCAAATTGTTTCACCTGGGACTCCGCCAATAGATACCCGCCTTTCACAGCAAGTCAGCGCCAGATTGTCTTGCTACCTGCATGTACGCATATTCATCTGTTGCTGCACATATACAAGGATGACCGAGACACTTAAAATACATCACTCAAAAAATGTTAGCAGTGTGTGCAAAGTTGTCACAAAGCTTTTGTCCACCCCTTATTCAGTAACCATATATCTAAGTTTTATGTAATTCTATCTGTTTTTAGTTCCTATAACGATTTGCACCCAAAGTAATCCTACTCTTTTGTTGGCACTCATTGGTTGTGTTATTTTATGACATGAACTAAATTGTTAATACATATATTTGGTGTCACTGTAATTGGAAATACATGCTTGTGGAGGCTGACGCGGTATTGTTTGTCAAATTAAATTTGAGGCAACCGGACTTTCACTCAGTTGTTTAAGAAAACGTTTTGACACCTATCCAGGAGTCTTTGTCAATTCTGGTGGCTCGTACTGAGCAACCTGTAGTTGGTGCACTGCTGTTTTTGAAGGACATGGAGGCCCATCCTCCTAGGCACATTCTAAGTCAGATGTCAATCAATGACCCACCTGCCATTGTCCTTGAGTTGTTAGAAGCTATTGCTTGGTGTGAGTTGAGTACTTGGTCACCTGAATCATGATGAGACTGCTGATGTAATCTCTTTGCAATGTGTTGAAGGACCGAGCTGTAAACACTGGGGAGTTGGAAATGCAAACCTCCTCCACAGGTTTAGTGATGCCTTTTCTCTTTTGACCAAGATGGTTTCTTGTACCCCTCTTTTAAATCATCTGTTTTCCCTGTGCAAAATATGGACATCATTTTCATCAAGAGAAAATGATTTGTTCTTGACGTACAAGTGGACTGCTGAATCTTACCCGGAGCTGCTGGCCCTCCTGTGCTGTGCGTTTATGTAGCTGTTGTTTAGTGTCCCCAATATAGGAGTCTGAACAGTCCTCACTGCATTTGACCGCATACACAGTGCCGCTCAGCTGTGGTGTGGGTGTTCTGTCTTTGGGATGAACCAGGTTTTGTCTGACAGTGTTATTAGATTTTTCTACTCAAGTGCGAGCCACCATAATTGACAAAGACTCCTGTAGGGGTGTCAAAACGTTTTCAGAAAGAACTGAGTGAAAGGCCAGTTGCCTCCGGTATAAGCCCGTTTGCTGTTGCGATGACCCGGATAATTGAGAATTTGCAGAGGCATGTTTGTCAAATTATTTTTCCTAAACTAACATCACCTCTGTAATGAATAAAACATAATATCTACAACATTTCAGATTAGTTTAAATATTGTTTTCTTCTCCATATATATAAAATCATTTCACTTTACCAACTCAGAGTATTTTGTGCAGATTCATCACATACACTAAGTTAAACAAAACTTTTTAATTCCAGGTTGGATTGTGACAAAATAGATAAAAAGCTAAGGGGATGAATAGCTTTGCAAGGCGCTGGGTCTACTGTTACCAAATGCTAATGACTTTCTCTTATAACATTATTCTATAATGCATGCATTGTGCTCTGGATTACACCATTGCCTGGGGGCAGTGTTCTCAGATGCTGTATGATTTCCTCATGATGTGTTCATACTCACTATATACATGCGTGAGAGGAAGCTGTTTAATAGACCGATTGATACTCAATTTTGTGGCAGATTGCAATTATAACTATGCACATCTCTCTAACATATGCGGTTATTGGCCACAAGCAAGCAAATAAGTTCCCCAACAAAGCCTCTGCCAAAATAATGCTTCTAAAAAGTAGTGGAAAGGGCACTTATAGAAACTGCATAGGACATTAGTGAGAGTATACATTGAAAAGTTTAACTAATGAAAAATGATCTAAATAAATTCCCCAAATTACACAAATAGTCAGACACATTCTACTGCAAACTTCTTATCACTTGTAATTTGTTAAAGTAATGACACGGGGATCCTGAATATCTATGCATCTTCTCCATATTAAAAATATACAAAGAAAACAAGAAAGGTTCTTACAGATAACTAAAATAATTACTCTTTCTAAGCCACTTTTAATAGCTCAGGGTGTAGAGATGAATTAGTTGTAAAGTCCTTATCTTGGAAATTTATGTGAGGCGGCTTAATTGGGGCCAGATTTTAACAAATCGTGTCATGTTTTCACACCTTCAGGTGCTGTTAGATAAAAGCACACAGCAAGTGGCATTTCTAACGAAAGACACAGAAAGAATAAGGCAGAGAAAGCGTGGGAGCCTCGTCTCACCAGAGATGAATGTTAGCTTTTTAATGTCTCTCTGTTTGGAGGCTTTTTGCATTCAAAGCTCTCACCTGCATTTGTTTCCACAGAGGCATGTAAAATTTCTCTGTTCTGTGTGCATGTTCCCACAAATGCGCTCATCAAAAATATTTTGTCATATTTTTACACTTTAGATGCAGTTGGAAAGGAAAGCACAAGTGAAGAAAGATTGAAGAAAAGAGTATGATAGTACCACAGAGGTGGTTTTTTTAGCCTTAATCTAACTAAGCATTAAAGAAAACTGAAAAAAAGAAACTGAAAAAAAAAAAATGGATTAAAGACAAGAAGAATTTGGTTTTCAAGAATAAAAGTAGTTTTAAATGACTTTCAGCACCAGGCTCTTCAGCCTTTGAGTACACACACTGCATAGGTCAATAATAACCAAACTTCATATAGTTTCTACATTTTATTTGCCGTCTGTTATGTTCGCAGAAGACACTGTAAAACTAAAATAAGATAGCACTGTGCGACTGTTACACACACTTCTTCACTTTAAATAACTAATGGGAATCTGAGAAACTGCAGAGACGTGTTCTAACGTGTTATTTTTTATTGTCTTATACAAACTTATTTTGTCCAGGATCACACATTGATATATATTATATCTTAAATTAGATAATAGTATTCTGGTTTAGACACAAAAAGGGTCAGACAGTTTCTGGCACTGAGCTAAATTATTACAATTGTCTCGAAACACCACCTTGTCATTTGGCAACTATAAATCTGAATCAACAAAGATCAGATGTTAGGGTTCCTAAAGACTCTATTTTAAGGCCACTTTTATGTGGTCTTAAAAGGATGTTTATCTAGGCAGTAAGCATGTAAGGGGAAATATAATCCTGGGTTTACCTTTCCTTTCTTCTCCAGAAGAAAAAAAAATACTGAAGAAGAAAAACAATTGGAGGTAAATGAAAATAGGAAAAAAATGGAAACTAAGTTTTATTGGTCATGAACGACACAGTCCACTGCAAAATCATTTATACCTCTTGAGCATTTTCATTTGGATTTCATCCAACTGAACAACAAAAGCAGCACATAATTAAATGGATTAATGATATATTATACATAGTTTAACTTTTTTTTCTTAAAGAAAAGCAATCAGAAAAGTGTGGCATTAAGTCCTGTATGTTATAAGATGCACAGGATCACAGCAAACATGTGGAAGAAGGTGCTCTGCCCAGATGAGAGCAAAATCCAATTTTTTTTGGCAGATATGCAAAGTACTACTGTGTGGTGAAAAATTAACACTACCATTACTAAAAAAAAAAAAAAAAAAAACACTGTCATGAAAAGGACATGGTGTTTGGATGTTTTACTTATGCAGGGACACTTAAGCTGATCAGAGCTAATGGAGAGATGGATGAAATAAGAAATACAGGGCAATATAGGGAGAAAAGAGACTTGAGACTAGGTTTGCCTCTAGCAGGACAATGACCATAAACTAGGGTGTAAGGCCTTCATGATTCAAAGAGCCATTTTTGCCCCCAGTCTACCTAAATAAAACTTGTTTAGAGCTGTTTTGTTACATTACCTTCTGAAAAGAGATGAAATATAAGTTTTGTATTTATGATGTTTTTATGATTTCATGATGTAAAGCAAATTGAGCTTCCTTGTTGCTGAAATGTGCTATACAGATAAACTTGACTTGACGTTCAGATATATGTGTACTATAGGAAATGTGTTGTCATTTTAAAATAACCACCATTTAATTTCTGTGTTTAGGTTATAAAATAGAGGAAAAGAAACCTTTTGTAAATAGAGTATGTATATACATTTTCTTCTAAGTGATCTAAGTGACAAGAGCAAAATATATAAAACAAATACATATATGTTAGTGTCATTCTACTGTGGAAATTAAGTGCAACAAAAAAAAAACCTGAAAAACCTGATTTTTTTTTTTTTCTATTCGTAAAAACATCAGTTGGTTCTTGATCATTTTTAGCCACCGTTATTAAGAGTCATTGGGGAAGGCCTGCAAAGCTACTTGTGGCTCTGGAGCCATAGGTTGTAGACCCTTGGCCTAAACATTCAGCCAGATCTAACAATGGAATGATTTACATCAGTGGTGTCCACAGTCAGTCCTCACCTCCTGGGCCGGTGTCCTGCATGTTTTAGGTGGTTCCTGGTTCAACGCAGCTAAATCTAATGGGTGCCTAACTAGTAGGCCTCTGCAGACCTGGGCTCCATCCAAATAACCATAATAACAGCTCCTAGCTTCTGCTCCTAGCTCATGTTCCACAACCTTTGATGGGGTCAACAGAAAGAACTCTATCGTGGGTGAGAAAGGAGCTTCAGACTGCTGTGCTGATTTTCGGCCAGCCTTTAACTCTGACGTTATTACGTGACAGAAATGCACATGTAGGATTCTAGTCAAATCTGGGCCTACAGCCTTCCAAAAATGAACTACAAAGTGTGTGCTCTCTTCTCTCTGGACACTTCCGTTGATTTCCATGAGGAGTTGTGCTTATACGTCATGTCACGCAAACGATTGTGGGATACCCTAAGGCTTCTTAGTGCCGGTAAGTGATGTTGCGGGGTTCCTAAGCAAAACCAGTCACGGGAGGAAGCTTGCAGGCTCCTTTTCCTACCTCATTTCTTACTGGCTGCACTATTAGGACAGCACTTATCATGGCGACCGTTGACGCACTTCCGCTTTGGTTAAAGAGTCCTTACTCGATAAGGGTATTTGGATGGAGCCCTTGATGACAGAATGAGAGGGTAAATCATTCATTTGAATCCGATGTGTTGGAGCAGTGACAGATCTAAAACATGCAGGAGACCAGCCCTTGCTTAATTTACAGCCATGTTTATCTACAGTCATATTCATGTTTTAGAATGATCCAGCCAAAGTCCTATGCAAATGCATTTGATAGTTTGTGGCAGGGCTTGGAATGTGCCATCTAGAGGAATTTTGCAGTCAAGTTTGATCTATTTTGCAAAGAGGAATCTGCAACAAATGTCAGTTTTTAAATGTGTGAAGCTGGTAGTGAAAGACTTCATTGCACCAAAATCTGGTTATTTAAAACATTGACTTAGTGAGGCCGGTATACAACGGCACATAAAATTTTTCAGTAACCATGTATGTTTTTCTTTCCGCTTCACCAATTTGCTCTGCTCTGTGCTGGTTTATAGCATACAATCTCAATAAAATACATTGAACTTTCAAGCTATAGTTAAACAAAAATGGGAAAACAGAGAGAAATAAAGTAAGAAAAAAAATGGGAAGAAAATTGTGTTTAAATGGACTAAATTTTGTACACTTTTCTATTTCTACCTATCCCTTTTGGCACTATACACTGAACTCATATTCACCCAGGCAGACACAAATTTATTCACCAACACACAGATTGGTATGCCTTACCCAAGGGCACATTGACATGTGTCAGGACAACATAGTCAAACCCAGAATTTTCCAAATGCAAGATAACTACTCTACTAACTGAGTTACACCCAATTAATAAGGAGAGAACCTCACAAGCAAATGTAGAGAAGGAAGGTTATAAGTACTGTGCATATTCAATCAAGCCCATTCCTCTTTAGATCTTTATGAAAATCAGTTTCCAATAATTTGTAAAACTACCATAACTACCATTTTCTCTTTTCTTTGTTACAAATAAGAAATACCTTTACTTTTCACAACCAAAATTGTCTCAATAAAAATACATAAAACATCCAATTTCAAAATCAATGCCCAAACATCTAGACTGCTTTTAGCAGTCAGAAAATTCAATATACAGTTTACAGGCATCTCTGTGTGTTGCTTGGTAAATGGGCATATGGGCACACAGATGCTCAACATACACCAGACACCCACAAGCACTTCTCTCCTTTTTTTTCCATTCTGTATTTCTCTCACTTGCACCATAACACTCACACACCTGTCTCTTCCCTTTTAGTGTCGCTTCCAAACCAACGCTGTACAGGAGCTGGCCTGAACTGTACGCCCGGCAACACGGGCAGACTAGAAAATATGTGCTTGTCTTTCTGGTTACATGCAAACAGTCAGCCTGAGTGCTCATCCATGTATTTTGTTGTGCATTGGACTTTTTTTTGTTCAAACTTTTTCACCTTCTGCCTATTAATTATTGCCATCCATCTGCCTGCCCTCTATAATCTTCTTGCCCGTGTCACTCTGAGATGTCCCCCTTTTTCTCTGATTGTCTTCCTGTCTGGCCATCCCTCCCTCCCTCCCTCCCTCCCTCCCTCGAACTCTTTCTGTCAGTCTTTCTACTTCTACACCCTCCTTTTCCCCCCCTGTCCCCTCATCCCTCCTATCAATCCCTCCCACTCCACCACCAACTAGGCATGAAAATGGTGCTCCATTAGGAGCACCGGGGCTAAGCCCAGTCTGACACACACTGCTTTGATCAGCCGTGAGCTGGGCTAAACACCCGACTAAACCCCCACACTGAGGAAGGGGAGGCGGGAAGGAGGAGAGGAGGGGAGGTGGTGGTGGTCGTGGTGGGGGTGGTGGTGGTGGGGGTGTTGCATGTTTAGAGGAAAGCAAAAGTAGCAAGAGTTGGAGGGAAATGGGACCAGGAAGATTAAAACTTGTAAATGAGAAAAGGGAAACACAAAGATGTAAATTTCAGGGTCTGTCCCACAATTCCCACACCACTTTTCTTTTATCAGGTTTTTGTTGAAATATTTCTTTCTTAGCTTCCTACTCATCGCCTCGCCTTAAAACTATGTTTTTCTCCCTCCCATTGCCTTCAGGTAGCCTCGGAATACATCACCAGCAAATCTCTGCAGGTGCACAGCTCATAGAAGCTGAGGGATGCCTCTAATGTGAAAACAACAGCGGGTGAGATTGCTAGCTATTTGAAACTACCGTGACAGTTTATTTGTCAAATGGAAAAGAAAAAAAAACATATTAGGAAAAAAAAAATTTTTGGTATTATCATATCTGCAATAACTGTATAGATTTTTACTCATTTTTGTGTTCTTTGTAGCATCACGAGGTCTCCACCAATCTCAGTGACCAAGATGCTAAAACTCACAGAGATCTATGTCGTGTGTGCATGAGTTACTCCAAGTTCATCTTAACATTGCATTTATGTACTCCTTTGCAATTGTGATTTTGCACACATTGAAGTTGATTCAGTATGGCGTGCAGCTTTACTCTCAGGCTACTATAAAGAGCAGATCAACAAGTAGCAATAGTTGAAGAAGTTTAAAAAAAAAAAAAACATTTCTGAGAGCTTTTCAATATTGATATAGACAGATACCAAACCAGCAGCAGTAAAAGGACAAAAACGTCCCATCTTTTTCTCCCAAGGAGTGAAGAGAAAAGGGATTTCCGCTCACTGCTAATCAATCAGGCTAGTGATAATGGCTCCCATGCCTAGCTGTCGACTGGAAGGGTCAAGGCATCCCATGACCCAGCGCCCAGGGCCCAGGGGCCAAAGCTCTTCTCAGAATAGCACCCCAGGACGGACTCCCTGGTCTAATTGTCCAAGCCAGTGTCAGCCTTTTCAATGCCCCCCCCCCCCTCTATCTACCCCCCCTACGTCCCAACCCTCCCCTCTTTCCACTTTCTCTGTCATTCCTCTCTCTTTCTTCTCCCCCTTTCTTCCTACTCCTGCCCTCCTCGCAACTCCGCGATCCTCTGAGATCCTGCTCAGCTGAAGAACCTATACCAACTGGTGTGTATGAGCGAGTTAGGTGAAAGAAAGTGCACTTAAAGCTTGGGCGACAGGCAAATAGAAGGTAGCTGGAGTGAAGGGGAGAAAGTTAATGCAATGACAGAAAGAAAAGAAGCGTAAGGAATTGGACAGGATGTCAGGGAGATATCAGGTACATTAGCAAAACAAAATAAAAAGGAATAACGCTCAGGGGTGGAAGAAAGAAGAGAGGAACGGAAAGGGAATTGAGGGACATATGGATACAGAGAGAGTTATAGAGACAGCTAAAGTGCACATCCCTCTTATCACCGGAGTGCATTGACTGATCTATCCGCTTCCATCTGGATATCAATGGGTGTCAGCAAATCTGCTCAACATCATTCTAACAGAGTAAGACTCCGCATCCAGCATGCAAAGGACAAAACGCACACTCCCAACACGGCGCAAGAGTCTGAAGCAGACTCTAATCCAGCTCTGTGCAAAGGCATTCCTGTCATTCCAAACGCACGCTGCTAATTAACCTCATTAGATCCCACAGACAGAAGGAGAGAGTGATGAAGAGTGATGAAGTGGTATTCCAGCGCTGCACAAGCACCACATCTCTGCTCACTTCTGTCACCCTCCTTTCATCTTCCGTGTACGTCTCCTCAATCTTCCTTCAATCAAACTCACTTTCCCTCTCAGAGTCTATGTCAGGATCTTGGCCAAAAAGTGCTGAAGTCGAGCAAAGTCCCCCAAAAAAAACCATACAAACGTAAAAGATCAAAATTGAAATCAACTACTCACTGGGAAGCTTTTGCTCTTTCTGTACTTTCTTTTTTTTCCTGATCTGTCACTCCTTATCCTCTTCTCCAGTGGGGAATGGGAGTGTGCTATCCCGGCGAGTGTGTAGTGTCAGTCCGATAGAGGGAAGTTGCCTTCTTAGTGCGTAAGCATGTGTCTGTGTGTGCGTGGAGCAGGACAGAGGGAGCGTGTGTGTCTGTCTCTGTGCCTTGCACTGCTCTGACTGAGGGAGCCGAGGCTGTTTTAAACAGGCTGCTCTCCCCATGTGACCAGCCCAGCCACAGGCAGGAATACATTATGGAGACACACACACACAGTCTCTCTATCTCCCCCCTTCTCTCTCTCTCTCTCTCTCTTAAACATACACACTCTATGTCCACATTGCACCCCCTAGCCTCCGCTAAGGGTAGTGAAAGGAGCAGCCCTCCTAAACGGCAGGCGCACACACACACACACACACACTAATTCACCTTGCCTGCTAGCAGACACCTGGAGATATGGCAAAAATTGGAATGAGCTTTCAAATATGTAGAAACTGAGCTCACATACAAACATGCACATACAGGGAAAGTTGTTTAGAAGTCAAAATTTCAGATAGAAGTGTTTCTGCAGTAATTTAGGGTTCGTTTTTTTGAAGATTATAAAAGGAATTTAGGAAGGTTCAACTTTTAGCCTTGTTTTATTTTTAATTTTAATTCATTAGTATGACTATGCCTCCAGCTAAAGTGCATCTTTATGCAGAGGACACCCTACTTTACTCAGAATCATCTTTAATTCTGCAAGCTTGTGGGCACAAACAAGGAATTTGACTTTTGATTCCAACAGAACAGCAAACTGAAACGTATGACAAAAAAAAAAAAAGTTTTATGGTTAAAGGTAAGGACACCGGTAGTATGTACAGGAGAGGCTTTTTTGTTTTTCGTTTTTTTACATAGAGAGAGAGAGAGAGAGAGAGAGAGAGATTTTGAATTTTGAGAGTCTGTTTTTTACAAGGGGTAAAATCCTGCTTAGTGCACATGTGTTTATTGTATCCTGCAGAGTAACTGGCTCTGTAGTGGCTCGTTTTATCCAATAGCATCCTGTAAAACCAACCTGAGGTTAAAAGTCTGAATAACCATACATTTTTTATTTATCAGATTCCAGGACATTACAACTTTTTTATGCTTTGTTGCACTATATACACTCTTTTTATATTGTATTTTATTGTCTGTTGGATTATATCTTTAATGGCTCTAATTCTGCCCTTTGTACTCTGTATAAGCTACTGGAACCAGAATTTCCCTGAAGGAGCAATCCCAAGGGATAAATAAAGTTGAGTCTAAGTCTCTAAGTCTAACCTGTGACCAGGATGTGGATTGACCAGGATTCACTTGGCTTCACTCTGACATGTGTGAAAAGGAAGAAACAATTCATGTTTTTTTGCTTTCAGTCTCATATCTCATGTAACATTTGTGATTCTAACGAAGGAGGGGAATCTAGTGAGACAGAAGACTCTTACAATTTTTTAAGGTATTTGACTGCCAATATCTACTTCCCAGCACTTTGATTCGAGTTGTGCTGTATAAATAAACTTGCCTTGCCTTCCCACTCCTATGTTTAGCACAGTTATGCGTTTAACTCTTAATGCATCAAGCATGTTTAGGTTTAAAATAATTTTCATTTAAGCACAAACATGTTTTTTTTATTGAAACTACTGGCATCTCTCAAAGAATAATTAAACAGTGTTGAAGGAGCTCTCATTTTTTTAAAGTTTATCTGTTTGTATTTTCATTTCATAACAAATGGTATATCAAAAATCATCTGTTACACAAAGTAATTATTATGGTTTTGTGGCTTGTGGACGTGTTTGTGTTGCAGGATATCAGACAGGTGAGGCCAAGCTGATGAAAAGCTTTAACCTGATGGCGATTTAACACAGTGGGCCCAAAATAAATAGCCACACAGTTCCGCTCGTCAGTTGGTAAACCGGACTTTTAAGTTACGTTGTGGTCACCACCTTCCGTGTTGGTACTGAAGGGTTTTTTTTTTATCCGTTTGTTCGGAAACTCCGACTTAAATTCCCTTACTGTTTTCTGAAAAGTCCCCATAAATGAACTTCAGCCACTCTGTGATTCTCTGATCCATCGGAAGTAAGTAGAAACATCTACCCATTTTTTTCAACCTTGGACATATCAGCTCCCCTTTATAGTGGTGGTGTTAGTTTGAAGTTAGTTTGAGGTTGAATACGGGATATTCGCGCTCCGTGGCTTCGTTATTATCTGCCTCTTGTTCGAGCCGATACAGGGTGGATAATCTGGGGCTACCGCTCCTCTGCCTTCCTCCTTTCAATTGGAGCAATCAGACATGCTAGTGTGACTCACAGCCAGTGTGTAAGCTGGGGGGAGGAGGGGAAGGCTGTTTTCTTGATGGTGTCCTCTGATTGGGGAATATTACGTACAAAGACAACCTACGTAGAAAGATAACCCTTTTTTATGATCTGACCATTTTTGAGCAAAGAAAAAAATTTACTGCCACAGAGCAGGTCCTTTTGTATTCAGTTTGGACATTCACACAGCCTCATCAGTGCAGGATCATAGTATACCCTCAAAACATCAGAAAATGTAATTTGTTGTCATGGCCCCATTAAGCAGTCAAAGGTGGGGTAACAGGACGACAGAAAAATGATGGAATAAAACCCCAAACTTAAATACAATGGGGAATCAACTAAAAAAATGCTCAACGCATGTGAGTCAGGTTAACTAATTAACTCAAACATTCAAGGATCCAGACAATTGGTGAGAATTAAATGATTATTTTAAATTTAAATCTAGCAGTGGTGAGACTAATTTCAGCTTAAGTGTACATGCCTTTTCTTTACATTTGATTACAACTCATTGCAGAAAATGCATCACTATGTGATTTATAAGCCAGTTGATTTGCCTTGTTTAAGCCAAATGAGCAACAGCCCTGTTATACTTCTATGTACACGGTTGTATTAGTCAAAGAGGCAATAATATATTCTGAATTAATCCACTTTTACACTTCATAAACATTTGCTGTGATTGTAGCTTCATGTGGTGAATTGTCAGTAGAGTGCACAATTTCTTTCTGAATTTCAAAGACCCTGCTCTTTCTATTCTGAACTAAAGCTTAATGCATTTGTCTCACTGGGATAGTTCAAACCTCCTTCAAACACTTATCCAACGAAATAAGATAAGAAACTTGTTTGTTGTTCTACAATGGGCGTGACAGTGACAAAAACACAGAGAGAGTTACACACTAAATCGATAATGAAAAAATGAGCCATTTTAATCTAAAGAATGAATTCTTAGAAAGGCTAAAATAAAAGTAAAAAAAGGTAACTATATTAAGTATTGCACAGTTAATGATAATATATTAATATAGCATTTGAAAAAATAAAATTAAACAAAAGAAAGACATCAGCCGATTTACACAATGATGTGAGAAAGTATGCAATATGCATGATTGTACAGCAACACCTGGGAGTAGCTACGGTGTGTGCAAGTGTACCTTAGCATCTGAGAGACTAATGATAATCAGATAAGAAATGCAATATTCTGATAAACAGTGGAAAATACAGCGGTCAATTTGAACATCTAAGAGGCAGTATAAAAGATTAATGGTCAGATCAGAACCCTTGCAACCTTAAGCATGTTGTAAACACCTATTGGATTTGTTGTGAGCAGCAGAGAGCATAAAGTCTAGTAGCAGCTGGGAGGAAAGACCTGTGGAAGCGCTCCTTTGAGCATCCAGGGTAAAGCAGGGTTTTGGTCTGTTACCGAAAGAGCTCTCCAGCTCTGCAACTGTTTCATGCATAGGGTGGGAGGCATTATCCATCCACCACCTGCACTGGGTTCAGCGGACATCCAAGGACAGAGCTGACCTTCCTAATGACTTTAACCAGCCACTTCCTCTCAGCTAGACATAAGCTGCTGCTCCAACAAACTACACCATGGAAGATGGCTTGCCCTACCACAGAGTCAAGGAAAGTATTCAGGAGCACTCCTTACACTCAGGTAGAGTCTGCTCTGACCCTTCCTGTAACGCACATTGTTCTTGTGACTCCAGACCAGTTTGTTGTTCAGGTGAACACCCAGGTACTTATAGGAGTCCACTATCTCAACACCAGTTCCCCGGATGTTCTCCGGGTTTGCGCCTGCGAAAGTCCACTACCAGCTCCTTTATTTTCCCTGAATTTAACCTAAGATGGTTCTGCCTGCACTACTCTGAGTCGTCTTCATCTGTGATGAGACCGTCTATGGCAGAGTCATCAGAGAACATCTGAAGTTGGCAACCTGGGGAACTGAGTGAGAAGACTGCAGTGCCAGCACAGTTCCCTGGGGTGCTCCCATACTAAAGATCAACCCTGTCATAGACATATCCCATGTTCTAACATACTGCAGTCAATGACAGAGGTAATCCAGTATCCACTGAGACAGGTGGTGGTCCACTCCTCACCAGTATAGTTTGTCCTTTAGGAGTCTTGCTTGGATGGTGTTTAAAGTGCTGGAAAAATCAAAGAACCGTGATCCTCACAGTGCTCCCAGGATTCTCCAGGTGGGCAGAACTCAGTGTAGCAGGTAGATGGTAGTGGCATCATCCAACGTGGTGCCAGGCTGGATATTGTACCTATGTATATTATGCTGCTCTCACTGGTTTTATTTCGTACATGTATCTTGATGTTATAGTCAAACCTTTATCTTGTAATTTAGAACTTGTAATTGTGTCTTCTCAGTCAGGTCTCCATTTAAAAAAGATAACAGTCACAAGATACTTCAGGCTTAAACACAGTTAATTAAAATGAATAAAAATACAAAAAAAAACATTAAACACAATTACAGCCCAAATAATCCAAAATCCCTTTGTGTCCTTCCGATGATTTAGATTATTCCAGGTTGGCTGTGGCAATGTATCACACCTGGAAGCACTGACCTTTTCAGTAATGAAAACCTTTTAAAGTTGGCCTTCTACTTCAAGAAATATAGCTGCAAAAGGGCTCATACACCTTTTGAAAAAAAGTGAAACATACATTAAACGGGAGAACCTTTAAAATCTACAAGTGATGCAATCTCACAACCATAAAGTTCCCATATGAAATTATGAATTGACAAAAATACAGATTATCTGTTTTTCTTTTGCTTGCTTTCCCCCATGGATGGACTGCAAAAACAATGAAAACAATAAGTGCCAAAAAATGTATAGATTTACAGCGTCTAACATATTTTTCCATGTAATGTTCAGAAAATCCTATACCAGTCAGTTTAACATCTTAGACTTTCACACTTACTAGCATCTTCTGATATTCTTATAACCAGTTCTAGGTCAAATCCCCGTAATAAGTTTGATTAATATCTTATTAAAGAAAATGTAAATAGCATGTCAGGTATGCACTTATGTGCAGTAGAAGTGTGGTGTGCAGAAAACAAAATCTCTCATAAACCTCCTTCTGGACTTCTCCAGCCACGTTCCACACCTAACAGACCTTGGTCCCATATAGCTCTGGACTTCATCACTGGTCTTCCCACTTCCCAGGGGAATTGTCTAAGGCTTGCATCCACCAAACCCCCTACAGCCCATCTGACCGCATGACTATTGTTTTATGGCGTCTTCATATTAGATGACATACCATCTGAAATTGTTTTAGACAGAGGTCCTCATTTAATTTCCCTGGTTTGGCAGGACTTCTGCACCACCCTATGGGCAAAAGTCCAGCTTTTCTCTAGTATCCATCCACAGACCAATTGTCAATGTGCCTGGATGAACCAGGTTTAGAAACAGACACTTACAAGGTTATATTGTACTGTATTTTTCCTCTGCTCTATCTTTGTCACATTTTCTATCGTTTAACATTTTGCCTCATCTTTTCCTCTTTCTTTCTTTCTTTCTCTTTTACCTTTTTGTTTCTGTGTCCATTGAATCTGAAATAATATATTTTTTGAATATATCAAGCGGAGCACTATAGCGAAAGTAGTAATGCTCCCCTTGTGAAATCATTAAGAAAGCGATCTTAGTTCAACACAACCAGAAAGGACACGTAACAGAGAAGAGGCGGTGGTGCGGGAATTTAAACCTTCAGTGTTTGCAGCAAGATACTGTCTATAAAGCTGTTGTGGAGAGATCAATTTCCTCTGCCATTATCTTTTAGTGGAGCCCCTTCAACTTCATGTTGTCATACAACAATAAGTTGTCTTTAGCCAGAGGCTTCTCCAGAGGTGGTGTAATACTGAGCTCTACAAGAGATCATTCCTGCCCACAGCCATCACCATCTCCAACGATGCTTTGAAGAATCTCAGATGAATTAAAACATTTAATTTCCCTTTGGGATCATTAAAGTCTTTTTGAATTGAATTGAAAAGAGAATGCCATTATGTTACAAAGACACATCAATACATATGTTACAGTTTTACATCGTATTACAATTTAAAGCTGCTGTCACTGTCCTTTATTAAAAAGGTATACCTAAGAGGAAATTAAGAAGGTTTTATTGAACTTCAAGACTTGCCGTATTTTTAAAGGCATGTGTGTTGCTTTAGATCCTCCTCTTCCTCTTTCACTTCTCATTCTCCTTGTTTTTCACGAATATCTGGGAGGGCTAAGGCTTGTTTGGCTTATTTGCCCTGCAAAATACACACATTTTTTGAGAGTAGGTCAAACCATCAGTTTCTGTTTTAGTTTTGAGCACCTGGACAAGGTCAGTGAATATTTATCTGTGCAGAAAACACAGTGTGATGTGAGATTAAATAATGTTATTTTGGGGTTACTGCAATATCTGAGTAGCTGTTGCATCAGTTCTGTAGCAGTGGTGCTCAAGTACAGTATAAATGGTGCTTGAGAGCAGCAAATCCATACAAATTTTCTTCCAAAAAAATACATGGCAGCCCAGATTATTTGGTGATCACATTGTATATATCAAATATGTAGTTGCAATGTAAATTATGCTGGCATCCTGCCCTCCTGCTGCTACGATTTCAAGGTGTTTGGTCTTGAATGCTTGGGGTGTTTTTTGGATTATCATTTCACTGTTCAGTTTCGTGGATTTTGCCTTCCTCTATGATTTCCATATGCTTATTAATCTTAGGTGTTTTCTTTTTTATGTTTTTTATGTCTATTTCCTCCCATTTTAGTGGGTTTTGTTCTTGGTTCATTTTATGTTAAATTCAGGACACCAGTGGTGCAGAAGCTAGGATTTTGGCCTGTAACCAGTGGGTTGCTGGTTTGAACCCCCGCTCTGACCATTTCAGTCATTGTGTCCTTAGGCAAGACATTTCACCTGCTTTGCATACTGTTGAACGTCAGAGGGTTCGGTGGCAGCAATTGTATGGCAGCCTTGCTTCTGTCAGTTTGCCCCAGGGCAGCTGTGGCTACAATGTGGCTTACCACTCTCAGCGAGTGGCTGAATGTAGTGTGAAGTCATTTGCAGCCCTCAGGACTGGATAAAGCACTATAAAATTACAGGTAATTTACAATTCACTCTTTTCTGTTAAATTTCTTCTGTTTTCCCTTTCAGTTTTTGTTATTGGGCTCCTCTCCTCAGGTTATCTGTTTCATTGGCCTCAGCTGGTCATGATTTCCACATTACTTTCACCTGTCTTAAATCTTACTTTTATTCACTGTTCCCACTATATCTGAACTCCCTGGTTTAATTACTCATTGTTAGTTTCTCTGTTGACTTCATTTTTCCATGTAGCTTTGTTGCTCTGTCGGATTTCTTTCATCATCACCCTTTAACATGGTTTGTTTCTCCTGCCCTGTTCCTTGTATGTTGTAAGTTTTCTTTAATTTCAGCAACCCTTTTTCCATCAACATGCTCTGCGCTAGGGTCATCCTTTAATCCTAATCATAACATGATGCTATGAATAAGCTTTGTAACAGGGTTCAATTATTCATCATTGCTCATTGTGTACTCAGATGTAAAGGTTATTTTGAAAGACAATTTATTTTAAACTCATTTGCTTTCAGATTTCTCTGAGTTTTCAGTCTTTCACAAATGTCAGCTAAAATTGACTAGTTCTGGGATGTGAAATGTAGCTAATCAGCATTACAAATACATAGTAGTTGCCCGGTATGGTTTGGCTTCAGGAACTTTACACCATCTTTAATCCAGGTAGCTCAAATATCTCCGCAGGGCAGTTCTGTCAACGTGTACCATGGAGCATAGTGGAGTAGTAGAATAAGTATGAGCTGGAGGGGTTCACCCGACATGTTATTAATGCATTGCACAGTAAGGCAGATAACTTTACAGCCAAATGTGGATGACTTTGATCATGAGGTTATTTAGCTTATTGCTGAAAGCCATCAGAATAGATTGTGTATGTTATATTTTTTATATTTGTCTTGGGCAGTTGTTACCAAGTTTTTTTTTGTTTTCCTGAAGGCTTGTCAACTAGCACCTAACTCTGTACACACTGATTCATTCATAGGCACACACAAAGACAGATTAAACATATGGGATTCTTGAAACCTCCATTGACAGAAGTTTTCTTCCCACACAAATCTGTTGACCACCCCTAGCTGCAAAGTTAGTTCAGGAAACATATCAAGTGTGACATTTGTGACAGCCAGTTACAGGCTTTCAGTGGGTGCTGTCTCTGCCTCAATTTGGGCAAGACTGGGTGCAAAGGGTTTATTGTTATACAAGTCATGTTTACAGATTAACTTAGAACAAGTTAGTTTAAAGCTTTGACTTTTTGGAATGACGACACACATTTACTGGAGAGTCCAATCTAGCATTGTGAGAGATCAGACTGACATTTAAAATAGTGATGCTGTACAACAGTGTCAGATTTTTCAGACATGAAGCAATAACCTAGGGTCAATGCTAAATGGCTGACAGATTTTAAGTGCTCCGTTTGAATAGAGTCAAGACAATGTCAGTAAATTATCACTAGACAAACCAGCCGCTAGAAAACAGCTTCAAAATCATAACTGGTCTAAATTTCTAAGTACGCTTTGAAGCCAGAAGTGATTGCTGGAAATTGTAAAGATGTGTTCTCTGAAGTTCTCAGAGAACACGGTTCAAGGAGGCTTCCCTCAAAGCAGTTTAAGAGTGATGTGTAAATTATAGTTTGTGTGTCAAAAAGTTTATGAGAGAAAAGTCTCTGAACTCTGTGGTTAACACAAATCTCATAAAATGGGGCTTTAATGGATCAGTGACTTCATCCTCTAGAGAAAGCTGAAGCAAGTGGCCTCTTCACAGCTGCAAAACAAATCTTCAAAACATTTAACAGAATAGGTCAGAGGAGCTTTTTTTCTTGACCTCTTGTTTTCTAAAGCCCTATTCGCACGGGATTAGTTTTACCTATGAACCTCTTGTAATAATTAAATGACCCCCCCCACGTCAGATTTTTAAGTGGCACATTTGCACGGGATAACCAAAGCCTGAGATTTGATGAGTATTACGGACATCTCTGCTGCGTATTGTGAATGTGAGCAGCTGTGTAACAGAAGCAGTGCTGCCAACTTCACTTACACGGGACTTTGGGCTCTCTCTTTTTTTAAAGTCGGTTGTAAAAAGTCATTGGTTTAGGGCTTGTTTTTGAACGTGCAGTCGCTGATTTGGGCTTGTCATTTATCCAACAGAACCCCTTCTCCTTTCTATCGCACTGTGCAACCTCACGCTGCTGCTGCGTTACAGACAGCGCAAGCTGGTTAAAATCTGTCGGGTTACATTCTCCCCCGACAATTTCACTGACAGAAAAAGTAAAAATTCAACATTAAATGCATGCTTTTCTACAGTATAGAAATGGGCGCTGTATCACAGTGTGGTGGATTGCTTAATAGGCTTGTTTTTTCCTGATAGGGATTTGCTGACCCACAACCCAATGCAGTCTCATTCTTCACGAAAAGCAGATAAAATTTGCTCAGGAAACAAAAACTACCAAATTACTAATGTTGGCGCATTCATATTGGGATAAAAAACACAGAAAATCTCCATAACTATTACAGAATACATGTGGTTCCTAGGTAAAACTAATCCCATGATAATAGAGCTTAAGACTCCAATTTGATTTGAAATATTTCCCTTGATGTCTCAAGGAAAAGCTCCTGATAGGTATAATTGATTATTCTAAGCATACTCTCATCTCTTTTGCATGTGTATGGGTACATGAGTCTGAATGAGACAGTCTCCTTACTAATTGAGCCAGTGACAGCCACTGGAAAGTATACTTAAGACTGAACTGTGACTGTAACTGTACTGCATTTATGTTGGTATTTAACTAAATAGGCTGACTGTATCACTGAAATACTTACCAGTGTCATAACTTTTCCTACAATTGTGCCAGTCTACAGAAATTTTAAAGGTTGTTTATGGAAATATCTGAAGATCACTTCCCCCCATTTTGGGGTTCACTGGCTTGATTGTTTGGTTGTGAACCGCTGGTACAAGTTAGGCCTTGAGGTCCCACAACTTCTCACTTTTTACACATATTTTAAGCTAAGAATGATACTGCTAAATGTACAAAGAAGTTAATTGCCAATGTTGTGCCTTATCAGGTAAAAATCAGGTAATGAAACTGAGTTTATGTCTAATGGGTTTCATGCTCTGCTTAGTAAAAATCAGTGATGGACACAGTCCCACTAACCCTTAAACATCTAATTGCGGAACTAACTTTTTGTTCAGTAGATTAGCATTCTTGCCAAGTTTGAAAACTTTTAGAAGACTTACAGTTATCGGAACCCAATATAGTGGAAGCTAACCATTCCACTAACAGAGGGATAGGATATTCTCAAATGCTTCCACTAATGTGTAAATGTTACATTTTAAAATCATTTATTCTCAGCTAAAACAACTTTCACCCTGAACATCGTCATGTGCTCTGTGTGTGGGTGCAGCATATTTTGTCTGAAGGTGTGACGCAGACTGAGTGACAGCTGTTGGTTAGAGGTTAGCTTCTGCTAATTTGCTTATTCTGCTAATTTTCTTATCTATTCAGAGGCTTAGTGGTGGTGAAGCTACTTGTTTTGTTGGAATATCAGTTAGTGAAGCGAGCATTTTGGTTATCTGTATAAACCATTGGTAAAAATGCGATTAGACATGATCTTTAGACCCTTGTTTATCCTATCAGAATGAGACAGCTGAAAGAACCTGAAAAACTGTTTAAAATGGAAAGATGCTTGTTTGGCCAAGTGTTTAGGGAGTCTGCGTCTTGAAGGGGCTGCAAAGGTTGCTGGTTTGAAACTCAGTCTGTCACTCTGGGTCCCTGAACAAGACCCCTGACCACAGATCACTCCCCACAAATGTAATCTCACTGGGCTAGAAAGCTGACTTGTGAACCATATACCAACTTAGTGCAAACTGAAAGCAACCACAGCGCACATACTCCCAAGAAAGAAAACGGACCCCCAACTATTGTACAGGCTATGACTGTTAAATCAGATCACTTATTAATATGGACTATTCCAAAAGAGTTAGATGTGATCTTCCAATGATGATGGAAGAGGCAATAAGCAAACCAAAGTCAGAGCTACGGGCTGAGGCTATGAAAGACAATTCTACTTTTACCCTGACAATGTTCCCTTAGGGCAAATAAGCAATGAGCAGCAGATGGGTATATATTGTCAAAGAAAACCCTGCTGTAAATCCTGCAAAGCTAGAAATTTGGCAAAAGGCTTTAGTAAAGTTGCTGGCATTGTTTGTAATTAGACTTTGCCCCCTACCCCCGATATGACATTTTCTAATGCAGCTTCCAGCTCAGTACAACTTAGAATTACACCAAATGCATATCAAAACAGTATATCTACATCCCTCTACATCCCTACATCTTTTTTAAGGTATTTATTGAACAACCTGGAGGATCTGAGGTTGTGTCTAGGATAGGAGAAAATTTAGTCTGTAAGCTTATTAAGCTGCTTGGTCTGATAAAATGCTACATCATTTCCCTAATGATGATGGTTTTGGGTTTCTAGTAAACAAAAATAAAAACAAGAGTGTGATCGTTATTATTTGGGTTGATGACCTTGCTATTCCAGGATTTACATGTTGATGGTCAAATACTGAAAAGTGTGAAGAAATGTCGGCAGCTAAATTCAAATATATCCATATATTGGATAATGTATAACTTGCCTAGGCACTGATGGCACACAGAACAAGGATGAAGCAAAAATTAAACAGGAAAGAAATATAGGAAGCTAAATTCAAATATATCCATATATTGGACAATGTATAACTTTCCTAGGCACTGATGGCACACAGAACAAGGATGAAGCAAAAATTAAACAGGAAAGAAATATAGGAATATAGAAATAAAGATTTGACATGACCAACTACATCCAACATCAACCCCAGGTGATTACAGAATGAAATTTGACAAAAAAGATAAATCTGTTGATCATAAAAACTATTGCAAAATGTTTGGAAGTTACATCTTTGTGATGACAAACCTTTGTGAAACAAATTCAGTCCACATTTGCAGCAGTTATAGTCAAAGTCTGCATCAATGAGGTCTGAGGCAACTCCTATAAGGGTTGTCATGTAGGTTTGCACTGTTTATTATGAAAACTATTTAGGCAAGGCTCATTTTTTTTCTTTGTTCAATCACACTTTGAACCAGACATTGTGACATTTGCAATAGTGGTTCTGTTTCAAAAAATATTTAATGCCTTAGTTTCATACAAATACAAGTGTAACGTTTAAATTTACACTGTACAGCTGTGGCGCTTCGATTGATTTATTTCAGGTATGTAAGTTCAGCCGGAAATTGCTGCTACACCCCTCTGGGTTTAGGGGGTTGAACTTGTACCAGACAACGCCTTGATAGCATCACTGAAAAATACATAGTAGTATTTACAAGATGCTTGTAGTGAAAACCAAAGCTAATTATAAGGTTGTCTGTTTATAAGTGAATCTCTAAGCACCTGAATCCAAGCACCTGTAGGTGCTTGTATATGTAAGGTTTATCAATAAGAAACATGCTCAATAGTGGTTGTTAGGGCCAACAGACCCACCATCCAGAGTCCCGAGGCAGACACTGGTGCCTCCGCCACAACCCCAAACACCTGATAGGCCCCCCAGACCAAAGGAGCCCAAGAAGAACCAACATAGGGATAGCTGCCTCCCCCATCCCAGGGAAGAGCAGAGGAGAGCCACAGAAAATCCCCCAGCAGCCACAGTGCCGAAACCCGCTTGCTCCACCAGCAGCCAGGGGTACCTCGACCGCCAGTGGAGCCCCAACAGAACCATGGAGCTGAGGCTCCGGGAAGCAGTCGCAAGGAGTGAGCCAGCAAAATGGAGACCTGAGATGCCCCAAAAGAGGGGGCAGTCAAAAACCCAACCTGACAAGAAAGACAAACAGAAAACCAGCTACACATTCACAGGTTCCCACCCTAGTGCCCCCACATGCAAACGCTTTTAACCACACATGAAAAAGGGGCACTGTACACATACTCGCACTCACCACACACATCCTATACTCCCAGGTCCAGGTACCGGCGTACCTGCCCCCCGTACCAGCCCCCAGGCCAGTACGGTGAACCCCATCATCACTATTGAGGGGATGGACTCCAAACCTGGGGTCTATATTCCAGCCACGACCCCTCCCACACACTCTGATCCCAGCCATGAAACCCATGTGCCAATCCACTCAGAGATGGGGCCAACACAATCCGAATGGGCCAGACAACCAGAGCCCACCCCATGAACTTGGAGCCAGCAGTTTCAGGTGGGATTTGATGTAGCCCCTTCTGGCCCCTGGCAGACATTTCACTATGGTCCGTAGTGTGTCTAATCCCACGTGTCTGACCATGGAGCTGTCGATTACCAGAGTCCACTTCTCAGCGGGTGTGTTGCTCAGTGGGGAAAATCTATTAGAAACACAGATGGATTGGTGGTGACCTTGGGGCTGGAATCTAGAGCTATGCTTCCTGCATACTGTCACCCAGCTGGCCTGGTTACCGAGCTGCTCGGGTACTGCTGGGGTACCACTATGTGAAACTGTGGCTCTGGACTAGCTATGGGGCCTAGGCTATCTGGTGGTTTTTCAACAGCATGGAGGGCAGGCCTCCAATTCTGACACCCTCACCTTCAAAGCTACAAAAACAGTATTTAGTTCCTATGCTCCACTTATCTGGAACAAACTCCCAGAAAACTGTACAAGTGCTGAAAGCCTGAGTTATTTTAAATCTAGATTAAAAACCCATTTGTTTAGGGTTACCTTTGCCTGTTGTAGTTAAATTGCTTTACTGACACATCATTAGTTCAAGTGTGTCGTACAAATGTTTCTAATGTTTCCATTCTCCATGCTTTATTTTGCTTAATTTCTTGTACATTTTAATCCAACTTGCTTTATTCTGTTTTTATTTTTATATATTTTGGATTGTCTTTGTACTGAAATGTGCTATACAAATAAATTTGCCTTACCTTACCACGGCGAAACAGCAAACCATGTGAACATGAGGAGTTTCCAAACATGAACTGCAGCAACAGAGAATGTGTTTAAAATGTGCTAAGAGAAGTCACAGCAAAGACATTTAAGATAACTTTAAGAGAGTCTGGAACACCAAACTACAATCCACACCACAGCAACAGTAAACAGGAAGTGACACAATACGCCTTACCTCAATCTCAGGGGCTCAACAGCGCCTACACCTATCTAATGGTTAAAAAGATAGAGAAGCTGTCAAACCATGTGAGATCAAGAGATTTAAAGAGGACCATTTGCCTTTCTGTAAACATTGTTGAAAGGTTATTTAAAATGCAAGTCATATGCCAATTGTACCAAGTCTCTTCTTATGTATAATTTCTATTTGTTAAACTATTTTGTTGGTCATTACTTGATTAATTTGAAGCCATCCTAAAGTATTGAACAAATTAACAATGTACTTTTTAACATACATGGCTACTTCAATTCAATGTAGTCTTCTTTCTGACTGTCAAGGGTTTTATGTGAGTATTAATGAGTATCTGCTGCTGTTGTTTATGTGAGAGGTTAAATTACAGGAAATTTGGTTCTAAATTAAGTTTTTTCGCTGACCTCTGACATTGGAGATGTGTGTTACATGCCCTATGAGTGGCTGTACCTGGATCTGATTTATCAACATCCACAGTCTCAACTATTACAATAAATAAGGAATACAATGTTGGCTTTGTGAAACTTCAGTTCAGTAAGGAATGTACCAGCCCTTCGAGTCTTTTGAACACTTGAGGGAAACCTGAATGTGCTGTACATCAATCCCAACAATGGTTATGAAGAAATCCTGATCCATTTAGAAAGACTATGGCAGTGTTACTTTGTGAATTATTTCTGCATTTTACACACAATTTTTTTTTTAATTGTCACTTCATAGTATTTTTGTCTTAAACTGGTATTATAGAAAGCTCCATCCAATTTAAACTTTTGCATTTGCTCTGACTGGTTTCTTATAATTTAAGTTAGTACTTATTCACATTACAACTACAAACCAAAATGCATTTTATTGGGATGTGCAATACTATTCATCTTTCTGCAGTACACACTGGGTAGGGTAAAATTTTCTTTGAATAACAGCTCCAAGCCTTTTAGAGATATTTGAATACCAGCTTCGTATGTCTATTGAATAACTTTTTTATAAATTCTTTGAAAAACATTTCAAACTCAGTTTACATATTTGAAGAGAACTTCTGAATTCTTGTCACAAATTCTTAAATTACACCTGACTTTGATAGGCTCCTCTAAAACATGAATATGTGTTGATCTAATGCATTCTATTTTTAGCTTCCTCTGTGTGCTCAAGGTTTTCTTAATGGAAGGTGTTCCTGCGCCCCAGGGTTAAGTTTTTGCAGTTTCAAACAAGATTGTCCTGTATTTATTTCCATCAATCCATAGTTACTAGCTTCTCTGTCCCTGCTGAAAAACAAAACAAAAAAAAAACAACAAAAAAAAATACCCACAGCATGATGACATCATCATGTTACACAATGGGGATGATGTGTTTAAGGGAATGTGCAGTGTTATTTTCAGCAGCACATGGCTCATCACATGCAACCCAGAATGTTCCGCTTTGGTCTTATTGTACCGATTCTGTCATGTTTACGGAATAAGACTCAGAAGGAGGGCAACCACGGAGTCAGACTGTTCGGTTTAGAAAGTTTATTGAAGAACTGGTGTAAGCTTGGGTGTGGTTCCGGCTGGTTGGTTTCTCTGGGTTCCACTGGAGACAGAACAAGGAAACTGGTGAGCCGAGGATGATGCCGATGTGTCGGAGAAAGGGCGAGGGACTCACTGGGTTCTTGGCTGGGTGATGTCCAGGGTCCAGGTTGCGGTGCAGGTCTGGCGAGCTCTCTCTGGGTTCTGCGGTGTTGGAGGGTGGACAGGCAGGTGAGCACAGCAGGAGGACTTAACCATGAGCGGCGTCTCAGAGTTCTGATCTTGACACGAGGAGATCTGACTTGGAAGTGCAGTAACTCGGGAGTCCAGGATGGACTAGATGAAGCAAGGAGCACAAGCATGGAGTTAGACAAGGCTCGGAAAGATACTCGGAACTAGATTTAGAGGTTGGTCAAAATACCATGCTGGAAGCGAATAAGAACTGATGCCCTCGTGCTGGAAAGCTGCTCCTTAAGAAGAACAGCAATTAGAGCTGATGGAAAGCACCTGCCCGTCATGCCCTGCAGAGGAGGAGAGAGAGAGAGAGAGAGAGAGAGAGAGAGAGAGACCAGCCTGCACCCAGCCCACAGAGTGTGACAAATGCACCTTATTCCACATGTTTACTGTGTCCTCTGTGTTGCTTTTTGCAAACGGCAAATAAGCCTTCTTGTAGCAGTCTTTCAATAATGTTTTTCCCCATCCACATTTCCATAAAGTCAAGAAATGCATGAATAGTTGTTCTGTTGACATATTCTCCCACCTGAGCTGTGGATCTCAAAAGCCCCTCCAGTGTTACCATTGGATTATTGGCTGCTTCTCTGGCATTATTGGCTGCATGCCAAGTCAAATGTGAAATGTTGAAAAATTGAGATATTGTTTTATAATAGGGTATCCAAACATCTTCTCTTGCCTGGACCTGTCAACTTTTCACATTCTATTCATGGTATTCATAATGATGACCCACTACAGAAAAGAAGTCTACAATATGACACAAAGTGGTGCACCATGAATAACCTCATCCTGAAGACTAAGGAGGTCATAGTGGACTACAGGAGGTCCAGGAAGACTGAACACACTCCTTTCTGCATACGTGGGGAGGGGGCGGAGCATGTGGACAGCATGAAGTTCCTGGACATTCACATTTTCTCCAGCCTCTCCTAGACTGAGAACACCTCCCACAATCATTCTTCTTCCTCGCTTTAAGGGAAATTGACTGGACTTTTTATTCAGCTGCTCATCTTTTTCGCTAAACTTTTATAGGGCAATAATTCAAAGTGTCCTATGTCTCATTGTGACAGTGTGGTATGGGAGCTGCAGGGCTCAGGAGAGGAAGGATTTAACATGGGTGTTGAGACAAGCACAGGGGATGATGGGATGCCATCTACAAGATCTAGAAACTGTTTTTCCTGCAAGAGTCCAGAAAAGGGCAAGACAGATTGCCACAGATCCACTCCACCTGGGTAATGCACTTTGTCCCACTTTCATCAGGTAAACAATTGAGAAACATTAAATTGAAAATTAATGAACTTAAAAACAGCTGATTTTCTAAAGCTGTGAGGGCAATTGTCCGCTGTTGAGAATCAAATGAACCACCAGCCCAGTTCAAATTCTGTTTACATGTTTACAAACATGTGACTGGTTCCATAGATTCTTGATCAGATAAATAATTATTACACTGTCTCTAACATGCTAATGCCCATTTTCACACTTTGAACTTCTCGGTGAGTGTGTGTAAATTGCACTTTTTTTTACTTGAACATCTCAATTTACTTAAACATAGCAATAATTTTTATATTTCTCAGGGAGTGTTTGTCAGATACATTCAATGAAATTGCACAGTATTTTAAAGTGCTCTGTAAACTGACTGCTATTTTTCTTTTATGACTTGGACATTTAAATTGCATCAGATGTAAAGGACACCACTTAGCTTCTGATCAAGTGTTGTTTGATACATTCAACATTTTATTTTTCTCTGAATATGCTGTATTATCTATTAACAACTGAACAGTATATTTTCCTTCTTGATGAACCTCCTTTTCTGCTGTAAAGCTTAACTTTAAATCTAGCATTTTCCATTGTGTGTTTTTGCATTTTTGAAGGTTTTTTATTTGAATGCCCATTATTAGTTTTTCCGTGAATGTCTTTGATTTGTGTTTGTTTATGTGTATTCTTAGCCCGTGTTTCACCAAAGCTGCATTATGGCTACATAATGACAATAAAAATCCTTGGTTCTTCTTCATTCTTCATCATAACAATAATGCACAAAGCAATGTGTAAAGCTAAATTATAAGCTTGTTAATGACGTCACCACATATGGTATTACAAAGATGACCAAAACTCACAACAGGGAGTTAGTTTCATGTGATACTGGACATGGGCGGTTTGAGCTGTTAGATGTGTGGTTTGTGTAGTATTTGTTTTCTAAGTGTCCACCATGTTTAGAGGATCTTTAAATTTCATCAAGTTTGTTTAAATAGCTATAAAACTATAAGTATTTGTGCAGATTTGTGCAGCAAGATTGAAGCCTCCTCTTGTGAGCTACATTTTAATAATGCAAAACTCTCACATTAACATACAAAAACAGAGACAGTATGTACAATTTCTCACCAGTGATACAAACAGACAATCACTGTTATAAAGCTTTAAAATATGCATACTGAGCCATTCCACATGCAGATCTAGGACTCTCAGATCACTGTCTGCTTCATCTCATCCCAACTTACAGGAAAACACTGAAAACCTTTAAGTCTGTGGTTGGCACAGACTTAAAGGTTTTAGGATGTGGACAGATGAGTCAAAGCAGATGTCACAGGCATGCTTTGACAGAACAGATTGTTGTGAGCTTGGAGTTTCATCCACTGACCAGATTACATTAATGACACTGTCATAATTTATCAAATTGTGTGAGGACATGTGTGTGTAGACCAAGACCTTTTGCACATATAGCATGGGTTAAAGCAAAAATAATCAGTTTGACTGAATTTTTTTTCCAGTCAGCCCATCTGTGGACGTCTTGCCACATGTGTTACCTCACTGTGCTTATTGTGCAAAAGCTGTTAGTTTTAAAATATCCATTGGCAATTCTTGTATCTCTCCCACCTTTCAGCTTCAGAGCCTTGGTATCATCCTGGACAGCCTCTCCATCCTCTCCTTCACTTTCCACATCCATAACATCACCTGGTTAACTTTCATCTCTGCAGCATCAAGTTCTTCCTTCACACTTGATGCAGCATCAAGTCCCCCCCCCCCCCCCCACCGACCCTGTGTGACGTCGAGCAGTGTTTCCCCATCAGATACGGCTTGACATCAAACCTGTACGGAAAAGCGGGTATAGAAAATCGATGGATGGGTGTTAAATAAGAATGGGTGTTTAATAAAATTGCTCAATGGTTGGAAAAAAAATATAACTTGCTTTTAAAGATTAACATTTCTAATTAGAAAAATGTTGTTAAACCTTTGAGTAAAATTAAATGTTGTTTTAGTTAATCTGCTGTATCATGTCTGACTGGCAGGTGTTTTTGATTTTGGAGTAAAATGAGTTCATAGATCCACAGACAGGAGGCTTTTTCAGCTGTTTCTTGTGCATCTCTCTTCTACAGTGTCGCTTCACATCGCGCTCAACTCCGTGTACAAACTACAAATTTCTTCATAAAAGCTCTCAGAGAATCGCCTTTTTTCTGGCCTCACCCAGTTAGAAACCGCTATCCAGTCTATGTTGTAGTTGCAGTTTATTCTTTTGACGTTCTGTATGCATCAAAATCCTAGTCATTTTATTTAACGAGTGTCCAGGTGCGCAGCGGCTCGTGAGGTGAACGCTGCTGCATATTGACAGACAGCCGCTCTGACTGCAGCTCTGCCTTCTTTGTTTCAGAAAAGTGCAGGTGAAATTTTATATTATTTTTTTGCTTTTTCTGACCCAGTCAAATACGGGACATTGTTTCACATTCCAACCCTTCTTAAAAAATAATAAAATAAAGCACGTCATGCTAAATTAGCCTGAGCTAGTGCGTTACCCTTTTTCGTGTTTGTTATGCCATAAGCTGGTTGAATATGTGGTGGTGAAATTATAATTATTATTAATTATAATTTGGTATTATAATTTAAATAATAAATCATTCAACTCAAATTTCCGCTATAACAAATATAGTTCAAATGGTGGTGATGTTAGCTATAAGCTTGTAAGTATTTATACCACTAATGCATTAGTTAATTTGCTGTTATGAACTCATTTATGCTGGAATAAATGATCAGGTCGGACTGTTAACCGACCAGGTTTATCCAGCAGGCAGTGAGAACCCCAATGTAACTGCAATTAGAGTTTAAATTCTTATTCCTTATCACCATCCAATGATATTGTCTCTGTATTAATATCAGATGTTAACTCCAAAGGAGGTTAGCTCTGAATTCTGAATACCCAGGCAACTGTGAATTGGACTGAACACAAAACAATGTCTATTCCGCAGTCGTTGGTTTTATTGAACCAAAAGCAATTCCCTGTTACAGTAATTCTCTGATTCAACAACTTTGGAATTCTTACTCATTACTAAACTAAAACATGCAAAATATATATGTGGAAATAAAGAACAAAACAAAAATAAACAATGGATTAAAATGAGCGGTTAGCAGATCTTAACTTAACTCAAAGTTGTTTAACACCGCCCTCGAAACACCGGCATTTCACGTATCAGCATTGATAGACAGAACAGCTTCGGGAATCTCACTGGACGCTTTGATGTCTTACACAAAAGCTAGTTCAGCTAAGCTCCCTACAGTTCAGATACGCGTCACCCTCCCAAGATGGCTGCTACGATGACGTATGAGGGGAGGTCCTAATGACGTAACCACGCTTACGCTGATGGGATAATGCCTCGCTTCGAGAGGGCGCAGCTAACTGGGAGTTTAAAGCAAAGCCCGCGACTTGAGCTCGGACAAAGAGATTAAATTGATAAGAAGAAGCGAAAAGAGAGAGAGGGGGAAAGCAGGGAAAAAGATGAAAGAAATGAAGCAGTAACCCACGGTGGGGTTCTTGATGGATCACAAATCAACACAGCAAAATCAATTGTAAAATGCATGCACATACAAAGAAAATGTTCAGCAAAATAATTCCAACTTCGTCGTGGAATAAAAGCATTAACCAACACCTACAAAGTTCTACCGCCTGCCCAGGCACTTCTAAACACCCTGTTGGTGAGACAGAAATAAAAGGGGAGACCCCGTTACTTTGAGGTGCCTCGGGGCTGGTCCGGAGCGCTTCGAGTAGTGGCTTTCTGGACGCGTCTTGACGAGCGCAGTCGTCCGCAGGCTGCAGCGGGACGGGGAAAAAGCTCCTTCGTTTCTTCCACCGGGTTCACAGTCGCTTTGTTGTCCAGACAAAGCGGGGTCCTCTTCGATCACTGGGAGATACGGCGTCTCTCAGTCTTTTGATCAGAGGGAATTTAAAAGTACTTATTTTAGTCGACCTCCTGTTATACAAAGCAGGGAATAACCGTTGCGTCGAAAAATCTCGGTCCAGCGAGCAATCGAACACGTGGCGTGGGATCACCCCAACGGAAACAGCTGTGTCTTCTCGGGTTGGCTAAAAGCCAGGGAAGAAGGAAGATTGTCGTGTGTGATCGGCTTTTATAGCCATCACCATAGCAACCTTATCTTGATCGGCGGCCATTTTGCCGTGTTGCGTGATGGGAGTTGGTGGCCATTTTGACCACATGAGTTGGTGGCCATTTTGACCACATTGCATCATGGGTAACGCAGTCCGTTACGTCCCGAATTGATGCCCGCTTTTTGTCACGTATGAACTGGCACAACTTTGTTGTGCCAGTTCATAAATAAAGACGTTATAAATAAAGACGTTATAGCGAATCACGAGGAGATCCCTGGTTGGTCGACACGTTTATCAGCTAAATTACTGGAAGCGAGGGAGTAAACACTTACAGGTGACGTGGCCACAGGTGGAAATACCTCATTAATTAACTGCAAGAGCAGCAACATACACACTTACCGAGGGAAGTTGTTGTCAGCTGTTCAATCCACTGAACCTTATGACCTGCTAGTTCGCATGAATCCAAAGAAAACCTTTGACCACCGCTACTTTCATTCATGCCATATGAGGCCAGTTTAAAATGCTCTTCCAAAAGTTAAAAGGATTGAACACGATATACTTTAGACTGGTAGATCTCCGCTTTGCAAAGACCCGCCCTACTCTCTTTCTGATTGGCTAATGTCCCGGCTCTGCCAGGTTTCATTGGCTGAGAGCAGATTAAAACCTTGAATAAAGTCTAGACGAAACTTGCGTTCGTTTTCCAAATGAAGAAACTCTGTTGCTGCACTCACTTAAAAAGACTTTTAAGCTACATTTTGTTGTAATGAGCGGACCGGAAAACACAAACATTAATGTCCCGTTAGAGTACAAAATCCTTATGGAAATATAATTTGTTATTACCGTAAAACACACCCAAGACACTTCAGCATAGCATTGTTCCAAAGGTCGCTAAAGGATATCTTAACCAAAGCACAGTAAAACATATTAAAAATAAACTATTTTAAATGAATAATTCCATCCTGACTTTCCCTATCGTTTATCTGCTAAACCTTTGCCTCCATGTCCATTCAGTTGTCTTTGGTCCGTCCAGTTGGAATGAAGCTCAAGCGGCAAGGGGTGGCTCTCAGGGTGAAAACCCTCATTTCAGAGGGAACTTGGTAAACACTCTGCTGCTTCTCATAGCATTAGAGACAATGAAGAAATTTCACTCTTGGCTGAAATCACAACATCTTACATTGGTAATAATGTGTGTATGCCCTTTCTCCGACACATCGGCATCATCCTCGGCTCACCAGTTTCCTTGTCCTGTCTCCAGTGGAACCCAGAGAAACCAACCAGCCGGAACCACACCCAAGCTTACACCAGTTCTTCAATAAACTTTCTAAACCAAACAGTCTGACTCTGTGGTTGCCCTCCTTCTGAGTCTTATTCCGTAAACATGACAGAATTGGTCCAATAACACCAAAGCGGAACATCCTGGGTTGCACACCAAAATTTCCAAACTGCGGGACAATAAATGAATTCTTATTTTCTCTTAAAATCCCCCATAAAATGCAATGTATTTTATTATTGTAATGTAAGAAAATGTGAAAACCTTCAAGGGGTGTGAATACTAAGTATTTACTCCTAAAAAAATCTGAATTTTTGGTTTAGAATAACAAACAATGTGCTACTATTTGATTAGTTTTGCGTCCCATTATTTGGAATTATAAAATTTATTTAAATGGCAATTGTCGGCTTCTGAGAGCCATTATTATTTCTGTAGTATAATAATAATAATAATGATAATAATAATGTCTAATATTATATTGATTTTATTTAACTCAAGTAACAGTAAAAAAAAAGTCTTAAGGACAATTAGGAACTTCATGTGTTTGTTACAAAAAAGTTTAATCCCCAGCTGTGGTTACATAATTAGACTGTAGAGTTTCATCAGAGCAAAGCAAGCATCCTAAAACAAACTCTTCTTGAAAGTTTTTCAAAAAAATACACCCTGATGCACATCTTTTGTTGCATTCATTGAGGATTTCGGTAGACTTGCATCATCTGTAGCTGTATGTTTATGTGTCTGTGGGTGTCATGGAGGCTTCTTAGGGGGCACATTTGTATATTGATACCACGATTTATGTGTCCCTGATAAAGTTAATATAAACAAAAAAACATTATGGTTGTGGTGGGCACACAGATGAATTTCTGTGTTCTTCTGAGTAATTGGGAGTGTGTGTGCGCAACAGTAGGTCTGCGAGCAATAGCAAGTGAGTCGATGATAAATATTCAGTGCTTATCAGTATGTCTGTGTGTGTTAGCTAAGGTCAGGAGACAGATCCTTTCTCACTAGAGGACTGAATGGAAAGCAACATTACATCTTCTGACCTCACTGTCTTCAATTCCTGGAATCACAAAAAGCATCCAACCCCAAACCCTTGATCAATCCTACGACAATATTAATTTCTTCCGATGAGATTAATTGGAAAAACAAATAGTGTTTACTATGAGGGACACATTTAAATTTGTAACTTTTTTTCAATGACATCAGGCTTTTGCCAGTGTCATCATGCTAAATGTTGTATCTTTCCATCAACATAGAAATTACCCCATGCAGGTGAAGAAGGAAGAAAGAATCATACTTTTTATGGTTTTCAGATTACAAAAGCACAGTTGTTATTAGGATGGACTTCATTTTAGCTGTTTGTGAAGGAAAATGAGGGGTGGCACAGTTGTATAGTGGGTCCAACTCTCTGCAGGAGAAAGTTATTTGACCTCATCACATGGTGTCACACGTTTCCATTTTCTCAAAGTTTGTGGTTTCCTTCCGATACACACAAGGTGTCCTACAGTTTGAGCCCAGATGCAATGAGCTTAGCCACATTAAATGCTGAGAGCAGATGATGTGCGTCATTCCAGAGTGCTGTATTATGAAGTAATAACAAAATCTTCTGTCTAATGACTTTAAACCATGGAATTAAGATCAGTGTGTGTTCGTGAAGCAGTTTGCATCAACAGGTTCATGGAAAAAGTGTAAAAAAATAAGTTCAGCCTAAAGTAGGAAAAATTTAGATTTAAATAAAACTGAAAACATACAAGTTGGATAGAGATACCTCTTGTAAAAGAGTTATTTATGCCCAATGTTTGAGTTAAGGTTAGACATTTTTGAGAAATTATGTTTTTTTTGTTGTATTTCTCTTCAAGATACCGCAATATTTTTGACAGTCATCTCATAAAATAAAACTCATAGTATATAGAATTGTTACAGATAGAACGGTATATCCCAGGTCTTTTTTTCTTGGATTTTTGATGATTACATTTTACAGATAAAAACTCAAATCAGTCTTAGAAAAATGTAATACGGTGAAAAAGTCATTATTGGAAACCCTCTCAAACCCAAATCATCAAGGGTCTGTGTCCTGTAACTTTTAGATGTGCCCCTTGCTCTACAAACCTAAATCAAATGTGCACTCTGTCATCTACCTCACTAGCTACCTCACCAGCATGCAGTCATGCTCCTCAGAGCTCTGCTAATGACATCATGTTAAAGTCAGGTGCGTTATAAAAATACATCTGAAAGTAGCAAGACACTAGCCTGCAAACACTGGAATTTGAGACCACTGCTTCAAACAGTCTCTCACTTTGGGTCATTAGGCTACATAATAATGAGGAGGACTGTTGACTTGACAGATGTCCTGAAGACAACAGCCATGACAGCACATTGCTGAAGAACTGGTTGTTCACAGAGTGCTGTGTCCAAGCACATTAACAGAAAATTAAGTAAAAAGGAAAAGTGCGGTAGGAAAAAGTGCACCAGTAATAGTTGTCAAGTGAAATCCATTCAAGAATTTTGGGGAGCTTCACAAGGAGTGGAATGAGGCTGGAATCGGTGCACCAAGTGCCACCACCACAGATGAATATAAGACATGGGCTACAAATGTGGCAAATGAACCAGAGGCAATATCTTACCTGGGGTAAGGAGAAAAGAAACTGGATTGGTCTCGTCATAATTCAGGTGCCCTGGTACTCCACTCACACCAAGCAATAGCTTCTAACGACCCAGGACAGTGATGGATGGGTCATTGATTTGCATCTGACTTAGAATGTGGATAGGAGGATGGGTCTCTGTGTCCTTAAAAACAGCAACGCACCAACTACACTCAGGTACAAGCCACCAGAATTGACAAAGACTCCTGGATAAGTGTTGAAACAATTTCAGAAAGAACTGAGCGAAAGTTTGATTGCCTCAACTGGACTGTCGCTCAATGGTCTAAACACTTTTTTCCCAATGAAAGTAAGTTCTGCATTTCATTTGGATATCAAGGTCCCAAAGTTTGGAGGAAGAGTGGCACAGAATCTTGGCCTCTATGGCTAATTAATGGAGTAACTCTTGCAAGAGGAGAGCCAACCAATCTTTGAGTGCATAGAAATGTACATACTTTTCCAAAGCCAGATCTATCCATCCATCCATCTTCTTCCGCTTATCCGGGGTCGGGTAGCGGGGGTAGCAGCTTCAGTAGGGAGGCCCAGATGTCCCTCTCCCCAGCCACTTGGGCCAGCTCCTCCGAGGGAATCCTAAGGCGTTTCCAGGCCAGCCAGGAGATAGGGCTGGGCGATAAATCGATTTAATCAATTAGTTTGAATTTACAATTCTTTAAGATTTCATTTTTGGAAAATCTGGATTTTATTTTGCCAATACACTCATTGGGTTTCCATGAAGAGAACAGCATGTGATGCTGAATATATGTTTAGGCAAATGTATTGTCAAAATATTGTTAAGTAGAAACCTTTTTTTACCATAATATGAGGTACTTCATTTACTTATTTACTTTGTTTTAACTTAGTTTGAAGTTCCCAAGTGCAGTGAAGCCTGTTCTTAGCTCAATGAGTAATACCACTAGCAGCAAATGTTTTGTTATATTTTCATTGTTTATAATGGCACGGCTGCCATCTTGTTTTACAAGCATGTTTCACAGCTTGTTTTTAGTTGCACTTTGAATTCAGGTCAACTCTCTGACGAAATGATTGACATAAAATCAAGGTTTTAAAATAATTTCTTTAATTTCTTTTTATGAAACAACAAGGAGGAAAAAATCGATTAGTCGAATTTGGTATGATAAAATCTGAGATTTATTTTTTAATCCTTATCGTCCAGCCCTACCGGGAGACATAGTCCCTCCAGCGTGTCCTGGGTCTTCCCCTGGTCCTCCTCCCGGTGGGACATGCCCGGAACACCTCACCAGTGAAGGGTCCGGGAGGCATCCTGACCAGATGCCCGAGCCACCTCAACTGGCTCCTCTCAACGTGGAGGAGCAGCGGCTCTACTCTGAGTCCTCCCCGGATGACTGAGCTCCTCACCCTATCTCTAAGGGAGAGCCCAGACACACTATGGAGGAAACTCATTTCAGCCGCTTGTATCCGGGATCTCGTTCTTTCGGTCACGACCCAAAGCTTGTGACCATAGATGAGGGCAGGAACGTAGATCGACCGGTAAATCGACCTTCATCACAACGGATCGGTACAGCGCCCGCTTCACAGCAGACGCCGCACCAATCCGCCTGTTGATCTACTGCTCCATCTTCCCCTCATTCGTGAACAAGAACCAAAGATACTTGAACTCCTCCACTAGGGGCAGCACATCCTCCCCAACCCGGAGGAGGCACTCTACCCTTTTTCGGTTCAAGACCATGGTCTCAGATTTGGAGGCACTGATTTTCATCCCGGCCGCTTCGCACTCGGCTGCGAACCGCTCCAGTGAGAGCTGTAGATCACGCCCTGATGAAGCCAATAGGACCACGTCATCCACGAATAGCAGAGACGCAATCCTAAGGCCACCAAAACGGATCCCCTCAACACCTTGGCTGCGCCTAGAAATTCTGTCCATAAAAGTTATGAACAGAATCGGTGACAAAGGGCAACCTTGGCGGGGGTCCAACTGTCACCGGAAAAGAGTCCGACTTACTGTTGGCAATGCAGACCAGACTCTGACACCGGTCATACAGAGACCTGACAGCCCTTATTAAAGGGCCCGGTATTCCATACTCCCGGAGTACCCCACACAGGATCCCTCGAGGGACACGGTCGAATGCCTTCTCCAGATCCACAAAGCACATGTAGACTGGTTGGGCAAACTCCCATGCCCCTTCCAGGATCCCACTGAGGGTGTAGAGCTGATCCAGTGTTCCACGGCCAGGACGAAATCCACACTGCTCTTCCTGAATCAGAGATTCGACTATCCGACGGACCCTCCTTTCCAGAAACCCTGAATAGACCTTACCAGGGAGGCTTAAGAGTGTGATTCCTCTGTAGTTGGAACACACCCTCCGGTCCCCCTTTTTGAATATGGGGACCACCACCCCAGTCTGCGAATCCAGGGGAACTGCCCCAGATATCCATGCGATGCTGCAGAGCCAAAGCCAGATGTTTGTGCATAAAATTCCTTTGACTGGTCTAATGTCATATTCTAATTTTAGAGAAACTGGATTTTGGGTTTTCGTTACATGTAAGCCTTAATCATCCATAATCATAAATCATCATTACAAGAAAAAAAAAAACTTTAAATATTTTAATCTGTGTAATGAATCTCTAAAATATCCATTTCACTTTCTGAAATGACTTTCATGCAATATTAAAAATGTTTAAGATGTACCCGTAGCAAGGTCCTGTTAAATGTTTTTTTACCATGTGTTTCTTACCTGGAGTAGATAACTCTTGGCATCTCTAGTAATTGTAAATGCAGATTAGCTGGACCCAATAACTGACGCTGATGGTTATTTCAAAGGGGGGCAAGACCAAAGCCTTTTTTACTGTCTTTCTTCAACAACTTAAGTCTGAAAAACATTGTGGTGGTTTATGTGAAAGTTGTTTTATAAACTTTTAATGCCGTCTTTAAAATGGTGTTTGGTAGTTATAACTTTGAATACTAAAAAGTAACAAAATATTTTCATGAGAAATGTAGGTCACTGACAGAGCTCAAGTAGTCCTGTGGGAAACATGTATTTAACATGGTGCAGTCAGTCATAGTGTTGTTTGAGGAGGATGCAAATAAAGGAAGATATAGGTAGAAGGCTTAGTTAGTGCAAGAAGAAAGAGTTAAAATATTACAACTTAAATATGAGAACACAGTTAAAGTCCAGAGCAGAAAATGACACAGCAATGAAACAGAAAGCAGAGAACACACTGGCTTGACAACAATAGGAACTTGTAAAGATAGACTGAAACAAGGATGAATACACTGATGGAACATAATTACTGGGATTAACAACAAATGGGACTAATGATGACTGAATGAAGATGGCTGTGTGGGAACCTGAAGACTGAGACAATGGAAATCTAATAGGATGACCAGTTTAACAAAATCTAAAACACAGAAAACAATAATCTGAATATAACAACACAAAAATACCTCAAAATGCCAAACAAAAACATCATAATGAGACTCGCTATAACATCAACAGGTTACTGTGTGCTAAGTAAACTATACAAGTGAAATGAAACAGGAACTCTAAAGTTCACAGAGAAAAACTCATAACAGAAGTCCACTGAACCAAGACCTAAACGATAGTGACTTTAGGTACACAACAGAATAAAGATGAACTACAACAAAACATAATTGGAAAACGTAAGTGGTTTAGGATCTATCTTAATTAAATGTAAAGCATTGGAAAAAATCCACAAATCAACATTTACTTAAAACCACTTCATGTTTATATCGTTGGACAGTTAGCCGCACTAGGGTTTACATGTTTGGTTCCCATTATGTGTTTCACACAGGCAGATCATTGGTGCCAACCACCTCCCAGTTCGGTTTCCTGTGTGGCATAATTAAGTTTTAACTGCTACCCAAACCCAGAAATGCATCCTGTTCTTTAAGAATGAGCTGACACTTTTCAGCGGTCGATAAGAGCCAATTCCTATTAGAGAGAGCCAAATCTTCAGCTGCTCCTCCACAACTTTGTTGAGAATCCATGTAGGGAAGCATTGGATAATATGTTCATATGTTTGCCACATTGCCAACAAACACAGGCAAATATCATACCATTAGGTGAAATAAGGAAAAGGAAGATGTTTTGAAGACGATTAGTGTATAGCTGAAACCCAGGGACAAAGAGCAACAGAGAAATATAAAGCAATATAATGATAAAATATAATGATAAAGCTAAGGTGGTGACCTTGGCTATGTGGTTGTTGGAAAAAAACAACAACAACAAGAGGTTAGTAGTTGATGAATAAGCATTCACATAAACCACTATAACATTACTGAAGTTAAAGTTGATGGAAACGATGTAAACCATTGACAATACAGACAACCGTCCCTGTGGCTCTACACTATTTCAGGAGGAGTGAATGCTGCTTGTCAAGACTTGATGCAATCTACTGGGTTTCCTTAGACACGAAACATTTGACCAATCTGTATTAAATTTGACATTGGAAAGTGCCTTGAGACGACATGTATCATGAATTGGCGCTTTATAAATAAAATTGAATTGAATTGGTAGAAGTTGGCTTTAGTATTTGTGAACCGCTGGCATTAGCTTTCAACTAATCTGGATACTATACTATCTGGATGAGAGCTATCCATTGCAAGTAAGACTGTGTCTGCTTATGACTTTTAACAGTCAAATACCGAGTTCAGGTCTCTCACGTCACTAGTGCATCCCACAATGCTCAGCTGTGCTTGGGTACAAATCAACTCAGGCAATGTTAATCAGCTGAATGGTCAGACAAGTAAATAATGAAGTAATCAAACAAACCAGTGCCCCACCCTTCATTACTCCTCTGTTCACTTTTATAGGCATTGAAAGATACAAATTCCTTTAATGTCTCTCAATGGGAAATCCAGGTGTCACAGTTGTAAACACACACAATTATTAGTGATGAATACAAGGAAAGAAAAGTAAACTGTCTAATCTAAAGTTAGATCTAAAGAAAACACCAGGAGTAGAATATAATGGTAAATAAATAAATTAACCAAAGAGAAAACAAACTTATTTGATAGTGGGAAAATAACTTCTAGACCTAACACACAATAATAGAGTGTGCAATATTTCCATATGACAATTTTCATAATGTACAAAGCTTATACAATATGCACTATGTTCAGCAGCATCCCAGCTAAGGCGTGTGCAGGTTACCTTACCATTTGGGTACAGTGTAAACAATTAATGGTTGAGTCAGAGCCTGTGCAATGATATGGATGATTTAAATAGATATTATGTTTTTTTAAGAGCAGCTAAGACTGCAGCCGGGAGGAACGATCGATGGAAGAGCTCCTTAAAGCATCTGGGATGCAGCAGTCTGTCACTAAAAGAGTTTTCCAGCTATGTAACAGCTCCATGCATGGGGTGGGAGACATTGTCCATCAGTGATGTGATTTTTCTCACAGTCCTTGTGTCTCCCATTCCCTGCTCTGTGTCCAAAGGGCATCCCAGGACAGAGCTGGTCCTCCTAATGAGTTTATCCAGGCGTGTCCTCTCGCCGACAGTTAAGTTGCTATTCCAACAAACCACACCATAGAAGATGGCTGATGATTAAAGAAGGTCTTCAGGAGCAGTCCCTGCATTCCAAAAGACCTCAGCTTCCTCAGCAGGTATAGTCTGTACTGACCTTTCCTGTAAATGGCATTATTATGAGTCCAGTCCAGCTTATGGTTCAGGTGAACACCCGGGTACTTATATGGGTCCACCAACATGAAGTGGGTCTGCGTCTCCGAAAGTCCACCACCAGCTCTTTTGTTTTTCTCTGCATTTAACATGAGGGGGTTCTGCTAATGTGATATGAAACAAAAAAGTAGGAACCCATGTAAACCTACCCGGATTGTGTATATAATCAATGAAGAAAATCCCCTACTTTTAAATTTGGCATATTGTAAATAATATTTTTTTGCTTTTAACCGCAAATAACTATGTGCCTACTAAAAATGTTGCTGCGGTATCGAAAAAAGGAGTGAGTATTTTTTTTTTTTGTATCGGTATCAATTTTGAAATTTTAGTATTGTTAGTGTGATTCACTAGAATTTACTTTGTATAGAGCCTTGAAATATCATGTGTTGTGAGGTGCTGCTTTATAAACTGAACTCAATTGTAAATTGCAACAACTTTATTATAATATCTGATCAGTAAGAAGGTTTTTAATCTCAACTGTTGACTGTCCAAAACATAAAGCCAAAAACATGGCGACAGTCTCCTTTTTTTTAAATCTCTGACAAAGAAATTCTGAATAATGGCATTGGAGTCCAATGCCATTAAGAAGAAAAAGAAGGATGACATGTTATTGAAACAGTCCTTTTTTCAAACATGAAATGCTTGCAGACTCCAAACAAATTTGTTCAGAGTGTGTTTTCTGTCTCCTCCACAAGACGTTAGCTGAAATGCATTTTCCATTCTTGTAATAATCACATCCAGTTATGTCCTCACTTTGACTTTAGTGCAATCACTGGGCTTCTAAATGTAACCAGATTGAAGAAGGTTAATTGTTTGATGGTCTATAAATGAAATAATATTAGCCATATTTACACTGAAACACTGAAGAGTTTGAAAGAGTCTGTTGAGTCTGTTGACAATATTGCAGCATTGTAGGCTCACAAGGACGGTAAAATCCTCACATAAGACATGCAAAAATTAACTGTGTTTGACACTGCTGAGCACTTTTGGCAGCAAATCAGACACCTACTGTGTCTTTTGAAAACGGACAGAACAAACAGGGTTGATAGCTTTGATTTGGGCACAGACTTTGATTTGCAAAACAGGAATGCTGTAGTTAATTGTACGTCAAACATTACTGAAGGACAATTTTTGCCAGTAGTAATCATTCTAATGAGTGAGTTGATAATTAGGGAGTAGACAAACTCAGGTAGTTTTTTTTTTTCCATAAACCCTTTTGCTACAAATCCTAAACAAGGTTTAATAGTTGCCAGGGAAGGAAATGCTGTTATTATCCGAATAAATTGTCAGGTGATTCATCTGATTCATCTTGTTGAAATGTGAGCCTAGTGGCCATTTTGTAATTTGATCACTCATAGCTGCTCTGTAGTTTTTCTGTACTTTATCTACAGTTGAAAGTATCTTACTCCTAAAATATGACTTTGAACAGTAACAATTACAAGCTAAAGCACATCAGATGGCAATTAAAAGTTAACAAGTTATGGATGATATAGACATCTGATGTAGAGCTGCTCTTATTTTATTTTTTATAATTTTTGAATATAATAAAATGTCCAGTTTGTCTGTGAAAGTTGCCAGCTGTTGAAAAAGATTGAATGACCTGTTTGTCCCGCTTTATTTGTAATTATGAAGCTAGAATAATACATTTCAAGGTGGTAGAGCTCAAAAGATTCAAATGTTTGTTTACTGCCAACTACACACATTCACACAAAGAGGTGAAATGAATGCTGGTTAGATGCAGGAATTCAGCATAAAGCGCTGTTCAAGGTCTCTGCTGAAAATTCTGGTATTTTAAAATATCCTATATATTGTAGGAATATAATACGTTGCAATGTTGATTTTTTCCAATACCATGCAGCCCTAATAAGCAGTGTGAAAATATGCAACAGTACAATAAGTTAATTTCTAATTTAACATGCCACAAGTGAATCTACCTGCTCAGATTTAGTTTAGATACAGATGAGGGGAACTTACCAAGTGCTGAGTGAAGGCGATAGCCAAAGCTTTCCAGTCGAGTCCAGTCATTGAGGGTTGTGGCCTTCATGTTGGTCCCCCTGCTGGTTGTGATGCAAACTTGTTTGTCTTCACTCAAGCCCCATGATGCAAGTGCTTCTGACAGTCCTGCAGCAATGATTTCACCTGTGTGGTCTTCAGGGAAATATGCAGTTTGAAGACGTTTGCTCTTCAAATTCCAATCTTGGTCGATGAAGTGGGCTTATGTGTGGTTCTAATCTGCGACTTGGGCACGTATCTGACGTGGTAGTAAAGTATGACACATTTTGCAATTCCTTCTCAACTGTCTCTCTACACTCCGTGTACAGCTGTGGAAGTGCGGTCTTGGAGAAATGATTATACCCAGGGAGTTGGTAACAAAGGTCTATTACTTTAATCATTGACTTGAATCCTATATTTGTGCTTGATGGCAACATTTATTTACCAATACAATAAGCTGATGCAGCTTGCTATGTTGCTACGATGTTTACCTATCTGTGTTTTCTGAGCAGGTTTCACTCAAGAAATTGGTATTTTTCTTGTAAAACAGACTGTTTCACAGCCATTTCTCCACACAGCAGCAGCCTACCGGCAACGTTGAGATAGAAGCGCTGTGTGTAGGAGGTAGTGAGAGCAGTGCGTTCACGACAAGGATAGACATTGCTAACTACCAATCAGAGCCAGACAGTCCTTCTGGCTGTGTTTGGTTGTTTCTGACCGGGAGTGGTATATTTCTGCAAATGGCATTAGGACCATTGGGAGGAGCCCATGGATTTTTTTGGATGGATTTTTGTCACAGTTTATCAATCCCATATTTTACTGTCTGTTTCAACAGTTGAACTAAATGACCTGCTAAAAACAGAAGTAACTTTCAGGTCCTCTCAGTGAAGCAGAAGTGAAGAAATAACATAAATAACACTCCACTAAGTAAGTGTTCAATTTGAGCAATACATTTACACACGTTGGGACTGAAATAAATATTTTTATAAATATTTTTGCACACTGGGCCTTTTGGTTTAGCTTTAATAGTCTTCATTATAATTTAGTGGAGGCTGGACACCTGGTATCCTCCTGGCGGTTTCTGGAGGTTCCTCCTCAGTCTTCCATGCCGTGCTTCTGATGGGTGACCTGCTTCTGGCATCTCCAGACCTCCTGCTCTGGCTGCGGACCACAGCATGGCCAGTCCTCAACAGAAAGCAAAACAAAACAAAACATAAAAACACATTATTTCCTGTTAGATGACTTGTAATAAAAGGAAGAAAAAAAAAATCATACATTTAACAATACAGCCTCTGACAATAAAACATAGAAAATAACACAAATAATGAATACATTTTTACAAACTAAAGGATTATAGATTATAAATACAAGAACAATAGGGATAGCTTTTTCACTTAATTTTATATCAACCATGCAAGCTATTTGAGTTTTCATTTCTATGCTCTAGTTGTAAACATGAGCTCAAAAGCTATGAGCTTTATTATACTCACTATAAAAGTGAATATAACATCACAATAACAAGTAAAGGCAAATTTGCATATTCATCCTTTAAAATAAAAGCTTTGGAGCATCGGTTTCATATGCTGTGAGTAGCATATTGGTTAGAAAGCAGAAATTGTCTTTAAAACTACAAAATACTGTAAAATCTTAGTTTTTCTGACGTGAATATAGTAGGGAAAGAAGGCATCCCTGTCTTTGTCATAGAGACTCCATACAATTCTTGGTTTTATGGATCTACTTTACCCGCATTTCACTTCACCTGCGTTGCCACTTTACGTGCGTTCCTACTTAATGCACACCTAGTCACAAAGAAAAGAGGCTTTACGTACCTGCATGTTTGTTTTAGGCAGACATCATACCTACAGACTCTTGAAAACCAGTTTATTGCAATACAAAACTTAGTTGTGATCGGGAGGGGGTGAAAGGATGACCTCTTCACCTGATCCTCGCTCCAATCTGCCGTTCTCCTCCGTGTCATCCTCCTCAATCAACTGTCGAGGAGGCTTAGGTACACGACCAGACTAACTTGACATCGCTTCCAACCAAAAAAAAAAAAAAAAACACTCTAAATTCACAGGAAACAATGAGTGTCCAGTGCCTCTCATACTACTCTGAGAAGCTGAGCAGCATTTTGTCAGCATGAATTCTCGTCTATGACATGGCTGAATGACTCGAGGAAAGTTATCTACTGTAATACAACCAATGTAGCCCACCCCCTCCAGTTTAACTTTATCTTACCGTCCTTAAACACCTTATCTCAGATAAATCATGTTATTTATCAGAGCTAGATAAAGGGTTCCTACAATATGCAAATCGATAATATTTCAACCAGACCTATAAATCTTCAACTCGTGAGCACAACAATATTTATTGCCCAAGAAAGAAAGAAAAAACAAACAAGGAAACATGGTATACATACATTGCCGAATCCCACCCCTTAATGTTAAATCAAAATGTTTGGTTCTTTACCATGAGTTAGTAGTAGATTACTACTTTTCTTGCCGTGCTTGTTGGATCTCAGGCGTGCGGTTTCCCCTGTGTACTTTCAATTACCATAGAAAGCCACAGACACGATAGGAAACCCTTTCTCTCCAGATCTATGACGCTTCAGGCTCATTCTAGTCTGTTGTCTGCACGTGGAATGGTGTTGAACCTCAGGCAGTGCAGAGACAGGTTTCTGAGCACTTCTGGTGCTGCAGTTTCAGTGGCAGCTCATCAAAGCCCACTATTTGGAAATCACACACATCCCAAATTAGGTAGTTGTTATGAACAAGGAGCTGGACCCCAAGTGCAGAGAACCAGGCGTGGGGAAAAGGTGCAATCAACAGTTTATTTAGTCCTTAGGGAAGCAGGGAGAGGTGGAAGCTTCTCCGGAAGCTGGGGCTGGTCGAGGAGGAAGGAAGGCTCACCAGAGTAGCAGCTGGAGATGTGGTAGGTGGATGGTGTGGCTCGGTGGCAGGTGGCTGGAGTGGAGCTCATTCCTAGGAAGACAGGACACAGGTTACTTTGCGGAAGAAAACAGCAGAGTCAGAAAAGAGCATTTTCTCTAGAGAAGAATGCTGGTTGATCTACCAAATAGCAGTGACCATCTGGCAGTGAGCACACAGGAAGCCAGGCATTAAATACTGCTCCAGATGAAGATCAGACTCAGGTGTATGCAGCCAGCTCCTCCCCAAGCCACACTTATCTGAGAGAGAGAGCACACCTAACCACACCCACACAGTCACAAACACCACAGTAGTAAGACAAATTACAAACACTCTGACTTCTAATAGAATATGCCCACTTACTCAAGAACTCAGTGAAAAAACATTTGGCCCGTGAGTACAATTCTTCCACTCAAAGAACTGAAGTTAACAGAACAGCGACCAGGTCTTTTTACTAACAGAGTTAAAAAACAAAACAATTAACTTCGCTGCCAGTTATTGAATAATTTCTTTCTCCACATTACACTACATAATACTAACAAAATGTAACATAAACAGTACTAACATGAAAACCAGATACTAACAGCTCAAACTTATAACGCAAATCTTCCATGCAGCACTGCCATTCTAACCTAATTTTTTTTCACGCATCACCTTCCCTTCATCAAACAACCTAATCAAGTTCTCTCCCCGAGTCTGATAGGTTACATTACTGGGCCTTAGCTTTTTCTCAATTGGTCACCGTCGTGGAACGGACAGCTGCTTGTCCAATCACATTGATAGAAAAGAGAAATTATAAAGTGAGCGGTTCAAGAACAGAAAAAAAATATGGGCATTAGTAAATATACCTGAATAATCATTTACCGGAAACATTTTCAAATGAAACCTTTTATACAGAAGTTTTCCTTGTCTCTCTCTTTAAAGTATATACACTTACAGTAGGGGACTACACCAACACTGGGTGAAAGAGCAAGGAGTTAGCATTCAAACACAGTTGTTGTTTTTTTTCAATGGTGCATTTATTTTTGTAGTTACGGCAGAAAGATTGGAGCATACCGTATATTTTACACGATAAGGAGCACTTACAGATTCTAAGATTGTGAATGTTGAATGATCCAAAAATTGACTGTGTGCCTTATACTCTGGTGCGCCTTATATATGATTACTGTTGTGCTCACTGACCAATTTTATGTGGGACAATGCACTCAACAATCTGTTAAAATGTGTAAGTATGACTTTGGTAAGCAACAAAGCCGCTCTGCTAAATGGATATTCGGAACATTACGGTACACTGTCACTACTTGATCTGACCCCTGAACAGCTACAAGACTGCCTGTATGTAATGTATAAACTAGAAGTGCATTCATGTAAAGGCCCCCCCATTTACTCGGGCAGAGGTCCAGACTCAAGGTGGACTAAGCGTGGATTCCGTGCATACAGGTACAACATGTCAGTGTGGAGTCTGTGAAGCTCACAGTATACACACAGTACGCCCGTATGTGGGAGCCTTTAGGCAGCCTGCGCCGGAGTACACGCAAGCAACGATAAATCTAATATGTTAATTAAATATAAAAGTTACGTTTGTTTTGGCTTTATGTTAGAAACAGGGCAATGTAGTCCAACTAGTGTGTCCTACCGACAGACAGGAGAGAGCTGTGTAGGTGAAGGGGCGGAGTGATATTACACACTTGGGAAGAATATTTAGTGCCCCGTATAATTCGCTGGACAAAGACACGCAAAGACACATTAATTCACTGTGCCCCTTATAGTCTTGTGCGCCTTATGGTCCGAAAAATACGGCACACGGATGTGACGGCGACGTCACATTCGTCCTAAGAGGGTCTACACGCAGACTCGCTGTATCTTATGTATCTTTATCTGTAAATTTATGGATTTACTGAGGCGTTCTCTCATTTTACACACACTGAAAGCTATTAAGTTTTAGTGTTTGGTTGAAAAAGTTGTTCAGCGCCTCTGACCCAACCAGCATGTGAGATAGAAGGCGGTGCTGCTGTCTGCCTTTCAGAAAGCTGTTTGCCTTTGGTAAGAGGAGCAGGAATCTCCTCTGACCAAATATCACTAAGTGTGAAAATGCAATATTCGGCATTCACCTTATCCTATAAAAATGATTTTGATGCGATAAAAAATCTGCGGTTTTGCACTTTGCAGCCATGGCTGAAGCAAAAACATTCTACATTTTAACTCCGCAAGGCAAACTTTGGAGCAGATCATTCTCACCTTATCTTTTCTGTTGCATGTATTCTTTCTTATCTTTTCTTTTATGTTTTTATCTAATGCTTTTTCAATGCTTTTTTACATGGTGTGGAAAATGAGCTAAATCTCTCCTTAATTACTTACTTGGTTACTTACTATCATGATTATACTGATGCAAAAATAAGGTTTAACACTATTCCACTATTTCAGAAAATTCTTGTGTTCCCACCAAACATTTGTGGTTGTCCGTTTTTTGTAGTGTAGTAGAACGGAAAACTAGTAGGTCCCCTCTGTTCCCTCTGATGATTTAGGGACACAAGTAAATCAAAAACTGAGCTGTGCAAGTAAACAGACAACCATATATGTAGTTTCTCCTTCAGAAATGTCCTTTTACGACAATTTTTGTAATGTTCCATTGGAAGTATTTCAATAAATGACTATTGATTAGAAGTATAATGATAAGGTTCAGCTCACAAGACAATTTGATACACTGGGTTAACAAGACAAGATGAGATCCTAAAAAAATATTTTCCGGACTTTCTTAGATTTTATAAATAGAGTAACTGTTTCAAAAAGATCTATTATCTGATAAAGTAAGGATAATATGTCATTTTTTATTTCTACTTTTGACTACTTCGAATTAATTTTTGGTATTCTCAAAATAATTAGATTTTTATAATATATACATCTTACTCTGTTCTGTAAAGTTTACAATTTGAGTTCATTGACTAAAAGTAATAATTTCCCCAAACTAACTTAAAACTAACTATTGATATATACAAGACTAATTAAGTGAATGAGACACATAAGATTTCTTATACATAAGTATAATTTAATGTTCCATAATCACTGGCTACAGTTGACAGATGAATAAGGTGATGTATGTTGACAAATGCAAGTGTGACTTTGCCTATTTGGAAAAGAAACAACATCTATATCCTTGATGTATAGTTAGCCTCAAAAGGGTTTTGAGTGATTAGAGGTTTAACTGTACATCCATTCATCCATCCATTTGCTATATTTGCTTATCCGTGAGGGATTGCCAGAGGTTCGTTGGCAGTCTGTAAGAGTCCTGGTGGGAGAGGTAGGGTGCATTCATGACAGGCTCTTAACTGTGTACTACATCAATAACTATTTAATTTATAATGCACAAAAACACACAAGGGAGTTATGACATACACAGAGGGCTGTGTATGATATAACTCACATTAGATTTAGATAATTTATTATCTTTTGAGAGATGTCTGTGATTGCCTATTATAAACAAAATTCTAGGTTGAACAACAGCTTTTTACATCAAAATTACCCAAGACTATGAATAATTTTGGACTCAACTGCATATTAATTGTTAATACAATTACATATTTCTATATACTTTGAGTTTGATTTATCATGTTTTTTTATTTTGTGTGATAAGCATTAAATCATTATGGAAAGGGCTTGGCAACAAGTTAGTATCATTAGGCATAATGCTTACCACTGCTATGTGGTTTAGTACATATCTTGCAAAAATTAAATCATTCTGTGTGTAAAACGAAACTAAGCGGAAACAGCGCTCTAGAATTTATTTTTTGACTTCATCTTTAATTCCAAATCCGTCTTCTGAGTACAAATTGTGTGCATGTTTCATGATGAAATTAAAAGTACTGCCCTGTCTCAAATAGGCAATTTAAAGAAGAGTCTCTCCACACTTTTCATCCCTGCCAACACTGAAGCACTTATTAGCCCAAAGTGCTGAATATGTGTCCAACACGAAGACCCACCAAAGTTGGAGCAAAACAAGGAACACGATTAGTTCACGCCATGGTTCTTGCCTCATGCTCTGTTTGTCAGTTTCAATTATCCATAACAGCCTTAATCCTCATTGCAATTAAAATTCCAATTAGAATCTGAAAAACATATCCAGACGCACAGAGCAGGAGGAGGGCTTGGTAAATATTAGCCTACCACTGTGTTAACACTCTGGTCTGCAGTCAGAGGACATACACTAAAATAGCTTGAACAATAGTCAGCTTTGAATTTAAAACAGCCAATACATACATAACATCCATCAACAGCATAATGCCTGATACATAGGGGAACATTGATATTACAAATGGAGTAACTGGATAGGGAAGATTGCATTTGGATGCTTTAGATTGGGAAACAGCCATTTCAAAATAAATTTCCATCACATTATCATGCATTGATTATGAGTCTAATGCAGAAATTGAGTCTTTTAATGTAGTGTTCTGTTAACAAAATGGGCTATGTAGTGTCTTACAAAAGTAAAATATGTATTCCCCTTTAACTTAACATTTAGTAATGTGAGTATTTTGCTCCTGTGATAGATAGACCAACCAGAAGTGTGTCATTATTGTAACATGGAAGAAGAAAAAAAAAGGAAAAACTTTTTTTTTTTTTATTGTACAGTAGAAAATATGAAAATGTGTTGTGGACTTCTATTACAGTCCCCAGAGCTCAAACTTTGTGGAACCATATTTTGCTGCAGATACAACAGCACACCTTTAGGATTACATCTCTTAACAGTTTTGCACATTTAGAAAGTAAATCTTTTGCGACTGTTTTTTCCAAAATACCTCAAGTTCACATTAGAAGGAGAGTGTTTGCAAACAGCAGTTTGCAAGTTTTGACCTAGATTCTGAAATTGATTTAGGTCTGTGCCATTTTAACACAGGGATACGCTTTGATTTAAAACTCTTGTCCCAAATATTTTACTGTCTGTAACATGTTTTCTTCTAGGACTGTCCCTCTCATCAGCTCTGACCAGCTTTCCTTTCCCTGGTGGAAGGATCCCCACAGCAATATTTTGGTACCACCATGGCTTGTAGCAAGTTTATAATTTAATCTCATATTGATTTTAAACAAATTTAGAAGACGAGAGCAAACAAAAAAAAAAAAGAAGAAAAACATAGTTATGTATATAGCTGGCCTGAAAACAAGTCATAATATTGCAGGTAAATACAAATAATCCACAGACAGCAAAGTTAAATTTGAAAAAGGAGTTAAAATGAAATACAATTTAAAAAGTAAATGGCAAAAAAAAAAAGAAAAGAAAAAAAAAGCCATGCCTCAATCTCAGCTTCAGAGCCTCACACATGACAGGGTGAGTGCTTGGCTGCTGGGGGAACGTGTCAAAGCAAGGCCCCTGTCTGGAGAAATTTGGGCCTCAACCAGAGATGAAACAAATCTCAATCTCAACACTGAGCCCCGTGGTCTTCTATGTGTGAGTCCTTGTGCATTTACAAACCTTTGAATGTGAATGCATGTAGAAGACCTTAAGCAGACTCACTGCTGTCTATGGCTTCTTTCATGCGTGGGTGAGTGTTGTGTGTGCATCTACACCGCACTTTCCACCCTCAGATCCCTCAGAATGAGTTCTGCGGTCAAAATTGCATTAGCTGCCCTCTGGTTTCCCCAACAACATCTGAATCTAATCATTTGGCCTTTTTTGACAAGCATCTTGACTAATGAACCTCAATATTATGGTTAGAATGGTTAGAACAACCGGGATGTAAAGACAGGCGGCTATGGTTTGGGTAAGAAGAGCAAAAGGATGTTGAAAGGAGTGTGTGTGTGTGTGTGCATGTCTATGTGTGTTTATGTATATGATGATAAAAAATAGGCTTGCAAATTAAAAATGAAAATTGGAAGGGCATGTGATGGATTTGTTGGTGGTTAAAACTGCCAATTATGAAGTAATGCCTGCTTCCTTAAACTTCCCAAATGACCCCTCCAGGTGAGTTTCCAATTTCACTATGTTTGTCTCCTTCTATACTTGAGATTTGTATTCCGAGCTTCCACCAGCAGTTTAATTGCATATCATTTAATTGTATTATTCATCTTAGGGTGAAATATATACTCCTGAAAAAATTCTTTAGACCAGGGAAAGAATTACATGCGTTTGGATTTTGAGGTGGATGATTGGAACCAGGTTGTTGGTAGAGCTTCAAAATCCAAAAACAAGAAACAGGAGTAAGAGTTAACAAATACATAGGTCAAGGGAAATTTAGACTACTTTTAGAGTGCCGGTGGCATAATTTTTTCCTGCGTAATTGATCGGGATCCATCAGCCAGAATATTGTTAAAGAGGACCCATCCATCCATCCATTTTCTGATCCGACTAATCCCTCATGGGGTTGTGGGGGTTGCTGGTGCCTATCTCCAGCGTTCACCGGGCGAGAGGCAGGGTACACCCTGGACAGGTCGCCAGTCTGTCGCAGGGCTTAAGAGGACCTATTGTGCTAAATTTACTTTTTGCAAATTTTTTAAACAAAAAAAAACTTCCATCCATTTTTTTTTTCAATAAATAAATGTTTTGCCGTCTGGAATACGAGCAGTTTCAAAAACCTCCTGATTATTACCTCACAAGTGGCGGGCCCTACCCAAGATGAGCCCAGCCCCAGCTTTACATCTGTTGGTTTTACTGCTGTATGCCCTGTGCAATGGCTGTTTGGCATGAATCATATATTATAGGCCTCTCTGCAGCCCCGCACCCGACCCAAATAGTGAGCTGCTGCTGAAAGTCTGATAATATGTAAAGTATAGCCAGAAGAAAACACAAGACCCTTTTATAGACAAAATAAACACAAAAGCCTTTTTGCATGAACTTTCCCAGAAATACACACAAGAAAAACTCAATGCAGAACGGGCCTACATGCTAAGCTAACAGTGCAACACGGATATTTGGGAGAAACATATAAAGGTTATTAAAAGCTCCTGTATCTGTGACAGTGAAGCAGTAAACCTCCTGGTTTGAGCTCCCCCTTCAAGCCGTGTAGTGCTGCATCACACAACAGTCTGTTCTACTGCACTGTGCCCGACCCATGCGCCCCACCAGTCCTCCATCTTTTTCACAATAGGATACTGACAGCCCTAAGTCCATTTAGAAATTTACCATTCGCAAACTGCTTGCCGCATCCTTGCTGGTTGTGTAGGAGGACAGATTGAACATTTGTTAATGGATACTCGGGCCTCACGGAAACATGGTTTTGTGCAACAGCGTGGCGGGGTCTTGATTTATGTCAAGGAGAGCTTTCAAAGCCAAGATAATAAAGTTGGCAATAATTACCTTGAATGCGTAGGGGTCAGAATTACACTCTCTCCTCAAATGTCCTTTATTGTTCTTGCTAGGGCTGGGCAAGTTAACGCGTTAATTTCGCGTTAACGCATTAGACTATTAACGGCAATATTTTCTTTAACGCGCATTAACGCATGTTGCTCACATGCTTTTATTTTGTGAAGGTCTGTTGCTGCGGTAGAGGGCTTTGAATCAGAACATTAGGTGGCGATAATGCGGCAATAACCTCGCTGTCAGCCAAACCTCGGATTCAGAGTAAAAAAGGTGCTGGCCGGAAAAAAACAAAGCCGACATGCGGAATGCGGTGTTTCCCGCAAGAATTTGCTTAGGCGAGGCGGTGAGTTGGCGGCCGGAACAAGTTTTGTGCGGAGCGGGGTCTGCTTAGACGCCGTCGGTGAAGTCGCTTCTTGTTTCAAAGTATCCATGTATTTTTGCCTGTTTTTCCCTGCCATTCACTATATGCACGCGAGAAAGCAACAACAAAAAACCGTGTGTCAACGTCAAATAAACGCAAGCAACGCAAGCATATCGAGTTAGAAAGCATTTCAGTTTAAAGTTCTTCCAGCATCGAATATGACAGAAACAAGTTAGTTGTAACCACTGCCAAGTTAAACTTTGGTATTGAACATAAAATGGTAATGCTGCTCCCTGCTGTTACCTCAGAAATTGCCTGTTTTTGGTAGATTTTTTCCCCATAAAGAGAATTCCCTGTCAGTGGCAATAAGCTTTAATTTATTATTATTGCTATTTTTTGTTTTACATGTTTAAGTTGAGCTTTACACTAAATATGTGTTACAACACTTTTGTTCATATGGCAGCAGAACATTAAAATAAAAGTGCTCTTTACACTACTTTTGAATTCATTCTTGGAGTTTGTAAATACAATGCGATTAATCGCGATTAATCACAATTAATCGCGATTAATCAGGGCGATTAATCGCAATTAAATATTTTAATCGTTGCCCAGCCCTAGTTCTTGCATTTACCAACCTCCAAATTCTACAAAAAATTTGTACACTAATTTTGTTAAATTTCTCAAAATAGGTGTGCGCTCGTGGCGCAGTGGGTAATGTGAGCCATATACAGAGACCCTAGTCCTCGACGCAGTTGACCCAGGTTCAAATCCGACCCGCGGTCCTCTGCCGCATGTCTCTCCCCCTCTTCCATCCCCCTTCCTGTCAGGCTACTTTCTTAAAAAGCGAGCCACTAGAGCTGTGAAAAATCCCCCCCAAAATAGTTACTTAAAATATTTGATGGCAAAGAACTGTTGATAATGGGAGATTTTAATTTAAATTGGCTTGATAAGATGCAGAAGAAAAAAATTAAGGATATTATGAATTATTTTCAAATGGCACATATAATAGATAAGCCCACACAAATTACCAAAATTTCACAAACACTTATTGATTTAATTTTCACAAGTAAATTAAAATATACAATTACATTACTGGGTTATCTGATCATAATCTTACCTTGGTCTCAAGAAAGCTTACTAAATCACGTTTTAAAAACCCAAATTCATCAGCAAGAAATGAAGTGTCATTTATTCCTCAAAAGTATCAACTTCTGCTTGGTAATGAAATAAAGCTATTTAAGTGGAGGGAAATAATAGAAAATAAATCATGCTACAGTAAGCTGAATAACAGTAAAGTGTTGTGTAACACAATGGATAAACTCATTGTAAAAGAAACAAAGTATAAGCAATACTTTACAGGTCAAAGTGGATGGCTGTGTTCAAACTGAAAGCCACATTTTTGCAAATAATTAAATATTAATTAACTAAGTATTTTATTGATTCGGTGAGAAAACTAGTACAACATTTTCTGACAACTTTTGCTCCTCTTCAGCCTCTCTTTTGAGATGCTCCGACTTTTACACTGGCTTCAGTTAGTAAAGAGAAAGTAGAAAAAAATCTTCACAAAACTGTATAATTCTAAAACAATGGGCATACATGGACTTGACAGTGCTCTTGTGAAACACCATAAAACTGCTTCAGCTCCTGTTCTCACCAAAACAATTAGTCTTTTATGGAAGGAGTGTTTTCAGAAATTTTTAAAACCGCTATTGTCAGTAACTATCGGCCTATCAGTACACCCCCTTCCTGCTCCAAGATCCATGAAAACGTTGTAGCAGAGCAGCTCATACAACATCTTGAGTCTAAAGCATTGTTAAATCCTCTGCAGTTTGGTTTCAAGAAGAGCTACTCCACAGAAACTGCTTGTTGCTACCTCCTTGAAGTAATTAAATCATCCTTGCCAGATTATTACAAACCTCCTGTGAGTTTTAATCCAGCGTCCTGAATCCTGTCTGCCTGCTAGCCTGTTTCCCGACCTGTTTTCTGTCTTCTGACCTTCTGCCGAGCCTGTCGGACATGAATATTGTGCTACCTGGATTGCTGATGTGTGTCTGTGCCCTGACTTTGCCTTTGGTTTCTGATTTGGACTGTCTCTGGATCTCTGATCACCTGGGTCTGACTCTGGATCTGCTCTCGGATTATAGACTCTAGTTTATCCCTGCAACCATCCTGCATGCCTCTGTCATCCCGGTTCTGACCCATTGCCTGCCCTTTTAATAAACGGTCTTTAAACGTCACTCGCTTTGTCTGGCTGAATTCTGGGTCCTCCATTTCTGTTCACTACATTAGGTCTGTATGAATAAATGAAAGTGGTTGTAAAGTGTATCTTGTGTGTCTGAGGGAGGAGAGGGAAATGAGAAGGGGGCGGGTAGAGGAGTTGAGGAGATCGAAAGGAGAGAAAGTTTGTATGTATGGAGAGTGTATGAGAAAGCTTTTCGACTGTATTTTGAAGGATGAAACGCTTATATAATCTTTTTCTTCTCTGTGAAATATCTATGGGCCATTTAAATTACAATCGCAATCATCTTTATAAATGTAATATATATACTTTTCAAATGTCAACCAGGTGAAAATTTGCAGTTTATCTTTCCTTACTCTGTTTTGGTCAATGTGTTGTTGTGCACTGGCCCTGTCAAATAAACAAATATCATACCATACCATCTTTGAGCTCTAAATGAACTATGGCTGCACATAAACACTAATATGGTTCTGATTCACTCTACTGCTCTTTCTAAACCTTTAAGCCCATTGATCAATTAAAAAATATGTATTTTCAATGTGTCTAAAACCCATGAAGTTTCTCATGAATCAATATCAAAGAGCAAAAGTGACCTAACACAGTCTTAACTGATAAGTAAAGACTGTTTTTACATGACAGGAAAAAGTAGCTAATTTTTGACAATACAGATTAAAAATTCACACGCAAACATACTGAAGACAATGTTTTCTTCTCTAACTTTCGAAATATACAAGAAAAACACTAAAATACTTAAGAATAGTATTAATTTTTACTTTTGGTGCCAGCTAAAGGCAATGCCAATGTCCCTTCTGTCTAAGCAGGCACATTTTTGTCTCAAGATAACCCTGGATCAAATTGTTCTTACTATATATTACCCAGTAAACTTTACCCTGGAAATAACCTGCTGGCAAAGATCAATTGTGACAGTGTATGATAACATAATATGGTGGACAGATATTGCTTGACACAGTAAATAATAGTAGGATGATTTGGAAAGGGGAGTAATGAATCAGAATCAACAAGAAAAAAAGAGACAGAATGAATAGAACAAATATGGAGATTAATAAAAGCACAAACTCCATATAAAGACCCAGGGAGAGGGTAAGACTTGCATGGCAACAGCACTACCTACTGCACCACTGTGTATTAATATTATTGATGAATCAAGGGAAGGATGGACAGATCAACTGATGAATGAATGGATACAAATTTTAAACAATTGCAGATGTACTACAGGAAACACAAATACCTGTCGGTTCTTGATTTTCTATCGTCCACACTTAACCAGACCCAGAAAATACTCAAATCAAACTCCACACTTTTCCATATTTTTCCACTAACCTTCAGAGCTTTGGTAGATGCTGCAATTCCATCTCTCCACCCCGCAAATTGTGCCTCTGAAGTAGCTCAGCTGACATATGTCGTTCGCTTCAAAGTAGAGCAGCATTTAATGACGGGACAGAGTGTGTGTGTGTGTGTGTGTGTGTGTGTGTGTGTGTGTGTGTGTGTGTGTGTGTGTGAGAGAGAGAGAGAGAGCTGTGCTTTGTTCAAGTTTATGTAGATAGATAGATAGATAGATAGATAGATAGATAGATAGATATGTTATGTTATGTTTAAGTTGTCCAAAATGTTTAAATAATTATTTGACTTGCTTATTTGAGGATGTCTGTTCACAACATTAGGAAATGTATATAGAATAGAAAAGAGTGCAAAAAAGTAAAAGAAAAATATGAGAAAAAGAATGCAATAGAAGCTGGAGAGGGGTCTACACAGTTGGAGTCGGCAAGAGAAGCTAAAGACAAGGGGTTTTGGCCAAATATCAGCTGGCTTTGCAGCTGGAGCTGTTAAGTTACTGGCTGACTACCTGCTTCACCAAATGGGAAAATACAGCTAAAGCACATCTTAAATTGTGTTTGTGTATATGTGGGTGTAGAATCTTACCAAATGTATAAAATCTAATGGCATCAGTGAAAATGAATAACTTTTATTGTGGCCTTCTGGTTTGTTGTCTGTTTTGTTTTGTTGTATTTTCTCTTTCTTTAAAATGTATCTCACGTTAAGATTCTCCAATCTTGAGTGAGCCAACTGCCTCCCCCATGTGCCGTCAGGATAACAGATGAGCTTCTTGAGAGAAGATAATCTGCCTCCATCTGCTTTGGTTATATTCAAATATAATAAATTATAATTTCCATGGGACATCTATACTCTTTTCCCTCCCAACTGTAAACCACCTGCAAGACAAAATGAGCTGGGAATAGATGCAACAAATCATTGATTATTTCAAATAAAAATATAATTTCAGGACAAAATGTAATTTTACTTACTTTTATTCATCTAATGTATATTATTTTCACATCTAAGTAATATACTTATTTCACCACTTTAGACTTTTGTTGTTTTTCTTAGCTTTGATGCTTTTATATCTCAATGAATTATCTTTTTCCTGAGATAAACACTGATCTAGATTTGCATTACAGAATACAGTGTGTGTCACATTATGTCTTCCTTAAAAATCATCCTGCAGCTTGACATAAAAAGAAGAAGCCAAAACTTTCCAGTCCAATAACTGTAGCCTTAAAATAATAATAATAATGTATAATATATATATATATATATATATATATATATATATATATATATATATATATATATATATATATATATATATATATATATATATAACTACGTTTCTCTTAGATCTGACTGTTCCAATGGCCTTAACTACCTTCTATCTTAATTTTGGGACCAGTTATTAATCTTAAAACCACAGCTCAAAGTTGGCTTGGTTCAGCCCAGCTTGAGTCTTCTCATCTTTTGTCTTCTCTTTGGACTCCTGCTGAGCACCAACTGTCTTGGTATACTGTGACATAGCCTATTTGGCACCCAGGACAAGTATAAAGGTTTCCACGGTATTGAAAAAGAAATAATAACAGGCATGTGAATATGTGACGTTTGGAGCTTGAGTTATTTATTTATTGTTCATGTTTTCTAGCCAAAGATCTTTTTTTTCAAGGAAGATTGTGAGCATTGATTTTATTCTTTGAGACCTGCTTCAATTATTCATTTTCAATGTGAGATCCATACTCAATTTAAGGCCAACACATTGTCTGTCGTTGTCAGGGTTATAGTTGTTGCCGTTAATGCTGCTTTGTTCATGTTTAACCACTTACATGTCTTTGTGTTGATTTGTAACAACAAATTAGCATTTATCTTCTAATATACAGCATTCATCTGTCATGATTACAGTAGGTTTGTTATAGAAGTGCAACCCCAGAGTTAAAAAAAACAGAAGTTTGTCTTAAAATGGAGACCCCCCCCCCCCCCCGCTTTCAGATAATGTGAACATTAAATACTGCTTTTGTAATATGTTATTTTTCATTGCCATTAAAAAGCCTTGCCCTTCACAGATTTTTTCTGCATTTACTATTTTTGTGACAACTGAATTGCAGATCATCAACTTACAAAGATAGTACAAATATGTACAAAAATCAGTTTTTCAAAGGATAATTACATTCATCAAGATAAAAAAAGCTTTTCAAACCAACCTGTCCCTTTGTGATCCCCTACTCCCGTAAAATCTTGAATGACTTAATTGCAAAAGCTGAGTTCAGTTTCATTAGCCACACTCAGCCCTGACTGCTGCCTGGCCCGTAGGCTCTAATATAGTTATACAAATATGTGCCCTGGGGTGACAGTTGGTTTGTGGGGTTTGTGTATCCAGGAGTCTTTGTCAATTCACTTGCTCAAGAGCAAACCACCTGAATTGACGAAGACTGCTGGATAGGTGTGGAAACGTTTTCAGAAGGAACTGCACAAAAGTCCGGTTGCCTCTGATTTAAGCCTGTTTGCTGTAAACATTAGATATGTTGGAACTAAATAATAAACCAAATATGAAATACCTTTAGTGACAAACATATTCATAGTCCTGCAAATTATCACACTGGTAATATTTACAAATATAAAATACACAGTTTCAATGTAATAATAACATTAATATATCTATCTATATATATATCTATCTATCTATCTATCTATCTATCTATCTATCTCTATATATATATATATATATATATATATATATATATATATATATATATATAAAATATTCATGGTTTTGATGTAATATTCTTATCTTAAATATCATGTTTTCATTATATGTAAGCAAACAAAACCATAATTATTAACAGAAATAAGGGCTTTAAAACATCAGCCTGTGAGTAATTAATCAATATAATGTGTTTACCTTAGTTAATTGGGTTACTGAAACAAATGTACTTTTTAATAATATTCAAATAATATTTAAAATGACTATATAAGCAGATGTACAAATTTAAAGTAAGACTGCAAAACGTTGAAGCTTTCCCAGCAAGATGGAGAAACAGATAGCTGTTCAAAAAGCAGGAGGAGGAGGATGGTATGGAGGTGGACTGACTATTTGAGGAGAGGCTGTATTTTTTGTGATAAGGAACAAGTAGACGAATATGGAGCGAGACAAGAAAACAAATGTTTTGCTCCCAACCTACACAGCATAGATAATCTAAAATTACTAGATCAGTCACAGGTGTTTATGTAATATTGAAAATGAGATGGTCAGAGTCACTGCACTGCAAAAATCTGAAGTGGCATGTCTCATAGCAACATTAATGCATTTAATGCCTTCTGTCATTTTTTTCTAAGTTACCTATTGATAAAAGTTTAGCATCTATTCAAGATTTACTCTGCTAATAATTAGCAGAGTAAATTGTATTTTTATTAGTGGTGTTCCGATATCAATACTAGTATCGGTATGAGGCCTGATACCAACCAATAAGACCCTAACCCCCAAGAGGTTGTTTGCTGACCCTCCAAAAGAAAAAGGAGATAAGATACTTGAAGCTCTAACTGAATTCATCGCCCTTGATGGTCATTCGTTTTCAGTGAGCAATGATATCGTTAAGTTATGTGTGTTCTATAAGTACCAATTTATTAAGTACTCGGTATCGGTACTTGGAATTGCCAAGCATCTTAACTGAATTACTCATACTTGTTCTGGAAAAAACTGATATCGGGACACCCCTAATCTGTGTCAGCAGAGTATATTTATGACCGAGACAATGCATGAAATCACTTACAAATAAAACAACTGGTCCTTTACCATATCCTTTATCTGCAAAACCCGGCTGATTTCAAACCTGATTAACTAGATTGTAATTGAAAGTTATATCAACAATCAAGAAGAATCAGGAATATTTTATTTGTCACCGCGTGTTTCCCCTGCGAAATTTCTCTTTGGCTACTCCGGTTCACATTACAGTTCACATTACACATAATGAAGGCAAAAACTGATAAACAAACAGGAAATGAACAAGAGTTACATCAATTACATACAATTACATTCACCATTACATCCATAATCAGCGTGCTGCAGTGTGACGTCTCCTGTTATCTGCTCATGCGGGTTGCTTTGCGGTGTTGGCCCGTTCAGACAGCTGTTTGATGGTGGTCGCATTTAATAGTATATTGAACCGTCACCCCAAAAAAAAATCACATTTCAGCAAAAACTCTGAATTGAGCACCAACATCTGCAGTGTGAATGTAGCCTACGTTTTCGCTGGACACTTGGGTCGTACAAAGCTTAAACTTTTCTAGTTTAAGCATTGTGCATCACTTTGATTTTACTCCAGTGTTTTAATGCTTCCTTTGAGTTTAGTTTATGGTGTCAATTTATTTTTTTGTAGATTATTTTGTGTTCTTTCATTTAATTTCCTTTGCTGTGTTTTATTTTGGTGTTTATTGTCCCTACATCCGGTCTGCCACAGTTGTTTCTACAGCATCTCCCTGCTTTTCCCAGCTCAAGCATTTTAATTAGTCTTACGTGATCCTTGTTCATTACTACTTCTCCAGCAAACATCCCTCTCAAAATAGTCAGTTTATTATCAGATCAATTTACTGTCCCCTGCTTTAAACACATAGCTCCTCATTTTCTCCCTTCATGTTACTATCTGTTTTGTAACAGTTATTTTTGTACAATACAATTTCACTGCCCACACTTGATTTCTACAACTGATCAACTTATGACAGAAGGTATTGACCTCTGTCCAGTTGTGTGTGCACCAAAATGTATTTAAGAAAATTAAAATAAAGCTAGAAAAAATTACAAATATCCATCCATCCATCCATCCACTTCCACTTATATGGGGTCGTGTCACGGGGGTAACACCGTCATTAGGGAGGCCCAGACATCCCTCTCGCCAACCACTTGGGTCAGCTCCTCCGGGGAAATCCCAAGGCATTCCCAGGCCAGCCGAGAAACATAGTCCTCTAGCATGTCCTGGGTCTTCCCCTGGGTCTCCTCCTGGTGGGACATGCCCGGAACACCTCACCAGTGAAGGGTCCGGGAGGCATCCTGACCAGATGCCCGAGCCACCTCAACTGGCTCCTCTCGACGTGGAGGAGCAGCGGCTCTACTCTGAGTCCTCCCCGGATGACTGAACTCCTCACCCTATCTCTAAGGGAGAGCCCAGACACACTACGGAGAAAACTCATTTCAGCCGCTTGTATCCGGGATGTCGTTCTTTTGGTCACCACCCAAAGCTTATGACCATAGATGAGGGTAGGAACATAGATCGACCGGTAAATCGAGAGCTTCGCCTTTTGGCTCAGCTCTCTCTTCACCACAACGGATCGGTACAGCACCCGCTTCACAGCAGACGCTGCACCAATCCGCCTGTCGAACTCCTCCACTAAGGGCAGCACATACTCCCCAACCTGGAGAAGACTCTCTACCCTTTTCTGGCTCAAGACCATGGTCTCAGATTTGGAGGCAGAGATTTTCATCCTGGCCACTTCGCACTCGGCTGCGAACCGCTCCAGTGAGAGCTGTAGATCACGCCCTGATGAAGCCAATAGGACCACGTCATCCACAAATAGCAGAGACGCAATCCTAAGTCCACCAAAACAGATTCCCTCAACACCTTGGCTGTGCCAAGAAATTCTGTCCAAAAGTTATGAACAGAATCTGTGACAAAGGGCAACCTTGGCGGAGAACTTCGACTTACTGCCGGCAATGCGGACCAGACTCTGACACTGGTCATACAGAGATCTGACAGCCCTTATTAAAAGACCTGGTACTCCATACTCCCGGAGTACCCCCTACAGGACCCCCCGAGGGACACGGTCAAATGCCTTCTCCAGATCCAAAATATCTATATAATACTGTAGGTTTTCATAGAAATAAGTTTCTTACTGATGTATAAAGGTATCAAATACTGCACATTGTAATTGTAACACTTTAGGTTTCCTTCAGTAGGGTTTAATGCCTAGGGGTAAGGGTAGTTTTCATATAATGTCATGTTAGTGTGGTATAACTGAGAGAGAAGTGTGAGAACAAAATGAAAATTTAAAGTTGATATAGCTGATTCCAATTAAATGTATATCCATGAACTAAACCTTAACAGCTTTACAAAAAAGAAAACTATAAATCATAATTTGAGGTTTCCATGCTGCATTGACTGATATAAACATATCGTATTTTAACACTGCCTTCATGGCAACATTGTTAAGCTAGTGTATCATTTTTGTAGGCATTTTGTTTTTGTTATTTTATCACAAATTAGTATTGTTCATTAAGGGGTTTCCGTAGAGAACTCCTCAAAATTATGCCTCCTGCATTTTGTTTACTACATACCAAGCTAGATTAAAAACAATTTTAAATTAGAATCATGAGACTGCAAGAAAATGTTACAAATATTCTTTATGAGTATGTTATGAGTGAGCTTCAGGGCAAGGCAGTTTGAGTTGAGATATTACCGCAATCAGTACTTGGAGGATGCAAAATGCATTAAAAAGTGAAGAAAAAATCACATAGGCATTATCCACCAGTTAAACAACAGGTGGAGATGGAAGAAAAATAAAATGTTCTACTTTACAATTTAGCAATAATACTTTGAATGTTCTGTTTATTATATACCTCTATTAACAATATGTTCCCATTTCACTGTGTTCCATCCAATGCAGTATCAACAAACCAGAGAAAAGTCAAAACCTGAGACGTGGCTCTCCATGGTGAATACGTCACCTGCTGTTCTAATTGCTCTCAGTACAATGATTTTATTTGATCCCTTAATTTTTAGATTAAACACAATCTTGCTCAGACTCATGCACTCCTTGTTGATCCCCTCTTTGCCGCTCACAAACAGACAGATTTTTTAAAATTCAATCCAAACATGTGTCCCAATGGTTTGGAACATATCACACTACTGATGTGCTAGATTCAGCAAGTGATAATTTGGCAAAGTAAATCGTATATTTTTCACCTTAGGTTCTTGAGAAGGATCCTAATTGCAAAGTAACTACTTTCAACACCTTTCTTACTCATGGTTTTAGAATTTTCAATGCATACATTAGCAGAAAAGACCACATATTCAACATATTCGTATTATGAATTCATATTAATAATATATTTAAAGGAGCAATAAGCAAATTTTCACCACTAAGTGGGCTGTTGAGCACTGTGTGTAGATCGAAACAAGATGTGTGACAAGCCACAACTCATTTGCCTCCACTCCAGCTGCAAAATAATGGAACTTTACTTATTGCTCTTTTATGGTTAATTTATTATATCGAGACTCTTAGTCCATATATAAACTTTTATCTGAGGTTTTCAGAAAGACTGAAAATAATTTGAAATCAGTCACTGCACTGAACAGAAGATAATTTACAAATTGCGTGTGTGTGTGTGTGTGTGTGTGTGTGTGTAGGGGGGGGGGGGGGTTCAAAACAGCTATCAACATATCAAGGTCCGACAGTCCATGCAAGTTTGTACAGAAAGCAGACTGCAAGACACTAAAAGAAGTTTCCAGAACCCCTAAAATGTCATCACAATACCTACAGCAGGTGCTTTCTATCATTTATACGATAATACATCCTATTGCAACCAAAAAGAGACTACAAAAGTTTAACTTTCATGTAATGTTTGCAAGGCGGACATATTTTCTCTCAGGAAAAAAAAAAACCAAAAAAACAACGACCATACCAGTCCAGAGAGAATTTGGACAAATACCAGAACTTTGAGAATTTTTTTTCCCCCATTGGACAGTTGAGTCTAAAACTGAGAGCATGGTTGACAAAAACACAAAACAGCATTCCAGGGGAAAAAAAAAAACTTTGCCACAGCTTGAAAACACATTTCAAAAATCTTATTAGGCATTGATATGGAAACAATTATTTCAAAAGACCTGAATATTTAAAGAGCTGTCTTAATGTTTCACATGAATATCAAACCAAAACCCTTTTACAGCAAATCTGAGCAGCTCGTGGTTCCTGTGAGAGGTTTATGTATTAACACTGAGATGCAACCATGGATAAAGACAGCAATGTCAGTTAGCTGGGACAATATCATAAACTGGTCTTTCTTTCGCCCTCTCCCTCACACAAACAAGTACACAGAGTTTACAGCGTGATCCATCATCTCATCTGCTTCTGTGCTTTCTGACCCAGAAAGGGCAGTAAAAAAGCCTCTGACACCACCGGGTGCCAGCATGCCAGCAGTGTGATTTGATGTGTGTGATTACTAGTTGTGAGGGCATAAATCTGTTTGCACAGCCACATTGCGTTGATTCATTTCCTTTAGGGGGACAAAAGGCAAGTCACCTCAAAGTAAATCACCACAGTGGAAAAGTTTATGTCTGACATAAGATTCTTAGAGTGTTGTTGTATGCTGCAGATCCCATTTGAATTAGTCCGGGTTTTGTTTTTTGTGTGTCTGTGTATGTTTAACATTCTTCTGAGGGACTTGTTCCCAGCATCACTTAAAGCTATAGGAATACTTTCTAAGTATGGCTAAAACTTAGGTTCTCAAAAGTGGGGATTGGTTTTTGAGGTATAACGTTTGTTTTATGTGTTTTCATGTTTAAATTAAAGGTAGAGCGGGCGATTTTTCTTTAAATGTAGGTAATAAATGCTGAAGTCCCTTCTGAATAACTGCGAGCATTGCCAAGACCATCTTACCTGCTCTTCCGCTCCTTTTGGGGGGGGGGGGGGGGATCTTGTGAAAAATCTCCCAAATACACTCTGGTCTTATTTCCTTCTTCTGAAGCCAATGGTATCAACAACCAATTTTATTATTTATGTAGTTCTAATGGTTTAAGGACTCTTTTGCAATACTTTTAGGGCATACTTTTTAATATTACTTTATTATTTAGTTTGATTTCTGAAGAATATTTTAAGGCTTCACACTTGTTGATCCATGATCAGACACAGACTTTGAGAATGACTAGTTTAAGACTTAACACTGTTACTGTGGTGGCTAAAGACGCATTACATAAAAACTTTTGGCATTTAGTGGGTAACAGAAATATGTCCACTAAAAGTTGATCTTACTGTCTTACTTTGCCCTTCCTTAAGCAAATCTGTTCAAGAAGCATAACTAATATTGGTGTTTTATGTAGTTGTGGGCTGTTATATGTTTTCACACCGTGAAAGACTATTTCCAGTTCTAAAGTAACTCTTGTCGAAGGGACTGTTTTTGATCTTAGAATAAAGGCTCTTTACATATGCTACTTTTTTCACTTAGAATGCTGTAGTATACAATGTGTCAAGTGAGGTTTTCAATTACTAGTAAAAATAATGCAATTTATTCACTATTTAAGTTGTTGAAAGGACATTTACTGATAAAAATATATTTGGCTGCTGCATGGGTACATTTCATCACAACACAAAATAATTAGCATTTGGAGATCTATTTTCCTTTGGAAAATTGATGTCTAAAAACCCATATATAACTGACACTGGCAAACGATGCAAACGCTATTATGCAATTTAATTTGACGTCACAAAAAAACAGCAAAAGCTCAGACTGCAAATTGAATTGATTTCATGTATGGCCAAATTTATTTGTACTTTCACTTTAATCATAAAGCGTAATATCTATTTAAAGTGATTACTTAATACTGCAGCTGAAATAAATTTATTGGGGCTGCAGTACAAAGCAAACGTAAGGTTTAGAAGAGTATTTAAAAAAAATAAAATAAATAAAAACAGGAGATTTGACCAAAACAAAATAAATCATAAAGACAAAAACAGAGACAACTGATCAAAATACCTAAACTCATACATTGTTATAGGCACTCCTCAAACGAATTGCTGTCATAATGCTGATGTGTTTTTCTGATTGGACCTTTTTCAACAGTCACTGTGTATATGACCCTAGCACAAGTGGTGACCGGCGGTGAGGGAAGGAATTTCCGCTTACATCAAGACCAAAGGACATGTCAGCTGGAGGACGATGTCACCCTGAATCAGGGTTGACCTGTCAAAGTGACCTAAATGTATTGTGTCATTGTCAAAGATGAAATAAATATGCAAGAGAGAAACAAACCCCAAGAGATTACTTGCTGGATAATACGCGACCTGGGGAAACATCAGTCTAAACTGATTTAATGAATTAATTCATTATATTTAGGAGATTATGCATTTAGCTTTGATAGTGTACTCTTTTGTGGATAGCAGTCAAGTGTTTGAATTAGATGCCGTCTTCTGGACTGGAGCAGTGATAGTAGGCCATCTAAAACAAAATGAAAACAAGCCTCTCTAGCTTGTAAATAGTGTAGAGGATGTGTTTCGAGTAGTTTTTGAACTTTTTATTTAAAGTTCTTTTTAAGATTATTTATTAAATTGGTTTATTGTTGTTTTTTATCTGTCAGTTACAATTTATGACAGTAAACCTAACTTTATATTAACTAATTAATTACTAATCACTAATTAAGCTTTATTAGTGACGATTAAGTATTGCATTAGCTATTATTATTGCTATTTATATAATTACGATTATTATTGGTAACAGTACTAGTATTTGTGAATATTATTGCTAAAATTAACATGTATGTAGTACTTTTGACATTTGTTTCAATTGATGAAAATTTAATGCAGCACTTGCATAAAAATGCTCTGTTCACCCATACAGGGGCGCTTCTAACAAAAAAAAAACAAGGCAAGCCCTGCCTCCACACACATTACAACACGAAATCAGACACAGCAAACCCATTTTGCAAAAAAAACCCCCCAAAAAAACAGCAAAACAATTCAGTATATTTTTTTGCATGAAAATTTGCTTTGTTTTATCAGATTGGTTCTGATGAAGTAATAGTTATCACAAACCCCAGAGTCGACAAGTGTACATTACTTCAAAAGCAACAAGCAAACTTGGAACGACTTGGAATTCAGTGCTAAAAGGCAACCCCCCCAAATCAGACATCAGCTACAATATCCTTTTTTTTTTTTTTTTTTTTTATTGTCAACAAGTCAGCGGGGCACCAATTCTGCAGTGAAAGGAAATATAAATAAACAATGGAAAACTGATTTGGCATCTGATGAATGACTTTTTTCTGTTCTTTTGTCACTCCCTATGGTATACAGCCATGGACAAAGAATTGTATATCTCATTTGATAAACCACCACTGTATCAAGTGTCCATCATTAGAAAACTAGTGCAATTTGTGGCAACATGGGATACCAAATTAAATGAAATCATGAAAATCATTTTTGTGGAGTGCATGCGGAAACAATTTCCATAATAAAGACAATTTTTATTTTAATTTATTTGGTGAGAAGTCCTTCTTTGCCCTGCTCTCTCCACATCCAAACAGCTTTTTATACCATGCACCAAGTTTTTATGGTGCATCCTTGTATTCATGTGTTAAAAATCCATCTAACTTTTGCAAGATTTCAGTGTTACTGTATCGTAAGTATAAAAAATTTGTGATTTTTCATTTAATTTTAAATGACCGTCTCGAGCTTTAGATTACACCATCTCCAGCTGCTTTGCCATAGTTGCTTTTATAGCTAACAGAAAAAGACTGAGCCGATTTGAAGTGTCCTTTTGAGTGCTGAGTAAGGCTTTGATGAAAAAGAGCATATGTGCTCTGTTAGCTTCCTGTGATTAAATGAAAGTCTACAACCAATCTGCGTCTCAGACAGTTTTTCATTTTAAGAGTGATTTCTGTAAATGACAGGCGGTACAGTGGTTTCCACTCTGAAGCCCTTCATTAGAGGCAGCTTCCTCACACCAGTCTTTGGTTTGGTTCAAAGGTCAAGCCACCTAAAGCTTGCTTGTTTTGCTCCCCATGGTTAGATTTGGCCTTTCACACATGTGCGTCATTACTCATAGCTTGGCCCCAAAACACATTCCTGGCCACATGTTAGCTGGATTAGATTTAGTGCTGTGAAGTGGGATTCTTTTTTTTTTTATTTGGAAAGGGGGGTGAAAAAAAAGTTTTAAAATGTTGGTTTGTGTCGCACTTGGAAACCAATGCCATATGTTTATGGCTCCACTTTTAGCTTTTAATAATCAGTTGTGTTGTTAGGAGGAGATGGGAGGAACCAAAATAAAGTTAACAAACAACAGCAACACTTACACATGTGTGTTGAAGTGATTTAGTGTGAGAATGCTAGAAAGTAGAGCGATATCTACAAAAACCTACCAGGAGCAAAACCTCTGGCTATTATCAGCTCATCATTTAGAGATGCACAATAAACCATTGTTATCAAGGCGCACTCTAAACATCATGTGGGAGAAACCACTGCTTTTATGCGTCACAAACTCTTGGTTCTTGGGAAGTACTTGTAAATGTATGGCATGAAGTTTCTTTGTGGCTAAAGAAGCATGTGCAATAAGTTTGCGAAAGTGCTCCGAGTTATATTTCTTGTTAGGAAAATATACAGAGCTGCCAAAGTATTAAAGAAAATGTTGGTTTGGAATTTGAAAGCTTATCAAACTGCTGGACGGTGCTTTCCATGTCTGCCCGAGGGTCATGGCTTGAGGCTACTTTGGCTTCTTTAGCAGTCATGCGTTCCCGTCATGCATGACGGTTAGAGAAGTCTGGCCCAAAGCTCAGTGAGTAAGCCATGTTGTGCAAAATCTATGCAAACATCAATTTTAAAAGCTATCAGACCTTTTTTTTTAATCAAAGAGAAAAACATTTAAGAGGGAAACAAATAAAATAAAGAAAATCCTACAGTGGGCAATACCCACCCCAAAAAAACAACAACAACAAAACATCCTTATTATGAAATCAGAGCTTGAGAAGATATTTAATATAATTATATCAGTTTGATAGTCTTAATATGTCTGCATGTGTTTTAATTTCAGGAGTCATCCCTGTAGTCTGAGATTATTATTACAAGGTGTTTTCTGAACTTCTGAGTGCCAGTAAGGTCAATTGCTCTCAGTGGGATGTAAATTGACTGTGAGTTAAGATGTTAAATTATACATTTTCTTTCAAGTTCCACACGCCACAGGTGATGGAACCCTGTTGTTGCAGTTAAGATTTATTTTATTTTGCCTCTTTAATAAATGTCCTGTAACTGACCAGTGCTAGTTATGTTCAATAAAACAATAAATCAATAAGTTTCCAAATACATTTTACTTGACAACACAAAATACAATTATTTATTTCATAAGTTATCACTGTCATACACAGTTATTTTCCAGGTGATCCCAGCAACATATTTCCAAAAAAAAAAAAGCTGCAATAGACAATGTTTACCACTATTTTACATAACACTGTAACCTGAGGGGAGTAGTTGTTTTGAGAAGGACATACTACCCTAAACTGACTAAATACAAAATTAGAACTGCTAAACAGTGTGGAATCTCTTTTGTCTTATCAACCATTTTATAAGGAAACCAGCAGGTTGAGACTCTGCTACAAAAACAATTCAAGTGAAATTGCAGTATATTAAACTGTATTATTATCCAGCTGTTATGTTAACAGGTTCATGTGAAAATATCATGCTGACATGCTGCATAGACTTCCAACAAATGGTTTTCAACATCAGTGGATCCAAACCTTTTGTACTTCACATTTCTCCCTCTTGTCCTCTACCTACCTTGAAACCTTGCGCACACCTGAAAGAGTTAGCGTTGTATTTAATTTATCTGTAAAACAGTTGAAAAATTTAAATAGAAAATTTAATTAATTTGTTTATTTCTGGAGTGGAATTGCAATAAAGATTAAAATAAAATCATGCAGGACTAAGGTTATTTATCTGACAAAACTATGAAAATGAATACACAGGATCACAACATCCAAGATAAAGACATGACGCATCTTGAAAAAGGGGTCAATGTGTAAGCATCAGCTTAGAAAGGCACAACCCTCCCTCAAATCATACTCTTTATTTTTCAAAAATAAAAATTAAAGAATGTTAAGAATAAATGTCAATACTCATTTGAGAAAGTTTTGACAAAGAGGTGAAGTCTCCTCTCAAAATCCTGTTAGCTCAGTCTATAAAGGACTCAAACTGTGGAACTATCTCCCCCCTGGCCTTAAACAACAGACTGATACAAATATGAATTGAAAGCGTCGGAGTCATGACCAATTTGTTCACGCAACATTAATTAATGAAATATCTCTTTGATTGCACTGTTCATTTAAAAAAATAATTTTCAAGCTTTAGTATAATTGTGATTTTGTCCTAAAAGCCCCCTATGGAATGGTGTTGAAAACTAGCACTTGTGCTAACACACCCAAGCAGTACATCTGGTTGCCCAATGTATGTGTTATGTCCCTATCAAATAAATGAAGAAAAAAAAGTAGAACATCTTGTTTTTTGACAAATATAACCTTTATACAATGTCCTACTAAATTATTCTCCAAAATAAAGCAACTTGAAAATAGGTGAGTATATTGCAGCTGATCTCCTCTAAAATAAAATCTGAACTCCGACAACTATGGTAAATCCTAATTTCCATCTAAAACACATTACTAGAAGAAGGACCAGGCAGAGAGTAACTGGACTTTTTTCATCCGCAGCTCCTTGTGTTTGGTTTCATTCAGTGTCTGGCCTTGAGTTTGCACATACTGTTTGATCTTGGATGATGCATCTACCTGTTGGCCTCATCCTTTATATTCTCTGTGTCCACAGGGATTGCCATTTTGATTCAAATTGCATGGTACTATGGTTAGTATTTTCTTTTGTTGTTGCTTCTTTTGTTTTCCTTTTATATTTACTTTGTTTCCATTTTTTTAATTATGCACAACATATATTGAAAGCAGCCCTTTGGTGCCTCTCAGCACAACAGATTTTGGTGCAACAAAATCTCAAGATTTTCCTTACAGAATTTTTAAAGGAGCATAGTGCAAGTTCCTGAATTTATGGCGAAGTTTGCCCCCTCAGGCAACAAGCTGAAATGACACCAGTGTTCTACATGAGCATGGGAGAAGAGAAAAAGTATCTGCCACTGCAACTGAACAGGTATTTTCTTTATAGGTGTATAGGTGTCTTCTGAGGTAAGAAAGTTGTAAATATTCAAGTTAGCCTCTGTTCTCTCGCTAGTGCGTCAATGGCGGCAGAGACTCAACAAAGTAGCCAGGTGAACCAGAGCATGCTGCGCTTCACACCTATTTGCGCAACCAAAGTATACGACCCAAATCACTCTCTCATTAGGCTGTAGAGGCAACTGCAGTAAAATGAGGAAAAGTAATTTTACACATCGGGCAATTGTTAAGGCGTGTATGGGACATAAAAAAACAGTTAAACTTTAAACTTGTGCATTGCTCTTTTAAATCATATTTATTATTATTATTATTATTATTATTATTGTTATTATTATTATTATTATTATTATTATTATTATTATTATTATTAATATCATTATTGTGCAACGTTCCTTATGAAACCCTTTTGACATTAAAACTAGGGTCGGCGATTTTTCCAGAAGTTTCCCCAAGTCCCTTTTTGAATAACTGCGCATGTAGAATACTGTATTACCTGCTCTTCCATTGTGTGAAAAAAAATCTCCCAAATGCGCTCTGGTCTTATTTCTTTCTACTGAGTTAGGAGCAACCTTGTAGTGTGACATTTATTGAGCCATTTATTTGTTTCTGCTTTTATTTTCAATTATTTGAGTTTTAGTCCTCCGTAGTTGGGCCACCTCCTTTTTTGGCACTAATTGAGAAACGTTAACTTAAGTTTGTCATTTGCAATATTTTTTTTGTGCAGTTAACCATAACAAAAACCTGTGCTTTAAGATAAATAAAGCACAGGGTTTTTAAGATATATCAAAAATGATATTGAGTATCTGGTGTTCATATCGAGTTTGAAATTTTAGTATTGTGACAACTCTACACTGGCCATTTTGGCCTAAAAAGTTAAATGATCTGTAAATATATGAATTACCCAAAATGATCAATAATTAATCAGAAATGAGAGAAAAATTCCACTTCAACCATTTGGGAAAGTGAGATAAGCACATCTAAACATAACGTACCATTAGATTAAATAGCTTTGTTTTTGGGTCACGGTTGCTTTATTTGAAGATTAATACATTTTGCAGCGGTGGCATGATTTTCTGAGTATATGGTGTTCCTGAGTTGTGAGACTAATACCTATAAACTTTTCAACTTTTTCAGCATGGCATTTAGCTGGAGATTAAATTGCACATATGCATGGAAAAGCAATTGTGGAATGTTATTTGCTGAAAGCAGCGTATTTTCCTATGCCATTCAAATGCAAAACAGACATGCTTTGTTTATTGGTTGCAAGAATATTGTTATTATTGGACCTTATTTAAAAGATAATGCAAAGTGCTGCCTGGAAGTTGAACGAGGAAAAAACATGCAACAAGCAAGTTAGAATGTATTGCATATACCTTCCCTGAGCTTTCCTATATCTCTGGATATATTAATTACATTGTATTTTACATAATATATAAATATATATATATATATTGTTTTTGAATAAATAACTATATTTATCATGTTGAAGTATTTGTCCACGATCTTTTTGAGTGCACTCAACCTCATCGTACTATTGAAACACATCACCCAGTAAGGTGTGCTTCTTTAATTCCTGTCATTTAGCTGCTCCGTTACCAAGTAACATGATTCAATCCTTTTCTTTTTCCTTTTTTAGATGTGACATGATAATAGTAATAATAAGAATAATTTCTCTTTCAAATCATTCACCCCAGCGACACTCCAGGGACAAGCAGATATAGACAATGGATGGACTAAAGCACTGACCCGATCTGCTCAGATGTTAACATGAGAAGAGATACGAGGTCTAAAAATGTGGGCATGGATTAACTGCTTTCCTCAGAGCATTCATAAAGACCACTAAGCTCACACAAAGAACTTAAATACAAAGATTTAGAAAATAATTTTTCAGCAGATGATATATACGTGGACATTTTTTTTTATCCAGTCTAAACAGTTCTGAAAGTTGTCATCCTAAATCAAAAATAAGAAAAAAAATATTTTAAGCAGATATAATTCTCCAATTTGAACTCGATATCATAATCTCTTATTCTTCTAGTTCGCAATTAGAAATTATTAGAGATAATTGTTAGATTTCATACTTATTTTATTATAATACAGTAAATGTGTTAAATTATATTTAATTGTCTCTTTTCACTCAATCCTTCCTATTAGTCTTAGAAATATTAATTTATTCATTTTGTCCTATTCATGTTATTTTTCCCTCTCTTTAACACTAACACACGAGTCATAGTATCCTCAAAACAAGACGCAACCTCCCCTGAAATCTAAACACAACATTAGTCAAGGTGCCAAGAGGGAGGAAGCAAGGGAAACGAAGAGATCTCATCCAATTTTGCTTTGCTAGCCACTGCAGCCAAAACCCTCATTTACTGTAAAAACTTCAGGCTGCCAAACGCTTGAGTGCAAATCAAATAGCCCAGTGCTGCAGACACTAAAAACGCATCAAAATGTTGGCTCTTTGGCCAATTCACGTTTGGCCTATAATGAGCACAGATGGTGGAAGATTTTTTTCTTCTTGTTTTTAATTTATTTACATGGTGTGCACACATACTTATTCCTTCATAAAAATGCTTTCTGTGAGAAAAAGACAATTTACATAAAAAAATTGACACAGTGATGAAAAGTTCTTATGATTATCTTAGTGGAAAAATGAACAACAATTTAAAGAGGTAACTGTCTTTTGAAAAATGTTTGAGATGGTGACGAGATGAAGTGGTGGGTTGATTGAATTATTTTTTATTTTTTAATTAACAGAAAAAACTCCTGCAACCATTATTTTGTTGACAAGACACAGGGCTTGTTTGGACTGGGCATTAACATGTGTCCTAACCGGTTCAGATAAAAGTAAGCAGCATTAAAAAAACGACCACTCAAACTTGCCAAAAAATATATTTTTGGAGTTCTTAGAAATAAGTGCAAATCAACACATAGTGATGTTGCTTTTTAAGGCTGTCAGCTGAGAATCAAGCAACAACCAGGAAGTAAAAAAAAGTGTGCTGATGTTTTTCTAACATCAAAAATTACTCCATACACTTAATCTGTGTTTTAATCAAACAATAACTACTGAGTTTCAGACAACTGCTATTGTTGTCAATGCTGCAAAACTCTTGATGAACTTAATGAGGTGGTCAAACACATACAATATGAGAAAAGGAAAATACAACAAATATTGTAAAACAAGTGAAGTGAAGATTTCATTTAATAAGTAGCCAGAAAGTAAACTACAAATATTTCATTTATCAGCATCCTCAGATGAGTGAAGCATCTACATAGTTTAGAATGGGAGTGTGTAATGGTTTCATTGGCTCATTGCAGGGGTAACTGAATCTCGTAGCAAAATGTTTAAACATGTCCAAAATATCCTAGCCTATGTGGTAGGCACATAGCATATGCAATAGCGTTCAATATGTTGCAACATGATGCTGGAGTGTTATTTTCCCACAGATGTTTCATCTGGCGCTATTAAAAACAGAGAAGACATGCAATAAACAAAGCCCAATTTCAGCATATGTTTTGAGGCTAAAACATGGGCAATGAGTTGTCGCCTTGAAATAGCCATAAAAAGACTAAAGTTAAGGAAACTCTGGAGCCATGTCATTACTTTTTTCTGTCAAGATCTTGAAATCTAGGCCAATCATCATAAAGTTTACAAGCAGAAAGTCTAAACTTGTTGTAGAATGACTTGCTTGTCATCGAGGTTCAGCTTAAAAGGCTTTATTTAAAATCATGTTTTTTTTAGTTTAAAGGGGCCATGACAACAAATTTCATTTTTCTGAGGTTTTGGTGGTATACTATGATCTGTTGTGCACTGATTAGGCAGTATGAATGTCTAAAGTGAATTCCAAAGGACTTGCTCAGAGGCAGTCAGCTTTGTTGCTTTGCCCAAAAACAGTCGGATCAGAAAACAAGTTATATTTCTACACGGGTTGTCTTGTCACGTAAATCATATTCTCCAGTCAGAGCACACCATCAAGCAAACAGCCTTCCCCCCTCACCTCCTATTTCCCCCTCTCCTCCTCCCGCCAGCTCAGACACCGGCTGTAAGTGGTGCTAGCATGTCTGACTGCGCCAGATCCACTGAGCTATATTATACACTGGAGTGCTGATTTTGCTGAAAAACTGAAGTCACTGGCCGCCATCTTGCTACTCCCTACTCTCACAGAATCCCATAAGATTTGGTTGTAACAACAAGCAGTTTTCTGGCTGTGTGAAAACGTTTCACAGGTAATTCTACAGTCAGTGGATGTACTAACACTATCAACTACTAGGAAATTAGGTGCTGAAATATTTTACATGTTATTCATATTAAATATATATATATATATGTATATATAAGTATGTGTATATGTATATATGTATATATATGTATACACATATGTAAATATGTTTTTGTATATTGTTATTTATATATTTATAAATGTTAAACATATATATTTAAATAAATAAAATGCAAAATATTTTAGCACATGACTTTCTCAGTACTTGATATTTTTAGAACATAACATAAAAGTATATGGCATTTGACATTTTAAAAGTCTTAAGCCCGCCCTGAACATGAGAAAATCCTCGTTATTCGATGCTGTAGTGCACATATTCCCTAGTTACTGGAGGAAAATAGGGAGTACCAATATGGCGGCTGGTGGCTTCAAAGCGACTTGTTCTAACAGACGGTGATTAGCACTCCAGTGTATTATATAGCTCAGTGGCCAGAAAAGCCTCCCTGTATCGGCTCGAACAGGAGGCAGTCACAATATCCCATAATCATCCTCAACCTAACTTCACAGTGGTTACTAAAAAGATAAGCTGATATATCAGACAATGGTCTAAACTGCATGAATTGTCCACTTACTCCCAGAGGACGGGAGAATCACAGAAGAGTGGCTGAAGTTCATTTATGGGGACTTTACTGAAGACTGTTTCCTGTGGGGGGATTTAGGTAGTGGTTTTCGAACAAAAAAAAAAAAACGTGTTTAGGATACAGAATACTAAGTAATGCATATGCAGACAGAACCCTTTGGTAGCCAGAGTAACATATCTGTAAACCAGTACATTGATGTAGATCATCTCTGACGATACGTCACAACCTGGGTAAAAAAAAAAAAAAAAAAAAAAAAGTGTACTTCAGGGAATTCTGTCCACATGCTTTTGGTGTTCTGAATAGGAAAGAAGGTCAAAAGATAATCATATCTTTTATTAATCTGTTTCAGTAAATTCTGTTTGGTATCTTCAGCGATTGGCTCAGACTTCATCAGACATACACAACAGAGATGATGCAGAGGTAAAAGTGTCTTTTCTGTACACAAACTGGTATTTGTAAAAGAAATACGGCACAGTTGTATTGTGCACATTCTTATTGTGCACACTCTTCAGACCATGAATATATGCATTTTTGGAGTATAATAAGCCTCATATGGGAAGGTGAAAAGTAAAAAATGCACCGAAAACAATTTTTTTCAAGTTAATATTTTTCTTTGGTTTTATGATTCATAAAAGGAACATTTTATTGTTTTTTTATTGTATTAAGCAAAAATTAGGGTTACAGTGAATAAACAATACCTTAATGGAAAATTAAACAATTCATGAACAGGGCTGTTGTCATGATTTCCTGTGCAACTGCCACAATCAGTTTGATGCTTAACGAATGGTACACATTGGGTAGTTTGAGGCTTTTGGAGTTTCTTAATGCTTGAAAGGAAATACAAAAGAGCATTTGCAAGATAATATTGGATATACGATTAATGTTCTTGATACAGAAGATATGACTAAAGTCAGCTGTGACTTTAAAACCCAAACTTTCTGTATTTTGTATTGTTAAAATGTCTCCTGTATAACAAAATGTTTTAAGATTTAGACTGTTTTACACCTATCTACTTTATCTCTCAAGCTGGTGAGAAAGAAACATGTTATTTTTGAATGTTGCAAAAACAGCTTCAGGAAATGCTCAGCGATAACATTAAAACACAGCATAGAGTGATGTAAATTAAGATAGCTTTTACTCACTTTTCTTAACTACTACATTAAACATAATCCAACATAAGATGACTGAAATATGACGTCTCAAAAACGGTTCTGTGGCCTAGCCTTCTTACTTCTGGGTAGATTTATCTAAGTCAGATGTTAAAGGGAGACTTTATCAAGTTTGAAGCTGAGCAAAGCAAACAAAAAATAATATAAAAATATGATCCATTAATGTGTAGTATACACATTTCTGTAACTTACCGGTAAATAAATAACCTTATAGTTGCTTATAATGGGAGCTAATTGCATTGTGCATATTGAGAACACAAAATGGTCTAAAGAAAACTCAGTACCATCACTGACCTGTACCATGTGTCTTCTATGAGTCTGAATGCCTGCCCATAATATTCTTGCAAGACATTATGACTGAAGTGGACATTAAAATTAATTTCAGTTCATTCCCTGTTGAGACAGGGCAGAGCCTTTAGATAAACTGTCTCTTTTCATTAAAGATATTGAGCAGTTCAAACGTTTAGCCCATTATTACCTTTGAAAGAGTACATATTCACAGAGTAATAGGATTGTGGAACAAAGCTTTTGAATTATTATTAGCACCAACTAAGCTGTGTGCTGAATGGTCTTCATACTTACCGTGAACCCCTGGTATGAAAGTAGTATTATAAAGTATTTAACACTAGGAGAATCGTGCATGGACTACAATTACTATAAGAGAAGGATTAGAGAAATAATGACTTACATTCAAATAACATAAGAATGAATTACATGAAATAAATCAAATGTGTGAAGAGTGAGTGCAGGAAACCATACTACATGTATTATTACCACATTACTTTTACCTCCTGTAGCAATAATAATAATAAATTATTATTAATAGTAGTAGTATTAGTATTGTTTCTGCTGCATGTCTCTGGCAGACAAAATGTTGTTGTCTCAGAAACATGAGATATAAAATTACTTTAACGACTTTTAAAGTTACAGGGTCTTTCATTTGTTTTGTGATTGGATACTTTAAAGATTTTTAGGCTTTATTTTCTAACATATGGTGATATATCCCCTTTAAGTAATGAACATACTCCTCAAAAGTCTATGTAGATCAAATTCCATGGGTTGTTCAGGTTTAACAAGGCAGATAATAGCATTACTTTGGTGAAGGTGATTTTAATTAGCATATACTGATGCCCACCTGCATGCACACACAAACCGACAGCCACAATACTACCCTCCCTTTTCTCACTGTCACATTACTTCTCCCTCCTCTCCTCACTCCATCCAGCTAACCCAGCAAATGTTTAAATTTCACGACCAAGTAAGCAAGATTAATTAAAATGATAATCTACAGGCTGAATATATTTCACAGTTAGCCAGGCGGCTGTTAAGAATTGCTCTGTGGAGTTTTAAAGTCAAAAGTAAAGTGTTGACCTATTCGTCTGCATCACTGAAAAAGTCATTACCCCAATTAAGAACATGCAGACAATAAAATCCTCATTGCATGCAAAGCACTTAACACTATAATATAGTTCATTAATTAAATGTATGGTAATTAGAGAAAAAGCATGGTTAGATTTATGTTAGCTGTGAATGTTTAATGTGAATAGCTTTAAATGTAGACATTTGGCTCAAAGAGTGATTAAATGAGTCTGTTTAATTGAAAAAAAAAAAATAGTTCCATAGTGGTTTTAGATGACAATAAATATCTTAATTTTTATCAACTCTGCTTTTTGACATTCAACATTTCAGTCAGTTCATTGATAGAAACAGAAAATCTAAAGGTATGTACCAATCTTACCACCCTGTTTACATAACATGTTAAATTATGCCAAAAAAAAGGTAGGAAAAAACTAAAAGTGAAAAAGAAAAGGAGAGAAAAAAGTTTGGAAAACCAAACACATTGAAAGTTAATACTTGATATACACAAATATGGTATTTATTTAACTGCATTTTTTTTGATTCAGTGGATAAATTCTCTAAAATGTAAATTACTGTTTCACAATAGCCACAAAGTTCATTGCCTAGGTAGCTAGACATCTTATCTCTGTTGAAAACCTTTGTTTGATCTATCTTTTTTATATCATCACTGAACTGAACTGGGAAACCATGGCACTAATATGTAATGCTCTGAAAAAAGTCTGTTCCCCAAGTGTTACCATTAAAAGATTGCATAGCAATATGTAAATTAATGTCTGCACTTGTGAGCATTAGAGCACAGGTACAGGTAGAAAACGGCACTTCATTTGTTGAATAAGAATGCATTGTGAGCAAAAAAGGCCCACACAGAAAATCTATGGTACATATGCCTGAATCAATCAGCCAGTCTTTATGAATAGGGAAATGTTCCTACCCAACAAAGAGGATGTTACAACTTCCATATCTAATCCTATGTACACAAGTCATTCAGTACCTCACTTAGGTAGTAAGAAAAAGGGTTGGATTGAAAAGGGAAGTTGAATTCAGTTTGACCCAGGATCAAGAGATTTCTCAAAACATCTGATCCTAAAAGAGAGGTGTAAACATCATTTCACTTTTGTAAACTTTGCATTAGGCACGCTTTTACATACACATAAATAGCTTTTCAACGTGAAGAATAGGTCGAATAACAACAGTAACAGTTTTTGTTATGACCAACGTGATTTACAGGGTGCCACATTTTAAAGGATGAGGACAAGTCCTAAAACTGTATCTATCAGTTGCACCCTCAATTAATTTTCTGTTTATTGGTAGCAGACGGGGACAGAATGGCAGAGAAACCAGCAAATGAAAGGAGAAATCCAGGCAGCTTATATCCAGTAAGGAGACAGAGAAGGCATGAAGAGCAGGTGTAGGTAGTCATGCGATTGTGGGAGACGGAGGTAGAGAGGGTGAAGGGGTGATGGGGTGATAGACGGAGCACAAAGAGAGGAAATAGAGGAAGAAATCCTACAGACACTAATATCAAAATGATACAGACAGAACTAACAGAATCTACTAACTAAATTCACAGGGTAAAAAAAAAAAAACACTAAAGGGTAATAAACCAAAGAGGGCACGTTTTTAGGAACTAAAGACCACCAGCACACACCCACAAATGCTTTTTTATTGCATTTTTTTAATAAGGACCACCTTCGATTTAAACAAGAGAGTGAAATATAACATAATCTCATCCAAACCTGGACGGAAAAAATCTATATTAAATACAGATTATTTAAAGCATGGTTTGTTTTTAAAACTTTACTCTGAAATTTTGAGAACAGATGAAGTGTGAGCAGTGTTATTAGTGTCAGCAGTGTAACCTTTTTTAAAAGCCCTCTCATGGAATGCTATTGGAATTGTTTTAATTTGACAGGACTTACTTTTGTTTGGTCACTGTTGTGGCAGGATGGACTGTCAATAGTTTACCAAATGTAAATTGTGGTTGCATGTAATCAGGTATGAGTAAGATTCTAAATAGTCACAACCTCTGCACAGAACAAAGATAAAACAAAATTACACCAAATACCTTTCGATTCCATTCAATATAACATTGATTCTGCACTTTATCCTCTATAATCCAAAACTCTGAATTTTACTTTCTTAATACTCCTTTGCAGATTCTTTATATCTGCTGCAACACAGCTAGGCTTGTTATTATACTGAGGGTGTCTCTCCTCTACCATGTCTGATCAAAACATTGGTTGTCTTCACTGTTCCCTGGATGTCAGATAATCCTCTTAAGAAATAACCGAAAGCCCAAAGTTGGGAATTTCTCTCATAAGTTACTTTCCGATGACATAAACAACAAGCATCACATAGTGGTGGTACATAAGTCTCACATCCCGATATGGGGGAGATGAATACGATTTTCATCAATGGTCCTAAATCAGTGTCAATTAATGGCTAAAACAGTGTAATCTCTCAGGGGGTTTATACTTGAGTCTCTATTCATGTGTGCATATCTGTGCTTAGTGGACTGCATGTGCACCGGTCTTGATATCACCATGCTTCATTTATCTGCCATTAGCAGAATTAATGACAATGGGTTTCTGCCAGGGAGAGAATATGGCCCCTATCTAAAATAATGGTACAATAAACAGCTCTGTGAGCAACTGAAAAGTTCCTGAGAGCTGAGGCTGCTGAACAATAGTGGTGTGAGAAGGGGACGTAAATGAGGATTAGAATTAGACAGATGCTGAGTATTAAAAAACAAAATGTGCTGGAGAAAAGTAACTGATATCTCTGGCTGAGTGACAAATGAGGCTGAAGAGATGGAGAGGCAGAGACGCAGAAGCTATAGTTCTAAATCTGGATCAAAATAAAAAAAAGACTGCCTGTCAGGTTTGGTTTGGTTGTAGCAGGACCCGAGTACAGACAAGAGCTTGGGAGCTGCATGATGAGGTGAAGAAGTAATATTTATTAATAAACCAAATGGAAAAACTCACAGGCAGGGTAGGACGATTAGAAAAACTGCAACAAGGCATAACAGAGGAGAGAAAACCAGCAGTTTGAATAGTATAGGAGACAGAGGAAAAGGCACGTGTAAGTAATTAGCACAGGTGAATGAAATGACAGTGATTAGGCTGAGGGAACGAGATAGAGACATTATGTGACACGGAAAGGAGGAAAACAGAACCTAATAAAAGAATGCATTTCATTTAACAGCGCCTTTCTGGACACTCAAGGTCAATTTACAGAAAATAAAAATGCAAAAATACAAATACAAGAATACTAAACCATAATGAATAAACAGACCATGACAAAATAAACTCACTAACTGAACTAAAGACAGGGAGACAGGAAAATAAGGATTTAACCTAAAAATTAACAACTAGTTAAACCTATAATGAAGAGAACTAAATAATGACGGGAAAAAACAGAATCAACAGACTTAATAAATAATCCTAAATACATGAAAAACAGAACGATTGAAAAAGGATTCTTTGAAGACACATGTTTTATGAATAATCAATAACGGGGAAAAGTGTGTATGATATACCAATTAATGTACATTTCACAACAAAAAAAATTATAATTGTTCCTTTGGTCGGGTTGTTTTTTTTTTTTTTTTTTTTTTTTTTTTAAGATGTGCCTACAAAGAAGAAAACTGCATTCTTGTTCCTTTGGGCAATGCTCCACAGATCTTCTGGCTATCACATTGCACTCACTAGCCAAGGCCCTTTTACACCAGATTAGGATCATAACAAGTCCTTAAAAATAAGCCAGCATGTCGATGGTTTCTGTAGGTCTTCTGGGGCGTGTCAAGAATACAGTGCCGTCCCATTACAAGTGATGGCTAACAGTTCCATTCGCTGTTTTTGAACATGCAAAATCTTCCATATGAGATCTTGTTGGTTTGTCATCATTGACTATATCTGGGTCATAGGTGTTGCATAAAGAACCCTGTAACTAGCTGTGGTTGCTTATTTTATGACTTCATATCGCAAGTCATCTGATAATGTGAAGGTGAATTGTCTATACCGGCCCGATTCCAAGGATACAACCTAATTATGCGCACACAGTCTGGCAGTGCTCCTTTTGGTGTCATGGCTTCTATGCTCACAGAATTCTGACACTGTTTTGCTAAGAACAATCCACAATCTTGACACCAAAGACACACAGACACATGCACAGAGAGATTAGTTTGCACTGTATTTCCTGTGGTAAGGCTCCCATCTAAGAAGACGTGTCTATACTTCAAATCGTGCGTATTGTCTGGAGGCTTGGAGATCGAAGGATATTTGGTTTTTTTTCAGGCTACAGTTCAAATGCAGAATGTGTTCATGATAGTTTCAAAGACAAGCCTTGGCAATGTATTAAGTGTATAAGGAGACAGCATGACGAGGAGAAGGGAAAAGGTGCAAGTGGTTTCTCACAGGGGTCTATAATTTTATTTTACAGTCGTCAAAGTGAGATTCATTCAAAAAAATATAGAATTCACAATCTTGGTGTGATCAGCTTATAGTGATGAAACCTCACCATGTATCCTCTTATGTAGCTGATAAACACCACAAGTTATAAACCTTGCAGTGGTGGATAAACATCCACCACTGTACGGAAACGTACGGAGCCCCTAAAGGGACATGGAGGAAAAAAAAACTATTGCGAGATCTCGCAATAATTATTGCGAGATCTCGCAATAGTTTTGCGAGATCTCGCAATAACTATTGCGAGATCTCGCAAAAGGTTTTCCTACGTCATATATATATATATATATATATATATATATATATATATAATAAGGTCTGATGCCTTCACGGAGTAGATGCAAGTTTGGAGAGACTAAGTCACAAAAACTTGGACGTGTAGACCTGTATCTCTCTGTCTTAGAAAAATAACATTATAATATAAACGATATATTTTAATCTTACTTGTGAAAGGTTAGCCCTCGAGCCCTGATGTCAATAGTCCGTCGATTTAAACAAAAATACGCCGCCCAGTGCTGAGGTATCATTAGTGTGTTCAGCTTGAATCAGCAGGTTAGGGTAGCAGGTTGACTGCCCCAAGATGGCGGCCGTAATTCCTACGCCGCGACAGTCAGTGCGGGGTCTACTCTTATATTATGTCTATGGTTTTATCCTTTTTACTTTGCACCTCCGCTGTTGTGTGTCTGTTTTACGTCCGGTTCACTGAAGTAGGAAAACTTTTTCTTTTAATCTTTTAAAATGTCTCTCACTAATGTCAAGTCCATGTCTGTAGCCAAGTACGGATTTAATGTCTTTATATGTCAGGCCAGTACTAAAATAGAAATCAATAAACTTCTCCCATGGATGACGTGTTTGCGCCTCCATTGTTTTGTGTCTGTTTACAACTTCTTTTTCTATTTAATGGCGGTTGGCAAACAACTATGTGGTGACTAACCAGTAATGAGTGTGGATCAGGTCATTTGTTTTACTTCCGGTTCGCTGACGTAGGAAAACCTTTTGCGAGATCTCGCAAAACTATTGCGAGATCTTGCAATAATTATTGCAAGATCTCGCAATAGTTTTGCGAGATCTCGCAATAGTTTTTTTTTCCTCCATGTCCCTTTAGGGGCTCCGTAGAAACGTCAATTTCAGGGAATTTCCTCAGATTTTGAAGAAACATTGTAGTGCAGATGTGACTGTTGTAGCAGCAGAATTATGATAGAATGACTAAGAAATCAAAGAGAAGCACATGTTTTTATTCACAATGAAATTAAGTGTTTTTAAATTTGTTGGACTCCAGGGACGTTTAAATGGTATTGGATATCCTGATGCCATATATTCTGGCATAAACAGGATTCTAACAAATACTGTATGTATGTTTATTAATTTAAACTTGTTCACAAAGTCCTTATCACTGAATTCAATGACTGGTGGTTGCTTTAAAATGATACAATAAAGATTTCTTTTCCGTTACCTTTTGTGATAAAAACATAATTTGAGTTATTAAAAAATATAAATTTGTTCCTACTTCAAACTAAATTTTAAACTAAGACACTTACGTCTGAATGATATGGTCTTTTTTTTCTCTCTAAAAATCAAGTTGGGAGCTGTGTCATTGTAGTATTTTAGTTTCATTTTATTATGCTCTTTTTTTGTGTTTTACTTGTTTGGTCAACTATTTGTTGTTTTTAAAGTGCCATATAAATATGGTACGGTATTGCCATGATTTGATTTAGTTTTCTGACCCACATGCACAGAAAACACACAAAGGTTTACCATTTTATTGAATGGATGTGGTGGAGCTCAGGCTTGGTTGCGTCTGAAAAAGGAGAAGGACGATAAGAATGGGGTTGAAATCAATGTAACAGAGGGATGGGTGATTTGAATGTGTACAGTAGCTTACTCTGATCGGAGGAAGGTGAACTGAGGCGGTAATGTTAATCCTGGTAATAAGCGGTTCTGGTGAGCAGATGGTAAGCTTTCCAAAACAGGGGTTCCTTTAGAAGAGAAGAAGGGAACAAAAAAAAAGGTCCTGGTGGCAGCTGTGCCACCTGCTACAGCTCAGCCACGCCTCCCAGCAGAGAGGGCTCACACAACTACACTCAGACCAGGAACATGACAGGTATGGTATGGTACTGATTTTAATAACTGTCCTTGTTCTCTCGTAAAATGGAAATAAAGATAAAGTAGCATTTAGCCACTATTCATCAGTTTTGTGCGTTGCATTTTAAAAAAATCTTATATCTAGATTCAAACCTAAACCCTTCTTACATTTCATATGCTGACTCTGCAGTTGAAGGCAACTAAACCACTGATTGGATCAGATGCATTAGGATAATTCTTTTTAAATAAGTTGTGTCTTTTCACAATTAATCATCTGACTCCATAAAACTATTCCAAATCTAAACTTAAATACGTTAGCTTGAGTTAATGATCAGAATCAATCCAAAAAATTATATTATAGATCTTAAAAACAAAACTATAAATTATAAAGAAACTGTGTAGTAAAATGATACAGTAATTACAGTAATTAGTCTAAGCTCTATATAATATGTGCTTTATATATGAAGTGAAAAATGTTTTAATTTAATTTAAATCTAGCCAGATATCTTGAAAAATATGAATTTTTCATGTTTATTCTGCAATATTTTAGCAAATATCTCTTACATAGCCGGAATGTGCAGACTCCTAAATGACCTTGTGCATTTTAACACTAGGATGTCTCAGGCAGTGCTTTCCTTGTCAGTTCTGCTATCTAATAATTTTTTTTTATATAATTTGTCTACCTGTGCTTCGTTTCCAGGGAGTCATGAAACTGGAATTTATTTTTATCCACAGCTAAATAAATAAGAAACCCTCATTTGAATCATTTGAAACCCTCTGATAGCCTGTCTTCATGTGTTGTAAATATCTAATCTGACCCACTGTAAAATTATTGCGCTCCAATCCCAATGGCACATATCTACATAAATATTATATTTGTGTGGATTTGTATTGTTTCCTATAGTTCAATCATGTGCTTCTGAATAACGCTGTTCAGGACTCCTCTTCTACGCAATTCAGATGAGTCTAAACTTTTCATATACTTGCCTTAAAGTCATTAATTTTTTATAACCCATGTTTGGCCTTTTTTTAATTTCCAAAAGTAGTTAGATACACATCCACCCAAGCCTTGCTTGACAGTAATTGAGATGTGCATTTTGTACTAACTTGTACATTTGTTTACCTTTATACAGGATAATAAGTGTCAAAAGTAGACATGCAGACCTCCGTGAACATATTAAAGTGCATAGCTATGGAAATATTGGAACACAGTGTCAAGGAGCTGTTCTTGCATAGCAGTTTTATATCCCAAGTGAATTCCTCATGAAACACCACAAAAACGCACTGAAATCATTGCATGCTACTGACTCTTATTTTCCTACAACTGAATGAAGAAATGATTTAAGGTCAGCATTGTAAAGATGGTTAGGAGAGATTTGCAGAAAACTTAGGGAAGAGAACTAATTTACATTTAATTCTGTTTTCCATCTTAGCTACATCTAACATGGTAGTAAAAATGTTTTTCTATCTAAAAGTGTTACATGGGAACATGTGTTTATTTATAAATGCAAAAGAAAGAAACATGGAAGCAGGAAGAAGTTATTGTGGCTCATATTATGGAACGGAACAGTGTGCTTTGGTTCCAAGGTGAATGTTATGTATTTATTATACACTTATATAAATGTTGTTTTGTATTTAATGTGAACCATTGGGATATAAATATGAAAATGAAATGCTTTGATGCTAAGTGTAAAGGTTTCACAATTTCACAATATATATTTTTTGAAAAGGTAGAAATAACTAAAAATAAAATTGATGTCTTTGGGACAGAGCAAAATACACATCTGAGGAAAAAGATAAAAATGACATTTGTTAAGGCTGCCGTAGATACATTTCTGTGAAATAGCATTTACCCTCTTACAAATTTCTTCAGCTTTGCTTTTTTTTGTCACACTTACCTGTAACCAGAGTAAATGTGAAAAGTTATTTTCACATTTTAAGCAATGCATTTCCTGCATTCTAGGGAAGTTCAACAACAGATGAGAGACACGCTAAACAGCTATGGGTCTACGAAGGATTACAAAGTCATTTTTAAGGCTTTAGGACTCAGGTCAATCAAAAAGCAAGAGCCATTATTAGAGAACATGGAACATTGATGAATTCTCCCAGAGGCGGCTAGTAGACCCAAATTACACCAAGACTGCATAGATGAAGTATCTAGGACAGAACAGCATTTAAAGAACTTTTGCAAGGTCAAAATGTGGGACACTGATAGAGTCCTATCAAATAAGACTGATTGCTGAAATTCAATCAAAAGCTGTTTCAGCAAGGTATTAGTTTAGGGGACATACCATGCTTTTTTATTGCCTTCATTCTTACATTTAAATCATTCAGTTGTGGTCTATATAAAGTGGAACTGCAATTCTTTGGTCTGAATCCCACATTATTTTTGCCCCACAGCCCCTTCTGAGGTTCGTCAGAAATCAAGTGGTTTTGCTGTGGTCTCTTTAAATGCAAAAGATGCACTTCACACCGTGCACCCCCTCCAGGTTGCAGGGTGCGGCCGCTCCACCCCATTCAGTCATTTCCCTAGTATGCTGGGAGATGGTGTAATGAATAGCGTAATGAATAATTTTCACTTATACACATGGAGCTTTGGCATCCTTAAGATTGGACTACAGAATTCTAGAAGAAAAATTTCAAATAGCAGATTTGCAAAATTGGTAAATTGGAACTCCATGACCTTGCTTAATAGCTTGCTGTGACATACCATCACAACAAATACTGAGGTATTTGTTCATAAAATGTTATAGGTAATAGAGAAACCTCAAATGCTTGAAAAAGTCTGACCCAGATAGAAATATAAAGATATAAATAAATCTAAATGGTCTGCACTCTGAGATACTCCACGTCCACAAGAAAATGTATATAGGGGCTAAACAAGTGGAATCTGGTATGATATGTTCTAATCTCTATACAAACCTTTTAAACTCCAAGACATTCTCCTGAATCAGGGCTGAAAATAACACGATTAAATTTAATTATGTTTTTTTTTTCAGCAATTACAAACTCCATTGAAGGATGCAAACACTTATGCAACCTGTTTGATGCAGGTTTTTATTGTGTTTCCCCTCTAACAGGTTTGCTTGATTTTCAGTTGAATTATACAGCATAATGTAACATTTTCAGAAAAGTTTTACATCACAAAAATCTGGAATTTTGATAGAGATTCCTAGACTTTTGAGACAAACCATTGTCTATGAAACCTTCAGATGCACCTTTTCTTTTTAGTGACCTTCATCAACAGTATTTGTACTAAGCACTGAGCGCTAGTACAGAATTCCTTTACAGTGTTGAGTTCTCAGTAAAAAATATTTTAATTGCTTCTTTGGTTTTAAAGCCTACGCCAACAAAGCCAGTTACAAGTTATAAATGTTATTAGTTTTCTGCTCGTACTGTAGTATGTGCAACTGTGTGTTTCTCTAAGTTTGCATTTAAGTTAGGAGGGGTCAGGTGGGAAAGGCTGCGATTTCACTCTGAAATAGGCCACCAGGTAGGAAGTACACCTTCAGAAGTAGTTTACAATTAAAATCAGGAAAAAATCTACCATTTTCAATTCTGTGGTAAATGTTTAAAGTTGTTTATATCTTATCTCTGCTTGAGAATTCTGCTGCAGTTTGAAAACAGTTTGGCATTGTGATTACAGGTTAGAAAATAGTTTTCATTTGTCACTCCTGGCAGGACAGAACTGAACAAAGATGCTTTGGTGGAAGAAACATTGTACTTTTCTTAAATTCATTGCTCACTGACCCATGCACAGAAGCCAGCACTGTTCCATCAGCTCTTTTCTCACAATGGCTAAATAGCAGTTTGTAGTATAGCAGCCATGCTGTAATAACTCCCCAAAATCAGATGTTCAAAATGGATTTTCTGTTTCAAATATAGTTTGTTGTATTAAAGATTATTATTCGCTTCTGAAATCTTGTTAGAAGTAAGTGCACTGAAAATGCAGACTAAAACTCATCTGCAAATCTTTGCAAATGTTGGACTACTATTATATTACTGTCATTATGCATTTATTAAAAACTCAGCTTTGTGATAAACACTAATGAATAGTTTTCTAAGCACACATCCAAGAAAAAAGTGTTCACTCTCATATTATATAGTTTTAACTTTCTGTACTTTCTACAAAGTGATTAAAGATAATTTTTCAAACATTAATTTATTGATTCTTTTATATACATTGCCACTTTGCACTGGTCTTTGTCTGTAAAAGAGAATGTTGTAGAAAAGTATTTATGTTAGTTAAGAAAGTGAAACTATAAGTTTATTTTGAACAGTAATATATTTTAAGCATTTAGTTATTTTAATTTTGATGATTCTGCTTTAAAGTTAATTGAAACCAAAATACAAAAAATCTCAGATTGTTATGACATTATAAAAAATAAAAGGAATGTATGTTTAATAGATAAATGCTAGCCTAATCATAAATAAGGCCACGTTCTGTGCAATATGCAATTATTATATGGTTGGATTTCGCTGTTATGCTAGCAGGAGTTCCATATTCCTTTTGATTATGCGCCACCAATTCACAATGGGGCTTTGGTGAAGTTAGCTTGCTGGCCAATTAAACAGTGTTACCAAGGTTATTAACAAAGGTGGTGCTACTTTTTCCTTCTGGAAAATAAAATCGGCATCTTTGTGGAAGAGCTTTAAAACTTTCTCGGATATGACTATTAAGGTTGGGCGATATATTAAAGCTTTCCAACAGAAATTCCTCAGTCCACCAAATGGCGATGGGTGATATATTCATGTAGGTGATATTTGGACTTTGTGGGCAGAGTAATGTACCCATGCATTCACAGATTTGCCAGTTCAGAACACAAATATCTAAAATGGAGGAACTAGTTGCAAAGAAAAATACAAAGTTGCCTTTTTGGGATTATTTTGGCTTTAAACCAGATCTAAATCATATGATGTAACTAAGGCGGTGTGCAGCTTGTGCAGACGTTTAGTGCCAGGAAAGGACTCAAACACCACAAACTGGCATGAACATTTACGTGTTCAAAGGGCTATTACTACAAGGATTAAATGTGAAAAGGACAGGCCTTGATGGACACAGTGCATGTTGGCTATATCTGAATATCTCTCGAAGGAAATTATGTTGTTATACACCATGAAAAAGGAGTCCTTTATTGAGTTAATGAAACCTTTTGACAAGCAATATGTGCTTCATGAATTTCTCAAAAACAGCAATACCAGATCTCTACAACAGAGTCTGTGCGGATATTAGCAAGGCGCTACAAGCAGCTAATTGTGTTGCACTGACTACAGACGTGGTCCACTTCAAATGTGTTTGCCTTATATGAGCATCGCAGCTACTTTTGTCAATGAAAACTGGGAGTTAAACGCAAACTGTCCTGAAACCACATCTATTCCCGATGACCACATGGCTTCAATGCTTGCTGAGGAACCGCAAGAGTACACAGAGGAATGGGGGATCACGGAGGAGAAATTATGTAGCATCACTACAGACAACAGAACCAATATTTTAAACACTATTAGGACTCTTGGCGGGCCATGGCTAAATTGTTTTGGACATAACTTAAATATGGCAGTTAATAATGCCATTAAAAAGAAAAGCTAAACACTGAGAGAGCCTTTGGTGTGTGCCACTCCATCAACGGAGCCTTTGCGCACAGCTCTCAGAGATAACTGGAGCTCTGCAAAACACAAGAGGAACTCGAACTGCCGGAGCATTCAGTGATCACAGTAATATAGCACATAAAATGAGGCATTGCTTCAATGTACCAGCGTTATCATTAGAAATAAACTACAAAGCTAGCTCAGTGTTCTTGTGTTTTTTTAAAGGACTGTCCAACCCATAGAGAACCAAACATAAAATGGTGAGAAGCGTTTTTGAATAGGCCCCAGCTATTAAAATGTTTTTTTGCTGGGGACAAAAGCCAACGTTCGCTTCCCAGCTGGAACTGACAGGACATCAGTGTCTTGGGGGCCATGAACGCAGCACTGTGGCCTGTTGTTGATTTTACTGACACTTTATCGGCAGAAATTACGTTACTGTTTCTTCCCTCGTCCCCATGCCTCACCATCTCAGAGATTATGCTCCCAAAGTGGAGACAGATGATGCAAAAATGACAAGTGTCATTAAAGAAGAGGTTTGGTAAAGTTGGATATAAAATATGACAACAAAAAATCCTGCAGCTGCTGTTGACCGCAACTTTACTTGATCCACGCTACAAAGGAGACCACGAAACAACAGCCCAGCTGGACTTTATCTGGAGTAGGCTGCAGGCTGAGATGGTGGAATTTTGGAAAAGTCCTGATAGTGCATGTGAAAGAGGAGGAAGGGGAAAAAGCTCTACAGCCACCAAAGAAGAAGCCTCATTCTTTGGGCAGTCTTTTGGGAAGAGACTCCCAACTTGCCACCTACCCGAGAAAAGGCCACAGACAGAAATTGACTGCTACCTCAGCAAAGAGGTAATCAATGGAAAAGAAGATCCACTGGCTCGATGGAAAATATCTGTGCATACTGGCCACAAGCATATCTTGTGCACTGTTAGTAATATTGTCAACCACCTGCCCACACTGCTAAATCCCAATAAGGTAAACATGCTTGCTTTTCTTGTCAATGAATTCATAATTCATAACTTTCTTTCTGTGTCAAGTTTAAGTAAATCATTTGCTGCTGCATGGAGGCACTGAGGTGGGGGAACTACTTGCAGCTAGAAGGAGTTTGTGTGTACCATTAAAACGGTATAAGGGATTTGATTTGTTTTTTTGTTGTGGGCTGCGTCTTAACCCGTAGCTTCCACCACCCAAACCCATAAATACATAAATAAAATACATTAATGATTGTTGAAGGGTTGAGTCAATCGTCAATGGTCGATTAATTCGTCCAATCGCCCAACCCTAATGGCTACACTGACTTTGGACTTGTGCAGACACAATGTATCAAAAACAGCAGATGGCAAAATTCAGTCCCTTTTCTTCTTAGTCAATGTCAGATGCTTCTTACGTGGTCTCAGGTTCAGGAAAGGCATATTAGCAGGAATGCTATAGAAGTAGTCAAAGTTTTGGAAATTTCTGCTTGAAGCAACTCTTGAGGCATTAATTCCAGGTACCATTTACTCCTTTTAAATCTTCAAACTCTTGAATGGACATCACAATCCTCGTATGGAAGTGTTTTTTTTTTCCTGTTGCTAAAGCACATTTTCCTACCACACTTTTTCCTTTCATGTAGCTTTCTGCTGATTTGCTTGCAAACCGTGCTCTTCTTTAGTAATGGCCTTTGAATTACCCTTTATGTGGAGGGTGTTAATGACTGCCTGATGGACAGCTGTTAAGCAAACAGTCTTCCTCATGATTGTGGAATGACCCTAATAAAAAATAAATTATTATTATTAATAATAATAATAATAATAATAGTACCTCATTAGCTGCAAGTCCTTATCAAAATCAATAGAAACAAATTTGAATATTATCTAAGTGTAGGACATCTGTGCATTATTCATCATGATTTGAGGTTTTTCTGAACCCAAATTGCAGCTGGACCGAGGCAGACACATGATGTTGATATATTTAATGATGAAACAGAAAATGTATGACACATGGAAACACACAGGAATCCAAGTGAACCTAAATACGGCGGGATGTGATGAGTAACATGGAAACCAGGTGAGAATGCAAATCAGATGGATAATAATCTAATCACAGGATTGAGGAAGGTAGACCACTAGACACAGAATGGACACACAGAGGATCTAAATACAAACACCAGTGAGAAAGCAAACCAAAAACAGTATGGCAGTATGAGTTTAACTTTGACCTAAATTACTGAAAAAGAATAAAATGTCTATGATATTCTAAGTTAGGAAGATGTACTTGTTTGCGCAGGACTTCTGTTTTTCGGTTATTCAAAATTAAGCATATCTTGGCTGGTGAAGGGTTTAAGAAACTTGAACAAGTGGGAGACAACACATATGCATTGATTTGCGTAGCCTTTTCTGATTCACTTTTTTTAAATTGTGATATCTACAAACTGAAATTAAAATGAATAACCTGAAGATTCAGTGTTTTTACAGGGCTATTCTTCAATCTATGTCAGTGACCCAGCTCTACAAGATCATCTGTTGGCCCACAATTCACGCAACAGGGTTGGCATTCTCTTTCCAATATGCCATTCTGTATGCATTGATCCTTCTGAAGGACAAGGCAAAGTCATGTTTTCAATAATTACACACTACGGGTTGCTAAGCTGTAAATAATATCATCCTCATTAGTATGTATTTCTGCAATTAGGAAAGCATCTGTCTTTTATCACATCTCAAGAAAGCATAAACATATTGGAGGTATATCTTCCCAGCACATACAGTTGTGATAATAAAAACACCTGGCAGTTTTACTTTTTTTCTGTTGAGAAGGATTTTGTTGCATGTCCATTAAAGTTTTTTTTGTAATTGCATGCTAAATTCTGAAATTAGTCAAATTGTTAGAAACAATTTTAGTTCATCAACCTTACATTACATTTAATTTTTTTCCTCATGTACAAATGTGCTTATATTGCAATGCTTTGGTTACCTGGATTTCCTGTGGCAATCTACCAAAACCCCAATGTATTACTGCAATCATTAATGCTACATCAACATTTGCTCTGTAGTCATCTCCAGCTGTGCAAACAGCCAATCCAATTCTAGCATGCAGGATGAGGCTTAACACTAAAGGGTCACACTAAATGAGGCATTTTAAATTTAGATTGAAAGGAAAATTAGTTGAAATATGTTTTCCATTTGAAAAATACTTTCTGACTGTGCTGACTGAACTTGTTTTTAAACATACTAATCATTAAAAAACGGCAAATACGCATACATTGCTACTGGAAGAGATAGAAACCTAAAGATTCCTGTAATAGTGAATCTCAGCTCATAGATTTTTTCTATCTTTAAATGTTCTCAACCTCATATTGTTCTCTGGTTACTACTTACAGAGTTGAAAGTCATGACCAGATTGGTCACTACATTAAGTTTAAGCATACTGTATTTTCCTGATGCAGCGGCTACAAATCATTCACCCATCAATTGCCTTCTTCTCTTCAAAAATAAGGGCAAAGAGGTGATAGATCCACAAGGAAAGGCAAACACTCCTGTCCCCAATAACACTCTCCAACTTGTTCTGGGCAATCCCAGGGTGTTACCAGGGCAGAAGGGGCATATAGTCCTTCCACAGGTTCTGACTCTCTGCCAATGTCCCCTTCTAGTGGGTTTGGCATTGGAACTCATGGGTAAAGATGAGAACAGACCAGTAAAAAAAGAGGTTAACTTTTTGGCTCTTTTTTTCCACCACAACAGGCAACAGCAGCATTTGAATTTCTACAGATGAGGCCCCAATCTATATCCATCTCCTGCTCCATTCTATTATCACTCATCAAGAAGACATCAAGACGCTGAATGGGTCCTCACCTTGAAGCAGAGTCTGAAGTAGTTGTTACTTTTTTAAGACCATAGGAACTCTCAGGCATTTCCTAAATGATAATTGACCTATAAACTATAATTTGGTTCCTGAACAAGTGCTAAATTTGAGCCATTTGAAACTCTAATTTATCAGAGTTAAAACATCTGATGCATTTCATAGAATTTATATCTTCACACCAGGGAAACTGTTTCAAATAGAATATTGAACCATTTTACAACCCAAGAATTATGACCTGATCATTGGCAGAGAAGCAATTTATGCCCAGAACATGATGATGGATATACAAATCAATTAGGTGAATTTGAGGATTCCTACAGTACTTCTAAGACTATGCTACTTCTCACAAGAGACAACAATGAAAGCAAACAACTTCAAGTCTAATGTATGAAAACCATTATCACTGCTAATTGTTATGATGGGATACTAGGTTTGAAAATGTAGTCCTTCCCTTTCTTTGACAGAGGCATATTTATCTGAATAGGTGTATATTGACTAAATAGTCAAGCTATCAGATTGGGGGCTGAACAGGCAGAGGCGGAGGGCAGAAGCTTGGGACAAGAAGGCATAATAACCGACAGATCCAGCAGAAACAGTTAGATTAGTCCAAGCAGCAAGGCAGGAATCACAAACCAGAACAGCACAAGGCTGTGACCAGAATCAGCATCTATACAGGTATCCAGCAAGGGCTGGGCAAGCAGATAATCCACACATGACCAGGGCAGGTAGTGCACACTGTCGCTCACACAAGGTAAGGAGAGGATCTGACACTGACTCACTGTGAGAGGCAGGTATAAATAGGTTGAGACACAGATGGAATGACTTCCAGATAATTAGAGTGAGTTCAGGTGAAACTGCTCCACTAATTAGCTGAGTGGAGCAGAGCAGAAGGTGGAGACCAGCCAGCCAGCCTGAAAAAAATCCCAACAGAAACAGGCAGCCTGCATGACACGGAGTTAAAGTTTCTGACATCTGTAAAAGAAGGAAGACTGTGTAGGACACTTCCTTTGATGCCCAGGCCAGTTGCACATCACAGTTTAAAAAAAATTAAAAGTATTTTTCCTTTAAAGGAACTAAAAAAAGGCTTATACAAATAATTAGAAAATAAGATATTAAGAATGCGCATTAAAAAAGAGTTAGAAACAGCATGCAATTAAGGAATTTGAGTGTAGACTTCTCACTCAATCTGTAAATGTCCCTACACACAACCAATACATGAAATATAGAAGAAAACGTCATTGAGAGCCATTCACTCTTATCACAATGCACTTGTCTATTTCACCCTTTACCATTTGGTCAATTGTAAAACATTTTGTCACAATTTTAAAGCAATTTTAATCTCCGTATCAAATCTTTGATGATATAAGGGATACCTCAAATCTTCACTTGCCACATTGATCAAAGGTTGATGTTTGTTATCACGTTTTGTGGTATTACTATTACATTTGTTCTAAAAACAACTTGCCTACAATGCCTTGCCAAAGTATTCATACCCTCTCAACTCTTTCCCGTCTTACCATGTTACAACCAAACCATAATGTATTCTGTTGGAATTTAGTTACACAGACTAACACAAAAACAGGATAGCTTTTGGAAATACAGACAAGAGGCCCTTGGTAACTCTGGAGGAGCTGCATCAAACTGAATGCTTGGAATGAAGAAACACTGCACAGGAAAACTGTGATCAGTGCAGTCCACAAATCTGTTCTACATAGAAAAATAACAATAAAAAATATATGGTTGTAAATAGGCCATGAGAAGTTTGTCACAAGTCATTAGAAGCACAAAGCAAACAGGTGGTCCTCTGGTCAAATTAGACCAAAGCTGACCTTTTTGGGCTACATACAAAATATGTGTACAAAAAAATGTAATAAATAAAACAGAAAAATATTATCCCGAATAATGTTCTTATTATACACCAAACTTATGATTGCTTATAAAAAAACATGTTGATTGTTACCTGCTGTGCATTGCTGCTTGACACACCTCCACATGTGTCTTTGCAAGTGTGTGGACTCAAACATGCTTTTTGGCACAATAGGGTCATCAGCTGGGAACCATCAGTCATAGATGTTTAGCTCCTTTAATTCCAGTACATCTTTTAGTGACGGACCCCCGTCTGATGGCCTAGGTCTTTAATCAAACTGATAAAGAGGTGGTGACTTCACCACAAAAAGTTCAGAAGACGGGAACCCACATGTCAACATGATGTTTTATCTAAAAGCGGCTGCTTTCTTGGTGTAATTTTAAATATCGTGTTTAGATGTGGACTTGCCTTAGCTTTCAAAACTAAATTTAATTAAATGAACCAGATGGGGATTTGTTTGTGTGTTTGTTGTTTTTTTTGTGTATTTGTATTAACTGTTGACAATGAGATAAGAAATTGATGTGTAATGTATTAAGATAAGAAATCAGTGTAGTAAGGTTGATATCATTTACAAATTGGATCGTTGTGAATGTGCATAAACACACAGACAAGGCATACAAAGTGTAATGATAAGGTAGAACTGATAGCAGAAAGAAAATGTTTTCACCTCTCTGATTTTTTGGTGATAAGTCATTTGCATAGCTGATATGCTGCATCTGTGACAGATATTGATGGAGGACAGATGGCTAGAGCTGAAGTGTAAATTATTATTTTTTTCTTAGAGACAGGGCCCCAATTGAGTGTCTGTGCACATGGTTTAATGTTCTGTATGTCACTAAGTTGCCCTGTGATGGACTGGCGACCTCTCCAGGGTGTACCCCACTTCCTGCCCAATGACCACTGGAGTCAAGCACCAGCCCCCTCCCTCTTGATCCTGCAAAAATAAGTGGTTATAGACAGTGGCTGGCCCCAACCAGGTCCAGACTTTAGTTTTTTGAGCAAAGAGGACATCCTCAATTAGTTGACATGGAGCCCAGAAACACTCAGTCTCTCATAAACTCTAATTTTGAGAGAATCTTTTAATTGAGCCCACATATTCAGTTGCGCAACAGTCCCATGTAGAAACAGTGGCATATTCATTGGCAGCATGAACTATTCCTCTAAAATAAGTTTAATGGAACCATTTTATATAGTATATACTTTTTTCTAATTTAATTAGTGTCTCTGGGAAATTGTACCTAGTAATATATGACTATTTCCCTTAGGGGTCTTTAAAATATCAAATATATAAAATATGTATATATTTCCAAGATTTTTTTGCAGATAGATAGATAGATAGATAGATAGATAGATAGATAGATAGATAGATAGATAGATAGATAGATAGATAGATAGATAGATAGATAGATAGATAGATAGATAGATAGATAGATTGATTGATTGATTGATTTTGAGTTAGATTTTCTCATCTTGTTCTCTGTTTTTAATGTTTTGTGTTTAAGTGAATTCCTATGTTTTGCATCCCTGGTTATCTTTTCCCCATGTTCTTTTAGTGATTTGTTTGGATATGTGTTCCCTGGTTCCTTGGATGGATTGATGGATGAATCTCAATTACTATGTTGTATTCAGCCTGTGTCCCAGTTTTCTGTTTTCCTCTGTACTTGTTTCTTTAAGAAATTTTCATTTTGCATAATCCTTCCATACCAAACTCTAATCATGACATCGTTCATAGAGTTTAAAATAACTTGTGTCGTGTTAGTGGTTTGGTAAGTACCCATGTGCAGAGACTGAATTGGCAAAACAGAAAGATTGTTTACAGATTGTTTTTGCACACAGAATATGTCATGGAGCACAGACAGTCAAAAAGAAGAATCCCACAATCACCAATCATCACCCGTTAGCTTAAATACAGGAAGCGGGGATACATAACAATGGAACCAGAAGAGTAATCAGCTGATGCAGAAGACAAGCAGGGAAACTCAGGGAGGGAGACTGATTACAACAGGAAGCTTAACTAAGGCACAAAGAACAACAACAAACCACTGGGGAAAATGTAATTAGAGTTTGAAGAGAAATAAATTAAATGGCACAGAAGAACAGAAAACAAAAATAAACCTAGAAACTAAACGTATATAATATAGCAAGGCTATAATACCAATGCTAACATAATAGGGCCAGACCTTATTAGCATAATTAAACAAAAAAAATCAACATAAATAAACAAAAAGGAAATGCTGAATCAAACACAAAATGAAACCAAATCTCGAACACCCTGAGATCATGGTTGGTGGAGTGCATGGCACATACAATGTTTCCCCCTAAAACCATGTAATCTTTGTTATCTACTACTTTTAAGTTTGTGAGTAGTTGTAATGCTATATTTATTTTCAAGTTTTGGATATGTGCTATTTTTTTAATAGACTTATTGTGAGGGTCATTTGCACAAAATCCAATGATTTTGTTGACAATTTCTGATTTCTTTTATGTGTTTCCAATTTTCTTCTACAGTATTAGAATGTGAAATTATAATTTTGTTCCTGCTATGAGTTATTTAGTTGTATCTGGAATCAGGAATTTTTTTACTGTCACCGCGTGTTACCGAGGTGAAATGTTTTCTGTGACATACTCCAGTTTAGGGTATACACAACAACAAGCACTAAGCAGTTGGTACAGGTAATAACACATCAAACAAAGGTTTTTTTTTTCTTCTTCATTGTAAAGGGACAATGATGATGCCACACAATGTGTGTAATCTAACAGTTGTTGTAAAACAGGATAATGCTATACTTTTAAATTAAAACAAAATAATGTTGTTGGCATTCTATTGGGGGTTAGCAAGGTCAGTGTGACTAGCAATGCAGCAGTCTCTGACTTGGTCCTCACTTTAAGCGCAAGGTTTGCATAAAACTAAGCATTTCCAAATCCACTGTGTTCCATGAAAGAGATTGAAAGCGCCAATAGATACAACAGACCAACCTTGCTGCAATACATCCAGCCATCCTGTTTGTTGCTGAAATTTTTGCTCCCTCTCCCTTTTCAAAGCTGTAATGAACTGCCACCTCATCAGTCGATTATTTTTTTCATGCATGTCTACAATAGAACATGCATTCTTATTTTGAAAGGCTGTCAAAAATGTTTGTAGGACGAACACTGTTGTACAGAGATAAGCCAGAAAAAAAATAGAAGATAAAACAAACTTTACACCTATTCCTGGTTGCATACAAGCTACCATCAAGAACTAGCTGCTCAAAGTACAAAATCCATCAGTTTAAAACTCTCAGCAGAGAGACTTTGCAACAAGTGGAATTGTCAGTAATGTTCAGTAATGTTCATTTTATGTAGCCCTCATTTTGAAAGAAGATGACTGTAAAATGTGTTTTGCTGAGTGTCTTACTTTTATAATGTGAGTAACAGTTGCTGCTAAAAATGTTTTCATGAAACAACATGCTATTGTATAATAGCAATTGTGTTAGAAAACTGAAATAACAGCATTCTCCTAAAGAGAGCATATATACTGAATGTATTTGCAGTAAACGCTATAGAATGTTTAGTGTGCTGACAAACCTAGGAAGCATCCTTTCAAGTTAGTCTGACGAAATGCAAAGGCTGTTGAATACCTCAGCAAATGAGTGTAGATACCAGGACTGATAATTTATGATGGGCTAAAAAAACAGAAGCAGATAAGATAAAGAAGTATGACAAGATTTAATTGAAACACTGGCAGGCGATAAACAAAAGTTGTGGCCTGTTCATAATTAAAATCTTGCTCTAAAAATCACCCAGCACAAAGATAGTATGATGGATCATGCAAAGATAAAAACTAACCAACTAGATTTGGGCATTTAGAACTAAGAATGGATGGGAGTTTAATACATGAAATATGCATCATGCAGTACTACAGTTGTGCAAACAGTAAACAGGAAGTTCACAGTGCCAGGACTGACCTAGAACCTTGCTTTGGTGCTCTGGTCTTCTTAAATCCCCTGCCTGTATTAACTGATAAGGGTGTGCCACCAACTGTGTTACACATACACCTATGGTTCTGCTGGTGAAACTTAATGGGATGTTGCGAGTGCAGTAGCATAGAATAAATCTCAGCAGGGTAAACTCATCTTGTCCCAGTTTTCAATAAAGTTTTAATCTTGGATTTGTTTATTGACAACGGTATGCCCTTGTGACATGCTTTGAAAATTAAAATATGTGTCAAAATATTAAGTACCCAATACTAAAATGTAGTTATCCCTGCTACAAAAAGTAGATTTATACAGTGTCAGAACTGCTGAAGAGTTTTATTGAGCCCCAGCTCTGTATTTATATTCTAATTTTCAGTCAGCCTCACCTTAATAAGACTGGATGAGCTCTAAACCTCTGGCAGTGCTTGCTTTGGGGAAGTGTGCAGTTTCAGGGACTTTTGTATCCAGGTTTTCAGTTTGGAGAGCGTTGGCTGGCTGGTTATGAATGCACATGGTGATAAGCTTGCCAAAATCCACAGATGCTGCTGGGACATTAATTTTCCCAAAGTAAGAATGATGTGGTGAATTATCACATTTTATAGAGGAGAGAGACACACTAAAACAGGAACAGAGGAAGAGCGTAATTATTATATGGGTAGTGAGCTAATTACCAACTCCTGAGATTTTCTTCTGTCATTGTAGAATAATGAATAAATCAGTCAAAACACAATTAGAAAAATATTAAAATTTCATTACACAACTCCAGAGCCACCATCCTCCACTCCTTTATCACTTTTTACATCTCCAGACAGTAGTTTAATCCTGTTAATATTTAATGAGTGATAGAATTATTAGCTGAGCTGCTGAACATTCAGCTCTAGAGACACAAATTAATTCAAACGTAGATAACAATAAAGTGGGTTTGCGTAATTGAAGGCTGAATTAGGTTGGGATTACTGCAAAGGACTTAAAACAAGTAAAATATGCAATTGAATTTAACAAGCAAGGAACAGATTTTTAGGATTTGAACTGATTTTGCATGAGAAATATGCATACAGTTGGGATTACAAACTCATGTTGAAAGGACGAGCAAGCAACCAACAGAGACAAATTATGAATCTGAAATATTCACACAACAATTGTGCAAAAGTAATAGCTTTAGGCTCATGCTACTTTTTCTGTCATGTGTCATTGTTTCTTTTCTTTTTTCAGGGAGCTTAAATACACATCCAGAACAATGATATTGCTTCGAAGTCAACATGTTTAATTTTTTAACTAATCCCAAAAGCACATGCAAAAATAATCATAACAATATGTGCAACATATGAAAACATGCATTTTACATGTTACTGCATATTTCACATGTCATCATTACACAAATTAATTGTCATGTTACTGTACAATTTTTAATGCCCATATATACAATGCATTACTATGGATTACTGTTCATTTCCAAATACTAATATTGGCACATGTGAAAATACTGGATCTTCCCAATATGAGATATAAAACTCTAAAGAACTAATTCATTCTTGGCAAAAAAAATGCATTTACAAAAGACACTAAAGGTCATTGTGACAATATCCATATCAACTTTAATTCACTTGCATAAAAAAATGGCAAGTATCTACATTTAAATCCATGTTGACAGGTCACCTTATATCATTTACACTGTTTTGACAAAGGTCACAGAAAAAAAGCAAGATTGTTTTCAAGAATCACATCCTGTTTGATTGGTGGAGATTTCCCCTTGTTATTAGTATCCATGGAAGGATAGCTTTGACTCAATGGGAAATTAGATGTCAAGTAATTGGTAGGTTTTGAGTAGGATTCCAATTTCCCTCACCAGATGTCAGGCTGTCCTGAAGCAGGACACTAAAGGTGCATATGCACTGGCCCTTTCTCGTTATTGCCCGCCTAACTCCTCCCTACCTGGCTTACCTTCACTCAGTTTATGACTCAGGGGTCCCATCAGCAGTGAGAGCGTCAGGTGTTGGTCGAGCTCCTCTAGAGCGAGCACCGGTGCCAGGGGCAGACCGCTACGTTGTACGGCTTAATCCATGGAGGGAGCGAGGAGAACAAGCAAATAAACATAATTTTAACCGCAGTGAAATTATTTTCATTGGTTTTATTTTGCGCTGTCTCAGCTTAAAGCTTTGTATTAGATATTTTACCTCAGCCATGGCGGAAGCAAATAAAACACATTAATAACTTAAAAGATTTTTAACCACAGTGATATTATTTTCATCTGTGGGACTGCTTGGTTAGTAACAGGTCGTGGGCTGCTCTGTCAGCAGATAGAACGTGACGCTTTGATCGTGCTCAAGCTACTTTTAGTCGGGCACCTCTGCGAAAGCACCCAGCTGCGCCCATCGGGTGCTCTTAGTCTTTAGACAGGAAGACGGGCCGGCAGCCAGAGAACATCAGACAGTTGCTGCCTTGTACCGCATGAAGTGGATGGATAGACATTTCAGAGACAAAACTTAAAAGCTTTTAGTGTAAAATGAGAGAAAGTCTTGATAAATCCATTGATCTGATGTACGTCTTGGTGTAGAAAGCTGAAGTGTACTTTTATTTTTTTTCCCTTCCAGGTGTGGTTCCTGATTTGAAAATAATAAAATCATATTTCAGTATGACCCATTTTGTTCATAGTGGTCCTTAATGGAGCAATAAGAAAAATGTTTACTGTAAAATCAACCTAAATCATTCTCATTTGTCACCCAGAATGGAAGTAACATTCCCTATAAACAAATGTCTTAGTCAAGTTTTTATCCTTTCAAACCTAGAGGTTCTTTGGATCAGTGTGTAGCCGTGTTTACTTCCTGGTTCCCGAACCAATCATATGTAAGTTCCCAGGGTTCCCAAAACACTGCGCAGCATTTGGTATTTTATCTTGGCAATAGACCAGCAGCCTGTAATCATGAAAGCCAGTAAGAGAACCAGACCAGAAATAGAACAGAATAACAACATCATATATCAATCCTGTGTAGGTAAAAATTCTGCGCAACAACAGACCGTTGAGTAAATGGCAGGTGTCCATGAAAGGCACTGTGCATGTATTGTTCCAATTCTAACCCCTAGGTGACATTATTGGTCACTGTTCCTTTAATACTAAAGTTGTCGATCTTCAGTTTTTCTGGACTTCCTTAGAGAAAACCTCGTTTCTCCTCTCCCCTGGGCCAATCACTGAAAATAGGGGTGTATACTCAAAACTCCTCGAGTCAGCTTGCTTTCACCCTGGTCTCCAGCAGACCCGGGAGAACTGCTGAAGACCAGGCCATGACAAAAACTGCTCCTGAAACACTCAAAAGTGAGCAATGCTGTGCGGTGTGGGGCCAATGAGTGCAGGTGGAACTTGACCTTAAATTACCTACGAAATCTGTCTCACACATGCATCTGCATGTAGACGTTTGTGAACGTGGCTTGTTGAAGCAATTGAAGTGGTTGGTATGACTGAACGCTATGTACGTTTTGTTCATTGTGTACTTTACACTTAATGGGTTTTACATGCAATTCTATGGATTTCCTGTCAGAATTTACATGTTTCACACGATGATTCACAGTAAAGAGTTACAACAACCATGTTTCCCATGCACAAAACTTTGGTTTTATGTGTTCCACATATCTCAGATGTGAGTTTAATACATGTACTTTATCAAATTCACACCTGATTCCATGTTATGTTATTTTACATATGTGAAACTTCTTTTTTTTTTCTTAAGATTATGATTTAAATCTATACATTCATCATTTTCAATGAATGAAAGTCCAGTAATGTTTTGAAGATCAAACACATTTAAACAAAAAAGTCGGAGTCAAAGGCACAATCAGTTGACACATCATAATTGGCCAAAAAATAGTTCAGATTTGTTACAGTAAAGCAGTGAAGTAAATCATGTTACAGCTAAAAGGAGCAATACACCTTAAATGAAATTCTTTGTCACGACTATTTATAACAACTTTATCAGAAATTGCATCATTATAGTCCCCATGAAGAAGGCAATGGATACAGAATGCATGCTGTGCATGAGCTGCCTTGAAAAGCTGGCATTGGTTAAGATGTAACACTAAAACATCTGTCAAAATGGGGAGTTGTTACCTCTGCTGAAGACACTCGCCATATTGCACTACTGAGAATTGCTAATTAGCAACTCAGATCACACCTGCCATGCTTGTAGTGCCAATATATTTTATCTGAGGGAAATGACAGCTTTTGACTGACATTTATTTGCATGAGTTATTAATAACATCCAGGTTATCTTGCAAGTTTGCCAATGTTCTTACTGAACAGTTTCCCAACAATTCTTTTGCAAAGTAGTGTTAACTGTTGGACTTCATAAGGTCAACCCTCTAAACATAATGATAGTTAAAGTCAGGAATGTATGATTCTTCTGATTCCAAATTAATAGTGATATTTTGGCAACAGTTATATAGGGATAATTGCACACAGATGCACACAGATGACTAAACAGATTGATATAAAATAAATAAATTGGATTCTTATTTGTTGAAACTTTTAGTCTCTTCTCCACGAGCCTTTGGTTGCATCATTGCTGTGTAGAAAAAATGTTTTTTCCTACTTTATTCATGCTGGTTACATGTTCCTTGAGGATTGCCATAGAGCTGCCAGACAGTAACATGCCCTGTGTTTTGTGCAGAAGTGTTGGAAAAAACAGAGGGTCCCGCTGAGCCATGCAGCGACCCAAAAGCCCAGCTCTTAGTCCAGTATTCAGGAATAAACCCAGAAAGCTAAGGTACACTACTAATTAAAGGGAAAAGGACCACACAGCTGTGCACTGTTTACAGAAAAGAAACCAATGTGAATCTGTTTTTGTGCAATGGGAGCCAACCTCATCATCATAACAAAAGAGGAAAGGTAAGAAGAAAGGAGCACAGCTATTAACAATGTCTTTTTGTTTTGTTTGTTCTTTATGTTGAGCAGTGACTGCTACTGGATAGAGAAGTCTGTGTGGGTGTGTATTAAGACCCAGGACAGTGACATAAACAGTGGATGATTATCTTGTTGTGAATGTTTTTGTGCTTACAGTTATCAAGACCCAATAAAATGGATGCTAAATGGTCCACAAGCAATTTCTAAACTTAGCATGAACAATAATGCGAGGAAACAAAACGTTATCCCTACCATTATCTGTTTTGTCACCGTGTGTGACTTTGCCCACCACTACTGAAGAGTTCCAGGTAAACTCAGGTAAACACCACTGATAGAGGACACAGGCCACAGTCCGTGAAGCAATGTCTTGGTGTGTTAGACACACACCACACACGTGGTAAGGTGAGAAGCTGAGTTAATAGCTAAAATAAAATATAGCTGCCTCTAAACATTACATTATGTCCTACAGTTGCATTCAGCACTAAAAGAGCTGTAATTAAAAAGAACCGAAGAATGCTGAAGCAATTTATAGCAACACAGTGTTGGAAAGTGAAAGCTTTTAGAGGACATATTATTACATCCAACACCACCACTTGACAGTGATCAGTATAATTTGATAAAGTTCAATCCTATTCAGATAAGTGAGACCTTATTATATAGGTGCTTTTAATTTCTAATAAGAAGACTGTTCTTTTAGAGCAGTATATTTTAGTAAAATTCAACGTAACCTTTATCCTTCGCATGTAGTTCTGTAACATTTTTGTGTCTCTGTTACAATAATTACTTCCAAGAAAGAAAGACACAGCCAATGAAGTTTTGAAAAGCAGCTGTTGTGGATGGACATCTAAGACAAATAATCTGTCTATGTTTTTCAGTTAAAAAAAGATCCTTCCAGGAGCTCGCATTGAGGTTACCCTGTACAGCCATAACATAAAGACCCAAAAGTTACCTCTCATGCAGTTACAGGCCATGCCATTTCTATTAGGAAGAAAACAAACAATGTGTAAGCATGCAGATGTGACTAGTTTAGTTTAATTGGGAGGGAAAAATGTTGGTCTTTCTCAAGCAAGCTTGAAATTTGACTTACGGGCAATTTATTTTGCAAAGTTACATCTGAACAAAGTACTAGATATTATGTATGAGGCTTTTTTCTTTAATCTTGGCATTATAAAAACAAACAGACAACTTAAAAAAGACTTGATATTAATCAATAAAACACATTTGTGAATTAAGTGCAAAAGGAAATATTACTATTTAAAACTTGAAAATGCAATTTTTTATATTCCATACCTTACAAGGATTATATATACAATTCATGAAATTAAGTTTGTTTTTTGTGTCTCTATTACAAATTCCAGAAATCCATTTCAACCCAATACAAAACTAACAGCAAAAACTAGAAAATTTACTTTTCATTAAAGATAAAACTAATTAGGTGGCTGAGGTGACAGCTTAAATCTCAAGAGACTGAGACCGCAAGGATTGTTTATTACTCCGCATCACAATTTTTTTTGTCTCTGTGTCTTAAACTCGCAGTCACACAAACTCACACCTACCTCATCCCTGTGACAACTAAATTGGGATTAACGAGCTTTTAGGCAAAAGCTCAAAACCGGCTCCCTTTGTCTTTGTTTCTCCTTCCATGACACCCACATGTATGCTTAGCAGGCTGTCTGACTTGTGCTTGATCTAGCATCAAACATTAAGGCTTCTAGGAGACCAGAGAAAAACAGAAATATTGCACACATGCTTACTATACTGCTATGCACCATAAACATTTGATGTAGATTGCAAACTAAACAGAATACTGAGTTTAGAATGTGGAATGAAAGGGTACGTATTCATGAAAAAGTCAGTTTATGAACAATTATAAAAGCTATTTATACCCCTTGCTGTTTTTAATATTTTCCCATGTTGTAATAACAAACTTCAAGTATTTTAATTAGGCAACAGCAAACAGGGTTAAATTAGACTTTTGCTCAGTTCTTTCGGAAAACGTTTTAACACCTCTCCAGGAGTCTTTGTCAATTTTGCCGGCTTGCACTAGGTTGAGCTGCAGTTGGTGCACTGTTTTTTTAAAGGACAAGGAAGCCCATCCTCCTAGACACATTCTAAGTCAAATGCAAACCATTGACCCACCCGCTTCTGTCCTCGGTTGTTAGAAGATATTGCTTGGTGTGAGTGGAGTACTTGGTAAGGGGTTAGGGCTAACCCTTGGCTGAGGTGTTGGTTTCAGTTGCGGTTGACTCTCCAGCCTCGCCGCCTGTCTCGAGCCCAACATACTTTGGTGGCGTGGCTAGTGGTGCCTCCCTCTCCGGGTAGGTTTTTGGAGAACGGGGGTGTCTATTGAAGCCAGCGGGGGAGCTAGCTTCCTGGAAGGGCATGATGCACCCCGGTCATTCCTCCCCATCCCCGGACACCGACCTCTGCCTGCTCCAACACGCTGCCACACATCTAGGATCTTGGGTTGTGGCGGAATCGCTGAGGAGCGTGTGAGGATTTCCCATCCCTGCTGTCTTGTGAAGTCCTCAGTCCCAATTTTATTGTACATCTTTCATTCATCAACACCATTTATAACATTCCCAGAACACACATATGTAGGGCAAGAATTAGGGGAGGGGTAAATGCATCTTGATGGGGGTAATTGTGTAGGCTTCTCCCCTAGTGGTTTTCTCTACCCCATTTGCATTTAGACATAGAGGGTTCTGGGTGTGGTGCATAGGTGCCGGCTGCCTTCCTGAAAGGGGGGGGGGGGGGCTGTGCCAGGCGCCCCCCATTTTTAAATGCACTTCAGAACAACATGCAACAACACAACATTTCATTAGGCGGAGGCAGGCGCAGGACAGACCTTTTCATTGTTGTGTCCATTGAACATGAAATAGTCCCAGAATAAAATCGAATAAAGCTTTATGCATATACAAATCAAGCGGAGAACTATAACGAAAGCAGTAATGCTTCACTTGTGAAAGTAAAATCTGTTCGGCTCTCTTTGGCATTAAGACACCAATCGTTAAGGCTACACTGCCAGAAACAACACGTTAAAAAAAAGGGGGGGGGGGAAATCAATGGTGTAGTAATAATCAAACAGAGCACCTTCACTTTCCTTGTACATAAAATAATACGGATTTCCCTAAGACTAGCTTTGCATGTAAACCTAACTTAGTAGGATATATAGTGTGAACTCTTTAATAATTTACATTTTTCATGGTTTTATGCAGGCAGCTCTGCAGGAGGAGAGAAAAGTTCCTAGCGATCATCTCGTGTCCTGCCATTGTCTACATTACTTTATATAAATATGTGCTTATAATTAGACAGTCAAGGTATCAATCCTTTGCACGTGATGAATTATTATCTGTTTTTGTTGTTACCCTAATACATAGTATATGATTCAACACGCTCCTCTCTAAATACAGGGAGAGGTGGTGGAGCGTGTGGACAGCATTAGGTTCCTGGGCATTCACATCTCCTCTGACCTCTCCTGGACTGTGAACATCTCCCACCTGGTGAAGAAGGCCCAACAATGGCTCTTCTTCCTCAGGAAACTGAAAAGGTCTGGACTTTCCACTAAACTGCCAAATACCTTTATAGAGCTTCCGTAGAGAGTGTTTTATGTATCAGCATAACTGTATGGTATGGCAGCTGCACAGCAATGGCAGTTCAATATACGTAGTATTGACTCAGAGCTGAATAAATTCATACACACATTTAGTTCAAAGTTTTGTAAATCATGCGTCAATGTATTTAACACATTTACATTACTTAGTGTGGGTCTATTGAACAAAAAATAACAATACAATATTGAAATGTTTGTGCTGGTGTAATGAGAAAATGTGGAAAAGAACATGAATACATTTGAGAGTAACTTTCAATATAAGCCACAGCTTTGATTAAAAATGAAGAAGTGACACACATAAATATGTCACAACCAAAGGAACACAAGGTAATGGGCTTTTACACTGAATTGACAGAACACAGCAGATGGTTGCACTTGGAGTTGGCTAAGTCAAGTAGGCTGAACTCAGCATGATCTGGTCGTGCCAGTTTCACACCGTGCCTTATATTACACTGAACTGGAGCAGCACAGTAGGCACAGATATTGTTCAAAATAGTGGACTGCAGTATTAATGGCTACTAACCACACATGCAGTTTATTACTATGATATGGTTGTATCATTTGGTTGCCTGTGTCTTAACATTAAGTGATGAAATGCAAAATATGTGACCTCACATTACATTATATTTATTTGTATTGCAAACTGTGACAAAAAAATCCGGTTTTGCATCATGTATTTATTTTAGTGAACTACCTCATGCACAAAAACAGATTGGATCCAAAAGGTTTTCTGCCCCTTTTGGCCAGTTTGCGTCTGGCAGTTTCATTTAGATTAAATTCCCTAGAGTGAGTACTGCTTAATGAGTTTTGTCCAGATGTCCCATATTCTTTTAGTTCACCAGCAATGGCTAATTAGCAATCAAATATGCATTTACAAGCTGTTTGAAAATGGTTACAGATTAGTCAATGCTATGACAGAATTTTCATACCCTGCTATAATCTGGTATATAAATAGAATAATATGAAATGGTAAGTCAAAGGAAAAGAGATATGATCTTCAAAACTACAACAAATAAAAGCTTTAAAGTTTGTAATGCACTTATATTTAGCTCAACTAAGTAAATACACTGTATAATCACCTTTTGCTGAAAATGCAGCTACAAGACTGAGACTTAGACAAACTTTGTCATTTTGTATGCACATAGTGTATACAAAACTAAATTTCGTTGAATATAGCTTACGGCAGTGTAAAGAGATTTCAGTTGGAATAGGATAACATTACAAGGTGCACCGATGATAAGAACAATGCAGGAGAAAAACAGTTTTAAGTTTTAAGTGTGTAGAAGAATGTTCAACCATGTTTATAGTGCAAGGATAATGGTGCAAAAAGGCATTGATATGAAAAAGTTCAGTGCAGTGCAAGATAATATGGTGCAAAAATGCAGTAAATATTCAGTTGTGTACTATTTAAATTGATTTCAAAAGTTCAGCAACGTTGGCAGTGCAAAATAATGATGCAAAATGGCCATAAAGTTCAGTTCTTTGCATGTCTAGTCCAGTTTAGAGTTCAACAGTCTGATGGCAGTGGGGAAAAAGCTGTTGCAGAACCTGGTGGACCTGCTATGGATGCTGCAAAGCCTCTTCCCAGAGGGCAGCAGGTGGAACAGTCCATGGTGGGGGGTCACTGATGATGTTACAGGCTCGGGACACGCAGCGCTGGGGTGAAATGTCCTTAATGGAGGGAGGAGGAGCCCCGATGATCCTCTCTTCTGTCCTCACCACTCTCCTCATGTTCTTCCTGTCGGAGGCGCTGCAGCCTCCACACCACACAGAGAGACAGCTGGTCAGAATGCTCTCTATGGTGCTTCTGTAGAAGGTCTTGAGGATGGGCGGGGGCAGGTGGGCTCTCCTCATCCTCCGCAGGAAGTACAAGCACTTATGTGCCCTCTTGACCAGTGACATGGTGTTCACAGACCAAGTGAGGTTGTCTGTGATGTGCACCCCCAGGAATTTGGTGCTGCTGACTAACTCCACAGCTGAGTTGTTGATGCAGCAACAGTGCAAATCAGCTCAGCAATTTGAAATTTCTCCTGTGCTTTAGCACAGCTGAAAAAAACAATCCTGTACAAAGGTTCTCAAAGACTCTTGGTCATGTGTTGTAGATTGCAGAGGGGAGCCCATGTGTCTGCTTGCATCGCAAACCTCACAAAATACTTTATTTTTTGCAGCATTGTAGCCTCTCCGTGAGTATAGGCCTATTCAGGTAGCTTGAAATGTCCAACCTTTTTTCTGCCAAAGATCTGCACTATGTCCTCAGTTGTTGACATAGTGAAGTTCTCTATGCATCTAGCCAATCCTCTAATAGGTTTATGGTCACCTGGTGACATTGTAATGCATAACTGTGTGTTGGCCACATAGTTAAGGAAACTGATCTTGTTTGTTATAATCTGAGCATGTAGATATTGAATAGGGGGGGCCTCACGATGGAACTTTGTGGGGCTCCACATGTGATTTTTGTGGTCTCTGATTTAAAGTTAACAACTGAAAGTCCCTGTTCTTCAAGTAAGATTTAGACCATTAAAGTGCTGAACCAGAAAGACCAGCCCAGTTTTCCAGACACTCTGATAAAATTTAATGATCAACCGTATAAAATGCTGCACTGACGTCCAAAAGTACCAGCACTGTGATTCTTCCACAGTCTGTATTAAGACAGATCTCAGTGTACACCTTGTCCAGAGCTGTCTCAGTTTTGTGGTGAGCATGAAAACCTAACTGGAAAACGTCAATGCATCTGGTCACTGTTAAAAAAGGTATTTAAAGTCTGTGGGGCTAACTGAAACACAGCTTTCAATACTCTTACTGATGAAGGGGAGGTTTGAGATGGGCCTGTAGTTCTGCAGTAGCAATTTGTCCAAATTGCTCTTTTTCAACAATTGTTCAATAATTGCCATTTTTAAGGGCTGGGAGAAGACACCTCATGGAAGGGTTGTGTTCATTATTTGAATCAAATCAGATGCTACAACAGGCAAACCTTTCGTAAGGAAATATGTGGGTAAAATATCAAGACAGCAAGAGGAAGAACTTAGCTGATGAACCATTTATTTCAAACCTGTGTAGTTAATTTTGCAGAATTGGTACATTTTAACAGAATTAGATCTAACTGGAGACAGTATCGGCACTGGACCTGACATTAATAATGTAATGTAACTGTCCTTCTAATACCTTGTATTTTTTCAGTAAAGAAGTTTGCAAATTCATTCCAAGCCTTGTTAGATTGGAGCTGCCAGAGACACCGGAGAGTTTGTTAACCTGTCGACTATGGCAAATAAGGTACGAGAATGATCAATATTTTTGTTGATAATCTCAGAAAATAAAGATTCCTACGCATTTTTCAGTTGTAGATTATATATCTAAAGTCTATCTTTATAGATTTCATAGTGAACCTGGAGTCCAGTCTTTCGCCACCTTAATTCGGCTTTTTGGCACTCCCTCTTTTCAAATCTTTTTAAGTATGTCACACAGTTCTTTTGCACCTCTGTCTTTAGGATTGTCAACAGGAACTTTTAATGTCCCCCACAAGATTTACACGATCATGCTCAACACATATCACAGATAAAAGTTTATTAACTACATGGAAAAATTGGTTTTGAGCTTTGGAGGCCTGTATAAATGAAGTAAAATGGCTCGATCAGAGCCCTTTACTTGGACAGCTTAATATTCAATAATCACTTTCAATAGTCACTAGGAGTACTTTTTTTTTACAATTAATGAATTATTAAAGAGCGTAGCAACTCTTCCTCCTCTCTTATGCTCTCTATTCTGACAGAGATAATTGTAGTTAGGAGGTGTATTATGCTTAGATGTCAGGTGATGAAAAGCAAAGTGGATTTGGTCGGGTTTACAAGTAAAAGACTACTTGTGGGGACTCTGGATCGCATGTTTCTCCGAAACATCAATATATCATTACATGCGGCTCCAGCACCAATCCACCACAGGGTCTCACTTGAAACTTGGCACCATGGATGACAAAACATTTATTTTGGAGGTAGAAAATCACACCATTTTATACAGTACCACACATTCCCTTTATAAAGACAACACCATAAAATAAAAAAAGCATGGGCTGATATTGCCAAGAAATTTGGTCTTGAAGGTGGGTGTTAAAAAGTTAAATACATTCTTTTCGGCCCATATTAGATGCTGCATGTTTTATATTTACTGGTTTATTGTTTTATTTGCAGCCTTAAAGTACACCACTATCGTGTGATGATGCAATCATTGCGTAATCCAAGTCCAACTGTGCAGATACGCTCCGCTCTGAAATGCTCTTGGTGGAATCTGGTGCCTGGCAGAAAGCATGACGCTGCCGCACCACTATACTCTCGCACCACTTCCACATTCAGTGGAACCCTGGGGTTAGCTGCACCAGTGGAGAAGTCAGTCTTGTAACCAACCTCTTCATGAACCTTGCCCACATTAGTGGGCATGATCCAATATGTTAGAAAAAGTCAAGGGTGTGTAGTTCCTTTTGAGTATGAAATCATAACCTGAGCAGTTTCATTAATTGATTAAATATTTATTCAAACATATGAAACAACCTTCGCTGTTATTGCCAGATGTGCATTCAAACAATGTTCATTTAGCCAGTGGAAGAAAAAAATTCAATATGTGGAGAGCTGAGATATAATTCCACAGTAACAGTATGGATTTATTGTCATTATGAGTAAATTCTTTGTGATTACTCATGTCACTTTGGAGGTAATCTCTCATTTGGCAGCTTTTCATTACATGCTGCTGGCCATATGGCCAAGCGATGGTTTCATCCAAGTCCTTCTGTCTAGGTGATAGACTCCGTCCAATTAACACTAACAAGATTCAAAGCAGGGAAAGACTAAATGGCTACTCATCAACAGACTGCCATTTATTACTACACAGCTAATCTGCCTGGAAGGTGTCTTCATCCTGCCTACACTTGAATCTTTTTGGTAATTTCCCTTCTTGTGTCACATAATTGTTCTCTTTCAGTGGGCTGAAAATTATTCATTTAATTTTTTACTTAAATCTGTTTACTTTATGTCAGCATCCTTTCTTATTTTCAACTGTCCCCATTTTTTCAGCCAAGCTGTATAGGTTGCAAAGCTAAGATTTTCTACTTTACAATCAACGGTGAATTTTACAGAAATTATGTAGTATATATGATATATGAATGCAATTAAACTCACTGATCACCATTTTGAGAATTAATTTGTGGACTTTGTCATGTAAACATCCTGGTAAATGCAGTATATATTAACACTTCCTGACTTGAAGTATTGTGATTATTATATTTACCTTCTCCATAGTTTCTGCCTTACTTAGTATTTTACCAAAATGCAGATTATCTTCAAACTATCAATATACACTTTTCAACAACATTTAATTTCCTTAGTTTTCTTTCTCACCACCTTGTTTTGATGTGTGTCTTATTCTGGTTCTGACAAGTAGCCCAAGCAGATGAATTCAGGAACCAGGAAGTAAACACGGGCTACACCCTGACCGAAGTAGTTCCGGACCGTACCTCTAGGTTTGAAAGGGGAAAAATCTGACTAAGATGTTAACGGAGAGGACCAATTTTTCATAGGAAATGTTACTTCCAGGTGACAAATGAGAATGATTTAGTAAAAAAGTCTTAGGATTCTTTGTGGATGCTGGCACAATTCTTCATGTATTGTTAGGTTACATAGAGCTGCACCATACACAATCACACTTATTCCCTTGAATATCCACCCATGAACTCCTAACAATAAAACATGAACAAAGAAAGCATTAAAATAGAGAAATACAAGTTATACATTTGATGAAATTAGTTAAGTAGAAACATTTTAAATGAAACAAGCACAAATTCTGCAGTTTGTACAGTATTGCCATTGATTATTATATGAGACAAAAATACAGCTTGCAATATATAACCTAGTCAAAGCATGACTGAATTATTCTACACAGCTCTTTTAAAAACATTTTGTAATCTATTTTTATGAGAATAGAAAAAAAAATATTCATGTCGTTGAAATTGCTAAAATCTGATCTTGATACTGTAAACTCAGTTAGTGAACTGTATCATCTCATTAGCTGAGGGTTATAACCTACTACTGTTGCTCCAAAGGGCTTCACACAGTGAAAAGATTAAGCATGTTAAAAATGGCATAAATATAAATAAATATAAAAAAGCAATCAGATAACATCACATAAAATAAAAAAGCTACATTTTCTATAAGCAAAGTGCACATGGAAAGTTTGTGTGATTACTACGGTCCTCCCACAGAAAAAAAAAAAAAAATTTAAAATGGGCCCCTTTCTGGTTTAAAGGTTCAGTGGCTGAGAGGTGAAAATGCACTGCAAATACATAAATGCTCTGCAAACACAAAAAGTGCTCCAAACACAAAAAAGAGGCTAACACACAAAACACATCCAGTGGAGCACTGCAGCAAAAGAGAAACACTGCAGTCACATACATTAGTCACACAAAGTAAAAACATGCAGTAAACACAAATGATTTGGACACACAGACACTCAAAACATAAAAGGCAAAAGGCTGTAAGTAGCAAAAACAACTGCAAGTTAACAAAAGCTGCAAACTAGCTCAGAGAAGACTGTTCTTAATGAGGAAACTTAGGTTTTAGTGAAGCTAAGCTTCTTAAGGAAACTTAGAGCCAGTAACTTAAAGTTCAACGAGCTAATGAAGGTCCTGAAGCATTCTTCATAAAGTAAAGAACATTAAAGACAGCCCTGAAAATCTTCTTCATCAGACTGTTATACAACAACCGTGTCTTCATTCAGAGGCTTTGTCAGGCTTCTGTAAGATACGCCGCTACTTCCTGCTCACAGACATCAGCATCCACAACTCTTTGAAGAAACCTGCATATTATGAGTAACAAAAATATGACATTTCCCTTTTCTATTATTAAAGTGTGTTTTTAATTGAATATGGACTGAATTAGATAACCTTAAACCTGTAATTCATGTTTTAAAACACTCCAGTGTGGCTGTAATAAAACAAGTCACCAGAGAATAGTTGGCCACGATCCCTCCACAACAGTGTAAAAGACTCGTTGCCAGTTTTCTCAAACGCTTTACGACAGCTGTTGATGCCAAAAGTGACACAATTAGTTTTAGGAAACAATTATATTCTAATGCAGGTCTAGGTTGTTTTGAAGAGTTTATCTTTTTTACTTTCCCGAAACACATCATTCGAAGACTGAATTGTGAGTTTGTCTTTGTCTGATATAGAAGTCTATTTGATTATCAGAAAAATAATACTTTCACAGCAAAGTCTTAAGTTATATTTAAAAGGCAAATGTCACAATGTGATGCACATGTGGACACATGTAAATTACTCTTTAGTTAATGAATACACACATTCCATTATTCTATGTTGTTAAATAATCTTACGCTTTTCATCATTTTATTTCTGGAAAGCCCATGCTTAAAACTGTGCAAATAGTATTTTTATCACTCATACTTAAAAGCCACTGAAGCTTTCATGTTGCTTTGGTGGCTCATTAATGTTTAAAAGATGCAGAGTTCAAACCACTGACCATAAAGTGACCAACTGACACTAGTGGGAATCCTCTATTGGAGGTCTGGTGAGACTGCAGCTCTAACTCCTATGTGGGCTTATACAAGTTTGGTTTGTTTCATCTTTTTTTTTTTTTTTTTTTTTTTTTACAGATAGGCACACTAAACCAGATCCCGTCATTTGTTCCCATGTGAACCAAGGCTCATTTCAGCCTGTGACCACACAAAGGCACATTCAGGCACATACAGAGGCAGAAATTGGCTGCTTTCAAGAGTGCCCCCAAAACACATTAGTTCAGTTAGTGGCTGTAATTGTTTGAAGGTGCAACAACATGTTCATTTAGTATGAATACTAAAAACACACAATAATGCAGATTAACAAGTAGGCTATAACCTGCAAAATGCAGTTAAAATCAGAAAAGAATGCATTTTGTGTTTGTATCAAAAGTATTGTGGAAAACACTTGTAGGCTTAGGCAGAAATGTAGAAGCTTTTTAGTAAAGGAAGGTGCAGAATATAAGATGTATACTATGTTTTATTTTCAGTGAAGACTCCCTAAAACACAGCACAGAGATCTTGGGGGAGCTAACTATGAAGTATTCACAACTGAACTGAACTCACTGGTTTAGGAAATGTGCTGAAATTCAATAAAAAATCTGTATATGTGATAAGGGTTTGGATTTGAAAGGCAAAAACTTTTATGGCAGTGTTTAGCTATACTTTGGAGTTTTCAATTACATTATAGGATGCTGCCAAATAATCAATAGTTCATTTACATTTTTTTTCTATCTGTTACTGGAACCTTTCTCTGAGTCTAAAGAATCTAATTTACTGTAGGTTTTATCTCTTGTACTTTAGAGTACTTTAACATTCATTAAACATATAGGTTATTTTAAAGGATTTGTAAAATGTAATAAACATAATTTTTGTATGACTATACCTGAGAAATAGCTTGAGTTTTTAGTACAAAATAGAAGGGCTCAGCAATACAAATGTAATTAATCTAGACATTATTTTTCCACCACCTAAACATTCTAAATCTGAGTAGAGCACCTTCTTCCATTTTTCCCAAAAATGCTAGATCTGTCCCCCGCCCATTCCTGTCAGCCTTCTTTCGATAACCCCCCCAAAGAAAAAAAAAAGAAGAAACATTAATGTCACTGGCCATTGTGACAGATCCATGACCTTACCATGGATGTACAAGGGAGTTGGTTGTGGGCAAACTCAACTCAAAGGAGCTGTTTACTCCAGAGAGAGGGGCATATAGAGGATGTGCAACTACGACTCTCGATTAGGACATTCAGAGGATGGTAACCTGATGAGATCCTGACAGAGCTACAAGAAGGAACAGAAAAACCTTCCAAAACTTACACATGAATTGGGTAAATCTGTCAGATACTACGTCAGTAGAAAAACTATGGATTCTGGATAAGTGAGTTTGTAGGAACTTAGCAGTCTCTTTAGCAGTGAGCAATTTAACTTGAAGTAAAAAGTGGTCAATTTTAAATGATCTGTCAACCTATGATTTAGGGAGTCCAGTAAAGAAATTCACTGAGATGTGAGACCAGGTTTGAGATGAAAATGAAAGAGGAAAACTGGAGGTGTGTGCCTAACGAATGACCTGAGACCTGCTGAAACAGCCAATTCAGGGGACATCCATCTGAAGGCTGGACATGAGCACATGCTTGTTTGACCTGCTCCCCCACACTCTAAGTTATGATTCCTACAACAAATCAAGGTGGAAAGATGTGAACTGGAGCCTCCGGGGTGGAAGAGGAATGATTATGTAAGTCAGAAAGACTTAGACTGATTTTATTGTCATTCAACTGCATATTCACAATCTACAGAGCATCCCTTGTATTGAGGAAGCTTTCTGGATGGGAAGCGAAACGTCTTCAAAACTTCAGAAAAAAGTCCAGTTGTTTTGTTTTTTAACATTTTTGGAATGACCATGACCTGGATGACTGAGAATCTTCACCAGCTCATCCCTTGTAACATTCTTTGAATCATCCTCCCTCAGTTTCCCTACTTCCATTCTATCTCAACTACTCAACAATTTCCAACTATTTACTCACCTGCATCCAATGTCATTCTCCATTCTCCCTATTACTATCCTATTCATCGGGTGCCCAGTTATTCCATATCTTGTAAATCCTATCATTTTGCACATTCCACATTCCAATCTACCCTTGTGTCCTACTCCAAACACACACAACATGACATAAAGATCCAGCCAGGCAAAGGACCTAGGAACATGAGATAAAATTATTATTCTTTCAGTGCATCTTCAGCAGGAGGCAAACAAAAATATGCCTATGTTTGGATATCCTGTGAGGTGAAGGCCACCTTTCAAGGTTGGCAATCAACTCTCCTGAAATTGGCCTGCAGTAATACAGCTCCTCCCCATCCTCTATGCACAGACCTGGGTTCTTGTTATCATTTGGGTCCTACTCCAAACATTGACAACCTGACACTTCTCTGCTTAACACTATACTTGTTTGTCAAGATGAAAATCCGTACCTTGGTAAGTTTTGATTTGTGCCATGTGCTATTCAGTTTTGGAAAATGGATTGAAGAGTGCACTGTAAAGGAGCAATAAGTAGGATATTTATTGTAAAATCAACCCAAATCATTCTCACTTCTCACCTGGGTTGGAAGTAACATTCCCTATAAACAACTGCTCCTCTCCATCAACAATGTCTTAGTCATGTTTTTCTCCTTTTATACCTAGAGGTACTGAACGGAACAACTTCCGTGCATAATTTAGCCTGTGTTTACTTCCTGCTTCATGAGCCAATCATATGAGAGTTCCCAGGGTTCACAAAACAGACTGCAGCATTTGGTATATTATTTTGGCAAAAGAGCAGCAGCCTGCAAACATGGAAGCATGTAAGAAAAGCGGACCAGAAATAAAACAAACACATCATTGTGGTGTTTGTGACTGTGTGGGTGTGGTTAGGTGTGCTCTCTCTGGGGGAAATCAAGTCAAGGATTTCCAACAACCGGATAAAAAAATAAAAAAAAGTCTGTAGCGACACGGAAGGTGGCGACCACAACACTGTCATGATCTGTACGCTTATTGCTGTCAAATGTAAGAAAGGTGTTTGTGTGAATGAAAAATCCATCTGCCCAACTACCACCGCGTTTTCCGAATATGGTTGTACCCAATCAGAGTGAAGTCAACTTGAAAGAGCTGCATATCATTACAGCAACCAACTCTTTTACTAGGGAGGGACTTTTGGCCTGACAAAACAATAAGCTCAGTTTTTTTTTTTTTTTTTTTTTTTTTATGAAATACTTTGGAGAAGCTATATATGCAGCTTCTCCTATCGGCTACATTAAATAGTTTATACAATGATGACATGTATAAGGCAATTTGTTAAGGTGTTTGCTTGTAACCATTTTATTGAAGTAAATGGTGCTGGATACAAATCTTTGTGTTATGTAGTGATTATCAGAGACCCGATATTCAAGCCAGACACAGTGTGTCACAGAACCTTGCGGGTGGGAAAAACAGGAATGAGTAGAAAACCTGACAGGGCTGATGCAGGCTTGCTCATAGCCGGAGATGACTGGCAAAGCAGCTGAGGCAGGAATTGAGTCTGTGAGGCTGGCTTGGATCATACATACATAAAAAGCAGAAGTGCAAACAGAGCCGATGGGCTAAGCTAGGTTACTTGTCAAGGAGACAGCCCACGTCATGCCATGGTACTGAAAGAAGAAAGCCAGAGAAGGAGTCTGATAGGGCAATGCAAGACAAGGAAATACAGAAAATGAGAACAAGGTCAGGATCAGCCACTCTAGGCTGATCAGGTACTCTATGCTTTCAGTAAGCTGGCCCCAACTGACTGGAGAACTGCAGTATATAAAGGCAGGTGGACAGGTGTATGTAATGATGCTGATTACTGCTACGGGAAGAGGAATCACATGTGCAGCAGATCATCTTGATTGTAGAGTACAGGAGTGAGAAGATGTTAGTGAACTGGGCCAGAACAATTTACTTTGACAGCTTTTTCAGATTATTTGTAATAGAACATTGAAAACTGTTTATTCTCTTTGCACAAACATGTTTTATACTTATTGATCTTTCACATAAAACCCAAACAAAACACATTGAGGTTTGTTGATTAATAATCCTTATTGTCACTTTGTGTTACTAAGGTGAAATTTCCTTTGAGGCAGACACCAGCTTAGAATGTACAGGGATAACATAACACACAGACACAACAGACTTAGTATTTACAGTGTTTTTAACAGTAAAGCATGAAAGTTTGTATCAGAGTCCAAGAAGTCTGATGTTAGTCCCGTTGTGAATGATACTGTGGTCTTTCAAGAATTATTCCCTCCTTCAATGAATTTGAAGAAATTAAGTTGTTTCTGTGCAGTAATCTTAAGGCTTCATTTGATTTGATATTACCTGAGAAATAAGAGAGTACAGACAGGCATTAACTGTAGTGTGTAACATATGATGGACCACAAACCTCTCAGCATGGGACAATAGCCCTTACAGCTCCTAGAAAAAAGCTCTTTCTGAGTTTATTAGTTTTCAATGCTTCTGAAATGTTTACCTGATGGAAGGAATTGCCTGACTGGGTGGGATCAGTGGAAATACGTCTGGCCCTTCTCTGGACTTGTGCAGCACAAAGTTAGTCTAAATGTAGACGGCATCCCACAATCCTGTGCTGTACTCACCACCCATGCTAAATCCTTCCTATCCTGTACTGTGCAGCTCCCATACCACACAGTTATACTGAGACACAGAATACTTTCTATGGTATCTCTGTAAAGGTTTTTTTAGCAGCTTAGTAGAAAGTCCAGACCGTTTCGGTTGCCTGAGGAAGAGCCATTGTTGGGCGTTCTTCACCAGGTGGGAGGTGTTTAAAGACTATGAGATGTCAGAGAAGAAGTGAATGCACATGAACTTAATGCTGTCCACACGCTCCACCACCTCCCCCTGTATGCAGAGAAGGGTGTGTTCAGTGTTCCTGGACATGACCCCCCCCTGTATCTTCCCTGCTTGTGCTCTCTGTCTTATGTTGCTTTTTTGTACTGAGGTGTTTTTTCTTGCATTCTCATACTGTCCTGTAGTGACAAGAAATGCTTTTTTCCCCCTCCGCTATTCTAATGTATTTTTGTCTGCGAACAGGCAGTGCCTTGCGGCAGCAGCCTCATTCACCTCTCTGACCATGTTTGTCTCTCTTGATGGGATGTATGGAAATGCAGTTTCCCCCAGGGGGACAAAATAAAGCAATTCAATTAAATTCCTGTACATGTTAAAGAACGTGGAAAAAGTGGTATGAATACTTACTGTAACGTAGAGTAAGGTTCTGCCAGAAATTAAGGACCCAATAATTAAACCAGACAACAGGAGTAGTTTCAAAAAAATTATTAAAATAAATGTTTCATTGTTAGTCAGGAAACAGGCAATAGTGCATCCAGGAACCAGGAAAGAGAGATAGGTTAGTGGCTGAGAGCAACTCAGTGGAAAATAGTGAACACTGAATACAAGCCACAAACCTTCTCAGAGCCTGGGAGGGTGTGCCTAGATGTGATAAATAGATCATGGGGCTTTGTCATGGTGCAGATAGTGACACAGGAAGCTGAGCTGCAGGTCCACTTCTCACTGACAGTAGAACCGGCTGAGGCAAAGGGGAGATCTGAAATTCAGTTGTGGATCGTACACAGTAAGTTGAGGCAGGCTGAGGTAACCAGAGGGCTAGGCAAAGAGCTTGGTCAAAAAAACTGATCAGATGGTCAATGTCCAGATTACAGAGATCATTGGTGCATCTAACAAGGGCAAGGCCAAACAGGGAAATCCAAAAAACTCAGCGATGTCTCAGACAGGAAAGGCAATCAAAAACAGCAGATGGTCTGCTCACATGATGGCCTTTAAGAATCTGGCGGAGACTGACTCTGAGAAGCAGGTATGTAAAGTCTGGAATGCAGGTGAGCAAAATTAAGATAATTAGAGTTGCAATTGGTGTTGCTGCCTCTGCTAACTAGTGTAGCAAAGCAGAGCATGGCAGAGAGTGGCAAGCAGCAAGCCAGACCAAAACAAAACAGGTCAGGACAGACAGCGCGTACACAGTACAGATTAATCTGGATTTCTCAAAGAAAAGCTGTGATTTATTTATTTTTATACATTCACATTTGCATTCTTAGCAGCCAACTTATTTTCCGATATATCTACTACCCACAAAAGATCATTGTGGGTTGTAGACAAAGAACTGAGAATGTAACCCAAAGGTGTTGAGACACACTAAGGTAATTAAAATAATCTGTCTGTCTAGAGAGAGAGAGAGAAAGAGTGAGGGGGAGAGAGAAGGAAGAAAGGAGGGATATAGCATGCAACATCTGTATAATACATAAATAAAAGTGACAAAGTTTCATGCATAGGATCTGATTAAAAAAGATCGAAATATTAGTGCCATGGCTGAAAGTTAGGTACTTAGTTATGTTGTTTCAGGTTACTAGTGAATACAAAGCCTGTAGTTTTAATGACTAAGGATAATTATCAAATGCCTGTTATATTCTGTTCATAGCATACAACAACCAAGTTTTAAATTACAAAAGCCCAAATGTGCATAAAATACAAATTATTATTCTGGAAGAAACCACAAATTTACTTTTCTGAAACTTGAATAAATCACTTTTATCTTTGCTTACATATTGCATTGTCATTCTTTATTTTTCTATCCTTTGTCTCACACACAATCCACATGTTAACATGTTGTGTAGGTGACATGTGACAAATCTCCATCAAACGATTGGATTTACTTTTCACACTCTTTTCAGAAGTGGGAAATCTTCAGGCTTCAGACCCTTTTTCTACATCTTTTCCTTCTTTTGTTCTCATCTCTGTGAAACATCAACACAAAGAAAGAGACTCAGTCAAGCTCACATTGAGAAACAAGTGGTGAGAGAACCAGCCAAGAGTTTGACGAGAGTTTTGAGGAGACAGCAGGAAGTTGACCTTCACTGATAAGAAAAGAAGAATCCCAGTCTTTCATTGTCGCTTATCCAGAATCATAGCGTCTGCTTCCACACTCCTGCGCTTCTGTTGTTCATTTCATCTTCTCCTCTGACCTTTCTCTTTTTTATACTGTTCAGTCTTTATCCAAGTCTTTTGTTGATGTTAGATGTGCAGCATTGTAATGGTTTTTACAACCGCTAATAGGGGATAGAAATGACCTGGAAGCCTAGGAGCTCGTTTAAGCCCAATTGAAGGACACGTTGACTTTTACTTTTTCAGTTTGAAAAATTCCAGGTTACTAAGGCCACAACTAATGGCCACTGTCAAAGCGGACTAATATGAGTTTCTCTATACAGGCAACTAAAGAAAGGGAAATGGACAAATTTATATTGTCCTTTTTCTTGCTACTTTAAATGTTAAAAATGTTAAATTCATTCTTATCCAAGGTAAGATTAAAATCCTGACCAGCAACTCATAAAACGGCCATTTGGCATTACTTGTCAATTTGATTCCTGTCAATTTTTGCATCTGATCAGAAGCAGCAATGAGAAAAAAGGAGAACTAACACAAAGAGGAACTTGAAAACTCTATCTTCATAGATGTAAGGCTGACAGAGGAAAAGAAATGCGCTGCTTTGCTTGTTAACAGAACTGCAACGAGCTACAAAAGCCGTAAAGTGATTAAATACCATAATGATAATATCAGTCCATAGTGCTATGTTTGTGGTATGTTGCTAGTGCTTAAGTGGAATATGAAAATCCAATTTTCTCGTTTTATCATCAAATGCAATTATTAAAGGAACCAAGTAATAATGACAGTGGTTAAAATACTGATTTTTTACTTACACAGAACAGATACACTCACCGGCCACTTTATTAGGTACCCCATGCTAGTAACAGGTTGGACCCCCTTTTGCCTTCAGAACTGCCTCAATTCTTCGTGGCATAGATTCAACAAGGTGCTGGAAGCATTCCTCAGGGAGTTTGGTCCATATTGACATGATGGCATCACACAGTTGCCGCAGATTTGTCGGCTGCACATCCATGATGCGAATCTCCCGTTCCACCACATCCCAAAGATGCTCTATTGGATTGAGATCTGGTGACTGTGGAGGCCATTTGAGTACAGCGAACTCATTGTCATGTTCAAGAAACCAGTCTGAGATGATTCCAGCTTTATGACATGGCGCATTATCCTGCTGAAAGTAGCCATCATGGGTTGGGTACATTGTGGTCATAAAGGGATGGACATGGTCAGCAACAATACTCAGGTAGGCTGTGGCGTTGCAACGATGCTCAATTGGTACCAAGGGGCCCAAAGAGTGCCAAGAAAATATTCCCCACACCATCACACCACCACCACCAGCCTGAACCGTTGATACAAGGCAGGATGGATCCATGCTTTCATGTTGTAGACGCCAAATTCTGACCCTACCATCCGACTGTCGCAGCAGAAATCGAGACTCATCAGACCAGGCAACGTTTTTCCAATTTTCTATTGTCCAATTTCGATGAGCTTGTGCAAATTGTAGCCTCAGTTTCCTGTTCTTAGCTGAAAGGAGTGGCACCCGATGTGGTCTTCTGCTGCTGTAGCCCATCTGCCTCAAAGTTCGACGTACTGTGCGTTCAGAGATGCTCTTCTGCCCACCTTGGTTGTAACGGGTGGTTATTTGAGTCACTGTTGCCCTTCTGTCAGCTAGAACCAGTCTGGCCATTCTCCTCTGACCTCTGGCATCAACAAGGCATTTCCGCCCACAGAACTGCCACTCACTGGATGTTTTTTCTTTTTTGGACCATTCTCTGTAAAGCCTAGAGATGGTTGTGCATGAAAATCCCAGTAGATTAGCAGTTTCTGAAATACTCAGACCAGCCCTTCTGGCACCAACAATCATGCCACGTTCAAAGTCACTCAAATCACCTTTCTTCCCCATACTGATGCTCGGTTTGAACTGCAGGAGATTCTCTTGACCATGTCTACATGCCTAAATGCACTGAGTTGCCGCCATGTGATTGGCTGCTTAGAAATTAAGTGTTAACGAGCAGTTGGACAGTTGGACAGTTGTACCTAATAAAGTGGCCGGTGAGTGTATATGATGTTGTATTTTGTTCTTTTTCTGGTCTGTTTCAGGGCAACACAGAGACAGACATGACAAACAACCATTCATGCACACACCTAAGGAGAATTTAGAGAGGCCAAACAACCTAACAGTCATGTTTTTGGACTGCGGGAGGAAGCCGGAGAGAACCCACACATGCACAGGGAGATCATGCAAACTCCATGCAGAAAGACCCAGGGACTCAAACCCAGGACCTTCTTGCTGCAAGGCAACAGCGCTACCCACTGCAACACTGTGCAGCCCTGGCTAAGAAAATGTGTTTTTCAAAATAAGATGACAAATATCCCATTTACACTCCATTTTTCTAAAGAGGATAAATTGACCTATCTGACATTAATCAGTTATAATTCTGGTTCAACTGGCTGTTTTCTCCCTCACTTTGCCCTGGCTCTGTAGTAATATAATAATGTAGTAATATAGAGGCTGTGCCTACAGCTCCCCAGCAGCCTTAGCTCCTCCCACACAGAATAAAAGAAAAATTAAGACTTCCCCCGAAGACCTCTATTGGGTAAGGACTCTTTAGCCAATGCAGAAGTGTGTCAGCTGTAGCCATGTTAAGTGCTATCCCAATAGTGCAGTCAGTAAGGAAGGAAGTAGGAAAAGCAGCATGCATGCAACCTCTTGCAGCTAATTTAGCAAAAGAACCTTACCGGCGCTAAAAAGCTATAAGAATCCCACAATCCTTTGTATGACATGACATTTAAGCACAGCCAACCTCATGGAAATAAACGAAAATAGTTGGAGAGAAGAGAGCGCACAATTTGTAATTTGTTTTGAGAAGGCTGTAGACGCAGATTTGACTCGCATTCTCTATGTGCATTTCCATCACGTAATGACATCAGCGTTAAAGGCTGTCCGGAATCGGTACAGCAGTCCAAAGCACCTTTCCTACCCACGATAATGTTCATGCTGTTGACCCCATGAAAGGTTAAGGAACGGGAGCTAGGAGCTATAATTAGATATATTCGGATGGAGCCGTAGACTTCACCTCAAGGCTCTTTCTCCTCTGTAGCATACCTGTATGTTACTGTCTGATTGCACATCCATCTGGCTTTTTGAGAAACTTGCTGACCAGTTCTCCCTTTACCTGCTTCAGTCCTTCAAAGAAAGAAGCTCAGTGCAGCTTTGAAATGTAGCTGTGTTGAAACAGATGATTTCCAACCCTTTTTGGCAATCGAAGACCAGTTAATCAGAGTGGATTGTGATCCCGGTACCAGAAGGAAAGGAGTGGCAAGTTTGTTTATAAAGCACTTTTCAGTAACAAGGCAAATCAAATCTAAAGTAGATTTCCGAGGAGACAAAAACACAAAAGTATTTTAATATTGTAAGTATTTTAATAATCACAGCCAATTTGTCTGTCTTGAAGATACTTTGCATTGTATCTTACATTTGCCTCTTTTTAAGTCTGTAGTATAACTTTCCAGGTTATTGTTTGCCTTTGTTTACTGGGCAGTGGCCATTAGTTATGTAACAGTACAAATGGTAATTAATAGGAGCACTTTATCTAAATTATTGACATACAATTTTGACAATCTTTTATAGACTGCTTTTTGTTTATATAAACACAAATTCTATTCGCAGCTAACCTTACTTATTTGTATTTATTTGTATTGTATTTATTGAGTGATGCAGTATTAACCATCTATGGCGTGGTGTTAGGGTCACTCCCTCAGACAGTTGTAGAGTGATAGAGGAGACAGTGAATATGGTGAATGGCCTGCTATTGCGCCTTATTAAGTCCAGAGGAACCCAAATCAGTTTACACTACATTGAGTCATTCACCCATTTACACACACATGCACACACTGACCCAGTGTGTGAATATGATGCTTTTATATACAATGTATACATAAGCTACATAGTAACCACAGCTGCACTGGGGCAAACTAACAAAACCAAGGCTGCAAAACATCGGTTCCACCGGGCCCTCTGACCACCACTAGCAGGTTCTGTGGCTGAAGTGTCATGCCTAAGGACACAAAGATTGAGACGGTGGAGGTTCAAACCTGCAGGTTGCCAGTTCAAACCCCACCATGAACTCCCTAGCTCCTAATGCCACCATCAGGAGATGAGGAAGAGTGCATCTCTACATCTTCGTCAGACAAGGGTCAGTCAGCACAGTAATGTGTGTAACATGTATGTGTTGAAGATGAAAAGTAGCACAAGTTCAATGTTGTGCTACCTTAACACGTAATCCTCTGCTTCACATCGACCAGAAACTGCTTCCTCAGGGTCCATACAGAATAGGAAATAAGACTGCAATGGCAATAACCCCACCCAACCCATCACCACAACCATCCACATACACACACACACACACACACACACACACACACACACACACACACACACACACACACACACACACACACACACACACACACAAAGGTAGAAATACATGTGAACACATAGATGTTCATTTTAGATGTTTGTTCAGATGCTTTTTAAATGTTAAATATATTCCTGGGTAAAACTGGCTGCATCAAACTGCTTATTTTTTGTCAGAACTTGTTCATTTATCTTATATAACACTTATAATTATGGGAAACGTTGCAATTTGGGTTTGTTGGGAAACAACAAACTCAAATCTGGATATGGGGGGGTGGAGGGGGATCAGCATTTCTAATTGATATATTATTAGGGACCATAAAGCAACCCAAAAAAGGGGTTAAATAGTTTTTCCCCAAGAAATAAAAACTCATGCCATAATCAACCACCAGCAGGGAATATGTTGTATCATGAAAATAAATGCACTGACTCAGAAAGTTACTAAATATATTTTTATCAACCTCTCATTTAAGAAATTTGAATTGTATGAACATAAACATTTAAAAAAAAAAAAAAATACTAAAGGAGGTATCCAGATCATATTGTAAGTGGTTGCATTCCAATAAATCTCAGCACTGCTAAAAAAGTATTCCCACTTATAGCCAAAAACAGCTATATGAAACTCATCTTGATTCATTGTCTTTCAGAAAAATGATGACATACTGAGCAGAGCATTTGCACACTCAGTTGCCTCTTTCATTTCATTTAGAACAGGACCAATGAGCGGTGACGGAAAGCTTCTTCCATCACAGACGAAAGTAGAGGGAATAAAAAAATCAATGCCTAAGTGAGAATGAAATGTTTCGCTCCTAGTCTTATCCTGGCATGTGATGGCTCCTATAAAACAGATAGAAACAAGGGCTTGGTTTCTCTTAGGCCCAATGTACGAGAACATAGCAGGAACTTGAGAAGTCTAGAACTTGTCTTTGAGGCTTTAAAGGGAAACATCTTGCCAAAGGAAACTCATGTACAACACATTCTCTGAAACTTCATTAAAAGAACACACAACCTCAGGAACAGTATGACGTCAGTGTGACATTATACCTTTATTTTAATTTGAAGAGCTAGACTAAATCTGGGCATTCACATTTTCTTTTTTGTTGTCCTGTCAAGAAGACTGCTGAGTTCTTGTCTCTACTGTATTGAAGGACTCAGCAACGTCAGACATGCAGCTGCTAAGTTATACATAGAGAGATGAGAATTCATAAACATGTAAAAAAAATAAAAATAAATAAATAAATAAATAATTGTAAATGATTGAACATTGGTTTGGTATTTGGTGCTATGAACACATTCGCTCACTCTATTTTGTATCACTATGATGTTTTCATTAATCACCTTGACCAATAGCATCATGGCTATTTTCATTAATATCGAGTGAGGGCATCAATGGCAGCAGAATTCATCCAAGTGTCCTGCAGAACATGATCGTGTGGCTGTTGAAATGTAGTTTCTCACCAAAAATAAATCAAATGCTGGACCCATCATGAGTTTGCGTGGTAAACATAACCAGATTTTGAGACAACATATTATTCCTTTATTTTGAAGGTTCCATGATGCCGTGCACTCTAACAAGTCTCCCTGGGCTATTGGAAGAAAGAAGTGCATGGCATAACAAATCCTCCACCAACAGTTGACTTTTCAACATCTGTTCTTTCACGCCAAAGCAACCTGGAATGTTTATTATGGAAAACACTGCCAATAAATATAAATCATGCTCAAGGTTTAAAAATTCCAAATATTAAATGTAGCGGATAATTACAACCAACATATCAACTTTAAAACCCACAATCATTAAAAAATATATATTTACAAATATATTATTGCGAAATTTAGAACAGAAGTACAAGAGGTTTGTTTTTCTAAACTAAGGTTCCAATAAATGTTCAGTACTAATTAAGCCAAATGTTTTTTTTGACAAATTGCATACATATGCATGCACATTAATCTCACAAGAGAAGTGGTTCACTGCACCAGATTTAGCCACTGGCTAGTCTCCATCAGAAATACAAACACAACATGTCTTTTCTTTAGAGCACATAGTCAAGTCACACACACTTTCACAAGTAGGATTTAACTTTTTTTTTTTTTACTGCTGGGTTAATTGACGAAATTCATTCTTCCTCTTGTCTTTTAAACAATAGTTCCAGTAGAAAGTAATTTGTTGAAAAGAAAATTGTAATGCATGCTGGCATCCTTTTTTCCTGGAGCTTTTACCACACATGAGCATTGGCACTCTAATAATTGAATGAACAATCTATCATGTATAGTTTCATATTATTATTAACTGTTAGAAACATTATGAATGTGAAACATCTTGCAGATGCAAAGTTAATGAGGCAGCATCTCTGTGTATTGAACCACTTTGTAATATGCATTTTATTTGTAATGAATGTATAATATTTTTTATACCTTTTCTGTTGTTTTTTTTAGCATTAGTGGCTCGTTTTTTTTTTTTAAAGCAGGCTGAGTAGAAGACCTCAGGCCGTAATCAAACCTGGGTCAGCCAAGTGAATGACTAATTATTAGATATATTAGACATAACTTGATTTAGTATGGACAGATAAAGGCAGGCAAGCAGGAAGACAGATGGATTTAATCAAAAACTGCACACAATCATTTCATTCAGCAGAGCATTTTTTATTTTTATTTTGGAAATGCAGTTTTAGCAATATATTAAACGTCAGAGAATCCTGCAGCATACTTTCACACAGAAAATACAATCTTTATTTGTGTTTATATATTTAGTAGGAAGAGAAAAAAATCTATGCAAATTTTCTTTTGACAAAATCACTGATGTGCGGACTGATCAAATAAATACCACAACATTTTGTTTAAAAGTCTGTGGGTCTCTGACAAAAAAACAACCTGAAAGTGGTTCATTACTGGGTACTTTACTTACATAATGATCTAAATGGATGAATCAAAAGTGACGTTTCAGATTAAAGGGTAGACTTATTTCAATTTTATAATAATAAATTGTTCTCTGAATTTAATCCATCACCTTGGGGAGCAGCAGACATGTGGCACCCAGGGAGCAATCTGAGTTTAAGGGTCTTGCTCTGGGACGCAGAGTAGCAGTGTGTGGGAGTTGAACCAAGAACCACCGGGACATAGGCACAATAATCTAAGCACTAGGCCACCACTCTGGAAGCAATCAGGGAACAGTTTGTATGGTTATTAGACATATTTCATACTAACGAGTCCAGCATAAAAGCAGCAATGTCAGTCCATTCTGAAATGTTGGAATTGTCTATTCTCTGAAGAATGCTATAGTCAATAGCTAGTAAACAAGTCTGAAGTCTTTAGTAGAGTGCTAAAATGAGGTTACAAGTGTTAAAGCATCCTACTTTAGCTGTCAGGCATTTATCAGGTGCCTTTCATCAGAATACCATTTTTCCTTTAACAGTAACCCTCGAGGACTGAATGGATTTTTCTTTTCAACACTGATTAGTCTGAATAGCTTTATAGATAATGAAAGAGGTACTTTATCTATTTGATGGCTCAAAATTATGCTCATGTTTAGATTTACCTGACATAAATCTCACATGTCAACACTCACAGTGCTTATCAGAATATATACACAATCAAAGATAAGGTTGACTAGCCATTTTCATAAAACAGCAACCTTTATCAGCGACTGACATCTGAAAAGAAGCAGAGAATCAAAGGGCATTTTATTTCATTTTCAACCAAGTCTGTGGCATTTTGCCAAGTCGATTTTTTTTCAAAATGTCATTGCTTATTTTACTGTAGAGCTGCATATACCTCTGGTTCAGTCAATGCTCTTCTCCAATAAGCATGCGAGACCTAACACAACATTCAGCAATTGAATCCAGAAATCAATTGTTGCTTCACAAAACAAGCTCTTCATACTGCAATGAGCCCTGCCTACACCAGATTTAAAGAACTTCATTACTCAAACCACAGTTCATGTTTGAAATATCTAACAATAGTTTCAAGCACACAGCTCATTATTCTATATAATTGGATATTATAATTAATAATGCATTATTCTAATCAAAGATAAGCAACAATGAATGACGTTTGGACAATGGCTAACCAGCTAACACAGTGGGCTTCAAACAAAACCCGTGGGAAACGGAGCGCAGAAGAGAGAGAGAGAAAGAAATGGGGAAGTCAGTGAAAATGTAGTTGGTGGCGCAACCGCTTCACAGACGTGAAACAATAAGCAGCTTATGACCTGCATTCAGTCATAAAATGTAAATATTCAACCAAACTTTAACAGACTCCTTCTGGAGTAAAAGATCAGCATTAAACCTCCCAAGAAATGTCTGCCGAGGTTATGGCATAGCTTTTAGATCTAGAAAAGGATCAACAATTTTCATCACTTTTGTTGCACACGCATGGGGAGATTGGTCTGGGTCGGTCCTCGTAGGACACATTCACACACCCGAGATGTGAGGCTGGAAAAGTCCTCGTTGAGTCCCACCAGGGCTTCAGGGGCAGTCCAGGTGATTTGCTCGGCCTTACCAAAATTATGCCGCTTCATCGATTGACTTAAAAGGCAGAGGGGTGGCTCGCTTTCTTTTAAATCTGGACCTCCAGAGGGTGGAATGGTGCCTCATAGATTCAGTCTGAATCTATGAGTCTGCTCCAAACTTTAAAAGCTTTTATTTCGAAAGGTGTCATGCTGAAGCTTTTTCTAGCAAAGACACACTAATACAGGGTCTGCCACATGACCAGGCAAGGTTATTCAGTAGAGATTGTGGTATGTGTCTCCAGAATAATCCCGGCTGAGAAGAGACTGGGCCACTCTGTGCAGTGGATGGTAAAATCAATGGTAAAATCTTTTTTTTTTCACAAGTTCTGACCTACAACCCGACCCCTGCTGAATAAAATAAGCCCCATAGCTGATACTGCAACCTTTCCAATATTGCTCATGTTGACTGTACTTGCTGCTGCTGATCTTGTCTGTCTGTGTCGTGTGACTTGTTCTGGTGTGGGTAGCAGGGTAATTAAAGTTTGACATTCAAAAAACATTGCAAGACTCCATCCATCGTTCTCTGTTTCTGAAACCCTAATAAATGCCTTCATCACTTTACACCTTGGTTACTACAATAGCCTCCTCTATGGTCTACCTTCCAGAACCCTAAAACTCCAGCTCATCTAAAGTTCTGCTCCCCACCTCCTTACACACACCCATCCTGTGACCATAAAACCCCTGTTTTTCAAAATCTAAACTGTCTTCCAGCTCTCTCTATCAAACAGGTAATATTTTAACTTCCTAGATGTAACAGCATTGCAAAAAGTTGATGAATTTAAAATATGTAGGCCTTTGGCTTGACCCCCAGTTATCCTTTGCACCTCATATTGATTACGTTTGTAAGAAAATATGGTTACATAAATCACTTTATCGTTCTGTAGAGTGTTTTTCCCTTTCCAGTTTGTAAAAGAGTTGTCACACAACTGTTGCTGCCAATTCTAGATTACACCAATGTTATTTATGGCAATACCAAATAAACTAATCTTTGTCCCCTCAATACTTTATATAATAGTCTCTGTAGATTTATTCTGAGGTCATTCGTCACTCATCACTGTCTTATGCATGACTCCTTGAATTGGTTAGCTCTCAAGGCCAGAAGAAAATGTAATTGCTTGTTATTTACATTTAAATGTATGTAATTTAATCTGAAGAGCCACATACACCTCTAAAGCCACAGGTTGCAGACCCCTGATCTAGACCATGTAATGCTGAGGAAATGTTGTGTGTTTTTTCTGAGGTTTAAAACTAGCAAGCATTCTACCATGTGCATGGCATTGATTTCATTAACTATGGATTTGGGATATTAGTGAACCAAAAACAATCTCTATCCTTAAATTATCCAGATCTTTGTGGAGAAAAAGAGCATAGCTAGAATGGAGGTATGTCGAAAACTATCCAGCAAGTCAAATATCGTTGAAGATTTGTGGATACTGTAACGCCAATGATTGGAAACAGGTGCTTGTCGCTTTGATCTTCTGTTTTGTGTGCTTCCCTCCTACTATGAGGCAGTTTTATGAAGCTGTGCAGATGAGTATTTGGTTTCAAATTAGCAGTGCTTATGAGGGTGTCCATTCCTTTACCCAAAATAACTTACAAATAAGGTTCAAGCTGGTTTCTATGTTGACCAAAGCAGTTTCAGACAAGCCGCACAAATTGGTGTAAAACTACCAACAGCTGGACCTGATTAGGAACCTACAAAGGCTAGGTTAAACAGTACGCAACACACCTAATGATTAGTTTGGGTGTCTGTACCAATAAATTATGTTTACATGCTGTAAGTGTTTAATTTTAATGTCGCAGGAAAGGTTTAACAGGAAGGAAAAGCTCCGACAGAACCAGGCTCAGTGTGAACGGCCATCTGCCGTGATTGACATGAGGATTTGAGAAGACAGATAAGAGACACAAAAAGAATCCTTTCTATGTTATATGGCAATGGCGGATGATCTGCTCCCTGGATGGTGTCACAGCTAACAGAACAGCAGACATGGTGTACCAACTATTAAGAGAAAAAACACAGAGAGAACAAGTTAAAAGTTGAAATAACAACAAACAATGCAAATAGGAGAACGGTAGGAGAACTCAGCAGTGAGAAAAATAGATCTTGATGTTCTCCAGCAGACTAAACCTACAGTAGAGTAACTGTAGAGATAGCTCAGGATAACTTAAGCCAATCTAACTGTACGCTTTATCAAAAAGTTTTAAGCCTAGTCTTAAAAGTAGACAGGGTGTGTGCGTCATGGATCAAAACTGGGAGTTGGTTCCACAGGAGAGGAGCCTGATAACTAAAATATCTGCCTCCCATTCTACTTAGAGACTCCAGGCACCACCAGAAGACCTGCAGTCTAAGAGCATAGTGCTCTGTTAGGTACATACAGGGTAGTCAGAGCTCTGATATATGGTGGCGCTTGATTACTAAGGGCTTTATACCTATATTATATTCTTCATTTATCAGGAAGCCAATAAAGGGATGCTCTGGCGGTTGAGTTTTTTTTTTTTTTTTTTGGAACCTAGATGTAGTGACCATATGATTGTGTTTGATGTTGTAATAAAATTATTAAAAATACAGGTATAAGAATCAGTTTTCTCCTCTTCATTATAATTTTTGTTGCCTGCACCAGTTTCTAACCTCTCATTCACGCATACTCCTTTGTGGGCTGGCACAGGAGTCAGGGAGTTTGTCCTGCAAATGGCGGGTTGCTGGTTTGACCACCCCACTCCAACTGTTTCAGTCGTTGTGTCCTTAACCCTAACCCTTCACCCGAATTGCCTTCTGCTGGTGGTCAGAGGCCCATTTACCATCTGCGCATTCTCCATTACGGCATTCAGCCGTAATGGAGCAGCAAGTTGGTGCTACAGCATGAGAGAGAACCCTCCTCCACTGTCTGTCAGAGAAACGGATCATGTCTATTTGTGACGGATGACGGAGCGAAATTCATAAAACTAGATGAGCCAGACAAGAAGTTTAAGACACTGTATATTATAATAATACAAATAAAAAAACTCAAAGAATATAGTATTTTGCCCTGAAATTGGCATAACTATGATGGGAAATATAAATACTGTGGAGTTTTTCTCCACTAGTGGCTGACCCAATATTTCTCTATTGAAATTTTATTTCGAGCTGAAATACTATGTAAGTTCCATTGTAATTGACCTGAAATTTACTGAGATATATATATATAGCATTAATAAACTTTACAGGAGACCAAATCACTAAGCGCTGAGTGGAGTCATTCGCTGTACTGCATGAATTAGTACATGTCTCCCTCCCACTGTCACTGAGTCAAGATTCGCAAACCTATTGAACCGCTGTTCTAACAAATCAGTGCTGATCCGTTCAGTGTAAACATGACTCAGCCTGTAAACCCTGTACGGCATGACCAAGTGAACCGCCCTGATTCGTGCCATACGCAAATCTTGCTGAGAGTGGTGCTGTGCCACTGACTCTCAAATTATAACAAGGACTGAGAGGGACTGTTGTAATGAACTTTTTTTCTTAGGTAATCTGGAATTATCTTATATTATTCTTTTTGAGAAGTGATATATTTTTGATCCAGAAGTTGTATTAGCTAAAGAGTCCTTCTTTTAGAGCAAGGACTCTTTAGCCAAAGCAGAAGTGTGTCAGCGGTCGCCATGATAAGTGCAGGGGTAGAAATAATTAGCCTGAATGCTCCCTCTTGTGGCTGGTGTTGCCTAGGGACATTGCAACGTCCCTTAGCAGTGCTAAGAAGCCTTAAGGTAACCCACAATCCATTGCGTGACATGATGTATCAGCATAGCCCTCTCACGGAAATCAATGAAAATGTCCATAGAGAAAAGTCCATGTGCGTTTCCGTCACGTAACAACGTCGGATTAAAAGGCTCTCAGAATTTGGCACAGCAGCCCGAAGTTCCTTTCCTCCCCACAATAGAGTTCTTACCATTGACCCCGTGAAAGTTCAAGGAACATGAGCTAGGAGCAGTTAGCTAGAAGCTAATATTAAGGGTATTCAGATTAAGCCTTCATTTCATCTTTATTACTTGTTTTATTATTACTTGTTTTAACTTAAAAAAATAAGCTGTTGAAGTTATATAAATGGCACTCTTAGTGTCTAATGCCATGCTTATTGCCTGTTTTTAATGTAAAGGAGAAGATAAAGTAGTTAAAGCCCGATAAATAGTACACTAATTGATCATCACACCTAATATAATGGAAGGAGTGAAAATGTAGTTATATGAACTTAATGATTCGGTGAATGCATCATTTGAAGGAAGAATTTTAATGTACTTGATTCTAGTGATTCAGTACACTCACAAGAACTGTGATGCTCATCATTAGTCGATGGGCAAACCTTAAACATGTACTGTATGTTTGTGACAAATAAACTGAAATGATTTGTGGAATATTCTTGAGTTTAAAGACGTATATTATTTTTCAATATGAAATGTTAGATGTTAAATTCATCATCTACACTGACATTGACTAAATTGGGATCCCTTTCCCACCTGTTATTCTATAAATCTCTAACTGTATTCAGTTAAATGTCAGTCACCAAACCCAGATTAAACTCAGTAGTCATTTTCATTCCATTTGAAAATGTTTTATTCTGTTAAATGCAGGGCTAACTTTTTTACTACTGCACCCTCTTTCATATCACTTTTTCAATGTTTCTTTTTCTCTGTGTTTGTCCTGCTTTAGATGCCTACTACTGATGGAATGCTCCTCTCCTCCCCAACTTTCGGCTGGCTCATCAGTTCTGAGCCTGTAGTCCTTAGAATTCTGTCAACAGTACTTTGGTGCTACAACTAATGAAAGCACCATGCTATCCACTGTTCTGAGCATCAGTCATCTGAACAGTTCGCCTCAGGAACAAAATCGATCTCCTGCCAGTTTTGGGCAAGAGCGAGAGGAGAAGGAGAGCTGGAGAGTAAGAATGGAAAATGCGTCCCCACACCTGCAGCTCCTCCCAGGTAGAAAACAGGGATTGATTTTACGACAAAACGGAGAATGTCAGTTAAACATTTAACAGATTGTTGGCTTCAGCAGCTGAAAATAGTCAAGGCTTTCCATAAAGCATAATAAATAAATAAAAAAACAAGTGAGGATACACACAATTATATATTTGTTTTTGTCAGTATAATTGTGAAGTGGATGGCAAGTAATACATGGTTTTCAACATTTGTATTCAGCTTTCTATATTCTGTTGCCCCATAACAACAGCCAGTGCAACCAATTATCTCAAGAAGTAACCTTTAGACTTAGACCTTTTCATTTAACTACACATTCACAATGTACATTTGAGTGAAATTTCGTTGCAAAGCTATGGGTAAAAAAAAAAAAAAAAAAAAAGGAGACCTGAATACTAGACTCTACTGGTGCATAATTCACATGCTCATAGGGTTTTTTATAGAACATCAGGTACCATGTGTGAATAAATCAAGATCTACTCTGTAGCATTAAAGACAGAAAACAAGAGTTATGAATCTTCTTAAACCTACTGCTGAAGTGACGCCTTGGTCATCCCTAGTCATCTGCGCCAAGGCCAGCTGAGGAGAGTCCTTATTACTGTATCATGATGAAAACACCATAACTGTCAGGTTTAACGTTGTATAAAATGTTAAAGTAGATTAGATAATAAAACAATATAATTAACCATTTGACAGTGCAATACCCAGTCCATCACCCAAACAATTAAATAAGGGTGGTTAAGAGTGTTAACCAGTGTTAAACAAAAGTCATAACAATCCCTGTTATCAGTTTGACACAAGCATATACACAACACTGGAAGAATGTGGATTCAGATCAAAGTTGAACCTTTCAGCCTAAGTAAAATGCTGTAAATGGACTAAACTTATATAGTGCTCCTCCATTGTCCATCAGAAATACAGATCAAGTCTATTTGTGACGGATGACGGAGCGAAATCTGTCCATTTCTGAAAAGGATGTTTGCATCATGGAGAGGTCCTATTTTTCCCCGGTTCAAGACTCCGCTCAGTGTGGCAGCACTAGGGATAGGTACCTTTCACTTTTGAACCGATACAGTACCAATACCCAGTCCCTGGGAATTGATACCGGTACTTAAGAGTACCTATTTCGGTACTTCTGTGTTTATGTAGTAATAATAATAATATAAATAAATAATAATGTTCATTTATTAATAAAATCTTTAATTTTTTTCAATTTAACATACTTATTTCTCAGTATATAAACATGTTAGGACCTACAATTGAACTTTTTGAAATAATTTATGAATTTTAATACATTGGCTGAATCCACAGCACATCATTTTTTACCAGAACAACAGGTATCAGAGGCACCAAGTGAATGAGGTGAATACAGGATTGAAGCTGTGTGTTAATAAAATTCAGGGAATTGTTTTAGTGAAACAGTTTCAGAGAAAGATAAAAAAAATACATTAAAACATAATTTATCCTGCTTTTAAATAAGGGTGGGGTATGTTGCAATGAGGGAACAGAGGCTCTCCTCTCTGCACCCTTTGCTGTGACTACAGGCAGGTTTCAGAACAAGGCAGCATCAGCCTCCAAGTTTCTGTCTGTGAGACAAGAAGTGGGAAAATGCTCACATCAGCTCTCCCAAGACAATAACTGAAGAACGATTGTTACTTTCACAGGAAGTCACCAGAAACACAGAAGAAAGTCACTAGATTTTTTTGTCACTGTTCTGAAAAAGGTAGCTAAATATAGTGAGATATTTGCTAAATTGGTACTGGTGACCAGGTGCTCCCTCAGATTAATAGAATTCCCACCGCTGTTCTTGCACTTTGCTTCACAAACATTGCAGTAATCTGCAGTGCATTTTAGAAAGTGGAGCCATACTTTCGACAGCTTTTCTAGCTGCCATACTTGATCACCAAGTTTCAGCACCTTAACCCATGATGTCAGTAGTCACTGGTCCAACTGTCATCATTACGCTCTTGTGCATGCAATGTTGTGTCATGTTCAGCAAGGAAAATCACACACTCTTCCACTCGCTCAGTGTTACAGTGATGGGTTGAGGTGCTGAAACTAGGTACCATTTGATTTTACATGAATCGGTTCCCGGTAGTACCGATGGGATGCAGTCGGTGCCTATAAAAGTACCAAATCTGGTGCCCATCCCAAGGCAGCACATTGCTCCCTTAGGGATGAGATAAATGCAGAGACAAATTCTCCCTCTGTGGGATTATAAAGGGAAATATTTAGTTATTTAAGTGACTCTTATATCACCCTGAACACACAATATTCACTGTGAAACATGATGCATAATGCTGTAGAGCTGCATTTTTTTAGCTGGGACTGATAGGCTGCTTAGTTCAATGGGAAGATGAATGCAGCTAAATACAGGGAAACCCCTTACAAAAAACAGTGTCAGCATGGCAACAATCCTAAATATGCAGACAGAGCTAAAATATTTTAGAAAAATCTTCTAAATGTATTGTAAAACTCAGTCAAAGTACAGACCTAAATCAGAATAAGAATTTGTGGCAAGACTTGAAAACTGCTGTTCAAAAACATTCATGCAGTCTAACTGAACTTGAGCTTTTCTGAAAAAAGGAATGAGCAAAATGTTATGTCTCTAGTTGTGGAAAAGCTACTAGTCACACTTTTAAAGGCGCCATGCCATCACTGTACCATTTCATGTAGTTGATATTGCTGCATATGTAAATTCTCCAAAGAATTTCATTAAAAAAAATGTCAGCTTGTTGTTTTGTCAGGTCAAATGTTCATCCTCAGTAAAAGGGTTTGGTATGGTGCTGACTTCACTCTGATAGGCTACGACCATATTTGGAAAAAATATCAAGCATCTCTCCTTTCTTCGCAACACTCCGTCACAAATCCATTATTGCGGCTGGTGGAAGTGTTTGTGTTGCAGGGTATCAGATAGGCAAGGTCAAGCTGACCAAAGGCTATAATCTGGTGGCACAGGCCATCATCCAGACAGTAGGACCACAGAATCAGTTAATTAAAAAACCCTGACTTGAATTGACTTTAGTAAAATGCACTGAACATATGAACTACTGTGAAGTTGACTTTAGGGTGGATATTTACGCTCCACGGCTAGGGAGCAGACAGAGAGCGGCAGCCCCGGATCAGCCTCCCTGTATCGACTCTAATGGGAGGCAGTGACCACTGAAGCCGCAGAGCGCGGATATCCCACATCCCACCTTAAACTAACTTCACCGCGTTTCAACTCAAGGTTATACCTGTGTGGTACCTCCCCGTAAGTCAACTTCAGCCACTCTGATTCTCTCATCCTCTGGGAGTAAGTGGAAACTTCCATTAGTTTTTGAGCAGCCTCAGACATAAAAGCTCCTCTTTTTGGTAGCCATCCTCTGCTCAAGTGGAGCAGTCAGACATGTTAGCGCGGCTCACCCAATGAAATGAGCCAGCTAGCATCAGCTGGGGAGGAGGGGGGGTGGGGGTGAGGGCGAAGGCTGTTTGCTTGATGATGGGCTCTGATTGGCGAATATTATTTACATAGAAAGATAACCTATGTAGAAAGACAACCCATTTTCTGATCTGACTGTTTTGGGACAAAGAAACAAAGCTGACTGTCATGGTTTAGGTTTTGTTTGTTTTACTTTTGGGCATTTTCTGGACTTTTCACTATCCAATCAGCCCAGTTTAGCTCCATCCATCTCCCTACTCTAGATCATTTCCACCTGTTGCCACTAATTAGGTCTGCTCAGTCCACCTGTTCCCCAGCCTATATTTACCCTCCTCAGCCAACTCATCTCTGCCAGAACGTCTCTCTCTACCTCTCTCTCTACCGTGATTCTCCAAGTCGCCTGTGTCTCCGTGCTGCAGTGCTACCGGTTCCTCCGTGAGTCCCAAACGCATGCTCTGGCCAGCCTGGTGTTTCCTAGGTTCTCACCGCCTGATCCGCTCCTTTTTGAGCTGCATCCTTCCGTCTCCTGCTCATCCCAATGCCGCTTGTTCCTGCTGCCATTATTCACCTGCTCAAGTCTGGTACTATTCATTTGCTTCATCTGCCACTATTCATCCTTTTCAATAAACTTCTTAAACGTAACTCTGTGTCCGGCTGAATTTAGGGTTCGCCAGTCTCATCTCCTGACACTGATCGCCTATGAGCAGATCCTTTGGAACCCACACTTGACATTCACACGGCCTTATCAGTGCACAATAGACCATATTATACCCCCACAACCTCAGAATTTTTTTTTTATTTGTTGTCACTACCCCTTTATGTTTTTTTTTTTTTTTTTATATAATAAATTTAGAAAATTAAGATACTGTATTTCTTCCACTTTACAATTTTGCAGTATTTTGACTTGGTCTATCAAATGAAATATTGACAAAATATATTGAAGTTTATTGTTCTAACATGACAAAATATGAAAAGGTTCTGGGGGTATGAATACTTTTCAAAGGATCTGTACGAAATTATTTTTTTTCAATGTGTACTGTTCCAATGGAAAACAAATGTTTTTTTCAAAGAACTGAGAAACACTGTTAGTTGTTATCATTACTTTGTCAGCTTCACAGCAATGGCATACTATAGGCGCTGATTCAGGCCAAGCTGGTGTTTTGCATGCCAGCTATTTGTCATTTGCCTTTCTTCAGGTTTTTGTCAAATCCTATCCCTAACACTTAATGAAAAACCTCTCTTCTGTAGAACTACATTTCATGGTTTGGCATGTTTGTCATATTCAAAGCAGTGTGTGTGAGTGAGTGAGTGAGTGAGTGAGTGAGTGAGAGAGAGAGAGAGAGAGAGTGAGAGAGAGAGAGAGAGAGTGAGAGAGAGAGAGAGAGAGAGAGAGAGAGAGAGAGAGAGAGAGAGAGAGAGAGAGAGAGAGAGAGAGTGAGAGTGTTTGTTGGAAGCTAAATGAAATAATAAATATGTAAATGTATTGCTGGGTTTCCACAGCAATATGCAGGCAGCCATCCAGCTGAGTTTCCATTCCAAATTTCATGTGACATTGTGTGCTGCAACTATGTGTTTGTGCAAATACACATGCATAAATTATGAAATTTCAGTACCCCTCATCTTTCAATATATATATATATATATATATATATATATATATATATATATATATATATATATATATACACACACATATGTGGTGTGTTTCACTCTCCAATTAGATCACTAAAGAACCATGCATTGTTTGAATTTATCAACTGTAGTTCAGTGAAGCTGTGTGCTTTACCTCCATTATGAATCTGTGCTACCCAAGATCTGTCTGTTAAGTAAAGCTTAAAATATATTTATGAATTTGACAGTGATGGTGTTTGTTTTTATTTGCCTTTTATTACTCAGCTGGAAATGCACACAGTGGCACATATTAAACATTAGTAGACATCTACCAGTCTTACCACACAATGAAAGATATTAAGTCAACAAAATATAATTATCTTGAGATATCTTCCAACCCAAATTCTGAAGAATAAATGTCATGCTTTGTACCAGTATGAATCAGTATATTCACATCTGAGAATCAATTAAATTCAATATTTACTTTAATGGCAACTGTGCTGTAATTTCCATGAATTATAATATGTACATACAACAATAAAACCTGAATAGAAACAAAGGATATTTTAAAGTACTTGGTCTCCATTTTCCATCTGCCCTACATGTGACACATCTTTTTAACTATTCAGTTATTTGGAGTTTGCTCTGGGCTCGAGAAAGCCCAAAAGCTGATGTTCCAAGTAAACAGCTCTTCCATTGCACTGGTTACCCATCATAACAGATGTTAAAAGAGGCCAGACATAAAAGTAGAAACAACTGAGGCGGAACAGATTTCAAACTAGTGTGGATTCACTTTCACAAAAAATCAGTTAAAACAAATGGTAAAAACAATACAATGAACCTAGGTAAAGCATGACTTGATCAACATTTGAAATTTCTCACAATCAATCCCAAACCATTTATGTCTTAAACGTCCTGAATGGACATTTCTATTATATTCAAACATAAATACTACAACGGTTAACACACAAATGCCCATATTCACAAATCCTAAGACTAAAAGTAGCTCATAATGATGTTTAGGAAAAATCTTAGAATTTCACAAATTGAAATTTGTACTCTTTGTGGCAAGCTTGGATATTTATAAACTGCAGATTTTTCACAGATGATTAAGTTGGCTTTGAATGAGCATGAATCCTACAAAAGGGTTTATGCATAATACAACACAGTCAATTACTTAAAAGATGCACAAAGAGGTGCAGTGAACCGTGCCTGCCAACATTTTGTTTCTGGACAGCCATTTTAATGCCATGCCATTTGGCTGCAAATTTGAACTTGGCACTAAGCTTCAGCAGAGATCAACAGACAAGAAAGTTGTTAACAGGAAATTCTTTTAAGAAAATATGGGAATGACAGTGCCAAACTTTACGTTCTATGCAACAGTTAAAACTCAACATGCACAAAAGACTCAATGTCAATGTCAATGTCAACTTTATTAATAGACCACTTTTAAAACAGTTGCAGCTGCACCAATGTGCTGTACAATAATCAGGAAATCCACTAAAAGAAAATAAATCATACAACAACTTTCAAGAATTAAAATAAATCAGAAGGACTTACAAGCCAAGGAATAAAAAATGATGTTAAGGAGCCCCTTAAAATGATCTAAGCCTAACTATCTAAGATAAAGATTTTAAAAGGAGCTAGGTTAAGCAATATGGTTTTTAAAATTGTTAGAAAAAGTATTAAAACACACTGCAAATAACATCTTTGTATTGAATGAGTACAAAAATGTCAAAGCAGAGCAGGCACATGAAATGATTAATTATATTTATCAACCATAGCATTTATAGACTTTAGCATGACACCCGTTAAGCAGCCAACTCTGGTAATTGGCAGCTCCATATTCAGAGACATGGCCTTAGAGACACCAGGAACCATAGTCAAATGCCTCCCAGGGGCCAGAATGGACAACATCAAATCCTAACTGAGACTGCTGACTAAAGATAAGTGTAAATACAGTAAGATACCCGGTTACGTCAGTCATAGGTCACGAAAGTTAGTGTTGCTTCCATGTGTAAGTTTGCAATGAACAATGATGGACTTTTTTTTTCTCGTCCCCTGCCTGATCTGACCAGTGATATGACATGTGTAGCTGCATGTCATCATTCAACCGCTAAGTGTCTAGGTGGTGCCCTGAAAACAATGTGAGCTCCAATGATAACTGGCAAACTTTCTGGGGAAAACGTGGTCTGATCCGGAGAGATAGCATCAGTCCCAATTTAGATGGTGGTTCTTTCTAGAAATCTGGATGGATTTATTAGTTCTCCAAAATGCTGACAGCCCAGGGTCCAGACCAGGAAGCAGAGGTGTCTGCAGCTTCTGTACTGTTTACCCACCAATTATCCTTATGAGACAGTGACTTTCCCCAAAGCTTTTTTTTGTGTGTGTCCTGTCTAGCTGTGTAGCATTAAGAATCATTGTCTTAGTACCAAAAAGAGCCCAACAGATTTTTCTTTCACAAGTGAAGCCTTACTGCTTTCTCCATAGTGCTTCGCTTGATTTATATATGCAAGAAGCTTTGTGAGATTTTATGCTGGGACTATTTCATGTTCAAGGAACACCACAACCCGACCTGCCCGGTCCATTCTTCGGTCCTAACCCCCCACCCCGATCCCAGACCAGACAACTCACGGGCCCATCCACCCATTAATATTCAATTCAATTTTATTTATATAGCGCCAATTCATGAAACATCTCAAGGCACTTTCTAAAGTCAAATTCAATCAGATCATATCATGATTTGCTCTAAATGGAGCAAATCATATAAATCTAAAAAAAATCAATATGACTCAATTCGAAAAGAAAAAAAATAATTAAATGTTGTTTATTAAATATAAGGTCTCTCCCTCCAAATAGTCTCTTAGTTAATTAATTGATTTCTGATATTCAGACTGATTTATTTTGTCTCACAGAAACCTGGCTGGACGAGGATTACGTTAGTATAAATGAGTAAACTCCTTCTAATTATTTAAATTTCCACATTTTCAGAACAATGGGACGAGGAGGAGAAGCAGGAACCATATTTCAGTGTTCTTTATTAAGTAGTCCCAGGCCAATTAATAACTACAATTCTTTCGAACATTTAACCCTTAGTTTCCCTCATCCAAACTGCAAAGCATTAAAACCTCTTCTGTTTGTTGTTTTGTATTGTCCACAGGGCCCTTACTCTCAGATTTTTTATTAGTTCTCGGACTTCTTATCAGATTTAGTGTTCAACACTGACAAGGTTATTATAGTCAGGGATTTTAACATCCATGTATGCACTGAATGCAATAAGCTTGATGTAGCTTTTAAAACTATCCTAGATTCAATTGGTTTTGCTCAAAATGTGCAGAAACCGACACACTCTTGCCTTTATACTTAGGACCTTGTGCTGACATATGGCAATGATTGTGAAGAATTACCAGTATGTCCTCACATACCTGTCCTATCTGACCATTTTTAATAACCTTTGAGTTCAGTTTAACTGCGTTCTACACCCCCAAAACAAGGTTTCATGATGGTAGATGTTTTTCAGATAATGCTGTATCAAACATTAAAGAGTATGCCCACCATTTAATTTCCTCAACATCACACAAATGTCCAGCAGATTGATTTGAAAAAAAAAAATAAACGGCATACAAACGGTGATCAACTTTATAAAATAGTAATAAAACAGTATTTACTTCCTGATCAAGGACAACATCTGCTCTGTGTAGAAAAGTGTCTTCAGCAGACTCAACTGAGGAGTTATCGCTACTACTTTCTGATGAGTAATCAGAAAAATCCCTGTCGCTCCTGATGACAAGCTCCACCCCTTCTTTTATTCTTTATAAGGTTTTCCCAGAAGCTTTTGGCTTATTTTCTGGTGAAAATCTACGTCTAACAGGGGAAAACGGCTTTAACGCACAAAGATGCATAACGGGAACAGCAAACTGATGTGTTTTACACATGACGCTACTTTTGGGATTTTAAATTTCCACCCCAAGAAGTTATACATCCACGTGACAGTAATTTTATTGACTACAAGCCGTATGTATCCGAATGAGCGTATGCACTGATTGGCCTGAGCAACTAATTTATGAAAACAGAAGGAGGAGGGGTTTTAAGAAATGAGCTATGGTGAATAACATTCGCTCTGGAGAAACCGTAGATCAATGCAGTTGTTCAAAAGAGGTGTCAATCCAAAAGAAGAGAGCATCGATGACCAGTTTGAAACAAGAGTCGTTAAAATAGAAGGGACAACGATGCTTAGAAGTCGGAAATACGTTCCGAGGGGATACTAGTCTTCCCGTGACAGTTAAAGGGTTAATTAGGAGCTTGCTCCCTGAGACAGGTGGCAGATTATTTTACTCACAAATGATAATTAGGCTCTTATCAACTTGTGTTCCTTCGTTCACAATACTTTAATTCTAGCATTCCTTGTCTTCTCTTACAGAAACTAAATTTTCCTGTCGATGTCCGAGTTTTGGACTCCAGTGATCCACTTCCTGATTCCTTGTGTCATTGTGGAAAACTCCTATCCCAGGTCTCTTATTCTCCCTGCCAGTCCTCCATTGCCCCCCCACCCCGGTAAATATTCTTAGAGTTCCTACCTTTTCTCTACTTCACTCACTTTTTTTGAACCCTCCATCGCACTTCTCTTGAAAATGACCATTCATGACTGAGGAAAAGGATCAAACATCACCACCAAACATAAAACACACACCTCAGCACTATGGATGGCCTCACTTTCTCCTGGAACTCCAGTCACCCATATGTTAGTAATCTTACCTCAAAAATTTCATTTAATTTCATTTAATTTCTCATCACCTCCTGAAACTAAATCTAAGCATTTACCTCTCCTCCTAGTGCCACCCTAGTACCATTTTCTTAACATCTGCTGGTGCATCAATAATTGTTGCCAGCACCAGAGTCAAACCAAAAGCTATGAGCTAAGAACCAGGGTTTATTTTATAACTGCCAAGATGACAGAAAAATATTTTTTTTCTGAAACTTTATATCTAGGCTGCACAGTGGCGCAGTGGGTAGCGCTGTTGCCTTGCAGCAAGAAGGTCCTGGGTTCAAGTACACCTGGGTCTTTCTGCATGGAGTTTGCATGTTCTCCCTGTGCATGCGTGGGTTCTCTCCGGGTACTCCGGCTTCCTCCCACAGACCAAAAACATGACTGTTAGGTTAATTGGCTTCTCCAAATTGTCCTTAGGTGTGAGTGTGTGCGTGAATGGTTGTTTGTCCTGTTTGTCTCTGTGTTGCCCTGCGACAGACTGGCAACCTGTCCAGGGTGTACCCCGCCTCTCGCCCAGTGAACGCTGGAGATAGGCACCAGCACCCCCCGCGACCCCATGAGGGATAAAGCGGTTTGGAAAATGGATGGATGGATTTATATCTAGGTTTTTGTAACTAAAGGTCCACTTAAGTTTAGTGATGACAGCCACATTTGCTGCTGTTTCTGTCTTCTTGTCATTGATTCAATCACTGCATGCGGTGAGGCTTCTGTGGAATGTGATTTTATTGAAAAACTGTCTTTTTCCTTAATACCCATAATCCTCTGACTAAAAGGCCATCAAATGCCACCAAAGGACTTTGGATTTCTCACCAGGGCAGGCTTAGATCTCCCTTCATGGGCATTCTGTGGAAAACAATGCATCCAGTACTCTCCAAGGAGTTTTGACTTGGTGCCAAAATGTTCACTGTGAATTTTTGTTTTCACATTTGTGTGGTTTTTATTCTTTTCATTGAAGTAGCATCTGCATCTAAGTTTTATTTTATTTTTTAAAGTTGAATCATTTCAAAACTAAAACTTAAAAAAAACATAAAACAATTAGTGCTTTTATGAAATGTTTTTCAAAATCTAATTAACCAAGTTGAGTAACAAGTCAAGTAAGTACAAACTGAAGAGTTATTTAAAGAAATGAAAACTGATGTTTCACAAGTACGTATCAGGTGATTTATTTTTTAATTTAATATATATTATAAACACATAAAACAAAACAGTTTTCACATTCGGCCTCAGTATGTTTTTCTTTCTCAAATTCACTTGAGTCGTATTATTTGTTGTTTCTAGCATTCCCTTTGTGTTGTTGCCAGAGTTAGTGATGCATTTTTAATAAACACCTAAGGAGCTCAGTGGCTCTCCAGGGCTTGACAGATTTATCCACTAAGAGACATTACGGTGATTTGCATTTTAAACATCAGTGACATATTGGCAAGACTGTGCTCAGAGCAAAATTAGCTCAATTGCAGTAATTATTACAGCTGACAAAAAAGGAAGGATTACAGCTTGAATTGCTTTCTCTCCTTAATAAAATACTCTCCCAAATGTAATTTGAGTTGTGTTTTTTTTCTTTTGATAAATACACTTCATTGGTTATGGTAACTGGTGTATAATTTGAATTCTATTGAAATTACATTGGGTTAAAAAAAACAAGTTAAAGGAGTGTTGTATCATTATATGTTCTGTTTGTCTGATATCTAATCCTAAATGTCTTGTTTTCATTAGCTGTAAGCTTAAAGTCATTATATTAAACAGAAACAATGGCTTGAAAACACCAGTCTGTATAATTAATCTATATAATTTGTTTAATTCAGTGAACTGAATCACTAAAATAAATGAACTTTTCAAAAATATTAAAATTTATTTAATATGATTGTACTCTTGGTCTAATCCCCCCTTTGCCAATTTGTACCCCGATTTCTTACAACAATCCTATCCATTTTATGACCTTTCCTTTCCTTGGGTTTCATACCTGGAAATAATCTGCTTTGCACCGATGTACAGAAACCATTGTGTATCACTTTATATTTTGTGGTGGTTAATGTTTTTTTTATTATTATTATTACTTTTACTTTCACAAGTGGAGCATTACTGCTTTTGCTGTGTTGCTCCATTTGATTTATATAGGCAAAAAGCTTCATTAGATTTTATTCTTGGACTTTTTCATTTTAAATGGACACAAAAACAGTAAAGTACAGGAGAAAAAAAGGTTTAGACAGGATGCTAAAAGGGAGACAAATTGGGGAGACAAGGGATTTACCAGTCATAAAAATGATCAAATATCATGTAACAAATTAATTTTAGTTGTGAATATTTTTTGCCTTGTATGTACCCCCATTTCAATTTGTCATAGATATTATCCCTTTAGACCAGCTCACCATATGATATATGTTCAGCAAAAAATTAGACCATGCCTCAACCATGGTGGAAATGACGAGAAGGACTTTAAAGTGCAAAAACCGCTAACATTTCACTGATGTGAAATTATTTTTATAGGTTGGATATTGGATATTAGTGCTGCACTGATTCAGTGTTCTTTAGTAAAGGAGCAGGCAGCTCCCCCAGAGTGTCCGTCTGCGCTTAGAAAGCTGTAGTGTCCTTTATCTTTTCTTTATTTTCCTTCAGGCAAGTTTCATAGATTGTAAAAAGTAAAATTATATTTCGGTTTGACCCACACCACACCTCTTATTGGTAAAAGATTTCACTTTACAATGATGATCTGTTTTGTGATGTCTACCACATAAAAATCTCTATGTCATGATTAACCGAGACTCATAAGCAGCAAAAGTCACGGGCACAGGTAATGATTCAACAGGTTTATTTGGAAATGTGAGAGGGATTGGCATACATCAAATGAAGCACAAGGAGGCACATTTACCACTCTATGTGAGTTAACCAACTGGTGCTTGCTGTCAGGAACCGCTTCCCCTTTATCCAGCTCTTAATTGCCCCTTAACAAGGTGCACCTCTAAGCCTGCAGCACCTGTCACAACCTACATGAGGAAAAAACATGCGCACTGCACACTGCTTCTGAAGACACAGCAGTCCAGGTATGTGGTTATATTGAGACAAAGTATAGAAAAAGTTAAAGATGTAAAGGTCCCTTTTCAAGGAACTATATATAAAACAAAAATCTAAAGAAATAACTATAATGAAAAACATGCAACTTCTAGAAAAAAAATAACAATTGTGCAGAACAGAATTTTGCACAAAACAAGAAAAATTTGGAACCAATCTAATATATAGAACAATCTACAAACATTATCAGTTACTAACATTAAAGCTCAGTAGTCCTCTAAGACACTTGTATGGAAAATTTCCTGTAGTGTTGCTGCACACCTAGAAAACTAGGCTGGATCTGTTGGAGATGCTATTATTCATGCTAGAAATTCACAATTTTCCTGTTGCTAAAATGAGTAGAACTTACACATATACCTCAAATAATTGGACATTTCGTCTGCCAGCAATGCCAAATCACCGTCTTAATGTCTTAAAATTTATCATGCAGTGACAAATGATCAGAGGAGCATTTTAAAAGCTAGCTGACTCATTAGTCTTACTTTACGATCCACTTTGTCACAGTGGATTATGTTACACAGACGTGTTCACTCACATGGTTGTAAAGTTATATCGTTTCTAGGCCACTTTTAACTTCAACAATTTTATGTGAAAAGACTTTAGATTCCAGTTCCACATCTCATGACAGCGGCCAGCAGCAACATTGTGGACACTAGAGTTTAACAATATAACCACCTCTCGTGACAAACATCAGCCTAAATCATGTCAGCAGAAGGTAGGATGCAAGATCTGTCTGCACAAAGTAGTGTAGATGTTTTGAAGGCTTTACAATAGAGCACACCGTTGTGTTTCTATTAAGTGACCAATGATGTATTCCCCTGGAACTTAATTTCTCTGGGAAATTTTATAACGCTAAACCCTCCTCTCTATGTGAATTATGTCTGCTGACCTTAAACATTTTTACTCATCATACCACAGAATTGCTGCTCCTTTGGAAAACAATAAAACAAGGAAGTGAAATAGAGTCACTATAGCCTAAGAATATGTTATAGTGCAGGTGTGTACTGCAAGAATACATTTTAATGTTTGCAAGAACTTTTAAATTCTTGTTCAGTGCTTCAATGACCTGGGACTGCTCCAACAATGATTGATCTTAGATTTGTTTTCATAGCAGTTAATGTTAAAAAGCTAAAGAAAGTTTCTGTATTTTGTGTACCTGTAATCTGTTTTAAATTAACCTTTCCCAAAATCTTGTTCAGATGACAAAGATGGGAAAGAAAGAAAAAGTGTTCCCATCACATATAAATCGATCACACATTATTATTTAAGTAAAGTCAGCCCAAACTCTATGGAAAGTTGCACCTATGAAAGAATGTAAATGCATTTTGCCGACTTAGACTTCCCTGTTTGCAATGTCCACCATTCATTAACTATTATTTTCAATGTAGGCACTGGTAAATACCATCGGTTACTGGGTTTTGCAAAAACAAAGTTTTGTTATTATTGTTGTAACAGTAACAAAAATATGAGCTGTAACGAAACTTAGGTGGGAAATGACCAAAATATAAATAAACATGTTGGAGATTCAGCCAGTATGAAATGTATTGTACCAACCCGTCTGTAATAGCATTTTTAATGGTTCAATGTAGATTAATAAGTGTCTCGGTGTTCTTTTTTATAATACAGAACCATATAAGAATATTTATTTGTGAGATTCCTATTTGCTTCATCCAGTCAAATGGCTTCGTATAACCTAGTGAAAAAAGCAGAAATAAATAAAATAGTTTAAGAGAACAGAAAAGAGTGGAAGTAACATCAATGTTTGAATTCTGCTGAATATAGGAAGTGATGGTAATTAGCTCAAATTGGAGCTAATCAAGTCTGAATGACCATTGCAAGTAAGTTGTGACAAAGAAATATATCAGCAAAAGGCTGTTTTTTATGATATGAAAGATGAAACCATTAGTGAGACAGGTGGCTTGCAGGAATCTGCACCTCTAATGAGGCCCAGAAACTATTCCTGGAAAAGAAAAGAGAAATGGAACAGTAAATAGTGGATCTGTGTGAAGTTGCAAACACTGACAAAGCCAGCTCTGAATTTCTTCCCCCATGTGGTTTCCATATGATCCTTACAAAGCTTTAAGGTCCCATCACATCCTCTGACTTGAACACACAGGGACGCAGCAGTTCCAGAGCAGATGACAATCGAAGAGCAACCCCACTGGCAGAATGCCGAGATAATCAGTGAATACTGGAAAGGCAGCTAATTAACAGGCACTGCAAGCTGATGGTTTGAACAGATTAGCAGCTTTCTGGAGAGTTGAGTAGACAAAGATATGCCTGTCAGGATCTATCTGTTTGAGTAATAAGGTTGGTGTGTGTGTTTCTGTCTCTCTGTATGTCTCCATACAGAGAGATCAACTCATCAAAACCAATTTCACCGTGTGCTTTTGTTATAACATAGTTGGTGAAAAAACTTGTTTTGGGGTTTTATAGAGTTCACACCAAAATGTTATTGTTAAAATGTGAAGGTCCTGGAGTAGCCATGTGTTGTGCAATCAGCCAAATCAGATTGTAAGTTTAAAGCCACTGAAATGTGAGACTTTTACAGGCCCTGAGGGGACTGTCCATCACAGCAGGGGGCCTCTCAGATTTATCTCCCTATTTGCCATTGAATCCTCGAGGAGAGAGAGTTCTACACTGAGTAGACAAGCCACCCATGCTGGCTGCATAGAATTCGGAGACTCACAAGCAGTTGCAGGGTTAAACAAGATGAGTAAAGTCAGTTTTCTGTGAAACCAACATCGGCGCTTAACCAGCCGACTGCCATGGAAACGGGCTGATTGTAACCTTTCCTCAGCTTTCGCAAGAGAAAAGCTGATCTCAAAATCGCCCCTTCAAGCAACAGCTCCACCATCCTGCTCCAGACAGGATACTAAATAAATCTAAACTATTTGTCATTTGTCAAGAATGTAGCGACAAACCAAAAAAGGCATTTTATATGTACGGAAAGGTTATGTGTAAGTGTGAATAGTGCAATTATATGTAGCAGCAGGAAGTATAGCATTAATGAAAGGAAGATATGACAGAAACTAATAAAAATAATGCAAGGACTTTGTCAGGAATGTAGCAGCAAACCAAAAAAAAAAAGACCTTTTATATGTACAGAAAAGTTGTATGTAAGACAATATAGTGCAAGTATTTGTAGCAGCAGAATGTATTGAAGCAATGAATGGATTGTAATAATGCAGATAGTACAGAAACTCAGGTCAGTGTCCCTGTAAAGTGACTAGCTTTGTTTGTATTAGGGGATGATGTTTTAAAGCCTTTATTTCTGTTAATTATGATTTTTTTCCCCCACATCCATCTAATAGGAACACATCATTTAAGAATAGAATATCACATCAGACCAATAGAAAAGCAACATTTTAATGCAGAAAAGGTACTTTTCTTTCAAAAGATACTTTTAGTCTGACAAACAAGCCTCTCAGATATACATATTGTAATTTATTGAATATGACTATATATGAAGGTTACTGTTTCCTGAGGGATCCTTACATTGCAATGAAAAAAACAAAACAACTTTTTAAAACATTCAATCTATTAGAAACGTATTCCATTTACCTTTTCATTTTTCATCAACTTATCTTTTGTAATGAAAAAAAATTGAGGGACAACATTTTTTAGAAAGACAGAAAGGACATTGATTTGTTTGGGCTCATTCAGTGTTTAATCTTTTTTTTAATCAATGGAAATTATAATGCTGTCACTGGGTAAAATATTTTGGAAAAGAGAAAAGGATTCATTTGAAGACATTGATTATGAAATATAAAATGCACTGTATGAAGAATGTTTCATTTTGTGCTGCAAAGAGAAGCAAAGAATAAAAATGAATGTCAAATTGATTAAAAAGAGAAAAGACATACCCACAGAGAGTGGGAGAAACAAGTAACACAAGTGAATATGACAAGGCTCAATAGAGGAGTCTGCAACACAATAAGACACTGCCAGATCAGTACAGAGCCCATGACAGAACTAGAGATGACACCCGGGGCAAATTTGAGTTATTTACTTGACTGAAAATGTACTTGAGGACTACAAGGACACTAATAGATTTTGTATTACTGTGATTAAAATAAGTTGTGGAGATATTTTATACAGACACAAAGTTCCAAAACATTATTTGCCTAGAAACTTTTTTATGGTGGGTAGTGTGGATAATAGTGATACAATTCTCTCAGATTGTCCTTATTTAGGGTGAATTTCATGGAAAAATACCACAAAGGGAGGATATTGCTAAACATGTCATTGGAAATTGGGACTCAAATCTGTAAATTAGACTCAAGTTGCACTAAAGTCTCAAAAGAGATTCCATCAGCAGGCTGAGGGACATATTAAAATGATATCCCTATGCACAGTTGCAACACAGGAACGATGTGATGCAAAGCGACGCTAAGCTAGGTCATAGATGCAATTCTAGCAATGCAAAACACAGGATTTTGGATTATTAAAGCAAAACCAGAGCGACACGACACCTGCAATGGATGCAACACTTGCTGGAGTTGAAAAATCTGAACTTCTGTGTCTTGTCGCACTACGACAACCAGTCAGGGTTAGCCTGACAGGCCTGAGCTGTATGACTCAATCAATTAATACTATTATTAAAGCATTGGAAAATAAAATAGAACAAAAGCAAATAAAAAACAAAACAATTGGAATAAAATGTAGGAAAATTTAAACAAACTAAAACATAGGAAAATGGAAACTAAAAGCAAATATTAATCTAGTGTTGGTTGTCCTTGGTAGCTCAGTGAAGGATTAAGGTGATACTTTCCTGTTCAATAAATGAACAATATGAGTATTTATAATTCTATGTTTAAAAATGAAATTACATTTAGCTTATATAAAATAGATTTTCTAGTGTGTTTATGCTAGTCAGGTTGTATGCGCCACAAAAAAAATAAATTGCTGCTGATAGGTGTTAAGTTGTTGTGCCCCACTTAACTTATCATGCCAGAGACATCACTGGTCCAAATGCTTTTTATTTATAGCCTTTCTGGAAATTTTTATTTTTGCCCCGGTGTTGGAGCTAGGTTTTGGATGTCGCTCTATTCTACTCTACTGCTACGCTGCAGTTGTATGAAGAAAAATCAACCCAATATTTTTATTTGTGTCCAACACATGGATTGTAAACTGTAAACTGGTTTGTGTATAACTTTAGGTACTTGTAAGTGAGTTCAAATGCACACAAAAAACTTAGAAATTACCCACACAAAATGATTTTACACATGCACAAAATTAAAAAATCTTCTTTTGTGCCTTCTTAAGGCACAAAAGAAGGCAGTTGTGCAGATAACATTTACGCTGCCTGACACAGCTAGTTTGATTGTGACTGGTAAATACAATATCTGACTTTGAATGTGAATAAAATATTGTTAGCTATGCTAATATGTTACTAAATAAGTATGGGTTGTCATCGAATCATAAATCAGAAGAGATTGTGATTTTTGTTTATTGTTTCTAACCTGTAGACTTTTTCATAGGTGAAATGGCACAGGCAAACCCATGATGGATGTTGACCATACAGAAAGAGATGCTATGTGAAGGGAAGTCCTTTATTCTTGGCCTTGCAGTAGTCTTCTCCTCCTACTACAACTTTAACCTGCAGTACCAACATGAGGCAGCATGCACATTGGAGGTCATTCACAGGTAGCTTCTTTTTCGCATATAGTGTTTCACAGAACTTAACTTGATTGGCTTTTCTTTACTCAACACAATATTCCAGTAATCTTGTAGAGATATAAAGCAACCACAAACATATAACCTTAAAGAAAAAATATTTTTTGTCTATATATTGTTTTACAGAAACCTGGAGATGGGCACAAAAGCAAACCATGAGATGGTGAAATGCGAAAAGAATGGCAAGATGGTCCAGAAGAAGTCAACGTCTGTGAATCCACATGTCAGCACACTCATCAAGGGTATCAATGACTTCAAGTGGGACTTTGTATGACCTGCACGCACACCCACACGCACACACACACACACACACACAAACACACACACACACACAATGTTAGGGAAAGTACAGTGGTAATTATTTAAGCACACAGGTTCAGCTGCTATGAGTTTCAGCATTATGTGTGTCAAAATTTAATGTGAGGACAAACATGGATACATTTGTACAGCTCTGTCCCTGTTTAACTTGTGTAGGTGAACGAGTGAACAAAACATATGTTGGTGTTTGAGAGTTCAGAATAGTTTGTAACATTTCATTTTATTTAAAACTTTTTTTTCAGTTTGAACATGAAGGTGTCACCCTAAGGAGTCAGATTTCAGCATCCAGCAATATCTTACTGGAGCTGTTTCTGTGTCTCAGGGCAATGGCAATAGAACTCGTTCTAGGATGGTGCATAGTGGAATGTTCATGTGTCACTATCGTCATCATTTGTAAAGAACAGCTTCACACTATTAAGTCTGAGGGTAAAAAAGACAATGGAACAAAAATCCCTGAGGTCATAATATTTATTGATGTAATTTTTTTTGTTGCACTACTTTTTCAAATAAATGAAACAAAACTATGAATATTTCCCAGTTGTCATTTATTTATATTGAAGTTATTTCTAATACTGTGGTAGTTTTATAAGTAGTTTTAGTATTACATTAATGAACTATAGAATAATTTACAGGAATGTACTGTAATTCTGTAATACAGCACTACAAAAATACACTAGTCTACTGGGGAGGCTATTGCCAGTAAATTACTGTAAATTTACAATAAAATAATATATGCAATGGTTTTTACAGTAATTCTACAATCATTTACAGTAATATGCTGTATATATATTATAAATTACAGAAAGGTACTGCAAATAATACAGTATTTTACTGGTGAAGCTGCTGCCAGTAAATTGCTGTAAATTCACAGTGAAAAGTCTTTCAGTGTGCAAAAAGCTTTTAGATTTTATTCTAGGACTATTTCATGTTCAATTGACACATAAATGGGAAAGTAGAAGGGAAAAATCAAGAGGAAAAGATGAGGATAAGGTGACTAAAATAGAGAGGAAAAGGAGAGTACAAGAGAACAAGATAACAGCAAAACAAAAAAAAAATACATATACAAACAGCCAATGCCCTGTTGACAGCATGGAAAAATGCACAGTATTATTTAATACGAGCTGTGTAAAGTGACAACTAAAGCTAATGGTAGGGGTTTTCTGTATAGAAGTGAATCTGTAAGCACCTGGATCCAAGCACATGTAGGTGTTTGCAAGAGTGTGCTTGTGTATATAAGGTTTTTCCATAAGAAAAATGCTCAATAGTGGTTGTTAGGAGCCAAAGACCTGAACCCCAGCGTGGATCCAGCCATGGCCCCAGAGACCCAAGGCCTAGGGGCACCTTGCACCCCGGTGGGTCCCGACAGAGCCACAGGGTCCAGGCCCCGCACAGCAGCCACCAGGAGAGAGTCAGCACACACCCGAGCACCCAGCACGAGGGCCACCAATGCACCAGTGGGTCAAGGCGCCAACCAACGGTGGAGACCTCAGAAGTCTAAGGAGAGGGGGCACTCTAAAACCTGACCTGACAAAAAGAAAACCACATTCCTACCATCACATCCTATCTTAAAAGATAAATACATTTTTATGTCAGGCAGTGTAAGAAATATATATTAGTTCATAACAGATTTTTATACTGAATATTGAATAAAAGAGGTCATACATTAAATGAGGCTTGAAAATAACGATTTTATGTCAAAACTTACCAAATTATTTTTTAAGCGAACTAGATACCATGCACTCTGGGAATGTTGATTTCAGTCATTTAAAACATGATACATAACTTGGACTTAATGTCATTGATTGGCTTTATTTTTTGGTTGGAAATACCATTTATAGAACAAATACACTATATTGCCAAAGACATTCACTCATCTGCCTTGATATGAGCACATGAGCTTAAGTGAAATCCCATGCATAATCCATAGGAGTTCAATATGACATTGTTCCTTGTTGAAGGCTGTCCACAAGGTTTAGGAGTGTGTTTATGGAATTTTTGACAATTTTTCCAATTGCGAGTTCACTAGAAGGCCTGGGTCTCAGTCTCCGCTTTAATTCATCCCAAAGGTGTTCTGTCGGGTTGAGATCAGGACTCTTTGCAGGCCAGTCAAGTTCATCCATGCCAGACTCTGCAATCCATGTCTTTATAGACCTTGCTTTGTGCACTGTTTCACAGTTATGTTGGAAGAGAAAGGGCCCAAAACTGTTCCCACAAAGTTGGGAGCATGGAATTGTTCAACATCTCTTGGGATACTGGGGCATTCAGAGTTACTTTTACTGGAACTAAGGGGCCAAGCCCAGCTCCTGAAAAACAACCCCACATCATAATGCCCCCTCCACCAAACTTTATACTTGGCACAATGCAGTCAAACAAGTACAATTTTCCTGGCAACCGCCAAACCCAGACTCATCCATCATATTTCCAGATGGAGAAGTGCAATTGATCACTCCAGTGAATGCATCTTCACTGCACTAGAATCCAGTGGCGGTATGCTTTACACCACTGCATTGCACTTGGTGATGTATGGCTTGGATGCAGCTGCTCGACCATGGAAACCCATTCCAAGAAGCTCTTTGTGCACTACTCTTGAGCTAATCTGAAGGCCTCATGAAGTTTGGAGGTGTGTAGTGATTGGCGACCTCCTCACACTATTCGCTTGAGCGTCCACTGACCCCGCTCCGTAAGTTTACGTGGCCTACCACTTCAAGGCTGAGTCGCTGTCATTCCCAAACACTTCCACATTCTTATGATACAGCTGATAGTTGACTGTGGACTATTTAGGAGCTAGAAAATCTCACAACTGTATTTGTTGCACAGGTGACATCCTATACCAGTTCCACGCTGGTACTCACTGAGCTCCTAAGAGCGACTCATTCTTTCAGAAATGTTTGTAAAAACAGTCTGTATGCTTAGGTGCTTGATTTTATACACCTGTGGCCATGGAAGTAATTGGAACACCTAATTCCAACAATTTGGATGGGTGAGCAAATAAATTTGGCAATATAAAATAAAACAAACAGGCAGGCACATAAGTTAAAGGCTAAAAGGGTGATGGTAAGTGGCTTGTACAGTGCTTTGACTAGTCCAACGACCCGAAAGCGCTTTACATTCACACAATCATTCATTCACTCACACATTCACACCCTGATGGTGAACTATGTTAGTAGCCACAGCTGCCCTGGGGCAGAATGACATAGGTGAGGCAGCCATACATCGGCACCATCAGGCCCAGCACTACTAAGCAATATGGGTGAAGTATCCTGCCCAAGGACACAATAACTGAGACGGTCAGAGCAGGGGATTGAACCGGCAACCCGCCAATGGTAGGATAAACTCCCTAACTCCTGCGCCACTATCAGCCCAAGGTACGAAGAGGGGTTTGCTTATTCCTCTTATGCATCGTCTCACAATCGCTTTAACATAAATGGCTGCAGTTATTTCTTCATCAATAAAAAAACAGGGCTTGACTTAAGACTTGATTTAGAGTTGGAACATAGTAAACATCACAGTAAGGATATTCACAATCAAAAAATGTAAAAAATTAGTGCATATATTTTGGGGAATGTTTGATATATGGCAATGAAGATCTTTATATTGGAGAAACCAAACAACCTCTCCACAGATGCATGGCTCAACACAGGAGAGCTACCTCCTCAGGTCAAGACTCTGCTGTCCACCTACACCTTAAGGACAAAGGACACTCTTTTGAGGACCAAAATGTTCACATTTTGGACAAAGAAGACAGATGGTTTGAAAGGGGTGTGAAGGAAGCCATCTACGTTAAGAGAGAAAAAAACAACCTTAAACAGAGGAGAAGGCCTTAGGTTCCGACTCTCAAAAACTTACAATACAGTTATAGGATTAATTCCGGCCAATCATCACCTCAATTCTCACCCTCATACGAGTGATCAAAACATCGCTCCTTTAAGCCAGGCCAATAACAACTCTAACGACTCCTCGTTACAGAGGAGTGTACCAGTTTCGGTTCAATCTGCTGGCTTAATGTCTTTAACGACCTCCCATTACTAACGGGTGGACCTGTTTCGGTTGAATTTGCATGTTATCTAAGTCATTACAAGGCCTTTGTTTGGGCAGTAGTATAAAGCTTGGTACTCATCATCACTCTAGACCTTTTGAATTGAGAAAGCTTCCTGGAGAGGAAGCGAAACGTCTTCAACTACGGAAAACAAGTCCAGTTGCTTTGATTTTTACTTTTTTTGGAATATGGCAATGAACTCATCGATCAAGTTTGACTGACTTGTAGTAAAGAAAAAATACCTTGTAGGATCCGGAGATTCTATACTTATAAACATTTGATCCTCACATACCTTTGAAAATAACGTCTATTTCTAATCTTGGAGCATGCAGAATTTAAAGTCTGCTGTAATCAAAATGTTTAGAGGGTCCAAGTCCTGAAGTAATTATGCACTTGAGATAATGATGAAACTCCGATTCGCAATCCCTAATGGAATTATAGAGCACTTTAAAAGCAGATTCAAGTGTTTTCAGCTGTGTTGCTATGCAACACTTTGTGCTTTCCACAAAGCAGACACATAGCTGTCTTCACTTTGATTGATTAATAACCTGAAGCAAGTTAGTCTCTGTAGAAATATCCTAATATTGTACTGAAATGACCTAAAGCTAGAAGCTGCCTTGGAGGTTGAAAAACAGCTTCATCAAGCAATAAAACCGCACAGAATGCTTTGGAAAATCATGTGTAATTTTTATTATAAGGTGGCTTGGAGTACATGGGCTAAAACATGGAAAACATTATTCCTTTTGAAGTCTAACCTCAATTGCTGGTATGGGTGCGTATTGATGAAGGTATATGCTGGAGTGTGAATGCTCACAGGAGAGATAACACCACTCTTTTGTAGTTTTTTATGTCCTGGTGCTGGATACCAGATGCCAACTCCCCGCACACACTCACTGTCTACACCCAGAGCCTGTAAGAGTGTTTATTACCTCCTGTCTTTGGACAGTAAAGAACAGGAAATGTTACCCTCCTCCTCTCACCTTTACACACATACAAACCCATACACATTCTCACAGGGTATGTCACTTGCTTCCTCTTTTTGGTTCCCTCTTACTAATTTTTAACCCCCTCCTGTGGCTTTCCACATCCTTTGTGGTTACCAAAAAACAGCTAAAGGAATTTATAGGGGTCCATTTTTTTTTCTGTTTTCTGGATGTTGCATTCCTGATGTGGGTGTACATGTCAATGTCTCTACAAGGAAGAAGTGTTTTTTTATCATAATGTGGCTTTTAACCTTGTTTTTTATTTATTTTTTTTATTTCTCCTTGTTGTTTTCGGTAACATGTCTATGGTTTTGGTAGTCTTATTGTTCAGTATTAGTAAATATCTTAAACCTTACAGCTCAGCTTAGTCTATCCAGATCCATTCTATTTAAGTATTGCCAAATGCATGTTATGTTAATTCCTATGTCTTAAGTTTTTTTTTTTTACTTATCTATTTTAGTTTTGTTCTCTTCGCAGTTTGGTTTATACCCATCTGTTAGTGTTAGCCTATTTCCCTTTGGTTTTTAGATCTTCTGTATTTAGTTCACTCATCTCCGTTAATTAGACTCATTCCCTCCATTTCGCTGCTTAGAACTGTCTCTCAGCTGCTCCCCTAAATTGGCACACCTGCTGTCAATGTCACTCTTCACTCCTTCTCCATAGTTGAGCTCCTTGGTTAATATTAAGACTGCACTTTACCTCTCAGCCATTGGCCTGCTTGCATTTGGGTCACTATAATATTATCCTTACATTCAAGCATAAATGATAACTATCCTTCATCTGTTTTGATTCTCATCTAATTCCATGTTATTCACACATATTTGACGCTCGAAACCTTTAGTGTTTAATTTTTACTGCTACTAACAATACTTTACCTCTAATCAAAATGCTTTTTCTAAAGTTTGAACATGGCAGCATACCTAAATCACACAACTGGACAAGTTGTTTTTTTTTTTCCCAAAAAACACATTGTTCTTCTCATAACACTTGATATTTTATTACTTGAACAAACTTTCTCAAAACACATAAACTCTGACTCAAAATGAAATCATCCTGTCAAACAATAACACATGTTTTCAATTCACAAGATAGATGCTGTTATTTGAGGTGGACCAACTTTCAAAAAACGAGCAACTTATGACATATTAGACAGCAGAATTTTTGTGTTTCTGGTTTTACATCTGTCTGGATACACTATCCACCGTTTGTGGATTTTCTTAGTTGTATACCCTGGTTAAAAAAAAAAAAAAAAAAAAAAACTAAGGAAAAAAAAGTACAGAAGAGACTGCAGAGACAATCCTCTGCAGTCTCAAGGACTAGGCCACATGTTTTCCTTAACATAATGTCTGATGTCACCAAAGGCTACACACTAGGGATAAAACTGCTTGGACGTGTCCCTCTTTAGTAGTCTATGTTCCCACAGCCAGTATCCAAAGCATCAAGTAAGAGCATGTGGTCAAATATCATAGACTTTTTACCACTATGTTTCTCTTATACCTTGTCATTGTCCTTTACTCCACTCCTTTTCCCACTCTATCTGCCCTTCTCATCAGGCCATTTTCTATCCCTTGGTCAACTCTTCAACTGTTCAGACATTGTTTATTTTCCACTGGATTCAGCTTCTATGCAAAATTACATTTTATGTGTGTATGGAATTGAAACAACTTCAACATGTAACGTACGAGAACTGGACTCAAGATTCAGTCGGAAACAGGACTGTGGCGGCAAGTTTGTTTATTGAAAGCAGGAAGTGGTTTCTGCGTTTTCGGGACACGGAGCCTGCGGCGCGGCCGTGAGTTCCTGGACAGAGGCAACAGGTTAGTGATCGGCGGGTAATGAGAGGTTAAGGAGAGGACGGCCAGATCACTAACCTGATGGCGGGGTTTGGCGGCAGCAGATTCGAAGGAGGAGGTCCGGCTGCTGAGGGAGTCTGCGGGCTCTGGGCCGTTGAGCGGCCGGGTCTCCAGACGGGCGGTCCTCCTTGATCCTTCCAGAGACGAGGTCCACAGACGGTCGGAGCGGCGGTACAGAGGGGCCAAGGCAGAGAATCTAATCGAAGACAGGTCCAGGGTCCAAAACCAAAGGTCAGTCAAAAATCGGCAGACAGAAACAGACGAGGGTCAGGCTAGCTCGGAGTCAGAGGGAAAAAACGGATCAGGACTGGTAACAGTATAACAGGCAGAAATTTCACAGGCTGGAGGAATCGGGCTTTGACGCGAGACACTCTGGCACTGGTGTCAGGTCGGTAAGCAAGTTATATAGGAACAGATGCAGGTGGGATCCATGAAGGGTAATTGCAGGAAGCCCAGAGTGGACAGGTGTGCCGAGTAGTGACTTGGACTGACACCAGTGCTGAGATCATCACAGAGCCCCCCCCTCAAGGGCGGATACCAGACGCCCTAGGTTGTTCAGGGTGGGTCCTGTGGAAATCCCTAATGAGAGACTTGTCTAAGATGAGGCGAGCGGGAACCCACTGCCGTTCCTCTGGTCCATAACCCTCCCAATCAACCAGGAACTGCACACCCCTACCCCACCTTCTTGACTTGAGGATCCGCCTCACGGTAAAAGCCGGGGCACCATCAACCAGACGGGAAGGGGGTCTGGAGGTGGGAAAAAACCTTGAAGGCTTGACGGGCTTGATTCGGGAGACATGAAAAGTTGGGTGGACTTTCATGGTTGGGGGCAGATGGAGCCGGACCGCTACCGGATTAATCACCCTGGAGACCGTGAAGGGACCAATAAACCGGGGCGCAAGCTTCTTACTCTCAACCTTAAGGGGAAGGTCCCTTGTGGAGAGCCATACTTTATCCCCCGGTTGGTAAGGTGGGGCTGGAACCCGTCGGCGGTTGGCCGCCCGGGCCTGGACCCGAGAGGACCTAAGGATGGCTTTCCTTGCCATTCTCCAGACCCGCTGACACCTCAATGCAGACGAGCGGGCAGACGGGACCCTGGACTCCCTCTCCTCGACGGAGAATACTGGCGGCTGAAACCCGTAGACTACATAAAAAGGGGAGAGCCCGGTGGAGCTGGAGGGTGTAGAGTTAATGGCGTGCTCCACCCAGGGCAGGTTCTGGGCCCACTTGGTAGGATCGGACTCACAGATGAGGCGAAGCTTGGTCTCGACCTCCTGGTTAAGTCTTTCGGTCTGGCCATCAGTTTGGGGATGGAAACCAGAGGACAGGTTGACGGAAATCCCCAGCATAGAGCAGAACTCCTTCCAATAGCGAGCCACAAACTGAGGGCCCCTATCAGAGACGATGTCGGTTGGTAACCCATGCAACCGGAACACCTCTCTAGCCAGGATGGAACCCATTTCCTTGGCAGAAGGGAGTTTGGGTAGGGGAGCCAAGTGGACCATTTTAGAAAATCGATCCACTATGGTAAGAATGACTGAGTTGCCTCCTGAGACAGGCAGGCCAGTAACAAAATCCATGGACAGGCTGGACCAGGGCCGGGGGGGTATAGGCAGAGGCCGGAGCAAGCCGGACGGAGCCTGACGGGAAACTTTAGCCTGGCAACAACTGGGACAGGCGGAAACGAATTCCCTGACGTCTTTTCCCAAGGAGGGCCACCAAAACTGAGAGCGGATTAGGCGGAGGGATTTGGTAATCCCAGGATGGCAGTACAGGCGGGAACCATGGCAAAGCTTGAGGACCTTGTCCCTCAGGGGTTCAGTGACAAAGAGCCTGTTCTTGGGGCATGCTTCGGGGATCTGGGTCCCATCAAGAGACTGCCTGACCTCGCTCTCTAATTTGAGCCTGGTGACAGCACATCTTACTGTGTCTGGTAGGATGAATTCGGGTGTCATGCTGGGATCCTCCTCCTCCACCTCAAACATTCGGGACAGGGCGTCAGGCTTAGCATTCTTGGAGCCTGGCCTGTAAGACAGGGAGAAGTTAAAACGACCAAAAAATAGGGCCCACCTGGCTTGTCGGGGATTTAGTCTCCTCGCTGTTTTCAGATATTCCAGGTTTCGGTGATCCGTCCACACCAGGAAGGGGACTTTGGAGCCCTCCAACCAGTGCCTCCATTCCTCCAGTGCCAGCTTGACCGCCAGGAGCTCCCGGTTTCCTACGTCGTAGTTGCGCTCTGCACTGGTTAGCTTTCTGGAAAAATAAGCACAAGGGTGAACCCGGCCGTCCTTGGCCCTCTGACTGAGAACGGCCCCAACGCCGGAACTAGAGGCATCAACTTCAACAATGAATTGCCTCTCTGGGTCGGGGGAGGTGAGAACTGGGGCAGAAGTGAACAAGTCCTTAAGTCGCCTGAACGCCTTGTCTGCTAGATCATTCCAGGAAAACTTCTGCTTACAGGATGTCAAGGCGTGAAGGGGTGCCGCCACTTGACTGTAGTTCCTGATAAATCTTCTATAAAAATTTGCAAACCCCAGAAACCTCTGTAGCTGTTTCCGATCGGTTGGGAGGGGCCACTCAGTGACCGATCGGACCTTAGCTGGGTCCATTGACATCCGGCCAGGAGATAGAATAAAACCGAGAAAAGAGGTGGTGGTGACGTGAAACTCACACTTCTCTGCCTTTACATATAACTGGTTTTGTAAGAGGCGGAGTAAGACTGAGCGGACCTGTTGTGTGTGGGTAGCTAGGTTGTCGGAGTAGATGAGGATGTCGTCCAGGTATACAAAAACGAATCGCCCAATCATGTCTCTCAGGACCTCATTAACAAGGTTCTGAAAAACAGCCGGGGCATTGGTGAGCCCAAACGGCATGACTAAATACTCATAGTGGCCCGTTGGGGTGTTAAAGGCGGTCTTCCATTCATCCCCCTCCCTAATTCGAACCAGGTGATAGGCGTTTCGCAAATCCAGTTTTGTAAAGACTTTGGCCCCCCTGACCTGGTCGAAAGCCATGTTCATGAGGGGGATGGGGTACCGATTCTTTACGGAAATATCATTGAGCCCCCTGTAATCAATACAAGGGCGGAGAGAGCCGTCCTTCTTCCCCACAAAGAAGAACCCAGCACCTGCAGGAGAGGAAGAGGGGCGAATGATACCAGCTCTTAGAGCCTCGTTGACGTACCTGTGCATGGCATCGGACTCGGGGGCCGACAGAGAATACAGACGACCTCTAGGAGGAGTTGTCCCGGGTAGCAGGTCGATCTGACAGTCAAATGGGCGGTGCGGAGGCAGGCTTGTGGCCCTGGCCTTATTGAAAACCTCCCTTAGATCATGGTACACCGCAGGAACCTTGGATAAGTCTGGGTAGGTCTCCTCCATGCTGCTATCTGGCGTCTGAAACGGTTGGGCTGAAAGTAGACAAGAACCAGAGCAGGAGGGAGACCACCCAAAAATCTCCCTTTTCTGCCAGTCTATTTGGGGGTTGTGTCTCCTCAGCCATGTAGCACCCAGGACAATCGGAACCTGTGGAGAGTTGATTATCAAAAAAATCAGCCTCTCCCTGTGATTACCTCCGACTAACAGTTCGACAGGTTCCGTGACGAGATGAGAGTGGTGAAGTGGGCGACCGTCCAGTGCCAGAACATTATGAGGAGGTGATCCCGGGAGGAGTTTAATGTTCAGGCTCCTGGCCAGTCCCTCGTCCATAAACTCCGTATCTGCCCCAGAATCAATGAAAACAGAGAGATTGTGAAGTTTGGGAGAGACAGTCAGTGTTGCAGGGAACAAAAGTTCTGGGGAGGTTGAGAATTTTGTAAGGCTCAATAGGAAACTCCCTCTTCCTAATGAGCCTGACCTTTTACTGGGCAGGAACGGACGCGGTGACCCTCACCACCACAGTACAAACAGAGATCTCGTTGCTGTCTGTGCTGGCGCTCCTCCTTGGACAAAACTGCTCTTCCCAGCTGCATGGGTTCCGGATCAACTGGACTACGAGAGGCTGACGGCCCAGCTGGAGAAAAAGAAGTGGCCCAGGAACGGGGTGGGGGGATGGGTCGACGCTCCCTTCGCCGTTCCATTAATCGGAGGTCGATTCGGGTAGCAAGATCTTCTAGCTGCTTGAGAGTCTGGGGATACTCCCGGGTAGCGAGCTCATCCTTTATCTTTCCATTTAACCCCTCAATAAAGGCATCCATAAGAGCCGGCTCGTTCCACAGGCTATCAGCAGCTAACAGGTGAAAGTCAATAATGTAATCAGAGACAGTCCTCTCTCCCTGTTTGAGAGAAAGAAGCCCCCTGGATGACTCCCGGCAGGGCAGCACCGGACTGAATACTCTGACTAATTCTTGTGAGAACTCATAATAGGAATGGCTAATCCGGGAGTCATTCTGCCATTCAGCAGCTCCCCACAGTCTTGCCTTGCCGGTCAGCAGGGAAATTATATAAGCAATTCTTGAGCGATCCGTAGGGTAGGAAGAAGGCTGCAACTCAAAGTGGATCTCACACTGAGTGAGAAACGCTCTGCATTGTTCGGGATCGCCCCCGAATGGCTGAGGCGGGGTCAGACGCGGCTCTGGCAACGTCACTATGCGTGACGCGGGATCGGGGAGAGGTGTTTGCGGAAGCGCCGGTGCCGGAGCCTCCTGGCCGCGGAGATGACCTAACATCTCAGCGACGCCCGACTCTAGCATGGAAATTGATTTTTCCACGCCAGCACGCCACTCAGCATCCGCTGAGGAGTCCATCTTTGGCCAGAGTGTACTGTAACGTACGAGAACTGGACTCAAGATTCAGTCGGAAACAGGACTGTGGCGGCAAGTTTGTTTATTGAAAGCAGGAAGTGGTTTCTGCGTTTTCGGGACACGGAGCCTGCGGCGCGGCCGTGAGTTCCTGGACAGAGGCAACAGGTTAGTGATCGGCGGGTAATGAGAGGTTAAGGAGAGGACGGCCAGATCACTAACCTGATGGCGGGGTTTGGCGGCAGCAGATTCGAAGGAGGAGGTCCGGCTGCTGAGGGAGTCTGCGGGCTCTGGGCCGTTGAGCGGCCGGGTCTCCAGACGGGCGGTCCTCCTTGATCCTTCCAGAGACGAGGTCCACAGACGGTCGGAGCGGCGGTACAGAGGGGCCAAGGCAGAGAATCTAATCGAAGACAGGTCCAGGGTCCAAAACCAAAGGTCAGTCAAAAATCGGCAGACAGAAACAGACGAGGGTCAGGCTAGCTCGGAGTCAGAGGGAAAAAACGGATCAGGACTGGTAACAGTATAACAGGCAGAAATTTCACAGGCTGGAGGAATCGGGCTTTGACGCGAGACACTCTGGCACTGGTGTCAGGTCGGTAAGCAAGTTATATAGGAACAGATGCAGGTGGGATCCATGAAGGGTAATTGCAGGAAGCCCAGAGTGGACAGGTGTGCCGAGTAGTGACTTGGACTGACACCAGTGCTGAGATCATCACACAACATCAGACTTTGTGTTGAATTCAAACTGGAATCGGCTGTGTTCGGCTCAGTTCACCTAACATTAAAATCAACTGTTACCGGCCCAGTTTACGTAACCTTTTAATCAGCTTTGTGTCATTTACTGAGTGATCAGTTTATACTGCAAGCCAAACTAGCTGATCGCATTGCATGGGCCAGGGACAAGATAGTTTTAGATAGGCAACACTTAATTAATGTTTTCCCTTCTCCCATTTTCCATTTTTCCCCTTCCTATTCGCACCATATTTCGAATTTTATTTTTCATTTCCATCCTATATATAAATAAAACAAATAAATATATGTTTAATATATGTACAGGTTTCAATGCATTACTCAATGAAATAATTAGGGAATCTAATCTAATTTCAATAAATTAGAGTAAAGTGTACAGATTCTTGTAATGTGTCTTTACATGACATTTGTTGTGGACTTGCAACATGTGAGTAGACTCAATCCAATGAAATTGTTTCAATATTTTGTGTGAACTGATTTCTTTGCAGAAATGAAGGTATTTATGTCTAAGGTTTGGAATATCGTATTTTTATTAGTTTGCTAAATCCAAACGTCTTTTAAATGAACACAAAATTATCTATAGTTTAAGATACAAATTGCATGTTAAACGTGTAGTGGATGATCATTTTTCAGCTTTGAGTTCTGTGGGGATCACCTTATCTATTTGTTGTCCCATGTGGCAATTATTGTGACGTGCTTATGTAACGCCAATGTGTTACAGTTCCTTGCTAGTCTCCTCTTGCTGGCTGAGCATGCGCACTTCTAGAGTTTATGTATCTAGTGAGCTTTGGTTTCAGCCGCTCATTGTACTTTGCAAATGGCTGAGAGATGCAAGAAAAAAACTTTTTTACAAATTTAAGAGAAGAGGTAGTAGGCCTCTGAAGAAAGAAATAAGACCAGAATGCATTTGGGACATTCTTCACGCCACCCCCTGTGGAGCAGAAGAGTAGGTAAGATGGTCTTGCGCATGTGCAGTTGTTCAGAAGGGCACTTGGGCGTTTCTTAACTACATTTCCAGACAAATCGTCCACTATGCCTTTAAGGGAATATACATTTTAGATGTGTGTTTACAGAGTGCATATGGTATACAAATATCATGAAACCAACAATGGTATGTCCACAGCAGGCCACTGCTGTATTAGTTGACTTTGGAGTTTTCAAAATGAGACCACAGATTGAACCGTTGCTATTGCAACTGAAACATGTAATGCTGAAATCTGTTTCCTTTTGAAAAGCACCACATATACAGTTCTGTTAAAACTAAAAGAACCCTGACAGCCGCCTGACATCATTAACCTGTTCAATCAGGAATTTTGGTAGCAATTCATTTCCTACATGGCAGTTATTGAAAGCAGTAATAGCAGTTCAATCAGTAAGGTCATTCCTTCTGTAAAAAAAAAAAAAAACAGGTGGTAAACAAGAGGCCCTTATTTAAGGACAAAAACAGCAAATGTTGTACAAGCCGGGTATAGTGTTTTCCTCACTAAAAATCTGAGTAAAATGTGTCACTTCAGACATTGTTGAGAAGAACAGCATACTTTTTTAAGAATGCTTAGAGAGAAGCAAACTTTGTTGCAGTGCTCATTTTTTAAATGAAATCATGTTATATAACACAAAATGTCGTCAACAATCTGATGTTAAGCAGTTACTGAAACTTTGTGAAATTCAGGTTTTTGCCCCAAGTCACTTTCACTTAAATGAAGACATTAAATTTTAATAGGGGCATCTTTGCGATCCTCTCTTAATCCCATTTTGCCATGTCTCATTTCTCATTAAGGTTTAAAAGTAAACCAAAAAATGTCAAAAATAATTTACAATACTATGTTGAAAACCACAGCCCAAAACACCCTGCCGAGATGACAAATGTTCTGTACACATTAAAACAATGAATGCCAATGTTGACAGTCTCTCATAAATCAGCAATCTCAGTAATAATGTCTATCAAGTGAAACAAGATCAATTACCTTTTGTCATTTTCTCTCCACACAACTTTGATGGAGTCACAGCACCTTCTACACAGCCCAGATAAGGATGAGTAAAAGGCCTCAAAATACATTTGTTTTTAATTGCAAAATGTTTAAAATCAAAATCTTTGAAAACTGAGACATTTCAGACATTGAAAAATAGAATTTTACTCAAAAGGAACCACAATCATAGATACCTCTGCTTTCAGTACTTTATGCAATCAACTATCGTCCATAGGATAGTAATAAATGCTGTCATCTAACATTTTAAGGTTGGAACATCAAGAAACTGAGGAAAGGTCTTGTTCCTCTTTGCAAAGTTATTTTTTACATCATTCTGAGTCATAGGTTCTCCCTCTCCCTTCTCTTCAGCTCACCCTTGTGGTTATTGTTAAATGATTAAAGGTGGGGGATTAACATCATCCACCATGCTTAGGTATGAGGAAGTTCTCCACAGGTTCATACTCTGTCCTAATATCTTTACTTTTGTGTGAATCTGCATGTGTCGACCTGCCTGTTATGTTGCTGCTGGAATACTTGAACTTCCCACTGAGGCACAATAAAATATATTTATGTTCTACTGTTTTAAACCAGACTCACCTGGAGTGTTAGTTGCCAAAAAGTGCAAGCTTATTCTGATCTGATAAAAGCATACAGTTCCAGATAACTTCCTAGAAGCATGTAACAAACACATGGAGGACTGTGATGTCAAGACAGAAAAGGCTTTTTCCTTTCCTTGTTTCCACGCTTTCCAAACAACTGGTTAGCGTGTTGATAGTATCTAACAACCCATTGAGACTGGGTTGTTGTTAGACACTATCACCCTAGCCACATTGATTAGCAAGGGGAAATGGAGTACTGTCACAGTTTAACTCCTCAATACATTTCAATCCTATGTTTTTTTTATCTCCTATTCATTTATATTGGCTTGCAAAGCAGTCATGTGACTATCAAGTTTCTGCCAGCAAAAAAAGGAAAATGGCAGACATTTCCCATACTTTGTATTAAATTCAAGATTTCTAAGAAATCAGCATTTAAACATTTTGATTATATATAACATCTTATAACATCGTCCAGTGTTGGTCCTTGGGCAAGACCATTAAGGCTAACTGCCTACCTCATACAAATATGATGAGAGCACATAAACTGAGAACCATACCGGCTCAGATGTCGCCTGGACAAACAGGGTCTGCAACTGGAACACGAAGGCAATGGACTAATGAAGACAATACGGCACTATTGGAATGCTACTACTCCGACACTGACTTGTGAAGCTAAGTAAAGTGCCTCCAGAGGATTTCCTAGGTGATGTGAATACTCCCCTAAGTGGAATCCCTACTGTGACCATCACAGAGACCAAGGAGCTGATATACAGTACAGCAAAAAGTGATCCTCCACCATGGAAGAGAAGGTTGGAAGCCAAAATCAAGGCAACATGGAAAGAAATAAGACAACTGTCAGAACTTCAGAAGGCTGCATCCAGAAAGGGAATTCCCCAGAAATACAAACAGATGTCCATACCTTAGGCCCTGAATACTGGCAAACAAAAGATTCCAAGCCTTGGCTGCCCGACTGAAGAGGTACGCAACAGAGATTACTTTCAAAAGTCATATAATTTGCAAAATGAAGTCCACCTGTGTGCAATCTGTGTCACATGATCTTCCAGTTTAAGCACACTTTCTCTGAAAGGCTCCAAAAGGCTGCAACACCACCAAGCAAGAGGAACCTATGAAGACAAAGGAGCTCTCTAAACAAGTCAGGGACAAAGTTGTTGAAGTACAGTTTTGGGTGGGGTTACAAACAAATTGCAGAATATGTCATGTTCCCCTGGAGCACCACCAAATCCATCATCTTCAAATGGAAAGCACATGGTACCACAACAAACCTACTAAGAGAGAGCCCACCAGAACTCACAGACAGGAACAAGAAGGACATGAATTAAAGTGGCAGCAAAGAGAACAAAGCTAACCTTGAAGAAGAGTTCCACAGCACCGACTAGACAATGTTTCCGTAGGACTAGGCTATAACCAATCACTCCATAGAGCTAAAAACCCTTTACTTAAATGTCAGCTGAAATAAAATCTGCATATTATGACATAGCTGAGATATAATTTAGTGAGCTACTTCAACACAATATTCGAGGGACCGATTTGACTAACCTGTCAATAACTACCAAAGTGGCTTATTTTTGTGGGCGGAGCTGCCTGATGAATAGTGGGCCACGGTCTGATAAAATAAAATGCTGGAGAACCAAGAACAGCATTACTTTTCTGTTGTTAACTTGTAGCCATGGAAGAAGCCATCTTTGAATACAAAAAAATAAAATAAAATGCTGGAGGTTTTCATGGGCATAATGTATATTCAACCATACCAGTATAAACCTAAACTGGGTCTCTGGCATGAAGTGAAGCTTTTTCAGTTTTGGTTGTCATACCGTGGTGAAGTGTGTTCTAGGTTGGATATTTGCGCTCTGATTCAGCGTCATCCTCCTGTTCAGAGCATGAATTTCCAACCTACAACTAACTTCATCATGGTGAATGTCATACTTTAGAAGATGACATCCTCAGCAACTGAATTTTGAGTTTTATTGTATAATTATCACTTCAGAGTGTGTCTCCTCTGTCTCCGAACTAGCTTTGTGCAAATCTTGTAATGCTTCTCACTTGTCTATGTGAAGCTAACTGTCCATATCTGCATTCCCTGCACCTTGTCACTTTTCAGGACATAACTTATATTAATAGCTGTATGACACAATTGTATTCTCGCTTGATGTATGCTCATCAAGCATACTATATTGCTTTTTTCAATATATTATAATAAAATCTACCTAGTAAAATTGTCTTCATTTGTGTCTTTTATAATAATTATATTTAGTGCTTCTATTTTGTTTAGTGATGTTAGCTTTTAACTAACTCACTTTTAAGGTTTTCATTTAAGGACGAGATTTCATTGTATGGCAATATTCTGTTGTTTTATGCAGTACTTCTCTTTGTCAGTCATCCATTCCTAATATCCATCAATTGCGCTGTCCCTGTCTATTCATCCAGAAACATTCTCAGGATTATTTTGTTCTTATATGCTTTTTGCATATCTCCAACTTTTATCTAACCTCTTTTAATTCCTACTGAGTGCACATCTTAATATTTCTTTCTTTATATATATTTATTTATTTTTGTCACTTCAATCCTTTTCCAGTCCTTTTATTTCCACTCAACCAACCTTCATGGCTGTCATGCTTTCTAGCCATCTTTGAAATGCAATCCTGATTTCTTAAAACCCCCTTTTCTCTGAAACTGAGCCCTGACTGAATGCAGCCCAATCAGCGTCTACCATCCGAAACACTTGTGCACACTCCAAAAAAGCTGCAGTTTCCATCATCAGCCTGATTCATAGTCCGGAAATGCCGTCTAGTTGCCTCCTCAATCACACCCTTTCTGCCTCTTAATTTTTTTTTCTACATTTGGTTTAGATTTTTTTAATGTCTACATGCATGTGTAGTTGACAGAAGAAAGACGATGCCAAAAAGCGATGTGTCTCTTCACCAACTCCTGTTCAGTGGTGAATAACACACTCCTTTGTATGAGTATACACACACAGAGAAGACACACTGAAAGCATATAACTGACAGGTGCAATATCTTTTATAAATAGAAGCGTTTGTAAATCAGGCATGATTAAGATCTAAAACAGATGTTTGTCCTGCTTTATAATTTATTCTTTGAAAGCACCTGAGTTTACATTTATTCCAAGATTCTATAAAAGACCAAAATAGGTCAGGGAAGTATGAAGCAGAAAAATCTGTATATCCTTTTAAATGCCAGAATTTCATTATAATCCAGTTTAGGACTCGTTTCATTTTACAGAGAAAAAATACTTTAAGATATATTTGGAAGGAGTTCCCTATTAAGGAGAATTTACAGACATACTTTGAGTTTTTATATATCTCCTAAATTGCAAAGATAAGATGTTACCATTTTATGGTGAATAATTATTAAGAAACTCATTATTAAATCTTTTTAAATTAAATGAAAACAATATTTAAATACATTGTCAGACACTATGCTATAAGCTTCCAGAAACAAATAAAAGTTTTTTCACAGTTCCTTAATAAAATGTGTAAAAAAACAAGGATCATACTGTTAACACTTTAGCTATTTAGAGTCTTGCAGACCTTGTCATACACCTTGAAGTTATCCACATTTTATGTTCCGAGCGTAAACAATGTATTGTATAAGGATGTGATAGACCTATACATGATAGTTTATGATTGTGAAGGGGAAGGAAATGAACACACATCTTTCACTTTTTTTCAAATTTGAAAAGTATGGTGTACATATGTATTGATATGCAAATGATACCCTTGCACCTTGTCATTGCAGTGCAGTTGATTGTGTAATGGTTTACATATTGAGACCCAGAGAAAAAAAAGTTTTTGAATTTCTTTTTTTTTTTACACTACATGACTCTTTGGAGTGAAAAAACATGCATTTAATGCACTTTATGTAGGTTTTTCCAGTGCACCCTTCTGCTCTGCACCTGGAAGTATTTGGATTGTCCATTATCTGTGGCAAATGGACAGCTCCATACTTTCTCACTTCCTTATCTGGCTGGGGCCTCCTTCTCTTCTGTGATGGAACGTACTCCTCATCATTCAACGCATCAGATTCAATTGGATTGGGTTGGCCAATCAGTTCCTCACCTAAGAGCAGTTTGAAGTCATGGTATTGGAGAGTTTTCTTCATAGGTCGTGCCAAAGCGTGCCAAAGCTCTTCCTTATACTGTAACCAGGAGTTGGTGATGGCCAGATCGAAGAAGTGCAGGATTGTGCGTACAATCCACTTCCTTGTGCGGTTAGCCATTCTAGGAGGAGCCTCTTCCTTGTTTCAACAACTCTTTATCAGATGTAATGTTACAATCCATTGGGAGTCTATTTTTCATTAGTGTTCCACTTGCAGGCAGACCCATTTCTAGCAATTTATCCAGTAGTTTTATTGAGGTGAAGTACCTAGACAGACAGACACAAACACAAAAAAAGTTAAATAAGTGTCATTTGTTTGAAGAGAATCATCATCAACAGCACCACAGTTGACATTTTCATCATACCTGTCAAAGTACAGGTGAGTTCCCCTGGGAATGGACTCAGTCAACCAAAGAACTGCATTTGCTCCTATTCTAAGTCCTGTATCTCTGCCGACGAAGGTGCTTTTTTCCTTGGTAGACTTCAGAATCCAATACAATTCCAGTTGGAGTAGCGAGAACAAACACCTTCAATCCGGTTGGATTTGGCTTGCCAGGAACGAATTAACGGACTGGACATCGGCCAGTAAAGGGAATCATTTGTTCATCAATGGAAACATTTCCTGGCCTGGGTAGGTTTAGGCAGCCTTGTTGCACCTTCTTCAGAAGTGGACTGACTCTTCAAAGCATATTTAGCTTCCTCTTCTCTTCAGTTACATCAAGATCATTAGTGATTTTCAGAGAACATCTGATCTTGAAAAAGCAACCCCTTGTCATGGACTCTGCAACTATTGGCACTCTTGTTTTTTTGGGAAAATACATTTTTAATTGTGGGTGACCAAGGCATGCCATGTACACCGAGACTCCAAATAAGGTCTTAATCTCCTCAGGTGTTGTATTCAGACTTGAGCCTGACACCTGAATCTGTCTCTGGTTTGTGCAAAAGGACCTCAAAAACTTTGTTGTCAATGTACTGCTCAAAGTATTTTGATGGTGGCCAGTCTACATGGTTTGGGGCAGTACAGACAACCTCTCCGGAGTCTTCCAGCACAGGCAGGAATCTTAAGAGACAGACAAATATGTTAAATAATTATGTCCTCTAAAAGTGATAGTTCATCCAAAAAATACTCTTATCTGTCTAAGCTTATCTACTGTCTCAGAAGCCTACATGTTAGTTTTGGTCCAAAGTGGGCGACGGGCCCTTGCATCCTCAACTTCACCCGCCTCTTCCTCACTTGATGCCTCATCCTCTGAACTCCCGACCTCAAAATCACTGTCAATCTGTCCCTCTTGGTCCTCCTCATCTGACAAATCTATGTCTGAGTCTCCATCAGTAATCCTGTTTAGGATTTTCTCTGCCTAAGTCAGTGAGCTGACTTCTATTAAAACAGGTTAAAAAATAAAAAGCAAATCCTGATGTCCTCTATGGAGGACACACATAAACAGGTTATGTTTTATGCCAACAAATAATTAAACTGCTCTGAAAATTCACCTAACTATTCCTTAGATGTTCATTTACTAGAAGCAATCTGTAGAGGAGCTGAGCAGCTCCTTCAGTGCAAGACTTAGACATCCTGTCGGTAAAAAGGAGCGCTACCGCAGGTCATTTATTCCTGCTGCTATCAGACTTTACAATGCTGCACTGTAACTGCAACTGTGACCATAACTGTAATAATTAATGTGCAATAACCAAGGTGCAATAATCTATTTAATACACTGTCCTACAACCCGTGCAATAATCCTGATGTAGTGACTTCTGCTGCTATCACCACCTGAACATGTATGTATGTATGTATGTATGTATGTATGTATGTACAAATGTATACAATGTATATGCACATAAATACGCGTAGGTGCGTATGTAAGTAGGCGCATAGATATATGTATATATTTAAGTATATAGATATGTTTATATATATATATATATATATATATATATATATATATATACATATATATATATATAGACCACTAAGAATGTAAATGAGACATCATATGCCCATTCCTATTTCCTTTTTGTATTTTTTGGTATTCTTTCTGATCCATTGTATATATGAAGATTCACTGTATATAACTGAATGCACCTTCCCTACTCTGCACCTTCTTGTATGAGCCGATGTGACGAGTAAATTTCTCCATTGTGAGATCAATAAAGACTATCTTATCTATCTTATCTTATCTTATCTTATTAAACTCACAAAGCTCATAATTAGAACATAATATACTTACCTTTTATCTTTTGATAAAAAGTGCTCACAGGGATGGCAGCCAGTTTAAAGAATCAGGAAGAAAATTCTAGAAAAGCCCCACCCCCCACACATGTCATATCATTGGAGAGCCCAGGATGTCCTCTCTAAGGACCAACAGGATTTAACACAGTGGCATGTATGGTTTCAGAGTTATAACAAAAAACCTATGTGCTACACAAAGGACAAAAATGTATTGCTGGGTCTCAGGAGGATATGGAGGAAAAGGGGAGGTGGGTGTGGTCAGAACTGGTGTCTGTGGGGATGGAGGTTTTGGGTTCTCTGTCAGAGTTAAAGGGGAGTCCCTTTTTTGTCCTATTCAGATCTGGATTGAATCCTCCTGTAATTATTTTGTAGTCTCTGTCCATCACATCTTTCTGGCTATCTTTGTCTTGGCTTGTTTGGGCTGTACTGGAGAGAAACCATCTCTGTTAAAAAGGTATCTCCTCTCCCAAAATATGTTAAAGTTGTCTATGAAGATTACAGTTTTTTGTCTGCATGTTTTTTTCAGCTATTTGTTTAGCATCAGAACTCATCTCCACAATTAATGGGCACGTGAAGGCCGCTGAGAAACACCTTGACATTAAGGCCATCAACTAAATTTAGCAGAAGAATGTAATCCTCTTTCAATACTTCTGATTTCTTAACCAGCCAGCGTCACACAAGGCTTCAGCTTGCACTATGAGTTGTACTACAAGTTTTAACAAGGGTCAGGCATTCTTTTATGATCCTTGGAAGGATGTCTGATACATTAGACACCAGGTCATAGTTCAAATACTTATAGATCAACATCTCTGTGCTGTTATTGTTACAGAAGTGTTTAATCCCATTCCCAGATCCATAGCACAGAATTAGGCTTCTTGGCCCTGTGGCTTGTTTTTTCCTCTGGTAGCTTAGAGCGAATATTGTTGACATACCATTGATGGTTGTCATGATCCTCCTGGCTGTCATGTTGAAGCCAAGCAAATCTGTTTTGTAATGGAATTCCAACACTTCCAGCAGGTGTACTCCTATCATTTGTTGTGAGAACACCCCTATGTTTCACTTTTCTTGGGACACTACTCTGTAATAATTTAGTTTTCTTTGTCTAGGTGTGGGGTTCCTTGATCTTTTGGCCTGCCCCCCAGAGTGGTCAAGGGAGGGCTGCAAGTGGGTTTATGCTCATGTTCCTCAGGGAACTGTTCGCTGAGTTGCTGGACTGGTGTTCAAAGTTTTGAATCACTTGCAGGGTTGTTTCATTTCCATTTGCAGCGTTTACATCAAAATTCAATTCGAGTCAGCGGATTTTTCAGCTCCATAACAGCTATTTTCGGTAGAAATGTGTCAAAGTACTCTGTGGTGAAGGCAGGAATCTTTTACTGATTAGCTGGAATCGGTTGGTTCTTCTCCAAGGGGGCTGAGAACTCCACCGGATCTCCCTGGTTCCTCCAGCTGTCCACTGACCACTGCTCCCATCATCGGTGCTGCTCGGACCCCGCAATAATCCTCTGTCTTGCCCATCTGTCACTCAGTCATCTGCCACCACCTCAGAAAGTAGCCCGCTGAGTCTGCCTCTCTACTCCTCTCCCCCTGGATAGGTTTCCGAACTCGATGGTAAGCTCTCCTCCACCCCGCACTCTTTCCCCCTGCACTTTGCACTGCCTAACCTCCGTTATCTCACCCGTATAACAAACCGGCTCCACCTAGCGACACCGTCTGACGTTCTGCGTCGTGGCTCCTCCGCTGATCCTCCTTAACTCTCCTGTGTATTAAATAAACGCCTTAAACTGCTCTCTGCCTCCCGACTGTGTTCTGCATGTGGGCCAAACACTTAAAAAACATGACAGTGTGGATTAGCTGAAAACAAAAATTGTCCACATGGGAAAAAAAATCCAACTTTCTGTAGTTTTGGCAAAGAAATAAAAAGTTAAAGGCAGGAAAACCCAAGCAAACAGGGAGCAGAGGAAAAAGCGTCCAAGCGGGCAGAGAGGCAGCGAGAGAGAAAAATAGGGACCATAGGACCAGAAAGATGCATTTGGCCTTCAGACAATCCATCTACTGTTCGGTAAAGCCTTATAAGAAATTGTCTCAAAGAAAAGGCTGTCATGATTTGGGGCTGTTTGTGTTTTTGGGACTGATTGATCTTCCTGCATTTCAAGCTCCTCTTAGTCAACCCTCAACCATCATTAGCTCCACCTGCTGCTGCCACTAATTATCCTTAATTCATCCCACTTGGTTCACTTCCTATTTATACTTGCTTCATTTACTTCTCACTGCCACAACGTCTCTTCTCATCTCGTTGCCTGTATGTGTTTTCTCCAGTGCTTGTGTCGCTCAGCCTGTGGACCTGTTCTCACCCTGCCCTCACTAGTTGGCTTCATTAGTACTTAACAGTACTTCACATTATGTATGAAAAGTTAAACATGCACCTTTTATAAGCTTCCAATATGACCTTCACAGTTTTTTTGCAATTTAAAGTGTTCTAGAGTCCAGATGAATGTTTAGGGCAATGATTGCTATATTTGGATCAAGATTACTATTAATGTTTTAAACAGACATGTTCAATATTGACAAGTACTATTTTACCTCAGTCTGTTACAATTAAGTTTGAGTGTAGTTGCAAATGAAAGCATGCTATTTTCTTCTCACATTCACAAATAGGATATATTGTAGTTTCACTGATCTCTGAATTGGTTTTACCTTCATTTCTTGTTATTTTCCTTTGTGACAATGAAAAACACATTTTACGGAAAGACTTTTAAGTGTTTTTATGGGTGCGCTGTTAGGATAAATACTTTGGAATCCTTACGGATGAGGTAATACAGGGCTGGCGCAAACATCTTTACGTCAATGCTGAGACATGGAAATATCCTCCAGCCAAAGCATGTGTTTGTATTTGTCTGTCTGTTAGCCTTCTCTCTGAGGTCATCTTTTTTGTTAGCTTTAGATCTGTGGCTAGTACTATTACACATTAGCTACTTGATAAAAAATGACCACCCCCCCGCCACACACATAAAACCTGGATGTTCTTTTAGGTCAAAGTTGTAAATCTGAAACAATAAAAGGTAAATGTCCATGGTTAAAAGCATACATCTACATTATCAAGGTCATGATTTACTCAGAGATTGTGTATTAGTAATTTTCATTTAAAAAAACCTCAGAAGTTAAGATTATATAATGTCAGACATTTTCCACAAAAATACAAGAAAGTGAATGTATTATTTGTTTTTCTGTGTTCCAAAGTTTGGGAGCAAAAACTGAAAAAGCATGCCCTTCTAAAAGTGAATATTTTGAAAAAAAAAATATATATATATTTTATGAGTTATAAATACTAAAATTAGCAAAGAATTTAATAATTCTATCAGATTCCACCATTGTACGGAAATTAATGGCCTCTTAAAGCAGTTCCTTTTTCATCTTACATGAGTAATTTTTGGGGTGACTACTTTTTACTTTTCCATCTTACACAAAATATTGATTCAGGAGTGGATGATCATAAGACAGTCTTTTCTATTTTATGTATAATGTAATTATAAAAGCAAATTAGAATAGATCTGTTTTAGAATTGATGCTGTTTAAACAAATTTGTAGTTAATAGTCATTAATAGTCATTTTAATTTTGAGGAAACTTGTTGGCAAGTGAAGAATTTACCTCTTCACAAACTACAAAATGATTTATAGTTGCCTGACGCTTACACATAACCAAGCGGGGAAACATTTTTCAAAATCCTGGATTGATGGGGGAATTTAACTGAGAATCTAAAAGGTGGAAGAGGGTAAACCTCAAATCTTCTATTCAAGAAGAAGTTGCTCCTGAGGCAAGAAGCAGTCTGTGGAATATCGTTTTCATAGATGCAAAAGACAGTTATTTGCGAAATAGTAGCAGTATAAAAGTAAAATATCTGCACGGTTTATCAAGATGTTGCTTGATTGCAAAATGCTCCGATGTTCTTGGAAGTTTCGGTTTTATGTTCCTGCTGCGCTTACAGCTGGCTCGCATCTCCAGCTGTCAGATAATTGGTGGTTCACGCTCTCTATACCTGGAGAAAATGCCTGATTCTGGGCAAATTGTTTAAATTCTACTCCTTGGTAAAAGCGAGTAGGAGTGTCAAAACCCAGATATAATTCTGTCAGATGATATCTAACAGTTCTGTGTTAGAGGCTTTTAGTGTGGCTTTTAGTGTTTCATTTGTGTCTGAGAAAATTAGTTTGGCTGACATGATGGTTAAGCTTCAAAAGAGACAGTTTTAGGTAACTGATATCTTAGGTAACTGATATTTTACAAGAGACCAGGAGAGTAAATTTGTAAAAGAATAATTCACTTATGTTTAGGGACGAGTACCTTTTATAGGCATCAACCAAATTCCGTTGGTACTACCAAGTAACTATTCAAGTAAAATCAAATGGTACCATGTTTCGGGAACTAAACGCATCATTGTGACAATGAGGGAGTGAAAGTGTGGTCCATGCCGGGTGTGAACACAGCATTTCACACACAAGGGTCTGGTCTGGTCAACAAAGCATGGCTGATAGTAAGCACTAAAAAGTATAGCTCCATTTTTAAAAATGCAATGCAGATTACGCTTACATCAATGCTTTTTACCCAAAGTCCAAGACCAGTGGCAGGAATACTACTAATCCGAGGAAGCACCAGGTCACTCTTGACAACTTTTACAACTTTGTGATTATATTTAGTAACTTTTCATAGCTCTCTAGAAACTATCCTTTTACAAAAAGGCAACTAGTGACAAATCTAGTGACTTTTCTCTGTCTCATAGACAGCTGCTGCCTCCTCTTGAAAACCCTGCCTGCAGTCAGAGGAGAGATGACCATCTCCACTCCACATTGGAAATGTATCATGTGTCGTAGGTCCAGCGAGAGGTGGGCTGTTTGTCTTGTACATCGTTGACAAGCAAAGCCTACACAGCTTATGTCACAGAGCTTATGGATGTAGCTGACTACATCAAAGAAGCAATCCTGGCAAAATATAAGATTACCACTGACAGAAGTTGGTGCCACTTTAAATACCTGAAGGTTGATGACACAAAAATGCTGTGTTAGATTGAAAGACAAAGGGGGGTGGGACAGGGACAGGGATTTGGTCAAGTTCAGGCTAGAATGCTTTCTAGTTCTAGGAAGCTCCCTTCCCAAAGACGTCATAAAGTTAAAACGTGTTTAACAACCTCCTGACTTCTTCTTCAGTGCAATGTTGTCCCGACGTCCACCCCGAGAAAAACAACCCCAATCCCTGGTGGACGCCCCTTTTTATGCTACTCTCCCTAGGAGCTCGGACGGCCCAGGTCCATCCTACTGTCCATGTGTTTTTTCCTGATTTGTCATTTTTGCCTGCAATATCTTTGATTAGACAGTGTTTACTGCACAGTGTCTGACTGGACAGTGTTTATATCCTTCCTAGCAGCTTTCAGTTCTGAAAACAAAGTCAATTTCTCATAAAGTCCTCAGTCCAGCTGTTGTTCCGACTGCCCCACCTTTTCACAGCGTCTTTCTAACTTTAACCCTGAATATCTCTGCTTTCATAATTCACACAAGTCATTGCATTCTCTTTTAACAATATTAAGATATAAATACCAGTTGCACAATTAGGACACAGGACACTGTGGCCGATTTGACGCTAAATTACACCTGCGTCAGAAATGTATGATTTATAATTCTTCTGTTTTTCAAAACAATTGTTAAGTTGTAAGGGAAATACAACTCCAGCAATTTAAATTACATTCTTACTTCAAGGTTTTGTGGAAAAATTATTATTGTGTGACATTTGTGGTGATTCTCCTTTATTTTTCTCCTCTTTCCTTTGACCTACATACCTCCATTGCATCCCCCTGTCTCACCAATTTCACCTCCCTTCTTACTGATTCCTTTCCTTTTCTCTTTTGTCAGCTTTTGTGATCTGTTGCTCCTCAGGGTGATGTTTTAGAGCAGATTGATGTTTTCAAACCTACCCTCGGTCAGTGAGGCCCTGCTTCTCCCCACCTTTTTTTTCCATTTGACCCTCCTCAGAGTACAGTACTTCCTACTCAACACCACTTTCCGCTCTGTTACTCCACCTTTCCTTTCTCATCCATCCTCTCCTGCACAACATCTGCTCCTCACTTCTCTTCCCAAAGACCATCCATCTCCCCCTCCCTTTTGTCCCTGTATTTTTTCCCTCTATTCCTCTGTCCATCCATTTTCCCCTTCCTCTCCCTGTGCAAAGATAGATTGATAGTTTGCCTGTCTTAAGGAGAAACCTACAAAGCCTTTGCCCTCCCTTGACATAGCTAAACAAAGTCTCTTGTCTTCTTTCTCACTTTCTGTTTTCCTTTCTTTTCTCCCTCCCTCACATCCAGTGAACTTTGCTTCCTCTGGGCACACTATAGGTGACCTCTTTTGCTCTCATTTCCTTCTGGTAAGAGTCACCATTTCCGCTCTTTTTTTCCCTTGCTTTAGTTTTTCCTCAGATTTGTGGTCATGTTGAGCAACATAATTAGCAAAGGAACCATAAAACATCAAAAACAGAGTAAATGTCCATCCATCCATCCATTTTCTAACATGTATATCCCTTGTGGGGTCGCAAGGGGTGCTGGTGCCTATCTCGAGCTGTCAATGGGCGAGAGGCGGGGTACAACCTGGACAGGTCGCCAGTCTATCGCAGCAGAGTAAATGTGTTAATCAAAAATATCCCTCAAAACGGAAATGCAAAGAATGGGCAAAAGTACCTCTGCAGCTAGTTAAAAGGCTGATTACCAGTTACTCTGAACACATGATTGTATTTCTTGCCACGAAAAGGTACAAAAACAGTTATATATATATATATATTTTTTTTTTCTGAAACACATTAAGATGTTGAAAAGCACAAGCAGAAGTAAACTGGAAAGGGGGAAAATGCTGTCAATACTTTTAGAACACTGTATGTTATTCAAAATATTTGCCAGTAGTCAGTGTGATTAAAAAAAGTGGAAAACACAAGGGAGTTTGTTTACTAAAAAGGGTACATTTATTGACTAACACATTATGAATTTTTATTTCAGAAAAAGGTTATTTGTGGGCCTATGATAACTTTTTTAAGATTTCATTTGTTTCAGAATGTACATACATACAGTGCTTCGTCCAGAAAAAAAATAATTTCAACTTATTTTAATTTTTAATTAATTTTAAATATTTTACTATAATTTAAGCATTATTAGAAAAAAAAATACCAGTGCATTTATTTACATTTTGAGATAATATTTCATGCAATATGAGGTTTTTGAGATGTTCTGCTATAAATGGCAAGTTGAGTCGGTTTTCAAACAGACTTTTTTTTTTTTTTAACACGCAATCCTGGAATCAGATTCAAGCAAGAGGAAAAAACTAAGATCAACCAAGTCAGCAAAGTGACTGTTTTAGCCTTTGGCCTGAGAGTGTTGTATAAATGTGTCCCACCAACCTGTCTTTTAAAAACCCAAGTTCATAAACTACACTGAAAGACTGTTTACAACAAAGTAGTTACTTCCAACTGAGAGCTTTTCAGTACCAAACAAATTAGGTTTAATTGGGCTAACAAGCAAGGTGAGTAAATAGTCTGAGGAAATGTGAAACAGCAGATCAATGTGACAGATTGCTAAGATACTGAAGTGAAAACAGAGTAAAGAACACTGGGTGAGGGAAAAAGCTAAGCAGTACAGCTGTATATCAGAAGCTTTCTTATTGCTTTATATGCTTTAATCTAAGGTTTTATGACTGCAGTCTTTCTTTCTGTTGCTACTTTCTAGTTAAACACACAAGACAAAGTTAATGTCGTCAAAACATATTTTGACATAAAAGTAGAATGCAAAGGAGTCGAATGAAGTGACAGCTGACAGAAAAAGGCCAAAGATAGAGATGCATCTTATATCACATGCTGAGAGACGAGACACTGATAAAGAGAAATAGGGAGGGACACATGGAAGAATTGAGAAAGACGAGACCAGGAGGGTTGTGGCTCGGTCAAGGCATGCCTCTGTCCCCATAGGATTATATGACTCACCAGCAGAGCAAGGTTAAGCATAGTTTGACTTTGTTTACAGAGAGATAACTGTATAAGTTGAACTATAATAACATACATTAAAATATATAAGATATAAGATTCAACAACTACAAAATGGATTGACTGTGAAAATGTACAAGCCAATGACAGTTTGCCAGCATATCTACAGTATGTTACTCATGTTCTTTATCCCTGGATTAGTGCTCATGTGTTTTTTTTTTATGTCTCTACTCTGTCTTCACACACCCCCAGTCAGTAGTGGCAGATGACCGTTTACACTGAGCCTGGTTCTGCTGGAGGTTTTGTACTGTTAAAGGGGAGTTTTCCTTTCAACTATTGGTACATATATGCTCGGTATAAGGGATTGCTGCAAAGTCAAAGACACACTGCAGGTGACTGTCCACTGTGGCCCCTGTGTCTCAGAGTCTAACCCTCTTTCTTTCTTAGACATGTCCACTGGTTGAGCTTTTACTGTAACTAACTGTATGTGCTCTCTTGACCAAAACTGGCTCAGAGCTTAGGTGTTTCTTTCCTAGACACACCACCTATGGAACATGTTTGCCATTACCCTCCCCAGCAGAAAGTGTTTCTGGTTCTGTGCTTCTGCACTATTTGTGTGTCTATGCTCTGTTTTTTCTAAGCCCCAGTCGGTTGTGCCAGATGGCCGTTCACAAAGAGCCTTGATCTGCTGAAGTTTTCCTCCAGTTAACGGGAAGTTTTCCTCTCCACTGTCACTATATGCATGCTTGGTATGAGAGAATGCAGCAAACTCAATAACACAATGCAGGCGACTGTCCACTGTGACTCCATGTTCTTTCAGGAGGAGTGAATGCTGCAAGTCAATGACTGGATGCAATCTGTTGGGTTTCCTTAGATAGAAACATTTTTGCCCAATCTGTCTATAAGATTTGATTTAATTGACTTTGTGAAATGCCTTGAGACCTGTGTTGTGAATTGGCGCAATATAAACACAATTTAATTATTATATCTTCCTTGAAATTCTAACACACCAAACTGGATTTACATTTTACATCATTTTACTCTACATGACGTTGCATTCAGCATTTAAGTGAGTGTTTAGAAATGCGAATTAAGTTGAAATGAATTAAGATTGACCTAAGAATCGTGGTATTGATATTATTTGTGGTTAAGAAAAATTATAGTTCAATGCTACAAAACATTATGGTACTTTGTCTCATTACACCCACAAATTCCAGTGTATTTTATTGGGACAACACACTAAATAAATCCGGCCTGTATGAAAGAGTGCCAAAGAAAAACAGTCTTAAAAGAAATTAACCTTTGCAGGTGCATAGTCATGTTATTTGACTTTTTTAAATGTATACATCAGTAGCTCACTCTGGTTGCAAGTTTTTAAGAAAGAATATCATGTCTGTTTTTATGAAAGAATATCATGTCTTGCTGACATATTCGTTATAATGTTGCCATTTTAAGCTTTGTTTTTGATCAATTTGTTAGTAAATAAAGCCCTTCATATTTATTTATAACAGCAGAAGTAGGACACAGCGCATGTGCAACAGGGGATGAACCAGGAAGCACCCAATGGCTTTTAGCATCTCCCAGGGAAGTGTGGAAACATTGAAGAAAGGTGTAAAAAAAAAAAAAAAAAAAGAACAGCAAAAAAAAAGATATTCCTAGAGGGAAAAGTCTGGAATAGCACTGGGAATGCATTATGAATGTTGTTGTTGACTGAAGCGGACGCTAAACCTTGCCAAGGCTCAGATGTGACCGCAGAGCTATAATGTGGCTATTTGCCTTTAAGAAGTTCATTCCATCCATCCATCCATCCATCCATACATGCACACATTTTTCGTCACGCTTATCCCTGTTGGGGTCGTAAGGGGTGCTGCTGCCTATCTCTAGCATTCAATGGGCGAGAGGCGGGTACACCCTGGACAGGTCGCCAGTCTGAAGTACATATATTTATTTATTTTGGCCACAAGCCATGTTACGAACAGATACCTATATACACTCACCGGCCACTTTATTAGGTACCCCATGCTAGTAACGGGTTGGACCCCCTTTTGCCTTCAGAACTGCCTCAATTCTTCGTGGCATAGATTCAACAAGGTGCTGGAAACATTCCTCAGGGAGTTTGGTCCATATTGACATGATGGCATCACACAGTTGCCGCAGATTTGTCGGCTGCACATCCATGATGCGAATCTCCCGTTCCACCACATCCCAAAGATGCTCTATTGGATTGAGATCTGATGACTGTGGAGGCCATTTGAGTACAGCGAACTCATTGTCATGTTTAAGAAACCAGTCTGAGATGATTCCAGCTTTATGACATGGCGCATTATCCTGCTGAAAGTAGCCATCAGAAGTTGGGTACATTGTGGTCACAAAGGGATGGACATGGTCAGCAACAATACTCAGGTAGGCTGTGGCGTTGCAACGATGCTCAATTGGTACCAAGGGGCCCAAAGAGTGCCAAGAAAATATTCCCCACACCATGACACCACCACCACCAGCCTGAACCGTTGATACAAGGCAGGATGGATCCATGCTTTCATGTTGTAGACGCCAATTCTGACCCTACCATCCGACTGTCGCAGCAGAAATCGAGACTCATCAGACCAGGCAACGTTTTTCCAATCTTCTATTGTCCAATTTCGATGAGCTTGTGCAAATTGTAGCCTCAGTTTCCTGTTCTTAGCTGAAAGGAGTGGCACCCGATGTGGTCTTCTGCTGCTGTAGCCCATCTGCCTCAAAGTTCGACGTACTGTGCGTTCAGAGATGCTCTTCTGCCCACCTTGGTTGTAACGGGTGGTTATTTGAGTCACTGTTGCCCTTCTATCAGCTCGAACCAGTCTGGCCATTCTCCTCCGACCTCTGGCATCAACAAGGCATTTCCGCCCACAGAACTGCCGCTCACTGGATGTTTTTTATTTTTCGGACCATTCTCTGTAAACCCTAGAGATGGTTGTGCGTGAAAATCCCAGTAGATTAGCAGTTTCTGAAATACTCAGACCAGCCCTTCTGGCACCAACAATCATGCCACGTTCAAAGTCACTCAAATCACCTTTCTTCCCCATACTGATGCTCGGTTTGAACTGCAGGAGATTCTCTTGACCATGTCTACATGCCTAAATGCACTGAGTTGCCACCATGTGATTGGCTGCTTAGAAATTAAGTGTTAACAAGCAGTTGGACAGGTGTACCTAATAAAGTGGCCGGTGAGTGTAGATTCAAATGTATGCCACATTTTAAATTATGTATTTGCAAAAAAAAAAAATATGTAAAGTTATGCATTATGTTCCTTGCACTTCAAAACTGTGTGCACTGTTGTGTAGGTAGGTCATATAAAATCTAAAATATATTGAAGTATGCAGATGTAATTTGACAAAGTTCAACAGAAATTAATACATTTTTCAAGGTAGTATACATAGTTTAGTTTTGATTGCTTCAGAGTCATCTACAGCCATGGATAAACATTTTTGCAATGACCGAAACATTGTTTGTTCCAAAGTTTGTTGCTTAGCTTTAACTTTTTGCAGTGATAAGAGAAATACCTATTGATTGGCATTTCCTTAAAAAAAAAATACTTTAAAAGGGAAAAACATGTTTACTTAATTTCTGTTATGACCAAATTACCATCTAAATGTACTTTATTTAAGGCACAGCCTATTGTAAACCAAGCTTACATCATTCCTCAAATGAGCTGAAAAAATTCTAATAAATGCAATTAGCAGACTGATTGTTAAATCAGAGGGGGCCATTGTGCCTTGAATCATTGCCATGTCTTTGCAATGGTTACAGCCAAAAAAAATCACACAGCCATTGTTACTTTACAACAGAATAGCTTAGAATATTGTAGCTGAAAGTACTTTTTTTTCCGAAATTTAAGAATTTTGAGGTTCCTTTGTTTGGAAGAATGACTCTGTAATGACAAAAAGACACCAGAAAATACCAAGATTGTAGCCTTCTGAGGGTTGTTGTATAGATCTATGTTTCCACCAGTTGCCACAACTTGTTATTACATTACAATTAATTTCCATCTCAGCAGGTGCAATCTTACTGATTTCAAGTTTCTGGTCAGTATGAAGGAAACAGAGCAAAAAGAATAAACGATGCAAAAAGGGTGTTCCTTATGGCTGTTCAAGACAAGGTAAAGACTGGGTGGAGACTGGGTAACCATAAATTTTGGAATTTGTTAATTTGTGTAGTTTGGTTATTATAAACCTAAACAAACAAAAATGAATTGTGTAGCCTGGGAAGAATCCATTCCCAGGCTACATTTATTAAACATCTGTAATATCCCACTAGGTCAGAGTATAGAGTACTGCAACATCTCCTACCATATGTATGCCATACATAACTTTAGATCTCCGTCCTTCCTCAGCTTAATTTAGATGAAACAGAAAACATTCATTCTGGTCCCAAAAATGCCAGAGTTGAGATCAGCTCTTACAGCTAGACTGAATGGGGCTATTGACCACAGTGCATGGAAGGAACCTGGGTATAGTTTTGGATTTGTATTAAATGTTGACTACCTCACAAACTCTGGTACTAAAGCAACTTACTCTCCCCTTAAAGAGAACATTGCCAGAATAAAGGTTTCCATTATTGAGCAGGAAATGGAAAAAGTGGTGCATGCCTTTATTTTCATCAGGTCAAAGTACTGCAAGAATGTCTTTAAAAAAAATAAAAAAGAAAATAAATAAGGCAGCTGCAGCTCCTGGTGTTGTTGCTACAGTCCTAGCCAACACCAGGAAATGGATCATATCATACCAGTTCTGAAATCAATCCCCATTAGTCAAAGAATAGATTTTAAAATTCTGTCATTGGTCTATAAAGCACTAAATGGTCTTTGGTCAGAATTTCTGAGTTGCCTGTCAAGAGATGGTGCATCATGGCTCATGTTTACGTGAAGGAGCAGATATGCTGCTCGGACGTGGAGTTACTCGCGGTGAGCATGAGACTGTACTATCTTCCACAAGAGTTTGGTCACGTGATCGTGCTATGTGTTTACATTCCTCCCTCCGCGGACGCCGCCGTTGCGTGTGAGCGGATCCACCCCCACGCTCTCCTGCTCATCACAGGAGATTTAAATCGAGCCTTCCTTCGTTCCACCCTCCCTACGCTTACCCAGTAGGTCACGTATACAACAAAGGACAATAAAACGCTGGACCTTTTTTACGCGAATGTTAAGGACGCCTACACCTCCGCCCCCCTCCCCCCACTCAGACTCTTGGCTCACAACCTTGCCTACCTGCTCCCCCATTACATACTAATGGTGAGAAGGACAATAGCGCAGAAGAGGTCAGTGAAAGTTTGGTCAGATGAGGCCAGTGAGAGACTGAGGGATTGTTTCAGAACCACAGACTGGAGCATGTTCCAAAGCTCTCATGGTGATGACATCAACAGCATGACTGAATGTATCATTGGCTACATGACCTTCTGTGTGGAGAGCATTGTTCCTACACAACGGCTACGATGCTTTCCAATCCCCCCCCCCCCCTGGGTGACCCCTGAGCTGAAAGTCCTCCTGAACAAGAAGAAAAAGGCTTTCTACTCAGGGTACAGAGAGGAGCAGCGTAGAGTTCAGCGGGAGCTTCAATGGAGGATCAGGGTGGCAAAGAAGGACTATGGGAGGAAAATGGAGGAGCAGCTGGCACAGAACAACATCAGAGATGTGTGGAGAGGTCTCAAGAACATCTCCGGCTTTGGGCAGAGGACCAGCAGGGCTGCAGATGTTGACACCAAGTTTGCAGATGAGTTAAACAGGTTCTTCACACAGTTTGACTCTCCCCCACACTGCCCCTATCCCTGCCCTCAACTCTGCACACATCTCCAACCCCCAGCCCACAAGAGACCTAAAGATCATGTAGCGCCTCATTGTAGCACACCTACGCACTGTGGTGAGCTCCACCCTGGACCCACTGCAGTTTGCCTACCGGCCCAACATTGGAGTAGAGGACGCCATCATCTACCTGCTGCAGCGGGCCCTCACCCACCTGGAGACCACCGGGAGCGCTGTGAGAATCATTTTCTTTGACTTCTCCAGCGCTTTCAAGACCATCAGACCGGTGCTGCTGAAGGGGAAGCTGGAGGACGCTGGAGTGGACAAACATCTAGCTGCCTCGACCATCAACTACCTCACTGACTGCTCTCAGCACGTCCGGCTGCACAGCTATCAGTCAGAGGTGACAGTCTGCAGCACCGGGGCCCCCCAGGGCACCGTTCTGTCTCAGTTTCTCTTCACCCTCTACACCTCGGACTTCACCTTCAGCACGGACAGCTGCCACCTTCAGAAGTTCTCCGATGACTCAGTCATTGTGGGCTGTGTGTCTGAAAGGAACAAGCTGCAGTACCGGTCGGTCATCCTGAACCTTGTGGACTGGTGTGAGAAGAACCATCTGTGTCTAAACACCAGTAAGACCCAGGAGATGGTGATCGACTTCAGGAGAAAACCTCCACCTCGCTCCTCCGTTAACATCCAGGGGCAGGACATAGAAACTGTGGAGAGTTTCAGATTACTGGGTGTTCACGTTAGTAATAAACTGGACTGGACTCATAACACCGAAGCTCTGTACAAGAAGAGCCAGAGCCACCTCCACCTCCTGAGGAGGCTGAGGTCCTTTGGAGTGAGCCGGCCTCTGCTAAAAACTTTCTATGACTCTGTGGTCGCCTCAGCCCTCCTCTACGCTGTCGTCTGCTGGGCCCCAGGCAGTGCAGAGCGGGAAAGAAAAAGGCTGAATAAGCTGGTGAGAAGGGCCACTTCTGTCCTGGCCTGCACTCTGAACTCGGTGGAGGAAGTGGCCAAGAGGACGGTGTTGTGGATCATGGACAACACCTTTCACCCCCTGCACCAGACTGTAGAGGAGCTGAACAGCTCCTTTAGTGACAGACCTATACACCCTGTTTGTAAAAAGGAGCGCTACCGCAGGTCATTCATCCCTGCTGCTATCAGACTTTACAATGCTGCACTGTAACTGCAATTACTTGTGAAATAACTAATGTGCAATTACTATTTATTAACTAATGTGCAATTACTATTTTATATCTTGTGCAATAACCTGTGCAATAATCCTGCTAAATAAGAGACTTCAGCAACCTCACTGTTGTTCTTTACCTGGTACCACTTTAATGCACAACGCCAAATCTATATTTATATAAGTCATCTAAATGTACACAAGTCATTTCAAATCTCTGCTTTACTTAACACTGGGTGAAGGAAAAAGCTAAAAAAACTAAACCTATGTCACAAGGTGAGGCAGCATTTAGTTGCAAGGATCCTTAACTCCGGAACTAACTCCTTGAAAGCCTGAAGTTTAAAGCCGTTTTTTTCCTTTAAATAAGGACTGAAAACAAACTGTTTACTTCAGCATTTGAACAAACAATATGACAAATGAACTCTGAAACGTCTGTGACCTTTATGAATTTAATCTCTGTATTTTTTACATGTTTTTACATGTTGCTTGCATGCCTTTGCTTTATTTATTTTTATTTTTTCTTTGATGTTATGTAAAGCACTTTGGATTGCATCATGTATAAATGATACTTAATAAATAAATCTGCCATGACTTATGGTCTCCTGCTCTGTTGCTTGTCCATGATAACAAAGGGACAATATATTGTTCTTTTCTGAGTGACAAATTACCTTTTGAAATAGTGAGAGGACATTGCTTTGAGGAATTCAAGTGATTTCAACCTTAAAATATAAAAAGATAAAAAAATACATCTTGATACACCAAGGAATGATACATTTTTATTAACATTAAAAGTCTTCAGCTACCAGATGAATTAACTGATAAATATTGCAAGGATTGTGGCTGCTGTCTCACAGAATCTGTATGGGTGATGGCTATTGGATACCTTGAAGTTCTTTTCCATTGTAAAATAATACCAAGAAGTGTGTGAGGGCCTCTGTTGAACAGTTTGAAAGTGTTCAGTTTTGCATTTACTAGGAATGTATTGTTGGGTATCGAATCATGAAATAGCCTTGGCAGTGCAGCTGCTGAGCCCATCTGCTTTGCTGAGCCTCCATGACACAGACACATAAACAGGAACACAGACAGGAATAAAATGCCTGTATATTACACAAATTCAAATCATTGCTGTCAGGGATATCAGCACTTTATACATTTGCTGAGAACAAATTTATCACATGATTTCCACAGCTTCGGTGTTGCAAAACTAAACAAATCGCAGGAAAGAAAGGAAAAGAGGAAAGGTGCGTTTAAGCTTACAAACATTGAACACTTGTGTTTTTGTTTTTCCTTGTCAAACACTGCTTTTTTATTTAATTTTAACTTAATTGATCCCCAAAAACTTCATGGTTTTCCCCTGTTTTATGCTCGCTCTACTGAGCCAAGTCACATAAATTTTAGTTTGTCAAAACTTTTTTTCATGTATTTTTTATTAGTTTTGGTTATTTTATTAGTCACAATTAAATTCTGCTTTCTTTATTTTATTTATTGAAATTTGTCCTTTTTGCTTTTTTTCTGCAGGATGTTCTCTGTTTTGTATTCTTCTGTTGCTACATTCTCTGCATCACCAATCACAGTTGTTTATTGGAACATGGCCATTTGTCAGCCCTTGCCTTCTTTAATATAGTTCCAGCTGTCTTGATGTGTTTAGGGGTACTTGTTGTAAACATCACACTGAGTGCTATCTGCATGTTGTGCTTGCAACACTGCTTCATTCTTTCTTTAAGAAAAAGAAAGTAAAAAAAAAAAAGTCTTGTTTCTGAAAGCATTTTGTTCCTCCATGATGCACATGTATAGGAAGATTTGTAATCTTTATAATAATACTGTGCATAAATAGACAAAAAAATAAAATAATGAAAACACAGGGCTGCACAGTGGTGCAGTTAGTAGCCCAGTTGCTTTGCTGCAATAAGGTCCTGAGTTCAAATTTCTGAAATCCCAGGGAGTTTGCATGTTCTTCCTAGGCATCTATGGGCTCTCTCTAGGTACCCCAACTTCCTCCCACAGTTCAAAAACTTGACTTTTGGGTTAATCAGTCTCTCGAAATTGCCGTTAGATGTTTGTGTGAATAGTTGTTTGTCCTATGTGTCTCTATGTTGCCCTGTGATGAACTCGGAACCTGTCCAGGGAGAACACCATGTTTTGCTCAGTGATCACTAGATAAAGGCACCAGCCACCCCTGCATGGATAAGTGGGAATGGATGGTTCAGTTGTTTTCTCAGCTTGCAATTAACTTGGTTAAACTCATATGACATTAGTTATTACAGAGCCGTGCAACAGTAATCATAACCTTTTGCTCATTTTCAAATTTGTGTGACATCACAACCACAGACTTCAATCCTTTTTGTTGGTATTATGAGATAGACACAGGCTGAAGTGGAAGGAAAGTCACATTTTGTACTCATATTTTTTACACACTCTTATGTGGTGTGCATTTGCACTAAGCCTCCCTGAATCAATAAATAATAACTAAACTAATCCTGAACCAAATAGTCAGAAGTGCTTTACCTGTGCTAAGGAAAAAATAGGCATGGGCTATTGCTTTGTGGTCCAAAGTCCTGTTTTTTGGATGAAAGTTAATGTTGCATTTTATTTGGAAGTCAATGCGGGGAAGAAAAGTGCAGAGCACAAAGTCCAAGTTACCTGGTTCGGGTAATCTTTCGGTCATATTCTAATTTACTGAGATGTACCTGCACATCATATAAATAACACAGCTTATATAGGAGTGAATGCAGATTGATAAACAAGTAAACACATATTGTGATGTACAAACACATATTAGCAGGTGTTTAAACAAAAACGGTCTGGGTGTGCAGCTAACCAGGCTCGATATCTGTGTGTTGTGCCATTACGCACTGAAGTTATCTGATTGTTTAACCCTCGGTCTGTTAGGTATTGTCCGGTGAATATCAGCCCAAACAGCAGATATTAGGACAATGATTCAAGCACTGGTGTTCTTTTAACACCACACTCTGCACACATATGGAATAAATGAGTGATGACTTTTCTTCAAGTTCAAGAATCTATTAACAGAAATGTATGAACATCCAGAGAACACCAATATGGGATGTTGTTTATCTGAATTAAACATACAATTCTACCAACAAATCATCTCTACTAAGCTAGAGAAACTTAACTAAAACTACTAAGCAAACTTACAATAAAAAGAAGCTAAGGAATGGTGTACATGCAATAGAAACAAAAAGAAATAGTTGAAACCATCATCAGAATGATTCAGTGAATCCTGGTTCACTGCAGATCTAAGACAGAGAATCAAAGTTCATCTTAGGGAATGTGAAATGAGGTTAACTTATTTAGAACGACATTTGGTATGTGTTTTAACCCATTCACAATGCAAAGCTGAGTTATATAAAACATTATTTGAGGAAAGAACATTTAAAGAATGATTTTCTAAGTAGAAATCGATAGTCTTTAAGACACTTGATCTTTTTTTATGTGGTTATTTCTCCAGGCAATGAGTAAGGCTAGAATTGGTAATTTAGGATTAACCCAAGTTAATAACCAGAAATGACGTGTCAGGGCAGACCCTGTGAGTGATATTTATATTATCTGAAGTTTAAACCTAACGTTACTAGGGCTGTCATAAATGATTATTTTAGTAATCCATTTTTCTATCGATTATTAATCGATTAATCGAGTAATCGAATAAAAATGTGACAATTTGCATATTTTTCACATAATAACGTAAGCTTATTTTAAGAGTAAAAAAACTAGAGTAAACATGCAAATTAGCAAATAATGCAAATATCATTTGAATAACAAAGACAAATCTGCAGTTAAAAAGTTCTAGGATTAAAATGTCAAAAGCTCAGCCCTCTCTGGTTGACTTAACATCAATACAGTGCAGCTGCTTCTGTAGTGAAAATGGTCACAAAAATGCATAAAGTTTCACTTGCATATTACATTCTTAATTTTTTTAAACTACAAAGCATATTTCTATTTATATAAAAAAGAACCCATCTAGTGTACTTCAGGGCTAAATTAATCTCTTTTTTTTTTTGTAGTCCACAAATAGACAATACAATAATTACACATTCATCACAAAGGTAAACAGCTAATTTAAACTCAGACTTAATAAATATGGCCTTTTCTCAATCTATTGTTACCTTTGTTTAATAGAAACACCTTCACTGTCCCATAGTGGGGAAATTTGGTTGTGACAGTGGAAAAAACAGGTAGGCCTAGACACCAGACTTAAACACAAAATTAATGAATATAAAAAAGCAGAATTCAAAGTTAAGCTGTACAGCAGAAGAGACATAAAATACAACACAATTAATAATAGATAAGGAATCTTCGATGTTCAAGTTAAAAAATGAAAAAAGAAAAATCATTAGTTGTCTTATAGAACATATAGAACATGTAATATTTTAGTCAAACTTTTTTTGTTGCACAAATTAACAAAAAACTGCAAGGAAATCAACAGAACCAAACGTTCTCTAAATTGACAGCGCTGATATGTCTCTGTGGGTTTTTGGTGGAACCTGTTTTTAAAGTTATTTTCATTCGATTTTCAGATCAACTTTTTTCCTCAAAAGATAGGAAAGGTTTCCATTGCAGTTGGCTATTTAAGTTTCGATGTTGGAAAAGGACAGTGACACACTGAGCTTCGATTCTGCCTACATATGTCCAGACGGATCTTATGCAGAGGAAGATGAGTGCTCTCCCCAATGTTGCCAAGGCAGCGGGTGAAAAGAGACCAATTGTAGCATGGCCAGGGGCTTTATGCACTGACCCCCCTGCTGTGAGAACAGTCACTTGGGAGGGGTGACTGCAAGTCATTTATTCTGGCCTTAGAACAGCCTTAGAGACAAAATGACAAATTTATTAGTGTAGCACATCTATAAGCAACTAAAGAAGAACTAAGTTGTTTACGATTTAACTTTGCAATTAACTTAAATACAGAAAAAAATTTGTAAGAAAAAAAATTAACTAAAGGATATTTAAATATTCCTATAGTCTTAGAAGTATCAGCCACGGTGAAAGCCCTATCTATATTTTGATTTGGGAACTCAGAACATCCAAGAGAATCTTGCTGTTTGGGTAGGGTTCCCCTGGCCCACGGCTTTGTCCTTGTCTACCTGCATAGCTGCTTGCTCGCTTGACAAAATCAGTAATTACTGCATTTCATAACTTTAGTGAGATTTCCCACAAGTTAATATTATACTTCACTTATTGAAAAATCTCAATACCTATAAACCTTTAGTAAAGGTTACATTTCTGGTGGGCCTTACATTTGTCAGTTAGTTGATAATGAACAGAAAGAGAGAGAATTCTGAGAAAGAAAGAAAGGAAAGCAGAATAGAATCAAATAGCATGTCTTGTATGAAGACAAAATAGTTACCCTTTCAGGAATTTCGCTACACGTTGTAAGTTTTATTTTCATTTTTTTTCTTTTTATTTCTCTCTTTTACCCTCTATCAGTATATTTATTTTTTGTATATTTCTCACACCATCCATATTGATCCACCAAGTGACCCCTTTCTCTTAAACTCCCTCTCTCCTGATCCAGTCTCAGCACTGCCAGCATGATGATAGCTCTGTTTCTAACATGATTGGAGGCCAGTCCAGGGGGACACTGCCAGTGAATGGCTGAGTGGGTGTGTGAGCAGGGACTTGACATGTATTCTGCTGTAATTAGACATGCCCTACATTCTCTGCATTTTAAAAATGACAAGTGCTCTGCTGATAAACGCCTCTTGTTGTGCCTGCTATCCCTGCCTGCATACATATTTTAGCTTTCTAGAATTCTCTACCGTTATTCCTCTTACTTATAAAACAGTGTTGTATTACAACACTTTTTCTTCCTTGATTTACTTCCTATGGAGAGAAACTTTTGTATGATAACTGGAGGATTACAGGTGATCCAATTAATTTCCAACTATGTAAAAAAAAATTTTTCCCAGTTCAGATCAATCCACAGTTGATTCCAATTCAGATTAATCATATAGCCAGTGAGGTCCAATCCAATAAAGGACAATTCTACAAACTATTTTAAAATTCAGTACAGTCAAATGTTTTGTTCATATAATGCCAATTGGTAAAATATATCCATCTTAGGAGGCCCAAATAATTACAACTTGTCAACTATGCTGCAACCCCTCATCCTCAGAAAGCATATGGTGGAAAAGAACCACTTGCTTTTAATGGAAAGAAAGATAAGGAGCCATCTGCTGGTGGTTGAGATGACAGGAAGCAGAGAGCAAAAAAAAAAAAAAGTGATGTTCTGGTCCTGGAGTAGATTTTAAGGTAAAGTTCACACTGTTAATGACAACAATATCTACATCCAAGGCTTTATCCAAGCAAGAGGCATAGCTAAACTCAGTGTCACCTTCTATGAAAATAAAAACAGGCTCAACTCAGTTTTTGGCAGCATTACCTTATTTACTGACTTCCTCCAGGAAACGGAGCTAAACTCAGAATCCTTAAACCAGGGCCCTATTTCAGAAAGAATGGCCGGCCTATCCTGAGTAGAAAGCAGCTACTCTGAGTAGCTTTACCTCACACTGTCATACTCAGCATTTTAATTTTCAGAACAGGTGATATCAATCAGGTAACTAAACTCAGCATCCAATCAAACCTGAGTTATGCAGAAGCACAAGCATGAGCATGAAAGAAGCCCTCATGAATGGAATATAACGCAATTCACCATGATAACAGCAGGAAATAAGCCGTGTAAAAGTGTAATTTTCCTGTGAGTAGAATTAAAAAATATTTGATAAAAAGGCATATGGAGAATATTACATCTTATATGGATGAGCAAAGCCTGTTCAAGATTGGTCGATTACCCCATGTTGTCTTGCGGGACCCACGTCGGCATAAACTGAAAGAGCTTGGCTCTAGGAAAGATAACTGTCCATTTGTTTATGCATACCATGTCCTTGGGTTCGTTTCCCTGGGAACTGTCTTTCACTGCCATATCCATAACAATTCTCAAAATACACAAATTCAACCATTCACTTTGTAAAATAACATTTTGTTACATCTGTTTTGCTGACAACACAGCTGAAACCTTTAATCAAATATAATTATCCGCCTCATTCTAACACAACAGCTAGTAGATAATTTCCATTCTAAGATTTCTGACATTATCGATTCCGTGGGCTCTATGCACAGAGCTAGGTGACATATTTCCCGAAGAATTTCAGATGGCATGCCTACTTCCAGTACCCGCTGACGCCAGCCTGCCGTCTTCCTCTAAGTTAGAAAATTGTTAAAACTAGTTCATTATCTTGTTCTTCATTGCTTATTTAACTTTAAATTGAATATTTGCGAGTGTGTGGGTTTGTGTGTACAAGATGACATCCAAGAGGACTACATTTTCCTTCCAAAAGAGAGGACAGCACGGCTAGCTTCTACTGCAGTGTACCAAAATGCATAGCATCTTTGGGACAGGACAGAGCGACCAAACACCCCTGCTTTCCCTGACGGCGACGAGCCAGTGATAGAGGTTGACTGTCATGACCGTGACTACTGCTCCACCACTGAGCCAGCAGCAGTGGATCTAGCCCTGGCTGAGACAGCCCGAGCTGTCAAGTGGAACCATACTGACCCGGAGCTGGAGGTGGAATCAGACTTGTACAGGAGCCGCAGATGAGTTCCCAGTGATACACGAAGAATCCAGGAGTGACGCTAAACGGTGGTGAACACTAGCTAGCTGCAGGTCCTGGGGATAAACAGACGAGAAGATACTGAGGAACCACACACGCAGGCACCAGGACAAGACGGGTCTGGCAGGGAGTGGTTGAATGAGCCAGGTATAAGTAGAGAAACAGGTGGAATGACTTGAGGGTAATTAGTGGCAGCAGCACAAGGAGCTGATTAGGTGCAGAGTGCTGGCTGGAATGGTGACTGGGAAGGGTGGAGCATGTAAAAATAATCAGTCCAGAATAATCCAAAAACAAAACCCCAAAATCATGACACCTTGGCCTATACACAGATAAACTAGAATAACAACCATTCAGTGGGTAAACTCACATACATCAGTTCACGGCTGTTTTGGGTCTAAAACACAAATAGTGAAACAGATTTGTCAGAAGCCACAGATCATATACTAACTGAAGCTTGTAACAACAACAAAACCTCCCTGCTATTGTTATGTAGGTCAAGTGCATCATAAAGAACATAAAGTTTGCTTTTACTCTAAGATATTCTGCAAATTCATTTAAACAAACTAATTAAGTAAAATATTTATGTACCTATTTCTGTTGGATCAGCTGATTGTGTCTCTTGGGATGCATTTGATTGACAGAAGTGGGAGATCCTTCAGAATAAGAAACAGCATGAGGAAGGGGTGAGGTATTCTTTTTATTTTCTGAATTTTGTTTTCTAAAACTGAGCATGAGAAAATGACACCCATCAGCCCTGCTCATTAATGATATTATTATCTGAGCATTGCTTCTGTTGGTGGTCAGAGAGGACAGAATAATTACATTCTGCTTCACCTTCAGACCACAAATAGTTTTAAAGGCACTACTCTATAGGAAATAGCACATTTATGTATTGTAATCCCAGATTCTATGGGTATAGGTGCAGCTTTTCCAGCTATGTGCATCTCTGGTTCCTAGTGACAGTAGAAAAAAAAAACGCTATTTGGAAGCAGATTGTCTGGTCCCAGCGTAATTTATTCTACCGTGTTGAGGCGATGAGGTGAGCAGATTATTGTTTTTTTGTTTTTTTTTTCCATTTGTGCACTGTGCACAAGAAATAGTGAGAAAATATGCACAAATAGACTGTAAAGGGTTCCTTTAGAGGGAAGAGGGGAATGAGGGGTTTGGGCTGAAGCCCCCAATGTTACAAGTCCTTCAAAATGCCCCTTATAAGTATGCACCTAAATTACGTGTGACTAAATTATGCGCCCTTGAATCAAGTGCAAAGCGACGCAGCAACTCACCGAAGCGCTGCTTGTTCTATGTCATTAAGATTGAACAAAATAGCATGAAACACAACTTACTCTCATATCGGTTTTTCTTTGGACATTTTGTTACAGGCAAGGCAAGGCAAATTTATTTGTCTAGCACATTTCAGTACAAAAACAAAGCAGAGTGCTTTACATGATTCAAATATAGGAAAATAAAACAGAATAAAAGAAAGTTGGAATAAAATGTAGAAACAAAATAAAACATGGGAAAATAGAAACTAAAGGCAAATATTAAAAACTGTTGGACTACAAAGGCGGAAGGACACTAAATGTAATGGCGCACATTTTGAAGGCTAGGCGCTGATAAGAGCCCCTTGCTCCGAGGGAAAGGATGGGAGAGAAGTAGGTGAGAGCGTTGAGGCACAGACACACAGCACATATAGTTCAGAACAAATTCCGAATTAATAAAAACGAAACCTATAAATAGATTGTGGTGTTTCAGACTGCATTAGTGGATCTATTTTCTGATCCAACGTATCGCCGTGACTGTTGAAGTCTTTATAGCTGGCAGCTGATCTCCCCTCTTACCGGTACTGCGTTCCGGCTTAAATTCTTTCAGAGGTACACAGTACCGGAACGTACCGGCTTACTTTCACCCATGCTCTCGAGGACCAATGTTTAAAACCCTTGCTCTAGGACATGAACTAGGATGAAGACTCAATATTGTGTGTTCTGCTATGTCAAAGGCAGTGATGTGAATAGCTGGTGACTGGTAAATAACATATTCTTGATGGATGTAATAAACACTCCAACCCAACAGTGTCCATGAGGGGATTGTTTGGATAACAAACACTCACTAGTCTGTGACCTTACCAACAGCAAATACTATATTTGGCAATTACTTTTAGACTAATTTATTTATGCACATGTCCTTGTAAATTGGGGACACAGACAGGGTCAGGAGTTTTCACTATTGGGGAAACTGTCCCATTGTGCCTTCTTGCTGCCTTAATCTAGGATTCCCAAGTGTCATATTTAATGTCTGTGGCTGTCTTCCCTTTCTAATGCCTCAGAGACATTGGTGCCAGTGGGTGTTAGAGTCAACACTTGGACTTCTGATTCTGCGTTTTTATCCTCCAGCTAGTCTTTGAAAGGTTTTCTCTGCACTCATGCTGACCACTGATATTATGCAAATGGAGTGATGGGATCCAAAAGGGCAGGCGCTCGTGAGGCATGCTGATGGCAGACCCAAGTCTGGAACCCTTGAAGTTACTGTACTTCTACTTATAAGAAACCCTGCCATCATCTATTCTGAGCATGAGAGGAGATGACTCGAAGGTCACAATGAAGATAAAACATCTTCAAATTCTGAATCTTTTTCTGAATAGATGCAGGGAAGTTAGTTATCAATTTCTTACTTTAAAATAGATGTCTCAAATAAAAAAGGTTTAGAATGAAATATTTTCCACCAGCGATATAGACAAAATAAAATTTATTTTAATAACCCTGATACACAAACTAGTGTGATTAGAATGAAAGGACATGAAAAGTAAAACAATGGTGTTTAGTAGTGAACCCCAGGGGTTCAAAACTAAACACCATTATTTGACGAATTGGGAATTAAAAAGGTGCTAATGTAGCTGGTACAAAGCTGTATTCTTCAGCTGTGAAGAAATTAACTTGCCAGACTGAGACAATTATAGCAGTTCACGCAGAGACTCAATTAGGTTGTGCTTCCTTTAGCCAAAGTTTTTTTTGTTTGTTTGTTTTTTGGCAAATGTCAATTTTAAGGCCCCTCGTGTTTCCACAAAATGTTTTGTTTTTGAGCCTAATGCTGCAGTCTCTAGGATCTTTGGCAAGTGTGTTCCTTTCTTCTGTTTTTTTGACCACTGTGTTTCACCTTCTTTAGATAGAAAGAACTGAAAAATAGTTTTGTTAAGAATTAATGGTATTTTTTTTACATGGAACATGTTATGACGTCACACATCATCTGTCTGTATTGTTCTCCAGTCTCTTGTTTGCATAGCTGACCCAGCCACATTTTGACGGGAGGGAGGTGCTAAGTCCTGATGTGAACAACTGTCACTCAGGGCTTAGCCCCTCCCTCCCATTGAAACGCTATGGCCACGTTCACCCACGGACGATCTGGAGCTGCTATTACTACAAAAAACAACAGTCTATGGCAAAACAGTTGTCAGATGAGCAAAGAGATAAAATGGGGATTAACATTGGCCTCATGTTTTAGAGGCGGAGACCAGAAACAGCTCCAGTTTTATTCAGAGCTTTTCTCCTAAAGAAAGGTAACAGCATGAAGTCAAGTTGGTGTTATAGTATTGGTAAACTTGTATAACTAGGATGATTTGATTTAATGTAACACTACAATTGTGGCATGTGGGTTAATTGTTGGCGTTTGACCAGTAATACGTAATATTTCTGTTATATGAGGCGAGTAGCCGGTAGCCCAGCTAACATAGTTAGTACTGTTTAAAGGAGAAATAATATTTACTGTAAACTCAACCTAAATCACTCTTATTTGTCACCTGAGATGGAAGTAACATTCCCTATAAACAATCACTCTTCTCCATCGACAATGTCGTAGTCAAGTTTTTCTCCTTTCAAACATAAAGGTACGAGCTGGGACTACTTTGGTTCAATGTAGCCAGTGTTAACTTCCTGGGTCCTGACCCAATGACGAGAGTTCCCAGAGTATTAGCTTCTTGGGAGGTGTTGTTGGTGCATTCAATTTGAACATTATGTCTTGATTTGTGCCTGTGTGTTGTGTGTGAATCCTGAGCTGGTATCACACCAAAATTTAATCATGGTTACATGATAACAATAAAGAGTCTTGATTCTTGATGGTCAGCCAATGTTCAAGTATGGCAACATTATGTGAGTAAGTAAGTGAAATGGCAACATAGGGACAATTTAATTTACCTCTTCCAAAAGTGTTTTTTTGTTTCTTGCGTAGACCAATGGAAATGCATTCTAAGATAAACCAACAAATTGCATGTTATTTGACAGTGTGACAGCAGTTTTCACTATGTATAAGATAACAAAACATAAAGCTATGCAATGATACTCTTAAGATTATGAATGGATGCTGACACATAATGAAGCATCTGCTTTGAATTCACTTTTTCAAACAAATTTCTTTTGTACACATATCTATGGTTAACTTTCATTAGCTTGAGAAAAACTTGCAAGCAGAAAAATATACACTGACCTTGCTGCGTATGTCTTTCCTTCATTCCTGTTGTGTTGCTTTTAAAGTTGAAATATTTTTTTCTTGAAAAGTGTCCATCTGGATCCATTCCTTTCTTCACTCTTTTTCCCACTCTTTCTCTAACATTTGACCACAAGTGTTTCATTCTCCATGTCCTGCTGTTTTCATTTTTGGTTTACTAGCTGTCTTTGTTGTTGGTCCATTTTTGTTTTATTTCTAAACAGAGTATTGGATAAAGGGTAATAACACAAGAAACCATGTGTTTTCTTGTGTTGTTTAAGATTGTTCTAACAGATGGTTTCCAGGTTTTCTTGAAGCAGAGAGAATTCAATATAGAGAGTGTCCTAATCAGCACTAAACAGAGACTGATGCAATGCATGAGATATTCATGTGGATAATATCTCAGATATCTCAAGGGGTGGGGGGGGTGGGGGTCCACACTTAGTCGAGACCTGAGATGTCCAAGGAGAGGGGGCTGTCCAAAATCCAACCTGACAAAAAGACAGACAGAAAACCAGGTACACAGTCACATTCATATGTTCCCACCCTAGTTTCCCCACATGCATACACTCTTGCCCACACACACAAAAGGAGGCTGTACACTCATACTCACCACACACATCCTATACTCCCAGGTCCAGGTACCCCAGAGGGGTATCCAGTCCGCCATCCAACCCCAACAGTCCCCAAAACCCGACCCACTCGGTCCATACACCGTAATCAATCCTCCACCCAGATGATCCAGGAGCACATCCAAAATTCTTCCCCAGCCGACCCTGTGACCCATTGCCCATCCCCAGTCCAGATCCCAACTAGGTGGCAGGCTCCTCCTCCAGGCCTCAAACTCCAGATGGCAATCGGAGAGCAGGGGTGTGAGAAAGGCCCTGAGTCTGCCTCCACCTGCTCAAATATTGTGTTGTTCCATGTTGTTCTCACGTGCATTTAAAACTGGGATGGCTAAAGGGGGGGGGGGGGGGGGGGGCAGCCCACTCCCTCTCTGGAAGGCTGTCAACAAAAGATCTCTATACTGATTGATGCCGAGAATTTTATTAATTTTTTTTTTTTTTGCTTTTTCAATTCACGGTGGTTGTTTCCTTAGCGATACATAGGGCAGTGAATGCCATGCATTTTTTTCCCCAAAGTGTTAACATCCAATTTACCCAGCAAGCAAACTGAGGGGTAGGTGAAATCTTACATCTCAAACACTTTGACAAGTCTCCACATATCTGGCCCCAAAACCTCTGAATAGGTGTACATAACCACAGTGCATGAATATAATTGTTAGGATTATAGCCTGTGCACTCTGAGCTGATATTAGATTGTGCAAAACCCATTGTGAATAATCTTTGACCTGTATAGTATACTCTATGAAGGATTTTGTATTGTATTTGTTGTAAATTTGGGTGGGGCGTTAGTATGCATCACCGTTCATGACCAGTTTCTCATTTTCATATTCTCCAATCGCCTTACCCTTGCTAGATAACTGATCAGCTTTCTGCCTCTGGACATGACCTTGGACTGCTCTCGACCATGATTCCTGCCCCACCCTCTGGATTTGTCTGCTGGTTTTCTGCCTGCATCTCCATACAAGACTCCAGATTTGTTTCTCTAACAAAACTGGAGACTCTAGTGAGTCTCCAGCTCATTCAGCCATTAGCTTCTAAAGTAAGCTTCCTGGTTCCATCCCAGTCTATTTAAATTTTTTTTAATGGACATTATTCTACATTCCTCAAGTTCCATTTACTGTTTTATTTTTTGTAATAAATATTTGTGTCATGTTTGCCTTAATGTGTTTGGCCCACATGCAGAAAACACTCAGGGAAAACAGTTCAGATCACAAAAGGTTTATTTAAGTTTAGAGCGACGGGGGCCATGAGGGAGATCTGCCTCGGCAGATCGGGGCACAAAGGGGAACCAAAGCCAGGAGATCGGTTCAGTCTGGAGAAATCAGAGACACGATTAATTGAGGGAGAAGCTAGGTGGATTCTACGGAGATTCGTAATCTTACCACAAAGCGCGGAAACCGAACCGGGGAGGAAGCGGTGTGGACTCAGCACTTGCCTGCGGGTGGAGTTGACAGGTGTCCGGGAGACCAGTGAGCGGAGACATAGGGGGATCCGAGCAGCACTGGGCGATCCGGGGATCCAGAGCAGCGGAAGGAACCAGGTGAACGTCAGAGGAAGCCTTGGATCCAGGTAGAGGGGAACCGACTCGGAAGGAATCAGAGGGACACTTGAGGCTTTTACCTCGAAGGGAAACACAGGAGCACGAGAGGAGACGTCGGAGCACAAGAGGTAACCTGGGAGACACAGGGGAGGGTTTTAGTTAGCTTTCTAATCTTGTAAGGCGAGAAGTCGTGGCCGATTACGCATACCAACACGGTAACACTCTGGCATCCTCGCTCTGTTCGAGCACAGTGCTTATAGTGCGGCCCGGTGCTGCTGAACTGTCTGCAGGTGTGCACGCTCCGCCCACCAGTCAACCACAAACACCTGTGGAGAGAGCAGAGGCAGCAGAACCGGCAGCAAGCTGCACGGCCCTGCTGGCTGAGTCAATTTTAAGTACAAATTATGTGGCTGAATTATTGAGTTCTCTGAGTTACAGGACAGATGTGTGTTTCCTTATCCTCACCATCCGGGGCCTGTTGGTAAGGAATTAGCTGATCCAGGAACAGAGTGGTACAGAAAGTTCCAGCTTGTGGCACTTCAGGGCCAAAATGTCTGGAATCATGGTGTTGAAGCCTGAGCTGAAGTCCACAAATAGCATGGGTGTAACGGATGGGAGGGAGGTACAGGTCGGACATGCCCCCCCCCCCCCCAACATACAGCCGCTATCAATTAATTCATTATTCACATGTGGTAATGTGTTTTCCTGAATCGTCTTTAAACACACCATAAGCAAAATTTGTGGAACACAGACGGGAGGCATGCTGCAACTGAGCAGTTCTTCAGTGTGTGAGGCACATTTTGACCAATTTATGGAGTAATTTGAAACTCTTGATATATATTCTATTAATCTAATTGCCTGAGTGAGAGAGGTGTATGAATGCTAGAGATAAAGTATTACATCATCTGCATAAAAACCAATTTTAATGATCGATTTCCATGCATTTTGTACCTTTAATATCTTTAGTTTGTCTAATTGTTGCTGCTAGTGGTTAAATAAAAAAAATAAACAGTGAGGGGGAAAGTGGGCATCCTTGCCCAGTGCCCCTCTGGAGACAAAAGTTGGAAGATGTTTGGTCATTTGTTTTGGCACTTGCTGTTGGGGAATTGTATAAAATGTTTTACCAATTTACTCAAAAAAAGTTCCAAAACCAAATTCATGTAGAGTTGCAAACAACAATTTCCTCTTTAAAATGTTTTTTTTTTTACATATAAAGACAATGATATCTATATATATATATATATATATATATATATATATATATATATATATATATATATATAGGGTGCTCTTGTCTGACCGTATCTGTCAACCTATGTTTTTACTATAGAAATACTCTGTATGTAGTATTAAATTAAGTAGTCTGCATGGAATTGTGGATGACTGCCTTTCTTTTATTAAACCAGTTTGATCAGGGTGTAGTATGAGAGGAGTTACTTTAAGCGTTTGCAAGAACTTTACACATTATTTTAATATCCACGTTAATAAAGCATATGGGAAAATAGCTGTTAATAACAATGGTGGCTGAATTCATATTTGGTGGGAATTTGCCATTTTTGGGAGTTTGCTGCAACATTCTGTGGAATGTTGGTGCCAGAATATTCCAGAATTCTTTATAAAATTCAACTGGCAATCCATCTGGATCTGAAGCCTTTTTATTGGGCATGCTTTTGAGAGCTTCCTGAATTTCAGCTGTTATTAAGGGTGAATCTAGGGTCATCGTTTGATGATCTAATAATTTAGGAAGTGTTATGTTATTCAGAAATTGATCAATATTATCTGATTCATTTAATTGACGTGTATAAAGCGTTGTAGAAATCTTGATACTTTCACAATCATATACTGTATTCCCAGGTGAGTCTGGAACTGGAAATAATTATATTTAACTTTTTAACTGATTTATTGGCATGTTCAATGTTTTCTATAAAAAGTCTTTGTAATAAAAATGTTTTGTTTTTCAATATATTCATTTAATTCTACATATTTTACCTGAATTACCCACTATCTGGGAAGCTTCTAGTAACTTGATGATTTATTTTAATTTAAACGTATTTTTATGATACGAGAATGTAATTATTTTTTACCTCATCACTGCTCTTCAGTAATGCATTGATCTCTGGGAACCCGATATTTGAACCAGACACATTGTTTGCATTTTAAAAGGTTTATTTGAAAATGGTGGCAGAAGAGACAGGCAGGAATGGCTGGAGACTGCAGAATCAGGCTTGACCAGGGGAATGTAGCAGGAACATGCAGATGATCAGGGGATAAAGGCAGAGACAGATATGAACCAATGATGCAAGCAGGGACAGACTTGACCTGTTGATGCTGATGAGCCCTCAGCGAGGGAAGAGTGAGACACAGAATCCCCAGGGGAAACCTGAACCAGGCAGTGCACACAAGCACTAAAGTAGCCAACTAGCGAGGGCAGAGCGAGAACAGGGTCACAGGCTGTGCAGACTTACTGACACAAACACTTGGAAAACCACACACAGGGAGCGAGAGAGAAGAAGATATGTTCTGGCAGGGAGTGGTGACTGAGGCAGGTATATATAGGTGGAGTATCAGGTGGAATGGTTTGATGATAATTAGTGGCAGCAGGGGGAGCTAGTTATGATTGAGTGGTGGCTGAGAAGAGCTTGAAATGGAGGTAGATCAATCAGTGCCAAAAACACAAACAACCCCAACTCATGACATTTCCCTGCCTCCCATAGGATAGAGTATAATGACCTACCAGACCTGTCTCTGGTAGGTCATTATACTCCAAGTATGAAGCCCACTCTTCATCTTTAACCAACAATGTATTAAATCTTCAGCTTTTGTTCTGTGGGATTACTTTTTTTATTTTTGTCCACACTACGTTTAAGGAAGTCCCCTCTACCTTTAAGAAAGTTCTTAGAGGAAACTGAAAATAAATGATTAGATTATTTTTAGGTGATTAAAGATTTTACATTTTCAATATTAGGGATGCACAAATACAACATTTGGGTTAAAATATTGATATCTGATCTTTTGGTATAGATTTACATTTGTCCTGCATTTCATGCTTCATTCTTGTGTTTGTTCCATTTTACCCCTTTATTACATTATGCAATATGTTTTCTTTCTTTTTAATCTGCAATAAATGTTTGTATGCACTTTAAAAAGCTTGTTTATGTATTTATTTACTTTAATTAGCTCTTTTTAGTTTGATAAATTAATTGAAAACATCATCACCAATTAATGAAATACAACAAAAAAAGTTGATAGGTCCACCACTACATTATTATGGATTGGGAGATACAAAAGGCAGGGGCTGCGAAGAAATCACAAAGCCAAGGGCATGTGGCATGCATAAACAAATGGACTGTTTTCACTGGATGTGGATATCCCTGGAGCCAGGCTCTCAGTCTAATGGTGACGTGGATCCCGGAAGACAATATGGGGGAATCAACCAATCCTTAGCAGGCTTTGCTCATCCATATAAGCTGACATAACCAAAAGTTGCACACTCTCCCGTGTGGAAATCTGTCCATCTCGCATTGTTTTTGTTTGAGAGTCCAGTACTTAAGCTGTAAACATCCCTCTGCTTTTTAGATTAAATTTGTTGAAGTATATTTTCTGTTTCAAGAGTCTTTTTATTACTACAGGAGTCACTGAAGTCTACAAATTGAGAACACCACATTATTCTGGCAAAGAACCTTGGGGTGATCACAACTGGATGTGGTCAATTCTTATCAACATTGTATCTGAGCATACAGTAATAATGGCTTTTGTTAGAAAAACAACAACAATTTGAATATCCACATGATTAGGTTGTATTCTATATATCTCTTTAGTTCTAAGTCTTTCATAATATATAATGTAGACAAATCAACACTGTAGACATGGAAAAATCACACAACCTTTTTGGAAAAACTTAGATAATGTTGCACGCTTGCAATTATAGATAATTTTTTTCATATCATTTTGCATATACTGCATCACATACCCCGCATGCAACTGCCCTGTTCCTCAACGACCCTGTGGGACGGCCACCACAGGCTGCGACAGGCACAGCAGGATCATCCCAACAGCTATCACAAATCTCCCTATGATTCTCACAGAAGTTATGCAGAGCACAGCAAGTCAGTGCCATGGATTTTTACTGTTGGAGATCACAATCATTCATTCATTCATTCTCAGAGGGACTGGCAGTCTGCTGTGCTGTTTCTGTAATATACCCAGCTGATGACACACAGCATACACTTTTTGTACGTACAGCTTATTGTTTATATTGTTATTGAACAACATAGCAAGCTGGTACTAGTATTTACAATTACACATCATCCCATCCATGACTTCTAGAAGCCTTATCTTGGTCTTCTTGATCTGCTCTAACACCCTCAGTTCTTTCTATTCTCCCTCTTCTCTGTTGACTCATGATGCTCTCTTGTTGACCTAGTCTTAGTCTTATAAAAAAAAAAACGACTGCATGCATTGTCATATTTCCATGTCCTCCATTGCTATGTTTTGTGTCACATAAACATTTTGACACATCACCTTTTTATCTCTCTACGCCACCTTGTTGTGAACACCCCACCCACATTTGTGGCATATTCAGATGCAATAGAAAACCACCCAAAGCAAAGTGAATCAAACAGACCTCTAATGAACTGAATCAAAGGGCCACTGTAAAAAAAGGGGCAATATTGACTAATCACTTTCTGCTTGAAGAGTAAAAAGTTAGAAAGAGAGAGAGGAAGAGAAAGAGAAGGGGAGAGGGGAAAGGGGGGCAGTTCCCTATCAAGAGCCGGCTCCCGTCGTTGACTTCAAAGAGTCGGTACAGATCAATGGTAATGAGACAAAGTTTCAGACACAGTTCAAGGGGTATGAATATGTAAAGGACTGTATGGGTTGCGTTACAAAAAGATAGCAGTCTCATGTTTTCTGCTTGCTTTTGTCTGTCTTAGTGTGATTTATTGTTTATTTGCTTGTTAGTGTTCTGGTTTCTGCGTTGCTGCTGATTTCTTCAGCTCAGATGTTCTGCTTCATTGCAGCAGAATGATCTCAAAATGCTTGTGTTGCTGCTTTTGCAGCTCAGTGTGAATATGTTTTGGCATCTCCAGATTGCAGAGAGATTGCACTGTCATTCGAAACATATCGCCGAGATCAAAGTTCAGATGCTCTACTTCCCTCCTTGCATTTTGCTGAAACACAAATGTACACTGGGGAGCAAAGCAAGATAGAGCTATGTTACCACTGTCAACACTGTGCCACTCCATTTCTCCTTTTTCCTCCCTCTATCACACAGGTCATTCATTCAACAATCAACCCTTCTCTTAAGTTAACCGTCCCATGTGTTATTTGTCATTTCCACAGCTATGTTTTTCAAGCTTCTCCTCTTGTTTTTGCTAAGATACTAAATGATCACCATTTTTAGGTAATTCGGAAATAAAATAAATGTAAGGGTTAACATATTTTTTTGTCTTATCTTACCCTCATACATGCTACTTGTAGCCCCCTTCATTTTATTTTTTCCGCTTTCCCCAAGCCAGCACTTGCCATGACTCACCTTTGTTTTATTTAGCAAGACATTCACAACCCCTCAAGTGACATATGGATGCAAATACTGTTATATAACTCTTAAGTTTGATATATACTACACAAGAACCGAAAAATGAATTGTTGTCAGGGTGGCAAGTACATGAAAAGTTTTTGTTTTGGCTCTGTCTATTAATACTTCACGAGAAGCTCAGCTGAAGAACTAGACAACCCCCCCACCCTTCCACTATAACACATAACTCCCATGCAACAGTTGTAGAATTTTTACAAACAACACAACAGTGGCAGGTACAGCAAGGCAAGGCTAATTTAGCTATAAAGCGCCTTTCAGTAACAAGACGATTCAAAGTGCTGTACATGAACAAAACCAAAAGGGAAGCAAAAGCATTACAGAGGCAGAGGGAAAACAATAAAGATGCAAGCATGTTGCATTGGAATAGTGGTAGCAGGTCAGGTACAGTATAGGACACATTGGATCACAAACTTCAACATTAACATTTAAAGGCAACTCTAAACAAATAGGTGTTTAAACTTAATTTAAAGGAACTCATTGTTTCAACAATTTTACAGTCCTCTGGAAGTTTCTTCCAGATACATGGAGTATCAAAGCTAAATGCTGCTTCTCCATATTTGGTTCTGGTTTTGGGTATGCAGAGTACACCAGAGCCAGAAGATCTGAGCAGTCTGGAGGATCGCTAGACTGATAAGTCTGATGTATTAAAGTGCTTTCCATTCAGTGATTTATAGACTAACAAGTATTTTAAAGTCTATTCTCTGAGATACATGGAGCCAGTGGAAGGACTTTAGAACATGGGTGATGTACTCTACTTTCTTAGTCTTAGTGAGGATGCAGGCAGGAGCGTTCTGAATCAGCTGCAGCTGTCTGATCAACTTCTTAGGCACAATTGATAACCCAAGTCACATTACGATCATTATTATCATCATTATAACTATTTGTTGCATCTGGATTAACTTTGGTCACCTCTTTTCTTTTGCATTCAGCCGATGTGCTGCAATTGAAACCAAGCACCTATTTTTTATTTAAGAAAAAAAATACAAAATATAATTGTATACGCTTTTTTTTCTCTGATATGTTTACCAATTAATACAGCAAGTGTATATTGACATGTAATAATTTCCTAAAGTGATGTCTTATCTTTAATCGTTGCTTCAATGGTCTTATGTCACTGGGCGAGAGACGAGGTACAACATAGACTGGTAGGCAGTCAGGGCAATGTTGCTCCTTGTTAAATACATAAAAATAATCATCTTCTTTGGGATACACTCCTTAGGTGCCGCCACAGCAGATTAGTTTGTCTCATCTATGCTTTGCATCTTTAATTATTAAACCCACCATCTCAATGTCCTTCTTCATAATATCCATGAATCATGAGCCAATATCCTGTTTCTAATGCATCCACCACCTATTCTCATAACATACAAACCATCCCAATCTTGTCAAACCACCCATCATTAGCTGTTCTTCTGATCCACTCATTATTATTCCTGTCCATCCTGGTCAATTCCAATAATAATCCATGCATCTTCAGTACTGCCAGTTCCAGTTCAGGCTGCTGTCTTTCAACGGCTATCTCCAAACTGTAACTAATGGTATTATGTCTTGTAGACCACCCCCTTTTAACCTTGTTGTCATGATTTGGGTTTGGTTATGTGTTTTGTTTGTTATTTGATTAATTACTTTACTCTCCTGCCTTAAGTTCAGTTTCTAATTTTGGTTCTGTCTTAGTGTTTGATTTTGTTTTAGGTTATAAGTTTATCCGGCCTGCTCAGACCATTTCTGTCACCAGTCTAAGTTCAGTTCACCTGCCAGCATTCTTTTGTCTTCCTGTCACTCCCCTTCACCAGTCACCATCCAATCGGCTTCAGTTTACTCCCAAGCACTTCCCTGTTCCTGATTAGCTCCACCCATGTCAGTAATTAGTTTCACTCCATTCACCTGATCACTCCCTTACTTATACCTGCCTCTGCCCCCTGCAATCTGCCACATCATTGTTTGTTTCTGCCATGTCCATGGGTGAGTTTTGCCAGCATTCCCTGTACTGTGTTTTTCCTCCCTTATCAAATTGCCTGCTTTTTTGCCTTGGACTGTTTTTTACCACAAGCTTTGTTTTTGTCCTGCCCTTCATTTTTGCCTGCCTGTCTTTGTTTCTGCTCACATCTGTTTTTGGAAAAATAAACCTTCTTTAACCTAACCTCTGCTTGTCTGGTTGAATACTGGGTCCTCCTGTCTCTGATTCCTGACAGAAAATCATGACACTTGTAACTATATTTCTCTTATACATCACTTCAGACACTCTTCTCCATTGACTCCACCCTGTCTGCACTTTATTCTTCACCTATGTTTCACACTGTCCAAACCTTTGGATTGTTGACACCAGTGATTTAAACTCATTCATTCCTCTGCTCCTGAAGGCAAATTATCATTCACCTGCACTCTAGATTCACTGCAGATTACAATGTCATATTCAAACAACATGATACAGGGTGCTCTTGTCTGACCGTATCTGTCAACCTATCACAACTGCAAAAAGAAGGAACTGCAAAAAGAAGGAACTCACCCCTACCTTTAATCTATCACTGACTCCAGCTGCACTCCTCACCACTGTCTCACTCCTGCCCTATTCCATTTTAACATGTTTTCAGAGAACCCTGACTTCCTCATGCCACATAACTGTTTCTCTCCAGGCACCCTTTCATTTGTTTTCTTGTGAAAGAAGACAGCTGCAAGTCAATGCACAAATAGGGCTTGAAAGTGTGACGCAACAACCACACTGCATTGTGGTATACCTGCACATCTGGAAACATGGTTCTGTTTATTTACACTGCCTTTATCTGCGACGCTGTCTTTGTTTTCTGCTATTTTCTTTAAAAATAGTTAAAAACACTGTATATTCACTGTGCCATTAACTGTCACACTCGTTCACACAATCACTGGAAAAAATAATGATGGGTTGAGATTTTTCAGTTTTCCAAACTGGAATCAAAGCCAAGAAGTTCAGATCTCCAAACTAACAAAGAGATGCCAAATGGACCCTGTATAGCAGCCGTGAGATGGCCAAACCTCACATTCATCACCATATCCTGATAAATATGTGCATGTCCACAGCCTTTTTGGACTGGTAAGTTTGAATCAAAGCATGTTATGCTGTTTTACATGGAGCTTTTAGCAGGCTACTAGCGCTAGCCTAGCCTGCTAAGATTGGTGGCGGCAGGTCATGTAAATTCTTTGTCCATTTGCTCACATGGATTAATCCCACCAATCTAAGATATTTTCCTGAGGTAGTGAACCTTTGAAACAGCGTCTTGCTTGTCTCGGCACAGTTAATTTCTTATCTTTTAGTATGGTCTATTTTTCAAGCACTTTGCGTCTCTGCCTATCAAAGAGATGTAGACCATATCCCACAGTGCATTGCAAAATCATGTGCCCTTTCAAGCCCTATAATTGAAAATTTTGCCAATATGCTCGACTGAGAAATGTTTTGAGTCTCCTTGTATTTACTACAATCTGCTTTATGATTCCAGCGCAGAAATAAAGTAAAAGCTCATGTTATTTTTACAGCATTTTTTTTTATTCTGTCCTTTTAAGAACTCCATAATAAAATTATGTCTCAATTATTTTTGCAGTTGAGACTTGTGCAATGCAGATTCAACCTGGGCAGGGAGATTCAGAGATTAATTTACCAAGCAGAAGAGATAAGGGGTGCCTCTTGCTGCGCATAAATTAGAGCGGACATATAAAAGTCGTGTAGGGGGGAAATATATGATGACACAATGGTTGCAACATGATTATTTTACAGAGGAGGACATGCCAAAGGATAAGAGGAGGAAGGGTGTGTTTTTCAATTAAAAATGATAAACACTGTGATGAGGAGGGTGAAAAGGAAGGATATAAATGGAAAAAAGAGGTGAGAAAGAGAAAATGAAAGACATATCCAAAGACTTATGTTTTTTTTTTCCTTTAGTAGACTGCTCCCAGAGTCGTCCCTAACATAAATCAGGCTGGCTTATTTTGCCAACAATGCACTTACTGCTCAGTTCATAAACAATGCTTTTATGGCTTTTTACTAGCTTGGTTTACTTAGCTGGAGAAACTGATTGAATGAAATGCATTAGTAGGTGGGAGCTTAAGCTGCAGTGCAGAAGCAAGCTAGAAAGAGATAAAGTTTATAAGAAGAGAAAAGAAAAGCAAAGTAAAAGGAAAAATGATAGTTATTAAGAACATGTGTCATTAGGGGATAGTGGATTCTACAGTAAATATGTCTGTAATAACACATTCATACAGCACCAGTTATATGCCCAGTAATTTCTTTTAGCAGATGGTTATGACAAAAGCATAAAAAGAGAATAAATAAAAAAAAATTTAAAAAAATCTCAGAATTTGACATTTATCCAAAGATATCAAATCTTGCACTTAAACATGTTTTTTATTGGCACCCGTTTATAGTTTTAAGTGTGTTACACTTTTGAACCTATATTGTACTGATTTCTGAGTTCCACTCTGTGCAGAAAGTCCTGTTGCCATGTTGTCATAACTGTTCTGTGTTTTTGTCGTGAACATGCACACTCTCCCCCTCTCTTCCCCAACCAATACAATAATGCAACAATTTTGAACCATGCCCAACATACTCCAAGGCTTGCAATGGCCCTAAACTAATAGCCTGCATTCTTATCAATACCCCCCCCCCCCTCTCTTTAAAATTACCTCCATGACTATAGGCAATACTTTTGAGTTTTGTAGGTGGAACAAAAACTGCCTAAGGACAAACACAGAAAAATGTCCCAGATCTTAAGAAAGCTGACTTTAGTCCATTCTGTTTGCATTCAACACTGTACTAGTTGGGTTTTAATTACAAATGACAGATGGTAGTGTCCAGCCTTAATTGGCCTAAGCCCTGTCACATCTTAAAGGGAAACTTTGGAATTTTTGGAAAGTGAGGTTCCATTTAGAATAGCAAGCAGTTGATATAATACCTGCAGTAGATTAGTCAGCTTGTGTCGTCTTTTTAGTACAAATCCAGATTGGTTGATCCTGACAACCCAAACTGATAGATTATCTAAGAGTGGCAAAGACAAAAGCAGACTTCCTCTGTGCTTAAAAGTTACAGTGATTAATAATCTTACTGTGCATTCTGAGAATGAAACATAAAAGGCATTTTCCTTAAAATATTATTCTACCCACCATTTGTTTATTTGTTTGATCAAAGCAGAAAATGGGTGGTTGTTTCCAACTTTTGGAAGGAAGTATGCTGCAGACTTCTTAGTAACACTTCTTCAAGAACTGCTAAAGCAAAACCATTAAAAAAACTATGGTTTTATTGAGGACTGCAGTTTGATTTGCAATTTGATAAATATTATAATGTCAGGATGTCAAATCATCATATCAGCTCAATGAAGAGCGACCAATACAAGTAGTCATACATATTAACATAAAAGGTGTTACTTCCTCATTGCATTTTGCATTAGACAGTATAGCCTCCTTGAAAAAGAAGGCAATTATTCATAGGCTGGCTACCCTGGTTTAATTCAGAGTTGAATACATTAAAGACAAACTCCAGGAAATTGGACAGAAATTGATGCTCTACACATTTTCATAAACGTCGTAAAAAAATTATCCTTCCAAACATAGAACACCCTATTTCTCATCATTCAGAGAGGGGATAATTTGTCTACTGGTTAGAACAGGGTGCTTGCATTGTGGAAAGGGCACAACTTCCCCGGTTTGAATCCCACAGACTGCCCCGCTGGCTCTCTGTACAAGACCCTTAACAATCCATGGGCACTGCACTGTGGCAGCCCACGGCTCCCTGAAAGGGATAGGTTAAATGCAAAAGACATATGTAATTAATACTACTACTACTACTACAAATAATAATAATAATAATAATACTTTTTACTTAAAAACACCTTTCATAACACTCAAGGACACTGTACAAGACAGTTCTAAAGAAGTGTTCTTTGATTACCACCCCCACTTTTATATGATTAATCTATCCTTAGTAAAGGCATATGTACCACAGGCTTTTAAACTAGCTGTAATTTATTTTACTTAAGTAATTTTGATCAAGACAAGGCTTCCTAATAAATTAGCTAACTCTAATATTTCTCAAATTCTTGAGAAAATAATTGGTAATTTAAGAAAACTCTCTGCAGCGTCTGTACTGTTAACCAGCCAGTACCCCAATGAGACCCCAATGAGACAGTGTCTTGCCCATGGTTAAAATCAAATTGATTAAAAGCTAATCTCACAAAAAGAAATATGACTCAGACTGGGCAGAAAATTAAAACAATTATATGTGGTCTACTGAACATAGGATCTCTCTCTTTCTTCAAAGACTTTGTTAATGACCGGATTTGTGAGAATCAGATAGATTTATTTGGTCTCACAGAAACCTGTCTGCAGCAAGAGGATTATCAGAATCAACATTTGTCATGTTTGTGGGTATAAACAGGGACGGCAAGCAGGCTTAAATCAGAGGCAACATAACTTTCATTCAGTTCTTTCTGAAAATGTTTCGACACATATCCAGGAGTCTTTGTCAAGTCTGGTGGCTTGCCATTGAGCAACCTGCAGTTGCTGCACTTCTGTTTTTAAGGACATGGAGACCCATCTTGCTAGGCGAATTCTAAGTCAGATGCAAATCTACCCACCACTGTCCTGGGTCATTAGAAGCTATTGCTTGGTGCAAGTGGAGTACTTACTCACCTAAATGATGAGTAGACTGATGTAATCTGTTAAAAACAACAAATCGCCAACTACAGGTTGCTGCAAAGGAATGTGTAAAAAAACATGCAGATAGGTAACGGCAAACTACAATCTATAGTAAAAAAAAATGCATTACTCAGGCAAAAAAAAGTACGAACAGGGGCAGTCTTTACAGGAGGGTTTTTTTTTGTTTCTTTGTTTTTCTAACAGAATGGCTGGCTACCCTGACTGTTAAGTGTTCATGAGAGTCACAGCCTGTGGATAGAAACTGACTCTATGTCGGCTTGTTTTAGCCAATAGCGCTCTGCAGTCCTGACCTGAGGATAAAAGTCTGAAATACCCATCACCAAAATAGTTATGTTGAAAGCTATTTTAGCAGCCCTTATACTGGCCCTGGACCTGTACAGGTCATGAATGGATGGAACGTCATTCCTGATGATCCTCTCTGCAGCTCTAATTGTCCGTTGCAGTTTGTGGTTCAGCTCATCCACAAAATTGGACATATCCAGAGAGATGGACGGGCATATGACAGACTGACTGAGGCAGTGTAGAACATGATCAGTAGCTCTTGAGGAAGATTGTACTCCTTGAGATGCTGCAGGAAGTAGGGGTGGGCGATATGAAGAAAATCTAATATCACGATATCTGTGGGCTGTATCATGATACACAATATATATTGCGATATGTTCAAATATCCTTGAATAACAAATGTTTTTAACCAAATAGTGCCTAAAGTTGCATTGGTATATCTCATATTAACGACATGGACCGGGAACAAGATAAGGAGCCAACACAAAGCCCTCCAAACATCTACCATACCCCCCACCCCACCCATCCAAGGAAAGAGAATATAATCCCACCCAAACACTAACATTAAAAAAACTTCCATACGACAATAGACACCAAGGCTGGTTAAGCTCCCCCTCCCCCCACTTGCAGAATGCACCCCCTGATGGGGAGAGTGTCATGAGATGTTAATCCCATACCACCCTCCCAGCTCACCAGGCCCCAAGGCCCCCCAGCACACCAGAGGCCCAAGTAGAGCCAGATACCTGGGCATACACCGGCCCATATCCCAGGTGATATACTCCACATGACCCAAGGCTCCACCTGCATACCACAGGAACCAGGTGCCCCGGACCCACTCTAGACCCACCCAGTAGCAGCACAGCCACCAGGTCAGTATCCCACGTCCGCCAACGCGGACAAGAGCATCGCAAGCAGCCGTCGGGGGCTGCCCTGAGGCCCACCAAGCCTTGCCCAGGTGGAGGCCACAAACCTCTAGCCGGACCCAACAGACACCCCTTTGATGGAAAAGTACATGCTCGCATGGCAAATTTTGAGTCATGAACATGTTTTGCACATTGCTTTAATTTTGACTAGCCTAACTTTGTGTGAATGATAAATGAATATTATTTTTGTGTTTACCATTTTTAAGTGGCATTGAAAACAGTAACTTTCTTTCATACATTTCTCATGAGCAAAAGGGAGCAGAAAGAAGATAAAATATTATTTTATATAATATTATAAGCTTTATTATCCTGGGCTTTACTGGACATATATGAAAATGTACATTAAATGTTGACCTTAACATTCAAAAGAAGAACGTTGATGTGGCTAGCTGAAAATGGACATGATTGTGGAATACGATAGACACATACCTTGTGGAGGAGGAAAAAAGAAGTGATCAAGGGACTTTTAGGTGGAAAGAGAAGTTAAAAGAGCTGCCCAGCATGACCCGAGATTCTCATAAAAATATCACACATACCAGCCGTACAATGACATGGCATATTTATTTGTTTCCAGGGGTTCTTCCTGTGTAAGTTCATGGATTTAAAGCAGCCCCATACATAACAACTTCATTGCCTGTCAGAAAAAAAGCAAAAGGTGAGTAACTGCTGCAGAAGAAAAAATGTCTTAACCAGAAACAGATTTCCCATAAAATCTTGTTTTCACCTTAGCCCTACAGCCCCGGTCGTATCCCTGACTTCTACTGGGAAATTGCTTCTCTCTTTATTCCACATGCACACTCTCACTGTAAAACCCATAGAGTGCACAGTTGCAGTGCAGAAAAAACTGTGGGAAACATGTGGCTTTTAACCCCTAGGTTAGGGTCACGGCTGGGCCATTAGAGACCTGAGAAAGAATGAAAATCGTGAAGATGATCAAAGCTGACAGGCCTCTTCCTCCTGAGACAGGAAATCAGGTGGATGAGTGCTTCGAACTTCTACTGGCTCTCAGATGAGTGTTATAAACTGGATTTAAAAACGCAGAAAGATAACAGGGCTTCACAAGAGCTATTAAGGTAACAGATTCCACATTACGGCTGCTTTTATTTAGCAGTCATACTCTATTTTTAAAAGGCCATAAACCACAGCATATTGTGCTGTGAAACACTATTTGTCTATAGGTTTCTTGAATTTTTGCTTAAAAAACTAAAAAGAGTTAAATGTTTAACATCGCCAATCTGATTTTAATTTCAGACAAAGATGATGTGAGTCAAAATAAAAAGAGGTTTTCCAATAATGCTTTCACTTAACAAAGACACACACACAATCCAAACCAACCTGGTCCATTGTGAATAACTAATTGCCCCCTAAACCTAAACAGTTGGGCCACTCTTGGTGGAATTGGCTGCATTTGCAATAACTGGCAATTAATCTTCCGCCTAACAATTGCTCAACAACAGGGTCTTGGGGTGTGGGATGATATACCTTGTTGGCATTAGGGAAGTAGCTGAGAGTGCCTCGCTTGCTTAGCTTGAACCCACCCAGCACCTCAATTTTAATTATTTTGATCTGTTAGCCTTTGAGGCTGAGGTGGAGAGTCTACTGTAACAAAGTGATGTTTTGGGTCTCCAAAACATCACTTCTTGAAGTGTTAAAGATCATAGCTAGAACTTTTTCATCAAAACAATAATTTTTTTTCACAAATTATAAATCCACAAAACGTCTAGAGAGATGCAGAATGAAATTATCAATTTTACTGAAAAATAAATTTATAGTGTATAAATACTTGCTTCATACATTTGGACGGGTCCAAAATAGATACATATTTACTTCCGGTTATGATGCCAAAATCGACAAGAAAGGATTCTGCACCAATAGGAATAGTAGGTTGTAGTCACGTGGGACGGATCTCAGGCATTTGCCAGATTGTAGTAGCACCACGACAGTGCTGAGAAATGGCTTCTTCTCTGCATTATATTTCTCCGATTGAAGCAGACCAAAAAAGAAGCAAAACGAGGGTGAACATTGGTCATGCTTTTGAGTGTTGGTGCAGACTTAAGGTGGCAGAAGAAACATCACTGCGTTGAACGCAGAGGAGAAAAAAAGAGAGACGCAAAAACATTGTCATTCCATATTTGTTAGGAGTTTCAGAGAAACTCATGAGAATTTTCTCCCAACACAACATGCCAGTAAATTTAAAACTTGATAACACTCTCAGAAAAAAACTGCTTCATCCCAAAGAAAGAACACCCAAACCACAACTGAGTGGCATTGTGTATGTGGTCCAATGCAGCAAGGACTGTTCAGACTCCTACATTGGAGAAACTAAACAATAGCTACATAACGCATGACACAGCACAGGAGGGCCAGCAGCTCAGGGTAAGATTCAGCAGTCCACTTGCACCTCAAGAACAAAGGGCACTCTTTTGATGACAATGATGTCCAGCTTTTGGACAGGGAGAACAGTTGGTTTGATAGAGGGGGTATCTTGGTCAAAAGAGAAAAGCCATCAGAAAATAAAGGGGGAGGATTGCGCTTCCAACTCCCCAGTGTTTACAGCTCAGTCCTCCAACTCATTCCAAAGAGATTGCATCAGCAGTCTCATCGTGATTCAGGTGACCAAGTACTCTATCCACACCAAGCAATAACTTCTAACAACCCAGGACAGTGACTGGTGGGTCATTGATTTGCATCTGACTTAGAATGTGCCTAGGAGGATGGGCCTCCATTTTCCTTTAAAAACAGCAGTGCACCAACTACAGGTTGCTTAGGTGCGAGCCACCAGAACTGACAAAGACTCCTGGATAGGTGTTGAAACGATTTCAGAAAGAACTGAGAAAAAATCCGGTGGCCTCCGATTAAAGCCTGTTTCCTGTTGCAATGATCCCGGGTAACTGAGAATTTACAAAGGGGTGTCGCCTTCTAGGTGTTCCTCCTTCTCCTCAGCGCTGGATGGTTCTGTGACTAGTTTACGCACATCGCCACGTTGGGTCGACCAGTATCTGGGGATGTGCACCTACAACTTTCCCTTTGCCCGTCAGGCCTGGGGCTGCTGCTCCTGTGTTTGTCTGCTGACCCTGCAATGCCCTTTTTTTTTTTTTTATAATTGAAACTATGAAGACTGATTTGCAATTGAGGCCGGGCATACTGTACTTTTGTTGTTATTCTGGTTTCTTTTGTGACTTCCTGGATGAGTCATCAGCACACTCCTCAAGTGGTTTTCGTAGGCTGGCCACTCTGTTCATGGTTCAAAGATTATTATAAACAACCTATTCCAGAATGATAGATTTTAGTGACTCTGTTTTTCATTGTTTTTTTTTTTTCAAATTCTGTATAATGGGGCATGATGCCTTCATGTTTTTTCATGTACATTCTATTTAAGTGATTTCTAGATTTTGCGGGTATGCCAGTAATCATGCCTAGGTGTGGCTTAAATTGAACCAAAAATGTGATTAGTCACAGTTAATTCATGATTTAACAATGGAGGCAATCACATATTCACATTGTTCAAATAAATGTTAGGATAACCTTTTCCCTTGATGAATTATATCTTTATTTAAAAACACATTTTTAATATTAACTCAGGTAAGCTTTGTCTTATATAATGTTTTTTTTAAAAACATTTATAAGTGACAATCAAGAAAAAAATATAGGTCTGATTTTGCTTTCCTTGTCAGAGGTAAATACCTTTTTACAGAATTGTTTAACAAGGCTACTAATTGTATTTAATCATTTTTATAGCATTAAACACCTAACGCCATTTTAAATAAGTACTGTCTACCAAGGGTGGCAGACTCCATTTGCTCCAAAATATATGTCTGCTTTTACATTTATCCTGTGAAAGTATGTGACCTCTAAGTCCATTAAGTTAAACTGTTACATTGGCATTGATAAATGATACGTATTTGGCCAAAGGCTAAATCGACTCTCGTAATCTACTTCTATTTGCTGTGGCAGAGTGTGTAGGTAGTCTACTGTACATATTAGTGATTTACTCAGCTATTTACAGTATTCTCACAGTCATCATTCCTCACACTGTAACTTAACAGTGTATGAAAGGGTCCAAACTGTTGCATATCTAAAGGCTTAATAAAAATTTGTTTTGCCTCCATCTTATCGCATTATCATTTGTCTTCTGTGAAAACAACAGTTACTGTAAGGGGTGTTTTGATATACACAAGACTCCTTTAAGCCTATTTTCACAGGCACACCCATGTTAAATCTGTGTCTTTGATGTATAAGTGACTTAAGAAACTTACAGTAACTTACTCTTTCACATTTTGTCATGTTACAACCACAAACTTAAATATATTTTATTATTTTATGTAATAGACCCAATAAACACAAAGTAACACACAATTATTAAGTAGAAGGAAAAGGATACATTGTATTTCATTATTATATGCATTTAAAGAACTAAAGTTTAGCATGAACTTTTATATTTGTTTGGTGTGTCAATACTTTATGGAAGTACCATCATCCATCCATTATTTATTTTTTTATTTTTTTGCAGCTCTAGTGGCTCGCTTTTTCCGGAAGTAGGCTGACAGGAAGGGGGTTAGAAGAGGGGGAGAGACATTCAGCAAAGGACCACGGGTCAGATTCGAACCCGGGTCAACCGCGTCGAGGACTAAGGCCTCTGTATATGGGTCGCGCTACCCGCTGTGCCACATGCGCACCCCGATCCATCCATTATTTATGGCCACTTATCCCTGTGGGGGGATGCGGTGCTGGTGACGGTCACCGGCAGTCATTGGGTAAGTGGCAGTTTACACCCTGGACACATCTTTATGGAAGTACTCTTTGTTTAAATTGTAACTGAGATATATTAATGGTTATGTCATTCTTTAGCCACTAAGGAAAGGTTTCGGAAGATGATAGGTATCTCAATAGACCTCTGAGGGTTAGGGTAGGGTATGGTCACTGTGTCTGTGGCTTGGGTGGAAGCTGCTTTGTTCATTTAAACAACTACTGAAACTCCCAAAACTGTATCTGCCATCGGACAAGTCCTTACCCAAAAGTGAGTCATTTAGTTTTATTAAGTAATGCTACATGGAGCTTGCTGCTAACCCAGCTGGCAGTTGCTATAGGTCAGTCCAAACCATTTATTGGAGCATAGGAAAATAAAATAACTTGATAAGTAAGCCAAATTAAAGGTAATACTTTTAATAATTAAATAAAATTTTTTATTTGATTAGATTTGACCCTGTTAAGGTTGTTTTGTTTAATCTTATTTCATGCTTAAACAACCATGTTTATTGGTACTCTATTTAGGTACCCAACGTCCTCCCCCAGCCAAGACCCCGACCAGGTGGCCCATTCCTCCTCTAGGCCCCGGACTCCAGGTAGCAATTGGAGAACGGGTGACAAAAAGACCCCGAACCTGCCTCCACCTGCTCAAATGTCGTGTTGTTGCATGTTGTTCTGCGTTTAAAACTGAGAAGGCCAAAAATGGGGTGCCCGGCACAGTCCACCCCACCCTGGAAGGATGCAGGTGCCAGCACACCACTATGCACCCTACCCAGAATCCTTAATGTCTAAATGTGAATGGGGCAGAGGAAGCCACCAGGCTTACACAATTAGACCCCCCCCACCCAGCCACAAATCAATGTCCTACATAAATGTGTGTTGTGAGAATCTTATAAATTAAAGTCTCTAAGATGTATCATAAAATTGGGGTCAAGGATGTCACCAGAAATCGAGGCTGGGAGATCCTCCCTTCTTCCCAGCGATCCCCCCACCACCCAAGGTCCTACATGTGTGGCAGCATGTTAGAGCAGGAAGAGGGAGGTCTCCAGGCATGGGGAGGAATGTTTGGGGAGCAACATGCCCTCCCAGGAAGCCAGCTCCCACGCTTACTCCTATAGGTACCCCTGTTCACCAAAAAGCCACCTGAAGAGGGAGGCTCTGCTAGCCGCACCACCATAGGCCATGGAGCCAGAGATAGGCAGCAGGGTCCGAGATCCAACTGGAAACCGAGACCAACACCACTACACCTCCTGAAGGGGAGAGCAGCTGCCATGAGATGTTATTGTTAATACCCCCTTACCAGCGCAACAAGCCACAAGGCCTTCTAGCGAACCGAGGCCCCGGGTAGGGCCAGACAACCAGGCATACACCGGCCCAAACTATAGCTTTTTTCAACAAAGGCTTTCTTCCTGCAACCTTTCCATAACAGCCTGATTTGGGGAGTGCAACAACTAATACCTGTGTCAGGTTATCCCACATGCATTGGGATCAGTGTAGCTCTTCCTTCCTAGGTATCAAATGCTCTCCTTGCCCAAACTGCAAATTCAGAATCAGAATCAAGTTTATTGTCAAGTAGGTTTGCACTTACAAGGAATTTGACTTGGTGTTGATGGTGCAGTCAAAAAATAAATAAATAAATAAATAAATAAATAAATAAATAAATATATATATATATATATATATATATATATATATATAAGGACCAAAACCTCACGCCACAAGAAAAGCGTTCTTGTGGCGTGGGGTTTTGGTCCTGAAGGACCGCAGCCTCTTGCCAGAGTAAAGTGTCTGAAATAGTCTGTGACTGGGGTGCGAGTGTAACGTTTCTGGCACTGGAGCTGCTAATTGCAATCAGCACACCTGTGTTGTCTCCACCCTACCTGCTTATAAGCTCTGCGCCTCTCAGTCTCCAGTGCCACAACGTCTCGAGCCTCACGGTGAGAACTTCCAGCCATTAATCTGAGTATCTGTCTGCCTGTCGACCTGTTTTTGCCCCTGTTTTTTGAGCCAGTCTGACCCCTTTCTGGATTTGTCTGCCCGCCTGAGTCCTGTTCGTCAGCCTCAGATATTTGGACTGCCTTCCTGTGTTTCGGATCCCCGTCTGTGTAATATTCTGTCTTGGTTCCTGTTTATGATTTGGTTAAAGTTGGCTTTTCCCTGCTTTTTGGTTTATTTGTGTTTTAGGTTCTGTCATAGTTGGAGTTCTGTCTTAGTTTTGGTTTGTGTCTTAGTGGGAGTTTTGAGACTTCTTTTACAGTTATTGTTTTTAGTTTGGTTTCTGATCTGGTCTGTTTTGAGCCTCGGCACTGATGTCTGGTCTAATTACTTACTCTGCACACCTGCCTAACTCCACCCCTGCTGCAATCACCTCTCACCGGTTTCACCTGATTCCACCTTCATATAAACTGCTGAGACCAGACATCAGTGCCAGGTTGTCCTGTTGAGTATGGGTGAGTCTCCTCCTGCAAATTCTGTGTTAGGTTTGCTTTTTGGATTTTTTGACCCCTTTCCCTCCAGAAACCTGAGCCAGTCTGTCCGGTCTGTTCCTGCCTTGTCTGCCCTGCTCGTTTGTTTATTTTTTGTGTCATCTTTTTGTTCAACAGTCTGTTTGGATTTTTTCCCCTGTTTTTTGAGTTGGTTATTAAAGAGCTTTTTTTAAGAAACCTCTGCTGGTCTGGTTGAATTCTGGGTCCTTTTCCTCAGATCATTACAGTCTGCCTGTAAGTTACGGAGATTGCTTGCCCCTTCGACTGTTGTGCTCTTTGGATTTGGACTTGGACCTGGACCTGGACCCGTCTCTGGATTCTCCCTTGGATACCTCTGTTGGATTAAACGGATCTCCCCCTCCCCAAGACCCGGACTGGACCTGGACTAAGAACTCTGGATTATCCCTTCACGGACCCCGCTGCTCCCTGAAACCTGGACGCTACCAAACCAAGTCGTCCTCGTGCCCCAGGTTAGTGACTCAGCTTCAAGTTCATATTCCCTCCTGTCTCCGCTGGTCACTAACCCACCACTCTGCCTTCAGGGTCCGCCAGTAGCTGTGTGCAGCCACACAAACCGGGGGGGTCCGCGCCGCCATCATCTAAATAAACTGTTAAAGTTTTACTTACTTGTTTTCGGGTAGTTCTTGGGTCCATCCAAATACATTACAGCGAGGGATCAGCCACAATCTTCCCTGCACGCCTCAGAGTCCTGGAGGCGTACAGGTCCTGGAGAGATGGAAGATTGCAGCCAAACACCTTCTCTGCAGACCGGATGACACGCTGCAGTCTGCCCTTGTCCTTAGCGGTGGCACCAGCGTACCAGATGGTGATGGAGGAGGTGAGGATGGACTCAATTATGGAGGAGTAGAACTGCACCATTATTGTCCTTGGCGGGTGGAATGTATTCAGCTGCTGCAGGAAGTACATCCTCTGCTGGACTTTCTTGGTGAGGGAGTTGATGTTCAGCTCCCACTTTAGGTCCTGGGAGATGATAGTTCCCAGGAAGCGGAAAGACTCCACAGTGTCAATTGTGGGGTCACAGAGGGTGATGGGGGTGGCTGGGGCTGAGTTCTTCCTGAAGTTCACAACCATCTCCACTGTTTTTAGAGTGTTGAGCTCCAGGTTGTTCTCCCTGCACCAGGTCGCCATTTGCACTTCCAGGTTTTATCTCATCTCACCTCTGTGTACCACCACCACAGTCAGCTTATCCAGCCTAAGGTTCTGTTCATTCAACGCCTTAGTGAATGAAGAGTGTTGACCGCCAGCAGCTTTTGAATGTGCTGATACATTAGATATCCTCTGAGACCAAAAAAAAGAAATCCAAGTATCATAAATCTGAATAAGTAGGCATCTTCGACATCCTCAACAGAAATAATTGAGAGGCACACCATGGACCATTTCTCCCACGGGTCCAAGATGTGTCCCGCAAAAAAAGTTCCGTCGGGACAGGCACGCTCCCCGGTCCTTTGCTTTCCAGTTGAAAAAATTTGATCAATAGCGTTGAGAGACCAGCTGACGAGATCCATAATCTCCTTAGAGCTTTCAGTTGCTATGAAGAAATGGCACAAAAGACACAAGATGAAGCAAATAGCAGGAGAGAGGGGGCAGGGTAATAGTAGACAAGGAGCTCTGGAGAGCTGAAGAAAAATCGACCGACCTCGAAGAGAGACAGAACAGAAACGCAGGCATGTCTACTTGGACATTCTCTTCGGAGACCTCCGGGCTTGGGACCCAAGGTGGCTGCAGCTCAAGGTGAGGAGGAAGCTCGGGCGCAGTTAGGCATCTCAGAGCCGGCATCGGCGCAGTCGGGCTGCTTTGAGGCGGGGAGCAACATCCTCCAGCATGACCGATTTGGCAGTTGGTCAGTAATCTTGTGGCATTTCTTTGGAGGGCTGCACAGCCCTCCATGTGCTCGCCAGAGGTAGTCTGACTGCCATTAGGTACAGAGATGAGATCCTCAGACCCATTGTGGGATCATTTGCTGTTGCAGTTCACCCTGGGTTCCTCTTACTGCAAGACACTGTAGAACAGATTACTAGATCAATGTGTGCTTCTGTGCTTGTTTGTCTGTCTTGTTGTGTCTCTGTTCTGTCTTCTGTAACCCCAGTCGGTCGAGGCAGATGACCGTTCATACTGAGCCCGGTTCTGCCGGAGGTTTTTCCTTCCCGTTAATGGGTGGTTTTTCTTCCCACTGTCGCTTCATGCTTGCTCAGTATGAGGGATTGCAGCAAAGCCATGGACAATGCAGACGACTCTCCCTGTGGCTCTACGGTTCCCCAGGAGTGACTGCTGCTTGTCGGGACTTTGATGCAATCAACTGGTTTCCTTATATAGGACATTTTTGACCAATCTGTATAATCTGACCCAATCTGTATAATATGATTGAACTTGACTTTGTAAAGTGCCTTGAGATGACATGTTTCATGATTTGGCGCTATATAAATAAAATTGAATTGAAAATAAATTGAATTGACACTGCTAGACCTCATGTGGCTGGAGTGTGTCAGCAGTTCCTGCATGATGAAGGCATTGAAGCTATGGACTGGCCCGCCCGTTCTCCAGACCTGAATCCAAATGAGCACATCTGCGACATCATGTCTTGCTACATCCACCAACGCCACGTTACACCACAGACTGTCCAGGAGTTGGCAGATGCGTTAGTCTAAGTCTGGGAGGAGATCCCTCAGGAGACCATTCACCACCTCACCAGGAGCATGTCCAGGCATAATAGTGAGGTCATACAGGCATGTCGAGGCAACACACGCTACTGAGCCTCATTTTGACTTGTTTTAAGGACATTACATCATGTCTTTTTAAACTTTAATTTTGAGTGTGGCTCCAAATTATTTTTCAGCAGTTTATATATATATATATACACACAGTAGTTATCAGGATTATCGCGAAATAGGGGGCTGCTGTTGTAATTTGAGTTCATCTCTTCTACTTGTCTCTTCACCTCCCTGTGTTTCTTACTGGCTGCCAATCCACTCATCAGCCACTTTAGTAAGTGGACCAGTGTGGCACCCATTCATTACCAGATTTTTGATCTTGGTTGTGTTAATTCAGTCCTCATTCGGCTAGAAGTTGAAACTTATTAATTATTCCATTCTTCCTCCTCCTATTCTGGTCCGTCATTGTAACCCTCTGGTAACATATTCATTTCCACTGCTGCAACACTCAACAAGACCTGCATACTGTCTTGCAAAGTAAAAAAGTAATAAGAAAATCCAAACTGATCATTCCAAATACTGGAACATAAACACACACACAATATTTAGCTTCAGATTATTTTTTGTATTACATTTATTACCTTGCTAACACCTTTCATGCTGCATCAGGTCCAGGAGACTTGATTTTAAAAGCAAAATACACAATCATATATTTCCATCCCCGACATGTGTTAACATCTCCAAACCTAGATAGACACACCTCTCAGATGCATAAAAGTACATTGGCACAAAACAAGTGACAAACATGCTAATACAAAAAAGTACAACAAACAACACTTTCCATGGATAGAAACACCAAGGGGGGACACTAACGCATGCTGAGTTCCACTGGCAGGCACACGCAAACAGTCAAAATAGCCTGAAGAGAAAAACCTCTCAATCTAGCTTCCAGGTGGATGGATATGCAGCATGCCGTGCAAAATGGCTTCTTTGATATGATTTGACAGAGTGGAAAAAAGTGTGATATACACACAATTTAACATTTCTCCAAACTTGAAAAAGTACTAAAACAAACAATTCAAGCGTTACCAAGGAAGGTCAAAAACGCTTGGTTGTTTCTTTCATTGACACCCTTTAGAGTTATCATGGCAATAATCAACCTATATAGACCTGAAATGCAGCATGTGTTTTTCTGCATCAATGCTTACATGGTGCATCTGAAGATAGATGGAGGAAAATTGTTTTATAAGTCAATATGTCCGAAAGATTAAAGATGTTTTTTACTTCATCTGTTTTGTAATAGTACTTATATTGTTATAGTGCATTTCAAAAGTAATAATACCCCTTCCCCCTCTCAATGCTATTGCTGCTATCACCACTCTGACTATGTCTACCAATTTTTCACTTCTGGAAAGAATTTTTAAACAACAGTTTTCATGTCTTGTCTTAGAGTTACAGTTGGCTATAGATCTAGGCTTATATTAACTGTTCCATTATAACTATGGATGCATGTTTTGGGGCATTTTCCTATTGGAAGCATAAACCTTAGCCTCAGTATTACATAATTTGCACTCCAATGTGTTTTCTTCCAGGATTTCCATGTATTTAACTCCATCCTTCTTTCCATCAAATATGAACAGCTTCCCTGTGCTGCAGAAGATAAATGCTTGTATCCCCAAACCAAGAGCTGTGTGCAGATTATTTGCACAAAGTTGACCCTGTTCCCAGTGTGCACTGGGCTCCTCCAGGGCTGCCACTTTTCATCCTGTTTGTAGTGTCATGGAGAGGAAGGTGTTTCGTTTAGAAACCGCATGATTTCATCTTTGCTTTTTGCAGACGATGTGCTTCTGTTGACTTGTCTAAGCCATGACCTCAAGCATGCATTGGAGCGGTTAGCACCTAAGTGTGAAGCGGCCAGGGTGAGAGTCAGTTCCTCTATCGGAGGGCCATGGTTCTAGAACATGTACTGAAAGGTAGATTGCTCTAACGTACTAGGCTTAGTCTATGCTTCAAGCGGTGAGGTTTAAATATCTGGGTGATTTGTTTATGAAACAGGTGATTGACAGACATACTGGGGGTTTGTGGCGGGCGCTGCGCCAGTCGATTGTGAAAGAATAGCGTAGCAAAAAATCAAAGCCCTTATTTTACTTTCCATCTATGTTTTGACCAATACGTTAGATCATGAGCTATGGATCAGCCAAAGACAATGGCTGTTGATTTTTAACGATAAAAAGTTTGAAAACCATGTATAATTTTTCCTACACTTTATTTAAGTTGAATAATCAGTGGGAGTGGTGGACTGGTGGTTAGAGAGCAGGGTGTTTACATCGTGGACGGGCTTCAGTGTTCCTGGTTCAAATCTCACAGACTTGCTCAGGGACACATTTAGGTCCCTGAGCAAGACGCTTAGCCCCAGAATGCTTCCCAGGCACCGCACAGTGGTAGCCCACTGCTCCCTAAGGGATGGGTTAAATCAGAGGACACATTTTATTGGAATGTATGTTGCAATGACAAAGATGATTATTATATTATGAATCACAAAAAAAAAAACAAAATAATATTATTATTATTTTTATTATTATTATTCCAAAAAAATTTCTGTGATATTAATACTTTTGCAAGGAGCTGCATAATGGCAATCATAAAACTTTCATCATGAAAAAAAAGGAAGAAACATGCAGATGACCACTAAAACTGAAAAATATTCAACAATGTTTTCAACTAGGTCACCAAAGCTGGTAGATTAAAACCGACTTTACCTCATCCCCATTCACAGATGCATGTGTTTATCGCAGCATGCCACCAGCAGCGCTCACACAGAGTAATACAAACATAAACAGGTGCACATTCAAACATCCAGGTTAGACATACCAAGACAAATTCATTGGGGTTGAACACTCAAGCATGTAAACACACGGTATTTTCACTGCAGGCATTCATGCCAAACAGACATCTCATTCCCTGGTGCTGCTAAAAGCTGTGAAAACAACTCTGAGATCTGTATCAGGGCATTTTAATCAGAAACAGGTGCAGGCATGCTGCCTTTCTTGGTTTTTATCTAAAAGAAAAACGTGCATGCACACTCCCGCACAAATGTATATATACATTTTTTGAGCGACTTTATCTAGAAAATCTGCTGAGGGTATTTAAGGATAATTAGATCATGCCTGAACCCTGACCCCAAATGTAAATCTCCTTGATTTTCATACATGGAATTGTACAATAACCATTATATGGTCTTCATGTCAAAGCAAGGCACTGGTAAGTGATATGTAGTGTTTCAAATTAGTTCCACTTTCTCTTTTTGCCAGCTTTGAGAGGGGCTCTACTCAAAATGTCACAGTATATTTTCTTAATAGTAAAATTCATCCTGAAACACATAAACGGTGGGATTCTGTGCTCCATGCAACGCACTTCAGATGTAAAAGCAAGACAAAATAAAAGAGGAAAGAATCATTATCAATTTATATGAAAAAAAAATAATGCAAATAAATAAAAAACACAAGAAATTGCAATTGTGAAGGGGGAACTCAGTCAATAAGTCAGGTTCATGGCTTTACTGTGAGCAGAAAAGGAAAATAAATAGTTACATCAATTGGCTGGCCAAGAGAAGTATGCTCACATCACAAACAAAATCCTTGGACCTACGAGGGCCATAAAGTTGTCTGGAGGAATGTATATACAGCCTTGGTTTCCATTTTGCTTTACTCCCCTTTTCCACCACTTTATATTGTTGTCAAAGGAACATGTTATCTTTAAAGTAACAGAACAGTTTATTGCATTATTTGTAACGGTCTACAGTTCTGCAAACACAAATAATTACTGGGTTACTTCTTGAGCAAAATGCTGGGTTTTTGATGTTGGGACTGAGGTAGGATTGGTTCACCAAAAAGTGGGTCAAAATTGTGACCAACCTTATGGGATTAACTTACTTCAATTCAGTTTATTTATAAATTATACCTAATCTCAAGGCACTTTAAAAAGAGGTGCATTTGATGTGCAGTTGTTGAAAAATGTAATTTCCTCCAATTTCATTAAAATATTTCATTATGTCAATTTGAAACAATTTAATCCAATCTTGCTGTCATATTCTGTTACATACAGTGCAGTTTAATAATATCTATAAACACAGCACAAGTAAGTTCTTCATACAATGCAAATTGGGAAAATGTTATCTGTCCAAAGAAGTGCATTTGTTTGCATGACGTCTTTGGCCCTGTTCCCAGTGCAGGCAAATGTGGCCCAAATCTGTTTTTTTTTTGCAGGTCAAGTGACAAGGTCAGACGTCACAGAACCAGTGGGGATGCTCAGACTTTGCCTTAATCTGATCTTTTCAAGTCATATTTGAGCCACTTCCATATGTGGACCTGAATCTGGTTCATATCTGATCTTTTGGACTGCGACTCCAATGGGAACCACCAAGGCGGATTTAATGTGTCTTTGAACTGACACGTGTCACAACTTTGCGGTGGCAGCAGCTGGGAGGTGATAGCATTAGCAAGACAGACGGCAGCTGCCTTCTACAGCACTGCTCAGTGGAGGGGGGGGGGAGACTTTAGACCCCACTGTGCGACAAAACTTCTACTCAAGACAGCTTGTTTAGGAACTGATTGGTTGAGGGTCGTGGCTAATGGGCGTACAAATTTTACAATTGTGCACATGTAGGACTTAGGGTTATAACGAAAATGTTTTCACTTGTTGCAGTCCATTGTATTTCATTTCAATGGGGGCAGTGCTTCATAATCTCCCCCTGTTGCAAAGCAATATAAATAATTTTGACCAGGTGAGATGAGAGGAGCTGACATTATTAAAAGTTGCCCTCGACTTCCTTAAGTTATGAATGAAGTCGGTCTCTGTGAAGTTGTTAATATCCGCTCCTCACCAGTCCTGGCTGGATCTCTGCAGCCAAACAGACCTCTGTTTAGCTAAAACCTTTATTTAAATGCCACTTTCTTTTTTTCCCCTCCTTAGCACCCACTGACAATAAATTATATCCTTTGGAGACTTTAATCCAAAAAAATACTTCTTCCATATTTGCTGGACCAAAGCGGGCTGCTTGAATTCATTATTATTGTTCTTTTGCGCATGCAAGTCTTCCTTTATGTTGTGTGTTTGATTCACTAGTTAGTGTGCTCAAGTACTGTTAGTATTAAACAGAATAATTGCTGGTTATTGGTTTAATACATTTTAACTAGTTTAAGCGTGGCCGTCTGTGGCTATTTCATATCAGTAATGGGATTGTCTCTAAGAGTCACCAAATCATCCCTTTTGAGTTAATGTTACGGTCACTGACCTCTGGGGGCTCTCTTCATGAGAGTCTTTGGTACTGGAATTAAGCATACGCTGCGGATCTTCTACTCCCATGTTGTCAATCCGTGTATGAAGAGCTTCTGAAGCATGTTTCTGATCTAAACTTTCAGAAATAACAGATCTAATACAATGGACTACACAGTCAGCTACAGAATTAAAATCAGTGCCTACAATAAACCTAAATCTGGTAAGGTCAAGCATTACCTCAATCATCAAAATCATCAAAAAAGCTTTTATCAAAAATATGTGGAGTGTATAAAGATATAAAAGCTAGATCTGTATGCTCAATATGAACTTTAGCAATCTAAATCCTACTTTTGTTATCAGACCAGTTATCAATAAGCTTAAACTGCAAATTTTAGCAACAAAAAATTGCAACACCCTTTGTTTTATTTTGGGCTGAATAATGAGCAATAACCTTAAAAAATATATTTGCTGATCGGTGTATATTGCCCCTGAGCAAATTTAAGAAAGTTTATTACAGCAACATGAGCTCACCCACATTAAGAAATTTCAAATGAGTGGTGTTGGGCACTTAAGTAAGAACAGAGTGAACCAAGTGAACAGATTATACAATAAAAAGAAAAGAGTAAAGTCCTGGAATAAAATAAACAACAACCTCAAGAACATGTGAACACACATTAAAGCGAACATAAAATGAGGAGGCAATAGGAAAACTGCCTTATTAAAAACTCCCATGGATGAGGAAAAAAGGACTATACTGTCCTACTCCTACACTGCTGTAGCCACATCTAATCTAAGCAAAATAAATTAATAAGAATAAAAACTGGTTCTCAAGCCACCACAAACATCCCTCCCTGCCCATTAAACTTTAAGAAAAAATATGTGCGATCATATGCACCAATTTAAATCAAATGAAAAAAACACAAATAATCCCGTCTATAAAATACATTTTTTTTTACAGAAAATCTACAACCACAAAGAACCTAAAAGCACCAGGTATTACAGGGAAATGAAATAAATGCATTGCATTATGTAATTCTACACCTGAACACGCATCAAAAAGCCTGCTGCAGTTACAAATTACCCTGCAAATGACTAGGGGGACATCCGTGATGCAGACTCGCCCAACATCTAAGCTTTGGGTAAAAAAACAACAAACACCTGGAGATGAGTCTTCTGTATCCTCCAAGCTCACCAGGAAAGCCCCTGCTTCTTTTGCATCCTTAAAAGAATTCCGAACTCCATTCAGCTCATAAAAGAGCACAGCATGAAAATGGCATCTGAAAATATGGAATCCTCTTGATCAGTGGAAAAACCTGGAGATACGGGCCTCCATCTCAGCTTGGCAGGAGGCAAGGGAGTCGGTGGCTGCAGTTACGTCATCAATGTGCTTGGTAACATTATCAATCTTGCCATTTAGTGAGGATTCAAACTTAGCGAATGCTTAATTCATGGTTAATGCAGTCCACCAAATCTCCACAGGACCCTAGCATAGGGTAAATTCTCGGCAGAGCAAGGATGTTTCTCGCTCTGCCGAGAAACGTCCTCCACGGACTCTTGGGATTGTTCATTCTGAAGTTGTTTGGAAGATTTAGGCATAACGACAGTGAACAAAATTATAAATCATAAAAAGGAAATTGGTAAAAGCGGTGCAACAGGTATACGTTATGCAACGAGCAGGGAGACGCACAAAAACATGACCACTCACACTGACACCATCGTGAGATCCCCATGTTGTGTTTGTGTAATCTGTGTGGATCCAGAGGCTGTGTCTCTCATCAAAAATGTAATTATGATAAAACACAGTGGCAATAAAGATTCTTTATTATTGAATGATTGTTAGTTAATTATTGTGTTTTATGTACATTATGTATTATTTCTGTTAGGCTCTCAGTTCCTTTTGCCGTCGTTGGTCTCGCCTGTTCCTCATTTTCCATTTGATGAAGCATGAATGGATGAATGACTGATTGTAGTGTAAAATGTGTTGAAGGCTTCCGACTTGATAAAAACACAATACAAGTGCAGGCCATTTGCTGTTACTTTCACTTGTTTTGCCATGCCTTTCTCCACATGTTCCTCTGTATTTAGGCTCTCTGGTTGTCATTGGTCTCTTTTGGATTCTTCGGTTAGACTGTTCTATGGCTGATGCTCCATTCTCGTCGTCTGCTTGCCTGCTTTTCCAGTTCTACATCTCCTGGTTTCCGGTTGCCATACCTTCCGTAAGTTTTTCTGTTTAACTTTCACTAACCTGCCATTATGCTAATCCCAGGTGTCTGTCTATAGTTTGGTCCCAATCTTAACATATAAAACCCGACACAGTTGCTCAATATATTTAGATCACTAATTCATTATTTCATACTGCTTGTTTGAAGTTTTTAAAAATAAAAAATAAAAATGTGATGGCTTTAGATCACTCTTCTTTTCACTTTGCTCCTCGTGTCCTTTTGCTTTCATATTGCGATTCCCGTTTCTGCATCAATCCACCACCCTCCATGTCTTCAACACTTGAAAATCCTTCTGCTTCATACCCGAAATCTCATACCGGTTCAAATCTAAATGCTAATGACTGTTAAAGTCCTTGACCCCTCCATTCATGATTCTATCCCACTGTTGAATTTTGTATGATGAAGAAAAAGGCTGTAAGGGAGAGCAGAGTTTATTGTGGAAGGGTGAAAGGTTACTGACTGTCAATATGAGCATCTGGAGGAGTAGGAAATTGAGAAGGAGACAGAATAGAAAAAAGGTAAAAACAACTTCCACAGATTAAAAATCTAGAAATCGTGTATATATATATATATATATATATATATATATATATATATATATATATATATATATATATATATATATAAGGGCTTAAAGAAGAAAGCTATGCATGCGCGAAGGTGAGTGAGTGAGTGAAGAACATTTAGTTATTAAAGTGTGCTTGCATCTGGCTGCGTTGTCAGATGCATGCACACATATTGGATGTTTGTGTGAATGAGTGTATTCATATGTGTGTGGCCATATTTGTGTCAGCTATTGGGTGGAATACTCTAAGCTGCTGACCTTCAAAAGCAGCTAAGTGACAGGTAGGTGCTGAGCTGCTTCAGTTTAATAATGAACCAGCTGACATTTGAAGATCAGATCCATTCCACATTACCACCACATTCACATTTATAGTTTAGATTTCAGGTCCTCACTCTCATCAACAGTATTTGACATTAATTGTAAGTCATAGAGATGGAGAGGGTCCTGTGAGTGGACTACAGCTACCTGCAATATTTGTTTTGGTATTGATATATAGATTTAAGCTTTTCTAAGTAACATCTGTTTGTCTATCTTCATAACCATTGCTGAAAAATATAGAGCAATAAACTAAATACAAGTCTGGAGGTCAGAGTTTTATTAAAGCCAATGGTGGTTCTATAAATTATTCAGCAAGGCGTAAGATATTTTAATCTACTGTTATTGTACAAGTGAAGAAGTGGATTGCAAAACCTTCTGATTCTCACAATACCAGGTTTGCCTTTAAAATTCATACATCAGCAGTTATGCCTGTGAAGAGAGCACACATGTTGAATAAGTGATCCTAGCATGGTCGCCTAATTCCCCTACACCAGAGCTATTTAAACTTCGAGAATTCTTGAACATATGATTGAAAGGGGGAAAGCACAGAAAAGCATCAGCAAACCAGACCAGACACAATAAACGGGTGAGAATTACACGAAAGGGAAAAAGCCCATGAAGATGTTCATGACCAGCACATGGCTACGGAGATACTCCAAGCTAGCATCGGAGCCATCCACAAGTAGATTCTCACCATCTGTTCGGACATGAAGGAGAAACTGGGTGGCTTCCGTGACAATCTCTCCAGTGAAATGAAGAAGGATTTTGAGACCACACAAGTGTACCCAGCGCACACATTTCTCCTTGGCAGTCTTGAATTTCGCGAAATTAATGAAGAAAACATCCTTCATATGCGGCCTATCAGCGTACCTCGAGTCGCTGTTGCACGTTCCATAACGACAATGTTTAAAAACCATGGTTAGGTGACGTCTTAGACTTGGACAAAGCAGTCGTTTTACCGAGTAAAACCAATGGTAATGTACAGCTCTTTTACAGCTAAAGAGCGGAGGACAACGCAAGTTTGTCCTACCGCGTACCACGTGATATGACGTCACGTTCTAAAAATAGCTCGCTCGCGGAACGCCATTGTGTGTGATATACTATTTTTACTTGTGTATAATTCTACGTAAAACTCAATTATTACCACAGATGACCACAGAAATGCTCACTAGCATGCACAGGTTTTTATGATTCTTGTCCAGCTTTGGGAGGTATGGGTAGGAAGAAGGGGGTAACAGTTTGGGTTGTTTTGGTTTTTGTTCCTCTATCTGGGGGTCATGTTTTGTATATTGAGAATGGGCAAATGAAATGTATTTTTATCTGGGGATGTGGTGACCCAGTGACACCAGATCTCAGAACACAAACAGCGTGCTTGTGTTCTGAGAATGCTGTAAGTACCTGGTTTGAATCCCGCAAACTTCTGATATGGGTCCTTGAGCAAGACCCTAAACCCCAGATTGCTCTGCTGTGCAGCTGCACACTGCTCCAAAAGGGATGGGTTAAATGCAGAAGACAAATGTTGTTGCAATGTCCAATTGTAATAACAAAAAAATATGTCTTTCTTTCTTTCAAAGGACTATCCACATTTTTGCCAATTCGCAAAGGTAAGATATCGTCAGGAGACACACTTACCTTTAGGTGATTTTGCTGTCAACCACATAATTGTAAGGTTTTATTAATGGAAATATTTTGCTTAATTAACAGAAGTGCTTTAAGAAGGCTTTCCTCTAAATAGTCTTTGACAAATACAATACTGGTCCTTACAGCAGTGGCAACCAAACATTGCTTAATCAAATTTTAAAAACTAAGCTTAACCTTTACGGTAAAACTAATGAATAACGAAAGCCTTACCAAGATGTTCAACACACTGTTGAAAGATTGGGTGAGACACATGAAAGTAAGTACTGTAGGATTAAATCAATGAGGTATTTTTGTTTATATTACGGTAAATCAGAGTGCTTTTATATTCCCTGTCACTCCCGTAGCTGGCTGCTCAGTGTATCAGTATATCAGACAACTTAATTTTATAACTGTAATGTATTCCATTCTATGTATTACTTTTGTTTGTTTTTTTTATTCTAATTTAATTGCTAACATACCTTCTTCAAAAACATTGATCTCTGATCTCTATTTTTTAACTGCTGAGAACAAATTAAAATGACAACCAAAATGACTGACTAGGAATCAGCCTGCCTCTAGTTCCTGTTTGCAACAATTAGGAGCAATTACCATATGCAGTGCAAATGTTTCAAAAAACCTTTGAGATTTTCAAGTCTGTACTGCAATGCTTTCATGAAGCTGACAATATAACCAACAAAGGTTTTTTTCAATGACAACTATCATACTATCATACTTTTTTGAAGCATCATAATGCACAACTGCTGTATGAATATAATATTTTTATCAAGAAAATGTTGCAACTCCAAGGCTACATGAATGGCATTGATTGTCATTGTAATTAATTCAACTAGCAATTTCTTGACAAATTACAGCTTGTGTCTTACTTCAACTATATATCCATGTTTTGTAATCAGTGATGAGATTATGCAAATTGTTATGGTAATCAGAAAGCCAGAGGTCTTAGGTAACCAAAGCCTTAAAGACACTAATTTACTTATGTAGCCTTAGTTGTGTCAGCTAAGTGTTTCCTAATGGTTGTGGCAATAATGCAAGACAATACATAAACTAGGCAGCATTTGGTATATTGATGTTAATTTGTCTTTGCAGCATGTGAGGGGTTGAGCACATAAAGTGCTGCAGCAGCACCTGTATTACTGTCTTTGTCTAGGAAAGAAACCTGTCTAAACAGATAAGCATAGAGCCATGTCAAACCATTGATAGCCATGCTATCTATGTGCTGCAAAAGGGAGGACTCATGCAGTGCTGACAGTTATTGTCTCTTTAACAATAAATATATCTTTATTTGACTGAATAATCTTCTTTTTACAGTTACAGTGCTTTGTCTGTACTTAACCGCACACATCTGTCATGAATTATACAATCAACATATTCAATTGGTTGAGGTCAATTTTATTATTATTGAAAATATCCTTGATCGTGACCCTTTGACACTTTTCTTTATTTTGTATCACAACTAATCATGTTGTCTATCAATAAACCTGCTTTGCTACCATGAACAAACACTTGCACCAAACATGTATAGGACGCATAGACCTAACTAAACCCTCTTACTTCCATATGTTCTCTATACGCTAAAACATTTGGATGTCATAAATCCCCCATGCATGAGTTTTAATGCTCCATTAATTCATACTGAGAGCCACAATGGCTGCAGATGGTTTTTATAGATTTGATAGATGATAAACATTATGTGAAGGAGAGAGGGGAAAAAAACACAAGCCAAGCCCTTAAATTCCAATCAATTTATTTCTTATTTTTGAATTTATTCCCACCATCTTTGCTCACACCAGTAGTAAATTACATGAATAATTATCTGCATTAAGGAAACCCCCTCATACTTTCAGACCACAGTATTACCAGACTGCCTTTGTGGTTACTGACTGTGTGTGATGTTGTGTAAGGGGAACTCCCTAATTTAATCCATGGTGTCAGATTAAAGATTGACTGAGGTACACCAGAGAAAATCTGGTGTTATACCACCATGACATCATGAGTTTTTACTTAAATGCTATGTGGGAGAAAACGGATACAGAGGAAACAGAAGAAATTATAAAGATCCAGCAAAATATGATGTATAGCTTGAATGTAAAGATTAATAAGACTTTAATTGCACTCTTAGGAGTTGATTTTAAACTTAATAAACTGTAAAAAAAAAAAAAAATTCCAGGAAGTGGTATGAATTTTTTTTTTTTATCATAAAAAGCATTTTTGATTGTTTGTTTGATTGATAGTTCTTCAGTTGAAATTAGTTCCTGTAAAAACCGTTGTGCCTACTATTGTATGTACAACATAAATGTTTGCATACTATTTTCTACAAAGGCATCTGACAGTATATGGCTTCTTGCTGTCATATTAAGGGATTTATAGTCAGGCTGAATTCCCAAAAACGGGCTGGCAATCATACCGAGCCATAATTAGATTTATTTGGAAATTTGACAAATTTTGTCAAACCTTAAAACAAAAATATTATAATGCTTTTACAAATTAGATATAGAATCATTAAATATGGTAAATGTATGTGCCTGTGCAAATTCACAGTTATCCATGTCATTGCAACAGCAAACAGGCACAAATCAGAGGCAATCAGGCTTTCGGTTAATGAGAGTTTTTGTAATAACAAAGAAGTTATGTTAAATTAAAATAAAGAGAAGCCCTTGAGCCCCCCCCCCCCCCCCCCCTCCCCCCTGCCACACACACACAAAGAAATCCCTTAACCTAACCTAAATTCTTGTATTGCATTATGAGACTAATGTCAAATTTTACATTTGTACCTCTACCAAAATAAAAAGAATTGATCATGACAAATTACCTCATGATTAATTTTAGATGAAGAATACTGCCTCATTGCACCTGCAGCTTGCTGTCCATACATGCACAGCTGCATCATGTTAGGTTATTAGATTTGTTTCCTCTTATTGTTATTTGCTTTTGTTTTTACATGCCACCTGCCTACCTGTGTCTCCTTTGCTAATCACCCGTCTTGCCTTCTAGCTTTTGCGTATATTTATTCATTTATTTTTTTCCATGCCAAATGTGGTGTACTTCAGTGGAAATTCAGCACAGCTGGGGTTTCCTTTGTGTCAGCTCATATTAGAAAAATTACAGACGGTATTAAATGGAATAATGGGGGAGATTATCTTAATTTTGGTGGCCCAGATTTGAATTTCTGGCTTTGTTCAAACTAAAAGGCAGGTAATTTGACCTTTCTAGCTCATAAAATACATCGAAAAGGGTTCAACTCTTTCTTTCTAGCTCATAAAATACATCGGAAAGGGTTCAACTCCTTTAGTTGGGAATAACTGGCTGTTATAATCCTTACTCTGACAAATTAAAATATCATAAATTAACCATGACTGAGATTCTGGCATGAAAAAACCGAGATCCAGAGTGAATACAGTTTAAATCTCTCAAGTGTAACCATTTTACACTATATTTATTTTATTTATTTGTTAGCTTGTCGCATTAAAGAGCATCAAAGTAAGTCAATCAAAGTGACATGTTAACTTGCAGAAATAGATGTAAACAGAAATAAAATATAAATAACTGTGAAGGTGACACACATACACACACACATACTTGTGTAGGCAAATAACCCAAAATTCAACCTGACACAGTGTTACGTTTTAGAGGGTTTATTATAAAATAAACAAGCCTTGAAGGAGACAAATGGAGATGGTTCTGGGCACGGGCACACAGGCAACTTTGGCCAGATGCTCAGAAGCTCTGGGCAGGTGTTCTCTGGCAACTCTGGGCAAGTTCACTGTGGCAGCTCTGGGCAGGATCTGTGTCACGGTGGCTGACAGATTCCAAAGGCTTGGGCCTGTACTTCTGCACCACAGCTAACTTGACCACGTCATGCTTTTCACAGGTATGAACAAATCAAAGTCAATCCTTATCTCTACATAAGGAATGTTGCAATACATTGAGAAAAGAATAACAAAAAGAACAGGATAACATCCTTGTAGTCTGCTTCTGCACACAGAGAAAGAGATATAAAAATCACTCCTTTGATAACATCACTGGAAAATATGCAGTATCGTTTAGAACAAGATGTATTTAGTGACATCCAAAGCTAACTATAAGGTTTATCTGTATAGACGTGTATCTGTACGCTCCCAGATCCAAGCACCTGTGGGTGTTTCTGAGAGTGTGCTTGTATATGTAAGTTTATCCATAGGGAAAATGCTCAATATATAATGCCAGAACAGAATCTGCAGACCTGATAATTCAACCATCACAAGAAGTGAACATTTAAACAAGTTTATTAAGAATAAACTGGTGTTGCTGGATCACTGTGGGGAGGAGAGCAGAGTTAGTGGCAGAGGACAACTCAGTGAAGGTGGTAATACACAGACTTAAAGCCACCAACCTTCTCAGATGCAGGGAAGTTGTACTGGCTCTGGAGATTGATCCAATTGGCTCTGTCTTGGTGATTAGGATCACTTGGTAGCTTATTTGATTCCTAATGACGCTAGACAGGGCAAAGTCTAGCCGGAAGGTTGTTATCAGTTCAGGGTCATACAAAGGGAGACAGTCCACAAGGCAGAGTTTTCCAAAAGGGTTGGGCAAGAAGGGAGTCCGGGATCCATGCAAGATAATTGGTTACAGGAGGCACACACACCGTGCAGAAGTTTCCAAGCAAGGCAGAGACAGGAGATAGGTCCTGGGTCCAGGCTTGGGTCATACACGACAGGCAGGAGAATCCAGAAAGGGGCAGAGGCAGACAGGCTTTGTCGAGAGGCAAGGCAGGAGGTCAATGTCCAGAGATTAGCAGCCGTAAGGAGTAACCGACTGGGCCAAAGCATGAGAAAACAGGAAGGAGACTGGTTGACATCAGGAGATCAATACAAGGAACGCAGGATGGTCTACTTACACAAATGCCTTTCAAGAATCTGGCGGTTACTCTCTGGGAGAGCCAGGAATATATAGGGCTCCTCCCAGATTCAGCAACTTCTAGTAATTAGAGCTGCCACAGGTGTAACCGCTCAGACTTGATTGCCGGTGCAGCAGAGGGAGCAGAGAGTGACGTAATGGGACTGCACACAGCAGCTTCTCAAGCAGGAACAGACAGGAATCATTACATAATAGTGGTTGTGAGGGGCCAAAGACCTTCCAGAGCACTGAGGCAGACAACTGAGAGACCAGAACCCCAGATTTCCCAAAGGGTCTCCAGGGCACAGGAGCCCAAGAAGGACCTACCCAAGGATAGCTGTCTCCCCCATCCTAAAGAAGAGATTCCAAAAAGCAGAAATCCTGTTATTATGAATCCAATTTTCAACATCCTCAACTGACAAAATGGGCAGACACACTATCCTCCTCCCATCATGTGTCCAGATGTAATAACATCTGATTTTGCTCACATAATAAACATGTCTCTTCTGTCAGCAGTTTCCCCCCAGTCTCTAAAAACAATTATTAAACCACTGTTGAAAAAGAACAATTGAGACAAATTACTACTGCCAGACTACAGGCCCATCTCAAACCTCCCCTTTATCAGCAAGATTATTGAAAAAGCTGTGTTTCAACAATTAAATAACAATGATCAGCCACTTTGATGTTCTCTAGTCAGGTTTCAGTGCTCACCACAGTACTGTACAGAGACCACACTTGTCAAGGTGTTAAATGACACCCATATAAATACTGACTGTGGAAGAACCACAGTACTGGTATTATTGGACCTTAGTGCAGCATTTGATACTGTCGATCACTCCATTCTGTTGGAGTGCCTGGAAAACGGGGACGGCCTTTCTGGTACAGAACTCAACTGGTTTAAATCCTACTTAAAGGACAGGGACTTTTTTGTGTCAGTAGGTAACTTTATATAGGAGACGACAAAAATCACATGCAGGGTTCCCCAAGAGTCCATCTTTGGTGCCCTCCAATACAAAATCAACATACTCCCTCAAGCTCATATCATAAAAAGCAACAAACTCAGCTACCATTACTACAAAGACGACACTCAGCTCTACATCACCGTGTCACCAGGTGAATATCAACCCATTCAAGCACTGAGTAAATGCTTAAAAGAAATGCATGGACGTGCCAAAATCTTCTTTAATTGAATAAAAACAAAACTGAAGCAATAATTTTTGGACTAATAGAGGAGCGATCAAAAATTAACTCACAGATTCAGTCGCTTCAGCTAGAAACCACTGATCAGGCCCGAAATCTGGGTGTAGATTTGGACTCAGACGTGAACCTCCAAAAGCAGCTAAAGACAATTACAAGGTTGGCCTTCTATCAATTGAAGAACCTTTCCAGGATTGAAGGACCAATGTCTCAACAGGATCTCGAAAAAAATAATCCATGCGTTTTTGTTTAGTCAAATTGATTACTGCAGCGGTGTTTTTACAGGTCTGCCAAAAAAGTCGATCAGACAGCTGCAGCTGATCCAGAACTCTGCTGCCCGCGTCCTCACTAAGACAAAAAAAATAGAGTAAACTTTAAACTACTTCTGTTAGTCTATAAATCCCTGAATGGCTTAGCACCTAAATACATCACAGACTTGTTATCAGTGTATCAACCCTCCAGACCACTCAGGTCTTCTGGCTCCAGCCTTCTCTCCTTACCTAGAACCAGAACTAAACATGGAGAAGCAGCATTCAGTTCCTATGCTCTACTTATCTGGAACAAACTTCCAGAAAACTGTAAAATTGCTGAAAGTCTAAGTTCTTTTGAATCAATATTAAAACACATTTGTTTAGGATTGCCTTTGAATGTTCTAGGTAAACTGTTAACTGAAACATCATTAGTTTAATCTGCAGTCCAACTGTGATTGAAATCATTAATATAGGCTTTTAGTTTCCATTTTCCCAGGTTTAATTTTGCTTAAATTTTTCTTCATTTTATTCCAACTTGCTTTTATTCTGTTTTTATTTTCCTATGTTTTAATAATATAAAGCACTTTGCGTTGTCCTTGTACTGAAATGTACGACACAAATAAATTTCCCTTACCTAAGTGTTTATACTCTACCATCAGGTAGACATTTTCACTCATACAGGTATTTACATTTACTAAGTGACCAGGGTAGAGGAAAAAAAACACAAAAGAAATGCTAAAATTAGATTGACTCACTAAATAGTACTTTACTACAGCCAATCACCAGACAGACATTTTGTGATTAAATTGAAACAGTTGCACTAAACTCCTTGTTCCTAAAGTGGGTACGTTACAAAGCTGCCCTGGGAATTAAACTGAGACAGTAAGTGTGTCTGATGAGAACCATCTTCCACCCTCTGCCAAATACCTGAGCTTTCTGAAATAAAACTCTCCAAGGGGGAGAAAAACACAGTGTTGTGTCTGGAAGTTTCTATATGCAATAGATACAAGCTATGTCATGTTATTATTGGTTTTAGAATATGTGAAGAAATTTAAACACTGATTTTGTCACTTGTACTGCAAACTGAGGAATCCTTTAGTTATCACCATACATTATTTAAAAAGAATGTATGACATTTTTTAAACATACATCAAGTTAGATTTTTCATTTTTTAAACATACATCAAGTTAGATTTTTCAGAAGTAAATTTTTAAAGGCTGCATATCATATTCTAGAGCAGATCTCCAGAATTGAACAGGGCACCCTGGTTCTTCAACAGAGACCACACCGAGCTGTCCACCCATGGTTTATGGTTAGGAAACACTCTGTCTTTGTGGGTGGGACAGCATCAGTGCAGACGTTGATATGAGAAAGCACAGATGATGTGTAGCGTTCTAAGTCAGCATTCTCTTTAAATACATGCCAGTCTTTATTTCCAAAACAATCCTGTATAGCTGAGCTGGCCTTTTCTGTCCAAACCTGAACAGTTTTTATCACCGGTCTGGTTCTACAGATCAGTGGCATGTAGGCAGGAATCAACTCCACAGAGATGTGATCTGATGAACTGAAGTTAGGAGCTGCAGCAACTTTGTATGCTTCTGGGATGTTCCAGTAAACTTGATCTAATGGATTATTGTCTCTGGTCGGGAACGTAATGAACACAGCCTTTAAATTAACATGGTTAAAGTTCCCTTCAACGATCACAGCTGCATCTTGGTTATTGTTCATTTGTAAAGCAGTAAAGCTGCTCCAGAGCTAGCTTAGCATTAGCTTTCGCCTGGATGTATACTGCAATGATTTTCACAGAGCTGAGCTTTCCAGCCAGTTTAATAGGTCTGCACTTAACTGCAAGGCATTCCAGGTCAGGTGGGCAAAAGGTTCTGATGGTCTTTGCTGTTGTTCACCAGGTGTTGTGAATATAGGTCGCCAGACCTCCACCTCTGCTTTTCACTTTGTCGGGGAGGCTGCCGTCTAACCACGATTCTTTGAAAATTGCTGCATAGCTTTTGATCTTATGTGCTGCGATTTTAAACCAGATCTTACGTTGGCCAAAATGAGGCTTGGAAGGGTTGGTCTGTATGGGTTAGCTTTTAGCTGAGTCAGCAGGCCTGCCCAACTGCCTCACTCTCTTCTTCTTCGCTTACCCTGATTTCTGGGGCTCCAGATCTGGTAGAGTGGAGCTTCTGTTGTCCATTGCAGATCGTCATGAATAAAGCGCAGTTTCGACGGTTGGTATGATCTGTGCACTCCGGAGTTGGATTGCAGTTCCAACAGCTCATCTCTCTTGTATTGTATTAGAGCTTGGAGTGGTGATAACACCTTGGCTGCTACAGAGTCCTGCGCTGCCATCTTAACAACCTCAGGCAAAAAAACAAACAAAAAAAAACAAAACTCACAGTTGTTGCACCTGCTGTGACTGTCTGTTACAGAGAGTCAACAGTCAAACCATCATATGATTTTTCAGGTGTAAAAGTTTTACTTTTGCTGTACTTTTTTTTACTCCTACTTTTATGCGTTGTCTGTCAGTTCAAAAAAGGTCTGCTGACATCAATTAATTGATTTATTAAATTACATCACTAACCACTCTAATGATTTTCCCATATGTTGGCCAACATTATTAGCTGCAGATGCAGTTTGTTCTTATGGTTGATGCCAGTCAACGGTGCAGTCAACTTCAGACAACACTTTATTCTACACCAAACCCAGAGATGTACACCATGATCCTCTTTTCAGACTTCAACCCAGCCTTCTACTCTATCAAACTGGACATCCTACACTACAAGTTCACCCAACTCATTGCCAACCTCTAACATGTCATTGGGTCACCTGCTTCTCAAGAGCCATCAGCCCCATTGCTCCCCAGGGGTGTGTTCTCTCCCCACATCTTTTCAACTTGTGCACAATTACTGCACCTCAGTGGACCAATCTGTGTAATGGTTGCAGATGGCACCGCTGGCATTGGTCTGATCCAAGACAGTGACAAGTGTGCATGCAGAGAGAAGGCGGATTGGCTGGTCCACTGGTATGGTCAGAACATCGTAAAGCTGAACCTGTTTAAGATGGTAGAGCTGATGGGGGACATCAATAATTTGTATTGACATGTGACCATAATGAAATGTTGGTGAGACAACAGCTTAGAATTCACACATAACACACAGACACAAAACAAGACATATTGTTCAAGTCTAATGCACTGACAACACTTCCTTACAAGCTAAAGTGTGCAAATAGTCTTTAGCCTGCATCTGGACATCTGGTGAATCCTAAACAACATTGCACCTCTTTTTTAATGTGTCCTGTCTGGCTGTGTAGCACTAAGAATTGCTTTCTTAGTGCCAACGAGAGCCCAACAGATTTACTTTCACAAGTGGAGCATTACTGCTTTCGTTATAGTGCTTGGCTTGATATGGGTGCAAAAAAAAAACAGAAACAGAAAAGTAAAACAGAAAGAAAGAAAGAAAGAAAGAAAGAAAGATGAGGCAAAACATTGAAAGGAAGAAAGGTAACGAATATGGAGTAGAGAAAAATTAGAGTGCAAGTGTACTTAATAAGGCACAACCTTCCACCTGGAAAGCAAATGAAAAGCAAACATTTTGGAAATGGTAATATGTTATGTCCTTCAAGCATATATATATATATATATATATATATATATATATATATATATATATATATATATATATATATATATATATATATGCTTTATTTTTAGACTTACTGCATAGTGGACAAACAAAAGAAATGTTTAAATGAAACAATAGCTTTAAAATCCCTTATTATCCCTGACAGGTCTTTCCTAAAATAATAGAAAAGTCTTGTAAACCTGGAAAGAAAGGCGTCAAAAAAAAAAATAAAAAATCAAACATTCGACCAATCTTGAGGAAATAAACTCACATTAAGATTATTTTCTTAAATCACAGCAAATCCACCTGCCTGGTCAAATTTACATAGTGCACAAAGGAATAATCAATCTGTGGGACAAAGTTTCAAAAGATTAAAGTGATTATTCTCACGCTGCCGTGCCTCTAATTACTATAATATCTAGTTTCCCTAAATAAAAAAGTCGGGATAAAAGTCTCAGTCTCGGGTGTTAATTGTCATGGCTCTAGCTGAGAATGACTCAGGGGCAGCAATGGCAGACACCAACCCAGGAAGAGGAGGTGAACTCAACATCAGATCAAGGTTCTTGCCTCTGTGTGCAGCAACTCGTAAAATTGTCTGCAGACATGATGGTCTCAGAGTTACAAGAGGCTGAAAAGGGCGAAGATAGGGGGAGCTAATGGGTACAAAGGGAGGGGAGTAGAGAAAATGAGGGCGAGTCTCTTGATGATTCACGCAGGATGTAAATATTTGTGTCAGTTATGTGGGGAAGAGAAATAGACAACATACTGAAGATTAGCCTCTAATGTATATTTACCCCTCTTATTAAAATAAATCCCATCTGCCCTAAAAAGTGTCCCATCACTCTAAAACAAAACAAAAAATAGCCAATGAAATATATTGGGTATTATACATGTTGTTACCATGTACTTTACATGATCATTGCAAACTCTATTGCACTAAGTAGCTGTACTATCTGCATTATGATATGTCCTGTTCATTGTTACAATACATCCTGCTGTTATATATACTTGCATATTCACATGGTCTTAAACATAACTTTTCTGTACATACTATAAGTTGTTATTTTGGTTTGCTGCTATATCACAATATATTTTATTAGTTTCTGTTTCTTTTATGTACCATATGATGTATCTGCATCATCATATGGTATTTTCTGTGTTGTTATACATCCTGCTGATACATATATGGTATGTGCATTATTCATATGGTCTTACACATCCTTTTTCTGTATTTATGAAATGTCTATTGGTTTGCTGCTACATTCATACTTACATGTACAGTGTTTCTATTTTGTCTTCTGTTTTTACTTGAAGCCTTCCAACAAAATTCCGCTAAAATGTACACTGTTAGGGAGTATGTTCTGCAATTGCAGGTTTGATCCCCTGTTCCGACCATCTCAGACGTTGTGTTCCTGGGCAAGACACTTCACCCAAATTGGTCAGGTGGCCCGTTTGGCTGCCTCGCCTCTGTCAGTCTGCCCCAGGACAGCTGTGGCTTCTAACATAGCTCACCACCATCAGGGTGTGAATGTGTGTGTGAATGGGTGAATGGCTGATTATAGTGTAAAAGTGCTTTGGGATCATCAAATTAGATAAAGTGCTGTACAAGTACAGGCCATTTACCATTTTGAATGTACAATTTTCCAGAAGCTTTGAAAACAATAAAGAGGAGATTAAAATTGCTTTTCAAGCATTCTGATTATCTATGGGCGGTGTTGTTAGCCTCCACAACAACTACAATCATGATAATTGAGGAGGGAATATAATAATAATTAATTCTAAATTTGAGTATCCAAGTTAACTTGTCTGTCTAGAGTGGATTTCAGTTGCAGATATAATAACGAATGGATGGAAAGACAGCTAATGGATGGTTTCACCCACGCTTTTAAATCACCCCACTGTTACTAGCCCGCCATACGCTACAATCACCATAATGTTACTGCCTACTGCACACTATCAACTCTGAATATCTAAATGCACATTTCTGTAAACGAAGCCTCAATCATCATTGTTCAATAAGCATCTTACTTCCTCATTGTCTTTATCTGTGACTTTCCCGAACTCTAAAACAAAAAGAAAGGGGACCCTTGTTCATTGCATGCATGTTTGTCCTTTTATTTGCCTTGTTTATGTGTAATGTGAACTGTAATGTGAACCAGAGTAGCCAAAGAGAAATTTCACCGTGGTAACACGCGGTGATAAATAAAAAATTCTGATTCTGATTCGATTTGGCCTTTCTACTGTACCACTGTTAACCAAGGACAATGGCACATGAGTGAACCTTTTTGTGCTCTTTGGAGCAGTGGCAAATCACATTTTCACAGTGTTGGCTTTCCAAAGTGGTCTGCCTTTTTTTTCACAGAGCAAAATGAAATATGCAACGATAAGCAGTCACTGAAACTCAAAAGGGCTTTGTATTTTGGTGAAAGTGATTTAATGAGTTCTTAAAGGCTTAACTGAGAAGATGTTGTTTGGAATTATGCCAGAAAATTCTGTATTTAGCTTCTGGGCCTTCCTCTCATTTGAGGTTATCAACTAAATGACCTTATCACCAGTTTGCAAAGCTACTTTGAACTTAATGTAGTCTGTTGCACCTTCATAGTACTTTAGAGTTATAGGGCCAACTGTGAAAAGACACATTTTCAGTTACACAGTTTTAGAAGGAAAATATGATTTATAAGCTGAAATATTCTTTTATATATATATATATATATATATATATATATATATATATATATATATATATATATATAAGAATATTTCAGCTTATAAATCATATTTTCCTATATATATATATATATATATATAAATATATATATATATATATACACTTTTAAAAACTAAAAAAAAAGAGTTCCCAACCATTCTCCTTTTCTCAGCAGCGCTTGTGTTTACTAAACTCTCAATTTCCCTGCAGACAGCCACACTTCTGAATCACATTTCACTCTTCCATGGCATCCATCTCCTAGGTTGTCTCATGCACCTCACCATGTTGTCGCCTCTCCTCTTGCTGTCTGAAATGTTGTTAAGGTTGCAGGATTGTAGGTTTGTTGAGAGAGGGTGCTTTGACAGATAACCTCCTTCACTTTCAATCTCCCTTGTCGTTCTCAGCAACCACCTCCACCTCACAGTTGGTTCCACAGTGGAAGTTACATCTGCAATCAATGTTCCCTCTCTCCAATCTTCTCTAAATCCAATCTTTTACCTTTAAACCAGCCTATCCCCCCTCTGCCTCACTTTCTGCCAAAAAGTTTGCCACCCACTCTAACAACAGAAAAAAATGCCTTAGATCAAAAGCTTCTCTTAGACACACTTTTACCTCTTCAAATTAAAATTGTGTCTTCTCTGATAGTCCCACTGGCACCATCCTGGCACCATCAATTTATCCATCTCCAGGCATGTGTATTAACTACAAAAATTATTATATGTCCATACTATTTATAAAGGTATTTGAAAGCTCTTTCAGATATAGAGTAATGTACAGCTGAAAGTTAATAATGTCATGACATCTCATTAAACCGATGATTAAACTGTGACAACTCAGTGAAGTGAAAAATCATATAGCAAATATTACCAGTTATCCAAATAAAAAAAAATCATCCCCAATCATTTTACCCTATCACATATTTTAACCACATTTAGACTACACTTGCTGTACCTAGGAAGTAGAATACTAAACCTCTTTTTTGCCATTGCTATTTAGTTCAGAGATTGTTCCAAAACTACTTGGTCTATGGATATTGCAATCAAGAATGCAAAATTTATATATTTTTTAATTACCTTGTTTTCCTTAGATAAATACAATACATTGGGATGTCCCAATCTGATCTCAAGTCTAATTTCAGGGTCCTAATTAAATCATTTTATTTAAGTAAACAGTTTTTGGAGTCTTGAAAACACTAGGCTTTTTTTACCTTTTACTGGTTTACGCTGTCTATACACAGCAAGATGCATTATCTGGTTGCGTGGCACACAGTAACGGCCTAATATTGTTTGCATGGCTTACAAAACCACATTATTTTGTTATGCAAACCTTTTGCTTAGAATATAATCTGTTTCATGACATTCAGAATGAGAATGCTTGCTGTGTGTGTTAGGTTGGCATTGGTGTCAGGTCTAGACATGGAAGCAACATTCATCAAACGTAAAAGACTGTTGGTGCACTGCAGTTTGTCCCTTATAGTCAGGTTTTGAACTAAACTGCGGCTGGTTGTAGGTATAAACTATTTCTTAACACATCAGACAATCTGTATGTAATTAAACTTTTTGCTTACACTATATAGCCTCTGTGAATATATTCCTTAATTGTTTTAACACATAGAGAGAAATATATTGTCACAGAGTTGTAGGACTAATAGTAGTCAACGCCCATCTAGCTTTCCAACTTGCAAATGAAATGTACCAAACTTGTATTTGATTGAATTCCCAAATCTGAGCTCTGACTTCGGAGACAAGTCAAGACAAGTCAAACATTCTTACCTGAAATGAAAGGTTCATAGCTCCACAATTTGCATCAAGCCCCATTATAAAAATCCCTTTAAACCACTATGCAAAGGATTAATATCACAGAAGATTCTGCAGAACTTCTTGCATTCAGAAGCCATGAAACTACTATTGGATGTGGAGGTTTTTATCCAGCACTGCAGGAGAAATTTGTCTTGTCTCTGTGATCTATAGATCAGAGCAACCCATCTGGAGGCTTAGACTCACTACCCAGTGGGTTTAAAAAATTAAATACTCCACTTTGACGGGTGGTAAATTCAACTTCTAAAGTTTTGCTAATTAAACAGCATTTACTGAGACTATGGTATTACTCTGAAGCTTTCAAAGACCAAATTAAAATGGCTCTTCAGGCATGATTTAAACAATGTTTTTTACAGATCAAAGACTGCCAGTGTCATAATATGACACTGGCCTATATTAAAGGAAATTGTTTAGAAACTTTGACTGAAAAGGTGTTAAGACTACAGTAAAATCATAAAAGAGTATGTAGCTTGTTATTCTGCATTTCTCCAAACGGGTCGACCAGCAGTGGAGGAGGAATTTACATACAGTATGTATTTTTTTTTTTAAAAGTAACAATACAGCAACCTAAAATTGCTCAACACCAGACCCCTGGAGTTTAAAAAGAAAGATAGCAGACATGTGCATGTGGTCAGATAAATCCACGATGAGCTTTTACATTCCCAAAGGTAAGAAATATCACCCAGGTTGTAATTAGCAAATGGTAGAATAACAATTTGTTTATCATTGTGCATCTGTTACAATGGCCTGGGCAATTAACATATGTATGAGGGTACATTGGATGGAGGACATACTTGTATTTTGGAAAGAGACATGCTTACATGCATCGACAAAGGATCTGTGATTATTTTAGCTGGACAGAAACAGATCTCATAACAACAACTTACAACAGTAACTTTATAGACGTAACTTGCCTACCTGGAGTAAAATCATCGCTCATAAACCCAAACACAAACGGTACTATGAACAAGTATTCCTACCTTACAGATTTCTTCTGTTTTTAGATCATCAAATAAATTTTAATATTAGGCAAAAATAAACAGAAAATGCAGTTTTCAAATAAACAAGGTAAAAGGGACTATCCATAGTAACCTGGCCATACATTTAAAAATAAATCATCACCGTTATTAAATCATGAAGTTACTGTAAAAACTAAACTTTTGGGAAAGTTGACCTCAATTTCAATGTCACACCACGTATAGTAAAAGATAAAGAAAACATTTAAATAGAACCTGTTTGACAGCATGAAGTAGGCATAACAATGTCAATTAGCAACACATTACACCCAGAGAAGAAACAGCCATTGTCATCAGTCAAGATTTGAAAGGGTTATGAAGCCATTTAAGAAAGCTGTGGGACTCCAGTGAACCACAATTTGAGCCATTATTCACAAATGGAGGAAATATATAACAGTGGTAGACCCTTGGTAGACCAAGGAGTGTCCAGCCCACCAAACATATACAAAGTGCACATAAACTACTCATCCAGTAACCCACACAAACACAAGAATATATAAAGCATTGCAGGTCTCACTTGCTGCAATTAAAGTTAGTGTTCATGATCCAATAACAAGAAAGTGTAAAAAACAAGCATCCATGGTAGCATTCCAAGATGATCGTAAAGTTACTGTACTTTACTTTCATTACATTAAAACCAAAAACGTGTAGATATTCTTGAGAGATTCCATGTGAATAGATTTTTTATTTTATTTATTTTTTTACAAATAGAATGTGTGGTATGCATTTGTTTTCAGGTCTATTAAAAGCCAATACTATTTAGAACCACTTGTCTCTGCAATTATAACTGAAAGGTTTTAGGGGTATGTCTCTGCCTGCTTTGATCATTCAGAGATTGATATTTTTGTCTATTCTTCTTCACTGAGTAGCTCAAGACCTGTCAGATTGTAAGAAGAATAACAATTTTAGATCTATACTTTGTGTCATTCCAACACATATTTTGATTTAAGGAAATCTAGTGGTATCTGTTACTGTTACTGTGTCCTTATTTAAGAGAATTGGTCCTGCTGGAGGGTAAACTATAGTCCCAGTCTTATGTCTTTCGCAGCCTTTGCTAGGTTTCCCAAGAACATTACCTTGTATTTTGCTCCATCCATTTCTCCAGCTTCCCGGTCCCTGTGCAGTATTAGGTTTATGCCACACAGTGTTATGTGGGATCCATCCATCCATCCATCCATTTTCTTACACGTCTATCCCTAATGGGGTCACGAGGGGTGCTGGTGCCTATCTACAGCTGTCAATGAGCGAGAGGCGGGGTACACCATGGACAGGGCGCAACACAGAGACAAACAGGACAACCAACCATTCTCGCACACACTCACACCTAAGGAGAATTTAGAGAGGCCAATAAACCTAATAGTCATGTTTTTTGGACTGTACCCAGAGAGACCCCATGCATGCACAGGGAGAAGCCCGAACTTGGAGTACGCGCTACCAACAATAAACCAAGTAAGTTAATTCAATATACCAGTAAAGTTTATTTTGGCCTTATGTTAGAAACTTGACTAGGTATTCCAACTACTTTGTCCTCCCGACAGAGAGGGACAGCTCTCCCTCTCAGGTAGTGTGTGTGTGGAGTGATATTAAACACCTGGGAACTATATTTAATATGTTGAGCCTTATGGTCCGAAAAATATGGGTAATTATTTAAAAGAACACTAACATTGGGTTAGCAAACAGGCTTAGATCAGTGGTAACTGGATTTTCACTCAGTTATTTCTTTAAATGTTTTGACGCCTATCCAGGAGTCTTTATCAATTCTGGTGGCTCGCACTTGAGAAATCTGCAGTTGGTCCACTCTTGTTTTTTAAAGGACACTGAGGCCCATCCTCCAAAGTGCATTCTAAGTCAGATGTAAATCAATGACCCACCAGTCACTGTCCTGGGTCGTTAGAAGCTACTGCCTGGTGTGATAGGAGTACTTGGTCACCTGAATCATGATGAGAGTGCTGATGTAATCACTTTGGAATGAGTTGGGGGAGCGACCTGTAAACACTGGGGAGTTGGAAATGCAGTCCTTCCCCTCTGTTTAGTGATGGCATTCCTCTTTGAGCAAGATGGCTCCTTTCTCCCTGTCCAAAAGCTGGACATTGTTGTCAAAGGAGTATCCTATATTCTTGAATGGACTGCTGAATCTTACCCTGAGCTGCTGGCCCTACTGTGCTTTGTCATGCATTTATGTAGCTGTTGTTTAGTTTCCCCAATGTAGGAGTCTGAGCAGTCCTGCTGCATTAGACCGCATACACAACCCCACTCAGCAGTGTTGAGTCATTTACCCTGTTTACACTACCCTTTTTTAACTGAGCCGAGACCAGTCCGAGCTCGGTAACCGAGATAACTATGGAGTGTAAATGGAACGCAAACTGAACGGAACCGAGCTAGACACAACCGGACCGCGCTAAATGCAGACCAGTTCCAGAGGTGGGTTCGGCTCGATTTTTCCTTATCTCGGTTATCTGATACCGAAGAGTGCATCAGCAGACCGCGTCATCTCCGTGCGGTCAGCTGACATTTCAGACATTCATAAAATACTAACTTCCCTACCGTGACACACAATTTCCAGTGATGATTCTGCTTAGCAGTGTGATAAACCTCAGCGTCTATCGTTATTTCCTGCATCTGTAAAACTTTATTAGACGTTTGTTTGTCTTATCCACTTCCCAAAAGCCAACTCTGTCAAGTAAATTCACCAAAAGTTGCCGTCTTTGCTTGACTCTCCGCAAACAACGACGTATCACCAAACATAACTGCCTGAATGTTACAGGCGCCGCTATTTTGATTTGCTTGGTGCCGCCTTCAAACCCAGAGAGCAGTAGTACCGCAGATCGTCACTAGGAGGCGAGGAAACCAAGGAACCGAGATAGCGTGCTGTGTAAACGGTCGTCAGAACCAAGCTCGGCTTGGTTAACTGATCCAAGCTCGGACCGAGCTCGGCCTGGATCGGTTTAACAAGGGTAGTGTAAATGTGCTTATTGATTTGCTTCTGACTTAGAATGCGCTTTGGAGGACGGGCCTCCATGTCCCTTTAAAAAAACAGCAGTGCACCAACTGCAGGTTGCTCAAGTGCGAGCGACCAGAATTGACAAACACTCCTGCATAGGTGAAACGTTTTCAGAAAGAACTTAGCGAGAGTCCATTTGCCTCAGATTTAACCCTGTTTGCTGTTATAATGACCCGGATAACTGATAATTTGCACAGGCACCAACTTCAGTCATCTACAAACATTGCACTATATCCAACATGTTGTGTTTTGGTTTTCCCTCCGTCAGTCTCGTCAGCATCATGGGTTGGTTTTGATGTGAGTGGTTAAAGTAGCATGTCAGTAAAGTTTATGGACCAGTGATTTATCCAATCATAGTCAAGGATTTTTGATAAGGCCTCTCCTTCTGAAGTCAATCTCCAATGGCACAATCTCAGATGGATGTGTGGAGCTGTGGGGAGCTCGGCTAAATAACATCCATATGGCGAGAGTCAGGATTGATATTTTGTGCAAGTAAACATAGCTACTGACAGTCAAATTACAACACCAACATAAAAATTAGCACCTCACGAGGAACATTGATATTTCCTACAATTCAAGGCCAAGTGTATCACAATGGTCACACATGTGACACTAGCACTACATTATTTGTCGTAGACTATGATGTACTCCGTTTTGCCATGTACACATGCAAACACAAATACAGTGTTTTCTCAAATTCCACTCTAGATGGACGTTTCAAAAATAATCTTTTTTAGTGGGTGTTTGTGTGGATTAGAGGTGGATTAAAACACATTAAAATGTATTAGTTTTCCCAGATATCTTGCTAAATGTAGACAAGGGCTGAGTAGAAAATAAACCTCAAAGATTTTTCCATATGTAAGGTAAGCTGACCGTAATAAACCTGCCTTAATCTGTCTTCTAAAGTAAAGCTGATCTCTGTGCTGAATTCTCTCATTGTCATGGGTCACTGAGGTCAACAGAGTTTTATGAGAATTTAGGATTATGAGTGATTTCAAAACCGCCCATGCTTGTCCAAATGGTGACTACTCCTCCTCCCACACTGAGTATTTTTTAACATAATTTTTGACATTCTTTCCCTGACTGGTTTCTCTCTATTTCTCTTCTTTCTTTCTCTCTCTCTCTCTCTCTCTCTCTCTCTCTCTCTTTCTCTCACTCAAACACACACACACACACACACACACACACACTACCATTTCTCAACGCCTATTTTCCCATTAACAGAGTACTTCAATCTGCATTAAACCACAAACTCCACTGATTAGGACCAGATGACAAGCTGGGTTCCTAAATATCTCCTTTTAAAAACCTATGACATAAAATGCAGCGTACTAAATCACATTGAAGTGACTACCAGTCATCAGAAATTATGTGGGAGGAAGTTAAAGATCAGAACTGATGTCGAACTGAAATATAATCATGGGAGTTAATCACATTCCCAGACTGAATGCAACTGGAGTCACTTGCGTCACTGGTGGTTTGGCCTATATAAAACAGGGAGGTCACATCATCCATTGATCTTTGATTCATGAGATATATAATCTGTGCTGATAAATCCCATGGGTCTAATCTTTCCTGCGACTCTAAACAGCCCTCTCCCACGAGTGATGGCGGAATACCCCAGCAGTTGCTTTGCTCTGTGAATTAAATCTTCACTTTTGGATTAATAAATTAGTGTTCCTGTTTTTAATTTCACTTTATTATTTATTTCCAACCGCAGATTAGAAAAGATGATTGGAATATGTATCATGGACATATTTAAAAACGATTCTGTACCAAATAATTGTACTAAGTGTCACCACACATTTTTCAAAAGTGTAGATATTTTAAAAATCTTTTTGCAGGTCACTCTAACACATGAATATGTCTTGATCTAAGCCATGATCATTCTGTAACTCTGCTGTATGTTGAGGGTCATTACTGTGCGCAAGGTAAACCTCTGCCCCAGTCAAAGGTCTGTTACAGCCTCTAAAAGGTTTATTTCTTCCAGGATTGACTTGTATTTAGCACCATCAATCTTCTTATCACCTTGAGATTGCCCATCATAGATAAACGTCACCATGTAGATGGAGGGGGTTGGCTGTCTGGTCAGAGTCTGAGCAGAATGGATCACAGACCAATCACCTACGTAATTTAAATGATCCTGCATTATGGCTGACTAAAATTACCATTTCTGATCGAGTAAACCTTATCTGTTTAATAACAGGGGGGGGGGGGGATCTCATCTCTGTAACTAATAGCAGTTAGACTACCTCTGGTGAGCACATGGCAGGCTGTGTGTTCCCCCAAAGAAATGGCACCCCACACCATTACTGACCCACTGCCAAACTGGTCATGCTGGAGGATATTGCAGGCACCACAATGTTCTCATCCAGGATGAGCTGCGCTACCTGAGCCACTTGTGTGGGTTGTAGACTCCGTCTCATGCTACCACTACAGTGAAAGCACCACCAGCATTCAAAAGTGACCAAAATATCAGCCAGAAAGCAGAGGAACTGAGAAGTGATCTGTGGTCACCATATGTGGAACCACTCCTTTATTGGGGGTGTCTTGCTAATTGCATCTAGTTTCCACCTGTTGTCTACTCCATTTGCACAACAGCAGGTGAAATTGACTGTTAATATGTGTTGCTTCTTAAGTGGAGAGTTTGATTTCAAAGAAGTGTGATTGACTTGGAGTTACATTGTGTTGTTTAAATGTTCCCTTTATTTTTGAGCAGTGTATATCACATTATATCAAATTAAAATACATTGAAGTTTGTGTTTGTAATATAAGAAATGTAAAATTTAAGGTGGTATTCATAATTTAGCAAGGCACTGTATCCAAATAGTGATCATTAAAATATTGCTATTGTATACAACAACTAGGTTATGAAAATCATATCACAGTGAACAGTGTATCATGCTCTGAGACTTTAGGTGCAATTTATGCTGGCAACTTTGATTGACAGATCTCACACCATCTTGACAAACTCAAGGAACAAAGCTTTATTTGCTTTAACCAAACAAGACACTTAGACTTGAAGCTACAACCACACAGGCATTTTTCTGGTCACTCTTCAGCTGTCAGTGAGATCATAATAAATAATCTAATGTGTGCTGTCTGTTCTATCAAAAATGCAGCACCAGCTGTTAGCCTAATGTTATGAAACATGAAAACAGAGGCTGTGTAAGGAGGTACTCAATCAAGCACCTGGTAAAAGGGTGGGAAAGTACTTGGCCAAGCAAAAAACGAGACAGGTGTTGGTGTGCTCCTCAGCTCTTTATCATGCATTTGCACAAAATCATTCCACTTACTGTACAGTGCCCTCGGCACTTGCCTAGGAAAAATATGATATGAAATCTGTACGTCTAAACAGGTTTTCTTTGTATATTCACACTTTGGGAAATGTTCTCTGAGAAATGGCAAAACAGAGTGATGGCAAAACATTGTCTTACAAAATATTAGCAGGGATGTCAGTATGTAGAAAGTGATTTCTAGAATTATAAAATATATATATATATATATATATATATATATATATATATATACACATCCATCCATTTTCTAACACGTCTATCCCTTGTGGGGTTGCTAGGGGTGCTGGTGCCTATCTCCAGCTGTCAATGGGTAAGAGGCGGGGTACATCTTTGGACAGGTCGGCAGTTTATCTCACACACACACACACACACACACACACACACACACACACACACACACACACACACACACACACACACACACACACACACATAATTTAAGTAGATGCATCATTACAAATCAATACTTTATGTTGACATGTTATTAGTAATCAATAAACTAACAACCCTACCGGTTCCCAACATTTAAGGTAATTGTATATTTAGTTAACTTTTCATAGGTAGTTTTAAATTGTTAAACTAATTAAGGCATTTCCAAACTTTGAAAGACTCTACTTTAGTGAAAGGTTTTAATTTTCTTTTTTCATTATCTGGGCTAGAAATTAATTGTAGTGGGGCTGCACCATGGATTACTGCATTAATCATTCAAGCCATGATCAACTACAATGAGTGATAATATAACATTAAACTGGTTTTGCTCTTAATTACACCCACTAGCCATAATTTACTTATATTTGGTAAAGGAATAATTTATTTTTTTTACCACAGATGAGATGCATGGCATCTCCAACAGAAAGGTAATTCCATAGTGTTTTGTTATCATCAGGTAACCTTCACCGGCATGCAAACAGTCAAAAAATGATTCACCTTTAAATAATGAGAAAATAATGCTTTACAACAATGTAATTCAGAATTAGGATTATTCTGAGGAGTCTGCCATTAATAAAACACATGGTTTTACAGCCTGCAAGAAGAGACATGGGTAAACAAAGTTGAAGTGCCCGATGGATGCCATGACCTCCAAGTCCTATTGACTTTGAAGAGCCACTCGGTTAACCTGAAAAAACATCTCTGCTAGAGGCAAATTTAGTCAGTTGTGTTGTTTTGATGGTGCTTTTTGAACAAAATAGTTTGTGTAGAAAGATTGAACTGAAGAAGATTAACTGATTATTTTCTTCTTTCGTCTGCCATCTGCAATTGTTAGTATGTTGAGTTAGATTATGGCTTTTCTTGACCAACTAAGTTTTTTACCTTGACTATTGATTGAGAACAATTTTGACATATTCCATTTCGTTGTATTCTTTTTTCTAAGGGTCATCACATAAAAGAGAAGCAACATCAAGAAAATTAGTTGATAGTGGTACTGTTGTGAATTCAACAGAAAATGGATGTATTATCTTCATATCATGAATTTAAATGAATGTCCTAATTATTTATTGTATTTTAACTCAAAATCATACAAGCATCTTTATAGACCAGAAATGGTAAGGCATCTTAGTTCAGATGCATTTATTGCAAAGGATAATACTTTTTTTTTCAGCCAATCTTTTCTTGGAATCTATTGTGTAAAAATTGGAAGATTTCAAGGTCTGACAGATTGAGTGTGTGTCTCTTGTGTTGATCCTACTGTGACAAGTTGCTGGAGTTAAGCGATGCTGCTCCCGATAAAAGGTCTACTTTACCTCAGCAATGCTTAGGTAGGTTTCAAAGTCACAATTACATCAATGTCAAGTTCTAGGATTGTCACCTAAACCATTTTAGTCTATTTGTGGTGATCAATTTTATTCACTGAGGAATGTCGGTGGCTTTCATGCTGCAGCTGATCAGTTAAGATGTGCAATGATGAGAAGAAAGTATAACATCTGTAGCGTCAGCTTTCCATCATAAACTTTTGAGCATAACACGTCAACATGTCAGTTTTGTGCACAGAGTTTCATTATGTAGGCTTCCTGTCAAGGGATTTGCAAAAAATATTGATGCATAAATCTAAGAAACGCATTCTGACAGCATCCCAGTCTTTCATCTTGTCCCACCTTTTCACAATTCTTATGCACAGATGGCATTCTGCTCAATGTGAATGTGTAACGTAAACCTCATGGCAAACCAAGATCCTTGTGAAAGTTGGTGAGTCGAACAGTAGACATTTTAATTTTATAGCTGCACCCACAGTATAATACATATATCAAGTGAAAAACTGGCACAGATAATGAAAGCTTGTGTTTATATAATTATTTAACATTGGAATATTCATGTTAAATAAATAAAAACTTCTGAAATGATTTAGTAAAATTTTATTTACAAAGTGCATTTCTAGTTAGGGATAAATTACAACACCTTATATTTATCCAATTTATAATGACTAAAATTGCCCGTAAGCATACAACATTGGGTGCATATGATTCGAACATCACTCTGGGTTTTAAAGGAGGTTTCACCAGTTTTAATTTCAGGCATTTAGTTTGGTGTGCTCTCAGGGTCAAAGCGAGGGCAGACACCATGGTAAGTCTGAATTTACTGTCTGACTCCTCCAGACAGAAAACCTTAGCAGCTTACGAATCTGGAAAAGCATTTGATTAGATTTCAAAAGACTTTTGAATCAGCCCTGATGCACTGCAGATAATAGTAAGTCTTTTATTTAAATATCAGATGCAAACCAAATGAGGAAAGAAATTTGTCATTTCAACATTTAATTTGGAATATGGAAACCCTCTCCAAATAGATACATTCTGCTTGTGATGACGATGAGTGCACATGATCTCTTCGGGCTCCAATAAACTTTGGAGTGGAGCTAGACGGAGTAACCACGGATGTAGTAGGCTTTGTTTTTTACGGACTCACGGAGGTCAGGAACAGAACGCACACAAACAGGACCGGAGGATGTGGAATCATGGGGTAAATGTAACGTACAGGAATAAGGACCCAATATGCACACAAACAGGTATGAGCCTTTAAGTGCTTTATTTTCTCGAGCTCTGAGCGTGTCGGGGAAAACGCGCAGGCAGCGCGGCACGGGGAGCGCACAGCAGGCAGCTCTCCAACTGGAAACCCCCTGGTAGGGAGTTTCAGAGCTCGGGTCCGGTTCAGGTCCGGGGCGGAGGTCCGACGGCGGACAGTAATGTGAGGCCATTGAGCGGCAGGCAAACAGGGGCAATCCAGCAGGGAAATCCAGGTCCGTTCCAAGGTCTGTTAACTGATGGGCAGAGATGCAAAGGGGTCAGGCAGATTCGAAGACTTAAACAGAGCGGGGGTCCGGTACACAAACAGGCTATCCAGGGCAGAGACAGAATCGGTGGTCAGAAGGCTGATCAGGTCGGGCACACAGGCGGGCGAACAGGAACAATTCAGGGGTCTGGCAGGCTCGGTAAACGGTGACGGAATCAGGTCGGAAAACGGTAAATCTGGCAGGTTTCAGAAACGCTGGAAAGTAACAAGGGTTGGCTTGAGACAATCTGGCACTGGAGGCTGATCTGGACTGGGTATATATGGAGGTGAGACAGGTGGAACCAGTGAGGACTAATTGCAGAAACGAGGAGTGGAGCAGGTGTGCTGAATTGTGTATCAGCTCCAGTGCCAGGAACGTTACAGAGCCCCCCCCCTTAAGGGCGGATTCCAGACGCCCTAGGCTGGTCAGGATGGGCTCTGTGGAAGTCCCTAATGAGGGACTTGTCAAATATGTTCCGGTACGAGACCCATTGACGCTCCTCTGGGCCATAACCTTCCCAATCGATGAGATACTGAGTACCTCGGCCCCACCTTCTGGACCTGAGTATGCGCCTCACCGTGTAGGCAGGAAAACCATCGACGAGCCGGGTGGGAGGTGGGGGCGTGGAGGCGGGCAACAGGCAGGAAGTCTTGAAGGGCTTAACTTGGGACACATGGAAGGTAGGATGAACCCTCATAGACGGAGGCAGGCGGAGACGGACCGCCACCGGGTTAATTACCTTGGAGACAGGAAAGGGACCAACAAATCGAGGGGCCAGCTTCTTGCAATCCACCTTAAGTGGAAGGTTCCTGGTAGAAAGCCAGACTTTATCCCCGGGTGTATACTGAGGGGCTGGGATCCGCCGGCGGTTGGCAGCCCGCGCCTGGGACTGGGAGGAGGTGAGAAGGGCCCTTCTAGCCCTCCTCCAGGCTCGCTGACACCTTAGGGCGGACAAATGGGCCGAGGGAACACTGGCCTCTCTCTCCTCAACAGTAAACACCGGTGGTTGAAACCCATACACAATGTAAAAAGGGGAGAGCCCGGTTGAGCTGGAGGGCGTTGAATTGATGGCGTGCTCCACTCAAGGGAGGTTACTGGCCCACTTGGTGGAGTCGGACCCACAGATCAGGCGGAGCTTAGCCTCCACCTCTTGGTTGAGCCTCTCCGTCTGGCCGTCAGTCTGAGGATGGAAACCAGAGGAGAGGCTAACTGAGATCCCCAGCATGGCACAAAACTCTTGCCAGTAACGGGCCACAAACTGGGGTCCCCTGTCCGAAACTATGTCGGAGGGCAACCCGTGAAGCCGAAACACTTCCTTCGCCAGAATGAAGCCCATCTGCTTGGCCGAAGGGAGTTTTGGTAAGGGAACCAAGTGGACCATCTTTGAGAAGCGGTCTACAATGGTCAGGATGACCGAGTTGCCCTCGGAAACAGGCAGGCCCGTGACAAAGTCCATAGACAGACTGGACCACGGCCGGGAGGGAACAGGCAGGGGTCGGAGGAGACCGGACGGGGGTTTTCGTGAGACCTTCGCCTGGTTGCAGTGGGTACAGGCCAAAACAAACTCCTTAACGTCCCTAGACAGCGTGGGCCACCAGAACTGGGTGCGTACAATGTGTAGCGTCTTGGTGATGCCCGGGTGACAGTACAAACGGGAGCTGTGGCAGAACTCGAGGACCGTGCCTCTTAGTGGATCAGGGACGAAAAGTCTCTTCTTGGGGCAAGCCTCGGGGACACGTACCCCATTGAGAGCGTTCCTGACCTCTGTTTCCAACCCGATCCGGGTAACCGCACATCTGACCGACTCAGGGAGGATGTATCCCTGCGTCTGCTCAGGGACTTCCCTCTCTGCCTCAAACATACGGGACAGAGCATCGGGCTTGAGGTTCTTGGAGCCAGGCCTGAAAGACAGGGAAAAACTGAAACGGCTGAAGAAAAGAGCCCATCTAGCTTGACGAGGGTTGAGTCTCTTAGCTGTCCTTAAATACTCCAGATTCCTGTGATCTGTCCACACCAGGAAGGGAAGTTTGGACCCCTCCAGCCAGTGCCTCCACTCCTCCAGAGCTAACTTGACTGCCAAGAGCTCCCGGTCTCCAACGTCATAGTTGCGCTCTGCCGGAGATAACTTTTTGGAGAAGTAAGCGCAAGGGTGTAACCGACCCTGTTCAACTTTCTGGCTGAGTACTGCTCCAACTCCAGAACTAGAGGCATCAACCTCCACGATGAACTGTTTTTCAGGGTCAGGGGCGACCAGTACTGGGGCTGAGGTAAACAGGCGTTTTAGCCGCCGAAAAGCTTTATCTGCCTGGTCGTTCCAGGCGAACCTTGTTTTTACAGAGGTCAGAGCGTGGAGCGGAGATGCCACTTGGCTATAACTCCTAATAAAACGTCGATAAAAGTTGGCAAACCCCAGAAACCTCTGGAGTTGTCTCCGGTCAGCAGGTGTGGGCCACTCAATAACTGAACGGACCTTGGCGGGATCCATGGCCATCTGACCAGGAGCAAGGATAAACCCAAGAAAACTAGTGGAGGACACATGAAATTCACATTTCTCCGCCTTAACATATAACTGGTTCTGTAACAGGCGAAGCAGGACTGAACGTACGTGCTGTTTATGGGTTGTGAGGTCTTCTGAATAAATCAAGATGTCATCGAGGTAGACAAAGACGAACCTCCCAATCATATCCCTAAGCACTTCGTTCACGAGGTTCTGGAAGACGGCTGGGGCATTGGTGAGCCCGAACGGCATAACCAGGTATTCATAGTGACCCGTGGGAGTGTTAAAGGCCGTTTTCCACTCATCTCCCTCCCTGATTCGAACCAGGTGGTAAGCGTTTCTAAGGTCCAACTTGGTAAACAGCTTGGCCCCCCTGACCTGGTCGAAGGCTGTATTCATTAAGGGGATGGGGTAACGATTCTTCACCGAAATGTCATTCAACCCCCTGTAATCAATGCAGGGACGGAGTGAGCCGTCCTTCTTACCCACAAAGAAAAAACCTGCCCCAGCAGGTGAGGAAGAAGGACGGATAATGCCAGCCCTGAGAGAGTCATCGATGTACCTCTGCATGGCCTCGGACTCAGGGATAGACAGGGAATAAAGGCGACCTCTGGGAGGGGCAGTCCCAGGAAGCAGCTCAATGCAGCAGTCGTAAGGACGGTGCGGAGGTAGACTGGTGGCTTTAGCTTTATTAAATACCTCTCTGAGGTCGTGGTAGTCGGAGGGAACTTTGGACAGGTCGGGGTAAATCTCATCCGGCTCTCCTTGAGGCGACCGGAGAGGTAGGGCAGACCTTAAACAGGAGACAGAGCAAGAAGAAGCCCAACCAGTGACCTCCCCCTTACGCCAGTCTATAAGGGGGTTGTGTTTCCTCAGCCAGGAGCTGCCCAGGACGACTGGAACCTGAGGGGAGTTAATAATCATAAAGGTTAGGCTCTCTCTATGATTACCTCCAATGAGAAGATCGACGGGTTCTGTGATGAGATGGGAATGGTGCAACTTGTGGCCGTCCAGCGCCAGGATGCTGAGAGAAGACGGACCCCGGTGGAGTCTGATGTTTAGCCTCCTGGCTAATCCCTCGTCCATGAATTCGGTTTCAGCCCCAGAATCCACAAACACAGACAGGTTATGGTGCTTGGCAGACACAAAAATTGTAGCAGGTAACAAAAATTCAGAGGAGGCAGAGACCTTGGTCCGGCTCAGTAGGGACTCCCCCCGCCCTACTGAGCCTGGTCTTTTAACGGACAGGTGCTAGCACGATGGCGCTCCCCCCCACAATAAAGACAGAGGTTCTGCTGGAACCTCCGCTGGCGCTCCTCGACAGACAGTCGCGCTCTGCCTAGCTGCATAGGCTCAGGAGCAGCTGGACCAGGAGGGGGCAGTAGTGCTGCTGGTGTGGAAGAGGTCCAGGAACCAGGACGGCGTTCCCTCCGCCGTTCCATAAGACGGAGGTCAATACGAGTCACCAATTCCTCTAGCTGTTTGAGGGAATGTGGATAATCCCTGGTGGCGAGCTCGTCCCTTATTCTGTCATTCAGCCCCGAGATGAAGACATCCATGAGAGCAGGCTCATTCCAGGGACTCTCAGCTGCTAGAAGGTGGAAATCTATTATATAATTGGAGACAGACTTATCTCCCTGCCTGAGAGCCAGAAGCCCCCTAGTGGACTCCCTGCAGGGCAGCACTGGGCTGAATACTCTAACCAGCTCGCGGGAAAACTCAAAATAAGAGTAGCACAGAGGGGAATCAGACTGCCATTCAGATGTTGCCCACAACCTCGCCTTTCCAGAGAGCAGAGAAATAACATATGCCACTCTAGAACGGTCAGTGGGATAAGATGAAGGTTGGAGCTCAAACTGAATCTCACATTGAGTGAGAAATGCCCTGCACTGGACGGGATCACCTTTAAAGAGCTCGGGCGGGGAGAGCCGCGGCTCAGGAAGTGACGTCACCATGCGTGACGTAGTTGGAGTAGGAGATTGCGGAAGTGGCGGAGCCGGGGGCGCCTGGCTGCGAAGAAGAGTTAGAATCTCAGTCATTCCAGTCTCTAAGTCAGAAATGGATTTTTCGACACCCTGTCGCCACTGATCGTTTGGTGCAGAGTCCATTTTCTTTGGCCAGATTGTACTGTAACGTACAGGAATAAGGACCCAATATGCACACAAACAGGTATGAGCCTTTAAGTGCTTTATTTTCTCGAGCTCTGAGCGTGTCGGGGAAAACGCGCAGGCAGCGCGGCACGGGGAGCGCACAGCAGGCAGCTCTCCAACTGGAAACCCCCTGGTAGGGAGTTTCAGAGCTCGGGTCCGGTTCAGGTCCGGGGCGGAGGTCCGACGGCGGACAGTAATGTGAGGCCGTTGAGCGGCAGGCAAACAGGGGCAATCCAGCAGGGAAATCCAGGTCCGTTCCAAGGTCTGTTAACTGATGGGCAGAGATGCAAAGGGGTCAGGCAGATTCGAAGACTTAAACAGAGCGGGGGTCCGGTACACAAACAGGCTATCCAGGGCAGAGACAGAATCGGTGGTCAGAAGGCTGATCAGGTCGGGCACACAGGCGGGCGAACAGGAACAATTCAGGGGTCTGGCAGGCTCGGTAAACGGTGACGGAATCAGGTCGGAAAACGGTAAATCTGGCAGGTTTCAGAAACGCTGGAAAGTAACAAGGGTTGGCTTGAGACAATCTGGCACTGGAGGCTGATCTGGACTGGGTATATATGGAGGTGAGACAGGTGGAACCAGTGAGGACTAATTGCAGAAACGAGGAGTGGAGCAGGTGTGCTGAATTGTGTATCAGCTCCAGTGCCAGGAACGTTACAGTAAATCAAATGCTCACAGCTGAAAGGGAAACATTGATTGGAGCAATGTCAGACACCATTTCTGATTCTGATTCTGACTATTAAATGGCCACACAAAGCATCTAAATCAGGGATCACCAACCTTTTAGAAATTGAGAGCTACTTCATTGGTTTGTGTCATACGAAGGGCTACGTGTACTGACCTTTGAACTAAAAGAGTCAGAGCTCACCTAGTTTATGTAATATAAACATGTTTTTAATGCATTTATCATTTTAAATCTATGTAAATACAAGAATGATCAAAAAGCAAGAGCAACTAAATAAAATAACATTTTAGATGCCCGCTGGGCACCATGTTGGTAACCCCTGATCTATATTAAGGTATTTCTGTTAAAGAGGCTAAGAGTAGCTATATGGCATTAGGGGGTCTTAACCTTTTGATCAGAAAACACATTTGTGTTTGCATTTTTTTTGTAAAACAAAGATATTTGGTATTTTCCTCTAGTTAAACCCATACATTTAAAAAATAGACATTGACATTTGAACATTTCATTTAAAAACAAATTAATATCTAATAGGGTGTTCTATTGTTTCTCATATACGGTGATATTCAACATATTAGAACATGCTATGAGGAATGTTTGTTAGATTAAATGCACCTTGATTTGAAAACAGCAACTTGTAATGATCTATTAGACATGCTTTTAATTAAGCTTACATTTCTGTATTAAAATGTGTTTTATTGGTCACACATAATACATTACATTTTAGTTGTAAGCAGAATATGATGATTAGCAAACACAAAAGCTTGGAAACATCAGTCTGGGTGTAATTAATCTATGTAACATGTTTCAATCCACAGTGAATTGGGTGAACGAAGAACATTTTGAATAATATTTGAATTCACTGAATATAAAAATATATGGCCAAACAACTTTTGGCCTAAATGTGTTTGTCATTCTCTTATTTTTGTAGTTCACAGTTTCTCTTCCTGCAGATGTCAGCCTTATCCTTTAATGTTTTTTTAATTTTTCAAGTAAAAAGGTACCATGTGTCAAAGCAACCGTACCATTCAGCAATTAATTCCGTTTTAATTAAAACAATGTGGATATAGTGTGCTAGATCAGAGGAAAATCATAGTTTTAAATGTAGTTAACATTCATGTTAAGTCAGTCAAATTCTCTTTCAAGTACAGTTCAACCCAGTTGTGATCCAACAACTAGATTGAGTTAATTGTAAAGTGTATGTAAAAAGGTGTCTAGGCGAAAAACAAACAGATTGCATCAACTCTTTACTTTGTTGCAGTCCTCATTCCAATGTAAATGTGGACCATTGGGCTAAACTGAAGATGATCGACCCCCTTTTAGCAGGAAGGAACTTACAGATGATGGAAACTCAGAAAAAGTGTCCTTTTATCTTTTTCTGCTGGGAGATGAGAGGACAACAAAGAGAGAGGCAAACACTAATGCAGTTACTTATGACTACCTGCCAGAGGAAATATAAAATAAAACGGTGTTGCTTGTAGGCATTGGCCCATTTCCAGCATATAGGTGTGCCAAGCTTTTGAATTTTTAGTTTCAAAACATCTAATATCTTTGGCAATACAGCTCCCATGGTTTAAAGCCTTTTTAATTAAAGATAAGAATTTCCTCCACCCACATTGAGTCGTATGTCACCTGGCCAAAGCAAGGTGACTTAACCTTTTCCCTTGCTTGCAAGAAAGGCAAATATAGACGTTTGGAAATATTTTTGTCACTAAAATTAGGAGAGTGATGGTCTGGAATCGTGTTTCATCATCATTATTAAATAAAAGTGGTTAGATAATTTAGATGTATCTTTGTCTAAATATATTCATGCCATTAAAATTGGTATTTACAATAAAGGTTACAATAATTTGATAGTCTCTCAAATAGTGACATATTTATATAGAATTGTCTCATTTTATTACACTGCGTTAATGTGGGATAAGTATAAGAGATACAATTGCCTCTTGTTTTATTCCATCAGTGGGCTACTGTTTTATCATAAGCTTTGGAGCTGAAATGTTGGCACACTTTGTGACCCTGGATGACACATCAGCTTTTTTCTTTCATCCTTTAAGCTTTGCCCCTCTTAATTCAAAATCAGCTCACCTAAAAATGCACTTCCCGGTCTTATGAATTTGTGAAGTTACTTGCTATTTTTTGCAAACCTTTGATGTCTTTTGATAGTTATGACAAATAACTTACTAGGTAAAGTATTTAAAAAAATACATTAGTAAAAATATGCTCATGTTTTAATCCATTGTGTTTTTATTTCCATTAATGTTGCACGCCAATGAGCCTATTGATGTCAGGATTAATTTGACAGAGAAATATTTTAGTCTTAGCAAAATGTGGGCTGTCAACTTAAATTATCTTATAAACTAAATTTGGCTTTGTAAGGTCGTGTAGGGTTGGTGCAGACAGGAACGTAGGATGAATTAAATTATTTTAATAATAAAAACAAAAAATCCACAGGAGTGGCAAAAGGAGAACACAACATGAAGCACAGGAAAAATATCAAGCAGTGTAAAGCCAGCCTCACATTGACTGCATTCCATGTCCACTCTGTCATCCATTGCAAAATGTGCCGTGCAGCACTCCAAACTGGTTGTATGTAGGATCCGTTCATGCATCCAGATAGCCTCACCCCACCCCTTAGACCTATTCTATTCTAAAATGTACAAGATCGGCATTACGCCTTCTGTTTCTGACTTCCTGTCTGGCTCATTTGGTGTTTAGAATCTGATACGTTTTGCTCCATCATCCATCAAAAATCTGTGTTTCTTATGGACGACGGAGGAGGGTTCTCAATCATTCTGCAGCACCATGGAGCCTGTGGGAATCACCATAATGACTAGAATCCTGTGAATCTGTGTGAATGAAGGGTAATGGAGAATCCAACAAAAAACAAACCGGCAGCTTAATGAGTGGATGGTGCCACTGAATGCACGTGGATGTGTCGATCAGCTGACGCAGAAGAAAAGCCTGACGGGCGTAAGTGTATCAGAATCAGAAATACTTTAATAATCCCTTGAGAAAAATTACAGTTCCAGTGCAACCATCCATCGCATACATCACAAACATTTCAGGGGAACGAAACACATATGACGAGACACCATTTATGCAGGGGGTTAACCTTAGAGACTATGGCATGAAGTTTGTATGTTGTTGTGGGCATCAGTTATGTATGTCTTTGGGTCAAAGTTGTTTTATTTCCATGAACGCTCTCCAGAGGGTCATTGTCCTTGATATGATGGAAAGTTATCAACCGGCGCCACAGTTCAAAACGCAGCCACAGATGTCCGCGGAGGAGGAGGGAGCAGGGGAGCAGCTCTGAGCTCTCTCGCCATAACATCCAGAGGAGTTTTATTGATAGGGGAGGCATAATCCAAATACACAATTTGTTATGAGAACATGCTGCACCAACTTTTCCATCAGCTTTAAGTCCTTTCATCGCTGGCTCCACGTGGCATATCCAATATTCCAGATTTGTTGGGCTTTTTTCCACGTTTCACATCCAGATTTTATCCCATCTCCCCTTTGAGTTCAATCATCAAAGCCAGTCTGCGTTCCAGCACATCCAGCTTGCGGCTCTGCTCCTCCAACTTACGGGTCTGCTCGTTCACCTCCTTAGTGATCGCGTCATAAGCGGCCAGTAGCCTGATCAAGGCCATAATTGCTACTGACATCCGATGAATTTGCCGATCAATCAAAAATGGATCGGCAGAAACCCAAGTATCATGAATCCAAACATCTATATGTCTTCCACGTCCTCGATTGAAAAAAATCGAAAAACACACCATTTTCCACCTGTTCCAAGAATCTAGGGTGTGTCCCACCAAATGTGTCCCATCAGGACAGGATGGGTCCCCTCTTTCCTGTCTGTCAAAAAAATTTTATCAATAGCATTGAGAGACCAGTTTACCAGATTCATAGTTTTCAGAGATCGGGTGATATGAAGACAGTGCTCAGAAGGACAAAAACACAGCTGCAGCAGGAGGGGGGCAGAGCCGGAGCAGAGAGAAAAGCGACCGTCTTAAGAGAGAGAGAACAGAATGACAGAGAACAGAATGACTAATATATGTTAGAATAGTATAAAATATGTAACAATAATCCATCCATCCATTTTACAAGCCGCTTAATCCCTCATGGGGTCGCGGGGTTGCTGGTGCCTATCTCCAGTGTTCACTGGGCGAGAGGCGGGGTACACCCTGAACAGGTTGTAACAATAATATAATTGTAAAATAACAGATTCAGCCATAAGAAACTTTTCAACATAATTTTTAAACTTTAAAGCAATACTTACAGCAGTTAATGTATATACAGTATGTTAGGACAATGCAAAGTACTTCCAGTGACAATATCTACTGTTTACTGTATGTTCGGTTAACCTCCAAATGGCTCATTGAGCTTATCAGATATAAAATAACATTAGAATACCAAAGGTTGTGTACAAATAAGAAGTCTCACTTCAACATAAACTCTAGGTTGTTGTCTTTCTGGTCTTTAATTAGTTAAAACAAGTATGTTTTTGTCCATGAAATTACTCACAGTAGGCAGCGTAGCCAGACATCTTACTCAAGTTAGAGTAGCAGTACTTTAGTAATATGACTCAAGTAAATGTAAAAAAGTGCAATGCAGTAAAACTACTTCTAAAAGTACGTATTGTTCAAAGATGTACTCAAGTAAATGTAACTGAGTAAATGTAACTAGTTACTACCCACCTCTGCAAACACAGTTATCAACACAGAGTTTTCATCTGGTGTGTTTTCAATAAAAAAAAAAGATCCAAACAAGATCTCTTTGAACAATGGCTTAATATACAAAAATTATCCAAAGGTTTGAAAAGTTAAACTTGTAAAATCCTGCATTGCTTAATTTCAAAACATCTCTATCTATTTATCTATCTATCTATCTATCTATCTATCTATCTATCTATCTATCTATCTATCTATCTATCTATCTATCTATCTATCTATCTATCTATATTTACTTATTTTATTTTATTTTTTTCTCAAAAGTGTGCTCAATCCCCAAAACTGCCCTTTATGGAAGATTGATAAGAACCCCATTGTTCAAAGAAAACATGTAAGGTGACATTTGAAATTTGTTACAAGCTGTGAAGGGTGCAGCAAAATTGTGAATAGAGGCTCTGGGTGATATTATGTCAAAACTGCAGTTTTGGCCATCATGCAAAGCACTGCACATAACTATGAACACAAGATCTTCCAAGTGAACCATTGTGACGCCAGCATTGTGCCTGCGTCACAATGGTGTGTTTTTTCCTTACAGAAAGCTGGTATGAGTTGATGGGCAACCTTGTTGGTTTTACAGAAAACCAGTTTGAGGCTCTTATAGACTTGAGACCAACACAAAGGTTACCTCAGAGCAGGGTAGCAATGCTCAATATACACCCTGGGATACTACTGAATGGTTGAGATCAAGGCATATTCCTATGTAAGACTAACCAGGCAACACAGAGTTTAATTCAAATGAAAATTCATGGCAACACTTAAAGGACCATATATTTAAATATTTTCTGTAAAATCAACCTAAATCATTTCAATTTTTCCCCTGGAATGGAAGTAACACTTCCTATAAACAATTTACCCTCTCCATCAACAATGTCTTAGTGAAGTTTTTCTCCTTTCAAACCTAGAGGTACGATCCGAAACGACTTCAGTTCAGTGTGTAGTCCGTGTTTACTTCCTGCTTCGTGAGCCCATCGTATGAAAGTTCCCAGGGTTCCCAAAACAGAGTGCAGCATTTGGTATTTTATCTTGGCAAAAAAGCAGCAGCCTGCTAACATAGAAGCGGACCAGAAACAGATCATAAACTTATGTTGTGTTAGGAAAGAAATCGGTGGGGGTTTAGTTGCAACGGGCCATTTAGATTTGGTAGGTTGTGTATATGTTATTCCGATTTTAACCAGTAGGTGTCATTATTACTCATTGTTTCTTTAAAACTCTTTTTTACACAAGCTCTCCAGGCAATTTGACTAAGCATGAGCAACTTGGCTTGGAAAACAGATTTTTTTTTAGCCAAGGTGTTTTTACAAACTATTCACTTAGCATGGCTGAAAACAAACCTGACACTCCCAGAAACTTTATTTGTGCAGAATATTGAATACCATGCATCCTCTCCTTTACAAATGTGCCCTTCTGTATATTGGTTTATAACATAATATCTGTACAATATATATTGACATTTGTATTTGTTTGTGCTCTACTACTGCAGTTTAATTGATGTCCAGTTTGTTCAAATTCAGTCGTATTGCTTAGTTATTGGTATTCCAGCTCTGTGAGCTTCTTTTGAGTTTAGTAAAAATTTCCAATATCTTCATCTCCCTTCCTACACTACGCTGTCCTGTGTCCTATACTTGGGTCTTTTGTTGTGACTCTTCGAAATCCTGTGACATAAAAAGCCATATTTGCAGATCAGAAGTTCACAACACAAAATAATACAAATAACTTTGATGCTTCATACATAATTTGATATTACACATGTGTAAGAAAATGTGTACTATGAGCAACTAAGTTTAATAAAGTATCGCTGTGTTCTCTAATTGCCAGAGGAGCTAAAAGACTCACATCAGTGGTTGTTTTTTTACTTTAAAATAAAATAATACATATCCTAAGTGCATAACACGTAAAGTAGGACATCCTGTGAACAGATGGATTGAGCGGTGAAAATACCACAAAACAAATAGATAAATACATTTCTTGGACAAAGTATCTTAGTAGCTAAAAAAAGCTACGGTGGCCCTGAGGTGCAAAGCGCTACAACTTTAAGGAAAGCACTCCAACATTAACAAAAATATTACAACATTAACAAAATCACTTCAACATTAACAAAAGCACTTCAACATTAACGAAAGCACTCCAACAATAACGAAAGCGCTACAACATTTAGGAAAGCGCTGCAACATTTAGGAAAGCGCTGCAACATTAACAAACCGGAAGAGGTACGTCCCAGTGGGAGACCTAAGAAATCGCTGATTGGACTACAGCTCGTTTTTACTTTTGAACCGAAAGTTATTCTGACTTTACTGTGTTTTTTAAAACCATGAATGTTCTCGGTGATCCAAACCGTAAGATGCAGTCTAAAACGCCACTTAGTCTGTTTATAAGTTTCGCTTTTATTAATTATGCTTTTTTTAACTACGTGCACTGTGTTTCTGTACCTCAACGCTCTGGTCTGCTCCTCTCCCCTCCCTCCCCTCGGACCCAGGGGCTTTTATCAGCGGCAGCCTTATCACTACGTTTAATGTCTCTCTCCACTCCTACCAAAATGTCCTAATTAAAATCAATAGGAGAGTCCGTAGCTGTGTTTCATGGTATTTTCTTTTTAACGACACAGAACCAGTGGCGCTTCGGTGGGCGTGCTGCCTTGGCTTGAATTCAGGTGCGCAAAATTACGTTACATATAATTTAGGTGTGCACTTTTAAGGGTCATTTCAACAAGCTTGTAACATCGGAGCTTCAGTTCAGACCCAATATTCATTCTCTTCCCTCTAAAGGAGCCCTATACAGTCTTTATTTATGCTTTTCCCCCACTGTTATCCCTCGCGCGCAGCGCACCAGGGTAAAATAGAGCAGCTGCGGATCATGCGTAAAGACGCCCCCCCCCCCCCCCCCCAGAAGCAGATTGTATGTTATCGTAGTTGATAATGAAACTACAGCTTATCATTAATCTATCCATGTTGGTCACATTTGTGAATGAGGCGGAGTTTGATCAAGCCTAAAAGGTCCAACATTTCCCCCCTCAGCTGTAACCCTTAAAGCATACAGGGCTGCGTCGTTCACGCTGCGTCTTTACGCATGATCCGCAGCTGCTCTATTTTACCCTGGTGCGCTGCGCGCGAGGGATAACAGTGGGGGAAAAGCATAAATAAAGACTGTATAGGGCTCCTTTAGAGGGAAGAGAATGAATATTGGGTCTGAACTGAAGCTCCGATGTTACAAGCTTGTTGAAATGACCCTTAAAAGTGCACACCTAAATTATATGTAACGTAATTTTGCGCACCTGAATTCAAGCCAAGGCAGCACGCCCACCGAAGCGCCACTGGTTCTGTGTCGTTAAAAAGAAAATACCATGAAACACAGCTACGGACTCTCCTATTGATTTTAATTAGGACATTTTGGTAGGAGTGGAGAGAGACATTAAACGTAGTGATAAGGCTGCCGCTGATAAAAGCCCCTGGGTCCGAGGGGAGGGAGGGGAGAGGAGCAGACCAGAGCGTTGAGGTACAGAAACACAGTGCACGTAGTTAAAAAAAAGCATAATTAATAAAAGCGAAACTTATAAACAGACTAAGTGGCGTTTTAGACTGCATCTTACGGTTTGGATCACCGAGAACATTCATGGTTTTAAAAAACACAGTAAAGCCAGAATAACTTTCGGTTCAAAAGTAAAAACGAGCTGTAGTCCAATCAGCGATTTCTTAGGTCTCCCACTGGGACGTACCTCTTCCGGTTTGTTAATGTTGCAGCGCTTTCCTAAATGTTGCAGCGCTTTCGTTATTGTTGGAGTGCTTTCGTTAATGTTGAAGTGCTTTTGTTAATGTTGTAATATTTTTGTTAATGTTGGAGTGCTTTCCTTATTGTTGTAGCGCTTTCCTAAATGTTGTAGCGCTTTCCTTATTGTTGTAGCGCTTTCATTAATGTTGGGGTGCTTTCCTTAAAGTTGTAGCGCTTTGCACCTCAGGGCCACCGTAAAAAGCAGATCAGTAAACAATCACTACAAACAGGATTTTTTAAAAATTATCATGTGAGCACAAAGAGGCACGTTAAACACTGGGCACATTTTCATGTCCCCATACACAGCTTTAGTTACAATGTTTTTTGTTTTGTTTTTGTTATCCTTTCGACACCCAAAGTCCTGCAAAACCATGACTGCACATCCACGCACGCCTGGCAAGACACATGCATGATGCACTCAACGTGTTAAGGGGAGTGGTGGCCTAGTGGTTAGAGCAGGGCACTTGTGCTCTGGGAGCAGCGTGCTCGCGCTCTGAGAAGGTTGCAAGCACCTGGTTTGATTCCCCACAGCCTGCACCCTGGGTCCCTCAGCAAGACCCTTCACCCCTGATTGCTCCCCAGGTGCCGCACAGTGGCACCCCACTGCTCCCCAAGGGGATGGGTTAAGATGCAGAAGTAAATTACTCCATTGAGAGATCAATAAAGTTCAATTATTATATTATTATTATTTTTAAATTGATCATTCCAACTTCATACATAAATACACTCAGGAAAAGTACTTCTACACACTGGGAACCACTCTTGCTTTGTATGTCATTCAGGTTGTACTTTTGCTTTATTTTATGAGTTCACCTCAGCACATTCATTCACATAAAAACACTGACAGTTTCATTATTAGCAGGAGTAGAAGTGTGTCACTCTCCCAGTGACAAGACAAAAACAAAAAATGGGAGAAAAAACTCAGATAAAAGTTAAAAAGGGTGAGTATAGCTCTACAAAAGAACTGAAGGATAAAAGACAGTCTGTATTTTTATTGTAGTCAAACATGAGGCCCGTTCTCCAGAGTGAGGACTTTAAATACCAAGGACTTTGTGTAAGAATGGATTTATCGGCAGCACAGCGATGAGCTGAGCAGATCAGGGCAATCTTGGCATCTCTCTGCTTCTTAATGAAGTAAAAAACTTTCTTCGCTCTGCCTCATAGGCCAGCTAGTTAGGACACAGGCCATTGGATATTGGCCAATCAAAGCACAGGCTTTAAGCTAAAAGGGCTTGACTTTAATAGAGCTAATAAGTTAGCACAGAAATGCTCTGCCTCTGTGTATGATGTACATTAAATTAGGTCTAAGACAGAGTTTATGTTTACATATACATCACAGTCACTATTTTAACAATGGATAGCTTAGCAAAACACAAAATTTGGGAACATTTTGAAATAAAAGTGGCCAATGTGTAGGAAACACATCCCAATACCATTTTTTTTTTACTCAAAATCTTTAGATTATTAGAATGTTTAATGAGTAATGTAATGAATAAATGAGTTAAGGGGACATTTTATGCTTTTAAGCTCTATATAAAGTGGAACTGCAATGCTTTGGTCTGAATTCCTTGTTATTGTTGCCCCACAATCCCTCTTTTAACCCCTGTTCTAAGGTGCATGTGACAGCAACTCGTTTTGGTGCTATCTCTTTAAAGGGAAATGGCACGCTTCTCACCCTGCCCCGCTCCATGTCGCAGAGCCGTCCACTCCACCCTGCTCGGCCATTTTTATAGTATTCTGCGGAACAGTGCAATGAATTGTGTGGCTTTGGGTAATTCCTCCAACAAGCAAACATTTTGATTTATCCACTTGCAGCTTCGGCTTGGACTACAAAAGCAGTTCCGCAGTAAACACTGTGATGGTATTGTTTAAAAATAATTAATAGAAAACAGATAAAACTGATTGGAATGAAACATATGCTCCAAAAGAATAGAAAGATAGCTATGCAGCACCTGGAGATAGTAAATTAAAGTTTTCTGCACTCTTATCTCTTTAATACATTTTGTATACTCAGAGTCTCTAAAAGAGATGATTTGGCATTAACTTAATAATAAACCGGGTTGTTTAATGTATGGGCTGTTCAAAGACTTTAACAGCATTTGTAGTACTATTAAGTAAATTCAGTCTATGATAATATACCAAATTATACAATAATCTTCACTAAGAACAGTAACAATTTTATACCTCTAACACCAAAGACAGTTTATGAAGGAAACATAAATGGATGGAAATAAAATAGTATTAGCAAGATCAGTGAAATGCAGTGGACAGAATGTTCCCTACAGACAACACCACAATCTTTGGTAGATTGTGACGTTTTCTAACCCTTCATGACGTAATATCATTATATCCCACCCGTAGCGGGAAATAAATGGGAGATCACTCATATATTTATATATATATATATATATATATTTATATATATATATATATATATATATATATATATATATATATATATATATATATATTTATATATATATATATATATATATATATATATATATAACCCCCAGTCTGTAACCCGGTTCTGCCGGAGGTTGTCCTTCCCGTTAATAGGGATTTTTTCTTGCTACTGTCGCATCATGCTTGCTCAGTATGAGGGATTGCAGCAAAGCCATGCACAATGCAGACGACTCTCCCTGTGGCTCTACGCTTCCCCAGGAGTGAATGCTGCTTGTCAGGACTTTGATGCAATCAACTGGTTTCCTTATATAGGACATTTTTGACCAGTCTGTATAATATGATTGAACTTGACTTTGTAATGTGCCTTGAGATGACATGTTTCATGATTTGGCGCTATATAAATAAAATTGAATTGAATTGAATATATATATATATATATATATATATGTATATATATATGTATATATATATATGTCATGGTTTTTAAGTGTTTGGCCTTTTGGCCACATGCAGACACAGATGGCAGCAAGTTAGAATGTTTATTAAAGGCTCGACAAAGGGGAGAAGCACCCACTGTGCGCATCAGGCGAGGTCTGAACGTCAGAGCTAGAACGACTGTGGGAAGAATGAGGACATGTTACGGAGGATCGAACCAGAGGGAGACTTTCAAGAAGCGGCAGCGCTTGCCGTTTGGAAGGGGAGACCTGTCCGGGGGGAATGCGTGACGAAAGAACTCTGAGATTGCTACTCTCTGATGGAAGGTTGTGGCTTAATGACAGAAGGGCTGGCAGAAGTAATGCAGGCAGAGGGCCCGAACAGCACCAGTGCGGACGGCAGGCAGGAGGAGCAGCTGGAAGAACCGGAGTGTGACTTTGACGAACCAGGTGAATCCAGGGAAGGGGTTTCACGCTCAGCTTGGTACCACCAAGGGGGTATGAGGGGAAGTGCCAAAGCAAAATCTGAGCGACAGGAATTCGAATGACTGGTCCTCAGAGCACGGAGCCAACACAGGTGAGTAAATCCAAAACACGACTGGGTAACACTCTGGCGTCTTCCAACTGTCTGAGCACTCCTTCAAAGCCAGAGATGAAGGTTCCATGATGAGCCGCAGGTGCGGGCCACGCCCACCTGATCAACTGTAGCCACCTGTGAAGCAGCGTTAGAGAGCACGAAAACAGAGAACCCTGACAATACACATGCAAAAAGGGGCTAAATGGGAGGAAAGGTGACAAAATAGAGTAGAGGAAAAATCTGCTGCCAGGAGTGAGCCAGCACACACCCGAGCACCCAGCCCCGGATACCAAGGACCACTGTCGCACCAATGGGTCAAAACACCAACCAACAGAGGGCAGCTGGACGGGGGGGGGGGGGTGGTCTCCACACTTAGTGGAGACCTGAGATGCCCCAGGAGGGGCATACCAGGTCCGTACTCCAGCCCAAACCCTCTGACCCCAATCTCAACCCCGACAAACTATGGTCCCATCCACCCGGAGATGGGGTCAACACAATCTGAACAGGCGGGCAAACCACAGCCCACCCACACACTGCCCTCCATACTGAAGCTCCACACCCTATTCCCTGGGGAGAGTAGAAGTGCCATATGAAGGCAATAGAGTAAAAATTACTATTCTAGACCTATTTTTCTGTGGGTATGTCTAGGCGCTCTCCAAGAACTATCCAAATATTTCCAAATTGTGCCAAAATTGACATGACAACTTAAAAAGGCTGTAACTCCTGTTTACTTCTAATTAGAGACATCAGTGAGAGCCATAATGAAAGGAATCATGTTATATCCAAAGATTTACTGTCAATATGACTGAAATTCAGTAGGAAGAAAAATAAACAGAAAAAAACAGTATTGTAAATAATTCTAACAGAGAGAATGACAGGACAGAGAAACAGACATAAATTGAGTTTTCATACAGAAGAGGAGTCATCAGACACATATCTACCTAACACAAGTAGCAATTGCATCAATCTACAGTAGATGTGCCATCTATGTGCTGGCTAGTAAAATTAAGAACTGGTAGTTGGTAGGAAAAAGCAAGTAATCTGCTCTCATAACACAAATTTGGAAAGAAGTCAGTGAATACAAAAGGACTGAAGATACAACCAGGATGGCAGAGAGAGAAGATGGACACTATGTACAGCCTCGGAGCAGATGGTGAGCTGAAGATCAGAGGGTGTCGGAGCTTGTGACATGAAGGAGCCACGTCTGAGCGGAGAAAGGGTGGGTGGATTTTCTTTTTAAAGCCAATCCCCGTGGTCACCTGACCACTACCTTATGACAGCAGTTTACAAAAAAAAACATTGTATATATCATAAATTGCACATACCCCACACTTGAAAAGGTTAAATTACAGAGCGTTCTTAAAGAAGTTGCCAATGCAGGAACTTGATTTTGTCTACCAGATAACATGCAAGGGGTTGTTTACAAATGCTGTCTAACAAACCACTGCGCTCTTCAAAGAACAGCCTTACTCATACTGAGATTAAATTGCAAAGCCTATTTTACTAATTGGGTGACTTCTGAAGGCAGTTGATCTCACTGAATTTTACCTATTGATGTTACAGTGAAGCGGGCTGAATAAACATGCATGCCACTCTTCTCATATTTTTATTTGTTAATTTTTTTTTCTATTCGCTTCCACTCCAGGATCATATGCTCTTTTTAGTTTTATATCATGTAAGAACCAAACCAAAATACTAATAAAGTTGTGATGTTTTTTTTTATTATTATTCACCATGGCCTTCTTTGCAATTTAGATCTTGTTATTGTTATAGGTTATTACTGCTTACCACCACTCCAAACACCCCATTGCCCAAATAAAAATAAAAAAATGTGCAGTGTTGTTCCTTTACTTTTACAGTTTCCAATTGAAATGTGTAAATGTTTACAAATGCATCCTAAAAATGCAATTTCTTGCAGTACAGATAATTTTTTTAAGTATTTGTACTGCAAATCCTTCCAATTCACTGCCATAAAGGGTCAGACTGGTTAGAATTGGACATTTTTTGTTGTCAAGAAAGCAAATGTGAGACAATCTTTCAAATATTTATGCTGGAGTGTATTAGTCTAAAATCTTTTCATAAGCCATTTTCCACTGGCCCTACCCTACTCTGCCCGCTCCATTCTTGTTGGTTTTCCACAAATCTGATATAGCGAGAAGGTGGTGAACCCCTCATCGGGGTGGTTTTAGCCCCACCTCCAGCCATAAGTATTACAGTGCAGCATTAACACTTTAAAGAAATTTACGAGACGCAGAAAAGAATAAAACGGTAAATAAATCATGCACAGGTATAGAGTGTGTGAACCCGGCCTTTTCACCGCCATTAAATTATTAGGTTGGATATTTATGCACAGTATTCTTTGGGTTAGATCCTGTTGCAGTGGATTGCTACCCTCAGCAGACAGTCTACAGGGGCAGGCGGCTGTTCCTGCCTTCTCCCTCCTCCCACACACAGGGGTTTGATCAGGGGCTGATCAAGCCCCTCTTTGAACCAAACGCCATTTAGAGACAAACTTAATTGCTTTCGATGTGTGTAAAATGGAAGAATGCCTTGCTAAATGTCCCTTTTCTTTTATTTCCTTCAGACGTGGTTTATGGTTTGTAAATAGTAAAATTATTATTTGGTTTGATTCACTCTCGTCATGGTGATCATTAACATTAATGTTGTCGCTCTTCAGTTTAACTTTTCCTTGCGCTTCCTTGGCAAAAAACCTTCTCGATTACCCTTGCCCTTGGCATTAGAGAACAGCTATCGCATAACATCACATTTTGGCCCTACACTTGAGCAGGGACAAAAATAGTCACGCAAGTGCTGAAAAAACTGTAACCGTAATTCTAGCAAACCAGATGGAACTGAGAAAAGTCCAGGCGAAATGGAGCCAGTGTAAAAGGGGCTATAGACAAGTTTGACAACCAGAGGTACAGGGGCCGCCATATTTGTTGGTTTCTGCTAAGAACTTCCAGTTTGCATGGTCACTGGATATTTTTCGGTTTGCAGTCTGAGTTGTGACTGAAGACAACAGCGCTGTATTGTCTTAAATAATAACAATAATAATAACATATTAATAATATTAATAATAGTCATAAAAGAGTCACGCCATCTCCACAGCATGAGCTGCCCCCGACCCTACGCTGAGAAAATAGCAGAGCCGGCTGTCACGCAGGTGCTATTCCCGATTCTTCCCTGAACCTGCAGCAGGTTATTTACAGAATGAGAAAAAATTTGTCATATCCATCTTCTCGTGGATTTATTTTACAGGTAAGCCATGCTCGTAATGGGCTAATCAGCCTTATTGGCTGACGTCTGAGTCATGTAACCAACTAGGCTACAGTACCTGTGGTCCGAGTGGACCTGCACACCACTGGCATGTACGGGTGCTTCTCTTTCTGAGCGGGGGTCTGCATATGTTTCTGTGTGAACTAGAATGATAGCGAGAAATCACGCTACGAACAATCAGAGGTTTTAATTTATTATTATGTTTTGTTTCAAAATCGCGTTGGGGTGACAGGGTGGATTATTTTTGATTGCCAGTAAAAAGCATAGAATACGAAAGATATGCGAGACCCACGATAACATAATAAATAGGCCACAACGTTGCACACATTACAGCAATTTCAACAACTTATTCATGAATAACAACTAATGAACAAATAAAAATTTACATTATAAGGTAATCAAACTTCCCTTCAGCAGCTGTGTGGCTGCATGACCTGGGCCGGGCTCCAGCTGTACAGGTGCAGCCTGTGGTCTCCAACTCTCCATCTTCCATAACCTCAACCCAAGCATTATGGCAGTAATCACTCTTACACTGGATTGGTTGAACATCTGCTTTCATGTACACCAAATTCCCGTGTTTGTGTATCAGCACACATCCGACTCTGTGGCTATGTATGTACCATTAAGCTTCCGAGCTTCTCAGGTTGTTCATAGCGTTCCCGTCTACGGACTCAACAAAGTACACAAATACTGTTGCTCGTTGTAACAATAGGCTATTTCGTCATATTATCCTCCCAGTTCAGTATTGTAGCATGGGGGATGTTTGATAAAACCATTTTTAATGAGAACTAAATGAGAATGCATCCCTTTTAGACAACATCCAATGTAAATAAACGCTGAGCTTACTCAACCGGAAATGACTAGCAGAATTAGCTGAATTGCGGAAGTAAACTGGAAATGCTCATGAAACATGTCTATATATAATCATAATATCAATAAGATTAGAAAGGAAACCAGGAATCCTGTCCTTTTAAGGTGGATTTTTTTCATTGCTATTAGAGTTGAGTGGTTTAGCTGTTAAAGGCATACTATGCAACATTTTTCAGTTAATTAATGTGTTCCATACCGTTTTGGATGATTAAATGAGTCATTTCAGGTTGAACTAAGGTTTTCTCGGCCGCCCTGGTGGTCTGTGGGGGAAATACCGCACTTGCAATTGCAGGAGCCCTCGGCCCGCACTCACAGGCTCAGAAGTCTTGTGTGCATCGCGAGAGTCGGTCTTGCTTTACGGCGAGAACTGCTACACGCCCGCAGTGAAAGGCATGCTCGTTGCTAGCGCAGTGGTGATATTTGTGCAGTTAGCATGGCGGAACCAGCAACAAAACAGCGAAAGCCCATGTCTGAGCAGGCAAGAACGAGCAAAAAGGCCCTGGACAGAGAGAGGAGTCGTACACGGGAGAACATCGGGCAAGCTTTTTCCCAATGGCGAGAACTAAAAGAAAAAGAAGGCTGCAAGGCTGACGCGGACCTCGCGTTTCTGCTGATGCGATTGTAAGTAACATTGTAGGGTTTCCCTCACGCTACCGCCTCGCTGACATTCCAAAAAAAAATAATAAAAAAATAAAACTAACTCGATATGCGCGCAAAGCTTGTCTCACTCCCCCCTCCGCTCATCGGCGCAAAGTTTGTTTCCCCCCCCGCTCCGCCGTTCGTCCCAAATTCCTAGGGGAAACACTGCATTGGAATGGTTTTTCTCTCTCTGTGTGCATGTTCATAGTTTCACTGTGTTAGTCATTGTTTGTACTGCCGTTTTTTCCACTTTTGTATTCGTTGCGTTCGCCTGTCTGCTAAGCTCAAAACAACCGCGCCTGGCTTGACGGACAAACCAGGAGAACAGCTGAGCATATTTACGACAGTGCACTTTTACTTTCGCCCTCTGGGGGGGAGCCTCGCTGGAAAATCAACGCCGGTTGCATAGTATACCTTTAATCTATTCATTAAAATGCCAAAGGTGGAAGGGACAAAAGCCAAACCCTCAATCAATTAATATAACACAATTAATCATCCATCCATCCATCCATCCACTGTCTATAAAAGTTTTTCTGCGCAGGGTCAGAGGGAGGCTGGTGCCTATCTCCAGGGCCATTGGGCAAGAGGCGGGGTACACCATGATCAAGTCTTCAGTCCACCACAAGACAAACATGACAAAAAAACATGTACACACACCTAAGGGCAACTTGGAGACACTCATGTTTTTTAACTGTGGGTTTTGACCTAAAACCTAAAGAAAACCCATGCATACACAGGGAGAACATACACTCAACATGCATAAAGCCACTGGGCTGGGATTTGAACCAAGCACCTTCATGCTGCAAGGCAACAATGTTATCAGCTGTGCCACAGTCAATCAGTTATGTGATAATACATGGAATAAATGTCAGTGTGAGAGTATATTGTGATGCCAGTATTGACTTATTTATAAAAACACCAAACAATGTGCAATTTAGTTTTAAAAGAAGGAAGAAAGCGTTCTATAAAGGCAAATGTGTTTTTTATGGTTTGTACCACCTGTGTCATGCTTGGGTCCAACCATCTATCCTGAAAATGATGGATTACACAGGGGAGTGAATTCAACTGTGGTCTGTGAGTAAATGTGGTGCAGTGCACACATGATAGTAGTTTAGAAAAATACAGCAGATCATTAGTGAAACACTTGTTTGATCACAGTTTCTCTGAGTTAATGATAGGAGTGAGCATGACTCCATAATGGCTCTGTGGTGTTTAAGCGTGTGTGAGCTCTCATGTAAGTCAGTCTCTGTGTGGGCCACACTAAATTATAGAGGCTGCAGTAAGGAATATTTTTTTGGAGTGCGAGGACATTTTCGCAGGTTATTTCTAATCCTGACATTTTCAAATTGCGCAATGAATTTAAAGATATAGCACTGAGCACCTTTATTGGCACCTCGGGTAAAAATTTGTAAATGCCTTAAAAATGATTCAGTCTTTTACTGCTGTGTTATAATCTCACACTTAGGAATTCAGGAAAATCCACCCGGGGGCACAATTTAACATTTCTCAACATTGAAACTTAGAGAGATATGTCTGTTCCCCTTTTCACAACCGTATGTATGACTATTCCATGAAATTTGCCCTGCAGTGTGTCCTCTCTTATGCTATCTTCTCTTCAATTCAGTTCAGTTTATTTATTTAGTGGCAATTTACAACATGTTGTCTCAAGGCACTTTACAAATAAACAAATAAATACAATCCAAACATACTGATTCAAACTCAATTAGATGCATCCCAATTAATCCTAGTTACCACATAATGCAGTCAAGTTTAGTTTATTATTCAAATTGGTTAAACTGTTTTCCTCCACTTGCAGTATTTACTCCTCTTGGAGGAATTATTGACTTTGTATGTAGCCACAGGGGAAAAGAAAACTCATCTTTAATAGGAAGACACATCCAGCAGAACCAGGCTCAGTGTGAACGGCCATCTGCCCCGACCGATTGGGGAGGGGGGGGCAGAGACACATACAAAAAGAAACATCAAAGCACTGGTCTACAAAAACTTTGGAAAAAGCTTAGCCAATAGCTATGTCTAGGAGAGAGACCAGGTTAACCACTGAAAAACAGGGCCAAGTGTATCATCTATAGGAAGAGACAATGAGGTAGTTGGTAGTAGTGGCCCAGTCGATGCATCCCTCCATGTTGGTGTCACCGCTAATCAGAATGCCAGACCAGATGTAGCTATTTAAAGAGAAAAAAAACTCTGAGAGAAATACAGTTAAAGGTTGAAATGACAACAAACAATGCAAAATTGGAGACTAGTAAAAGAATGCAGCAGAGTGAGCAAAAGGGGTCTTGATGTCCTCCAGCAGCCTGTAGAAGCAGAGCTTTAGAGATAGCTTGGGATATCCTCAGCCTCTATAGTTAAGCATTATCACAGAGGAATGCTTTAGACCTTGTCTTGACATTAGACAGGGTGTCTGCCTCAAGGACTTAAACCGAGAGCACATTCCACAGGAGAGAACCCTGATAACTTAACAATCTGCCTCCCATTTTACTTTTAGAGACTCTAGGAACAACCGATTAACCTGCAGTCTCACAGCAAAGTGCTCTGTTAGGAAAGTGTTGAACAAACAAATGTATTATGTATGGAGCTTGATTATTTAGGGCTCTATATGTGAGAAGGAGAATTGAAAATTTGATTCTTAATCTAACAGGGAGGCTAAAAGAGGAGAAATACGTTCTCTCTTTTTATTGGTGATCAGAACACTTGCTGCAGCATTTTGGATGAGCTAAAGGCCTTTAACAGCAACTTGTGGTCTCTCTGCGCTCTTTGCTCTGACTGCAGGCGAGTTTCAGGACAAGGCATCAGCTGTCTGGGAGACAGTGCTCCAGAATGATTATTACTTTCATGGGAAGTTACCAATAACAGAAGAAAGTCGCTAGATTTTTCTTTAGTCACTGTTTTGAAAAACGGTCACTGAATTGGTCTGAAAAGTCCCTAAATATTGCGAGAAATTCTGAAAATTGACAGCACTGACCAGGTCTTTCCTCAGATTAGAAGTATTCCTGCCGCTGGCATGGCACTTCCAATCACAAATATTGCAGCGAGCGTAATCTGCTGTGCATTTTTGAAAAGTAGAGACAGCGGTTTCTATCAGCCATGTTTTGTTGACTGGACCAGCGGGTACTGACGTCATCATGCTCTTTTGCGTGCAGTGCTGTGTTCATGTTCGCCATGGAATGTTGCCCACTCTTCTACTCCCTTAGGGTCACGGTGATGCTTTTAGGTACCGAAACATGGTACCGTTTGATTTTAAGTGCATCGGTACTCGGTAGTACCAATGGGATTCGGTCGGTACCTATAACAGTACCGAATTCGGTACCCATCCCTAGTCTTACACATAAATGTTTTCGTTTGCTGCTTTATTCATGACTGAAAAATAAGAAATAACTTTATTGCCCCAAAATGGGAAAAGACTCGCAAAGTTCACTTCTTGAGTTTGTTGTGAGCAGCAGAAATTATTAAGTCTAATAGTAGCTGGGATGAAGGCTGCTTCCTGTCAGCTACAGATAAGATGGTGCTCCAACAAACCATACCATAGAAGATGGCTGATGCAACCATCTTATGAATACTTATATTTAAAATGTTTCTCATTTGTCTTCTTTTTTTTTAGTCAGGAGACCTTGCAACTAAATGTTGCTCAGTTGTGCATTGTGAATGTGCATTTGAAAGACATGAAGTCTTCTCTAAGGGTTTTTATCTTACGACCAGGGGCCAATTCAATGCCATTCAGATCAACTGATTCATTGCAGCAGTTCCTTTTTTCAAAGATTCTGGTAAAAACATTACATCTTCTATCTTCTGTATGAATCTAAAAATGGACATCTGAAAATGTAAAGTCATCTAGGTTCTTGTCTCCAGGACATGCCTGTAGACTACATAACTGATTGGATTCATCAGCATTTATAAGATAGATAGATAGATAGATTTCAAAGGCCCTCAAGCATAGTTATGTGTCACTGGCACAAACATGAATAACACTGTGGTGTTTAATGCTTATAATAAAGTTGTTATATGATTAAAATCTGATATGGAGTGAATTTGAACATCTGAGAGGAATCATCATGCAGTTTGGCTGCAATTTACCACTTTACCATCTGCGTCACCAATTTACCCTGTCTCCAATATGAATGTACGCTGGGGTCAGAGTTGCAGTGACAACCACACATTTTCCTGTCAAATTTTGTACACCAGTGATGTACACCAATTTCATGCCCCATTTTGTGCATACACACGTTTTATAAATGAGGCCCCAGAGCTGTGTCAGTGTTATGATGACCTCCAATACCTGACTGAAGCATGTGAGTTCAAAGAAAAAGGGAAGTTGTTAAGTTAAATTAATGTATTAATAAAACTAGACATGCTATTATTCTAAAGAACAATAGGCATATTTGATCTACTATATTTTGATTTGAAATAATCCAAAATCAAGTACCAATATCACCAAGGGGGTCCAATGAATGTGGCTAGCACTACATTGTTTCAGATAAAGTTAAGGTTCTAACTAAGTTAAGATGAAATACCTAAAGGTTTTCTGTAAACATCAATCCACAAAACAAGATAGACAAGATGCATCACCAAGAAAAGACATGGCAGTGTGTGGGAGGATCGATTGTGAAGCCAGCGAGCAAGTTAGCAAATTAAAGCGCTGCACCTCATGACCAAGCTAGTTATCAGGAGAAGGTGCCAGTTATTGACTGATTCTTTGCAGCAGATGAGAGGCTCTTAATAGACCTGGCACACACACTAAACCACATAAATACATGCACAGTTTCACTTGAAATTGCTTCAGCACGCTCATGAACGTATATAGAGGAAGAAACTGCACCAACATGCCCACACACATACTCAGCCATTTCATCGCACATGTTACACACCCACACCAGTCCCACACACATCCCCCCTTGTAATTATGTAGCCATTTTATCCCTTCTCTTTGCCCTCAAAGATAGAGCAATTCTGCCAGCTCTGTCTTCACAGAACTGTTTTATTAGCATACCTCTATAATCACAGCTCAGAGCTTTATAGTGTGTATAAATGGCATTGCTGCTTCGTTGTGCTGGCATATGGTGAGTATCTTGCTGACACCACAGTCTTATTTGCTCATTGAATGTCAGCTGGAGAAAAAAGCATCCTGTTTTCTGTAGGAGAGAAAAAGAAGGGGAACGGTGTAAGTATGAGAATTGCGAGGAAATGTGGGAGAATACTGTGGTAAATGTTAAAGAAAGAGGGTGATCTCTGAAAAGAATGAATTTACAGACCGAGATCAAGAATGAAATACAAGTGGAGGAATTAAAAGATGAATAAGGGATCGGGGAGAATCAGTCATCTTGGTGAAGGAAGTGGAGAACACTTTCATTTTCAAATGGGAAAAGCTTTATACACCTAAACAACAGGTTTGCTGCCAAGGACTCAAACAGCTGAATGTTTGCATTAAAATAGGACTCAAACTCACAGATGAGGTGTTTGATGGCAAAAGGACTGGAACACTTTTGTTTTTCTACAATAAACAAACAATATAAAAAGGCCTTTTTAATGTGTAGATTTTTCAAGCTCTGTTGTGACAATTAGCACTTTTTTTTGTAAACTCTCACTAGTGATTACATGCAATTTAAGTGTTTAGTTTTATTGATATATCCATTTGAAGCATCACCAGGGTTACCTTTTAATCACATTTAGCTTTGTTTGTAAGTTGTGTTGTATATAACAGCAGGAGAGCTGCTGTCTTTATATTTTATTTAGTTTCTGCACAGCGGGTAGGCTGAGGGTAGCTTGTGAAAGCATGCGATGGATAATTGTTAGAAACAAATAATATGCAAAAATTATCTCTTCTACATTGTTATGATGATCACGCCATGAGCTGAAAGATAATTTTTGGAGTGAGGTCACATTTATATATACTGTAATAATATACATTATGAAACACCCAAATTAATCCCATTATGGGAAAAATAAATTGAAATATCTCTCACACACACACACACACACACACACACACACACACACACACACACACACTCAGGTGCTTGCAAATGTAGTCATCCTCCTTTGCAGCCTCAGGCATCAGAGTTTGCACCGTTTAATTTACATAACATGCCTACAACCTTGTAGGTGTATTATTTTTGTATGGTGAAGCAAACAACGGATAAGACAAATACCACAAAACCTAGACATGCGTAACTGTTCACCACCCTTTAAGTCTGTACGTGTTATTGTCAGTGTTTGCGGCAAGTATGGCTACATATGCTTTGTATAAGTCTCTGTGAGCCACATTTTGCCAGTGGGATTTTTGCTTATTCCTCAGGGCAACACTAGTCCAACTCTTTCATGTTGGATGGTTTGACTAGGCCATTCCAACATTTCCTCGTAAACCACTCCCATCTTGATTTAGCAGTATGCTTTGGGTCATTGTCCTGCTAGAAAATCAGTCTTTAAAATGTTATCTCCTGAAATAATGTTTTGTTTAACTCAGGATTTGCATTGTGAATGGGTTGAAACACATGCCAAATGTTGTTCTAATTAGTTAAGCTAATTTAACTCCATTCCATGTTATTAAAGTCAGATCTGCAGTGAACCAGGATTCACTGAATTAATTTGATGATAATTCAGGTAGATAGCATTATATAGTAATGGTATCTGGACGTTCATTTTATTTCTGTTAATAAATTCTTGAACTTGAGGAGAGGTTGTCACTCCTTATTCTATGTGTGTGCAGAGTTTGCTGTTAAAAGATCGCCAGTGCTCGTATCATCCCTTTCAACCATGGTCCTGATTTCAGCTTAAGAGCTGATATTTACCGGACAATACCGAACAGACAGAGAGTTGTTTATTAAACATTAAATAACTTTTAAACAGTGTATAACTGCACAACAACGACATGCTTCTTTGTAGTCCCACAAAGGACCAATATGAAGAAGACAGTTGCTCTGTTAAAACACCTCTAATCTAAGGGACACAGATCTTATCTATCTAAGCTGCAGTTCATGCAACCTCAAGTGACCTTTTTGGGTCATCACATCTCTTCAGAGGGTAGTACCCTATCACCTAAACATGTGGCTGCAGTTTAAAACTCCCCTAAGCCTGTCACAAAGACAGACTTAGGGGTGTTATTTACTTTTGGGAATGACATTTTACTACAGAAACTTTGTTCCAAATTACATATGCCTGGAAGCTCCTCTGAGTGCCATCATGCAAGGAAAAGGTCTTCCACCTACTGATAAACTTACTTGGAAACTTAAACTTACTTCTGAGGCTGAGGCTGCTTTTTCTTAGCCTAATTTAGGTTTACAGCGGGCTCCTACTTTGGGTCTTCCGGACCCCAGAAAACCCTTTGTTCAGGCTGTTGCCGAGCGACATGGATGCATGACCTCTGTCCTCATGCAGGACCATGGTGGGAATTTGAGACCAGTAGCCTAATATTCTGGAAAGCTGGACCCAGTTGCGGCAGAACTGCCTGGATGTCTTAGAGCAGTGGCTGCAGCTGAGCGGGCTGTTTTAGCATCACATGACAATGTGGGCTATTTTGAACTTACAATGCTTGTTCCTCACAACGTTGCCATCATGCTTTTAGAACAAAAGATGTCACATATTTCTGCAGCACGCTGGCTGAGGTATACTTCAATCCTACTGGATTTGCCAAATATCACTGTGAAAAGGTGCAATGTGCTGAATCCAGCTACACTTATTCCTACTCCTGATGGGGAACCGCATAACTGTGTGTCGGTGCTGGAAGAACCAACACACAGTTACATTGGAACAGTTACATTGGTAACTGTTCCTTGTAATGCCTTTAATAATGTTCTTGTGTGATTTAAACTACACTCACACTGGTATTGGATGACTTGGTAACATGCTGATGACACTCAGCTATATTTATCCATAAATCCTGATGAATCCAATCAATTACTTTGACTACAGGCAAGTCTTGATGACATTAAAAGCTGGATGACTTTAAATTGCCTGCATTTAAATTCTGACAAGACAGAAGTTGTAATCTTTGGACAAGAGTCCTCAAAAAATAAACTTCTTAATCAATCACTTAATCTGGATCGCATTAACTTTATGGAGGACCAAGTCTTCCAGATCTAAAAATAAATACAGAAATAAATAAATGCTCAATAAATAAATAAGCATACAATTAATTGCCACCAAATTAATAAATGTAGGTAGAAATTAAATTATACAGTGAGACATAAATGTATATATCTCTTTTAATTAGCTTATTATTTTTTTCGCCTTTGTAATAATTACCTTATTTATTTATTGTGCGTTATAATCTTCAACTTTATTTATTAATTACTTATTTTTTTTAAGTATTTATTTTTGTGCATGTTATAATATTTTTGTCTGTTTTATTCTTCCTTTGTATTTTTTTACCCTATATATTTCTGTGATGCTATTTATTTCTGCCTGTCGCTTTTACATTTCTGTCTGTCCTTTTTACATTTCTGTTTGCCGTTTTTACATTTCTGTCTCTCCTTTTTACATTTCTGCCTGTCCCTTTTACATTTCTGTATGCATTTCTGCCTCATTATGCAAATGAGGAGGGGCTGTGTCTTAAGGGCTCAACTTCTTCCCATTGGTTGGTTAGCATTTTACTGCATCGGTCAAGTCTACATGGCTTTTCCCCGCACTAAAGCTTAAGTAATGTCAATCTCATCAGGCAGACGTTCAGTGTCCGACCTCTTAAGGAAAGCTGCTAATAGACTGGAAGAATTAGAACGCTGTACATTTGGGATCTGAATGTTTTTCTGTGGTTTCAGATTCGGTTTTTCCAGATCAGTAACTCATCAGCGGATGATTTATTCTACAAAACAGACACCTCTCCGCAACCACCGCAAGGCAGACACTGAGCTACAACCATAGTTTCCTCAAAACGAGTCTCCCGTCGCAACAAAATAAAGTAACTTCCCATTCGACTTTATATCATTGTATGTTGATCATAGCCTAACTGTGCCTATCTTCCAACTCATTCTGTTTTTGGTCAAAGGTAGCGAACGTTGTCATGAAACATGCCTGTGTGTATATTGCACTAGTAAGCACGCAGTATACACAAACATAATGAGATTTCCAATATTGTTTAGTATTTCTGTAATTCAGTCCTAAGTGACTAAATTCCTACCAAATAAACATTATTTATAGATTTATTTGTGTTCGCATGTGTGCAGAACGCTGGTGGTGAAGGATTGTATTGATTGAATAATTTTATTTCAGGGCTTCTTTTCCTTCTTTTTGGTCTTCTCATTGTTCTTTATCTTTTAAAATCCAAAGTAAACTTGTTTATTTGTTGTTGTTTTTTCAAAATATTCTGCCTCAGATTTCTTTTTAGCTCAATGGAATAATTTTTATAACATTTTCAGTCCACAGTGTTGTTTTATTCTTTTTATAACATATACAATTGTGAACATTTAATTGATCACAAGAGATGGCTTTACGATTTCACTAAAATATCATTCAACACAGAAGAATGTACACAGAAACTAGATGATACAACACGACTAAATATAATAATTCTGTCTCTTATTTCACAGCTGAGATGGAAAAATTAATTCAGACACAGCAGATTGCGTCAACCCTTTGAGCTTGTTTTGGTTGAAGAGGTGAGCAACTCAGCAGATAAGCAGCTGCTGACTGGAGTGTTGTACAAGCAGAAACTATGCCTGAGCATCAATGCATAATACTAAGACAGATGTACCTTCAAAGATAAACAGCTGGTGGAAAACAGACTCTAGGCCATAGATATTTAGATTGACAACAGGAAGGATAAAGGCCTTAAGAATTCTACAGATTGTTTTGAGGCTGTTCTTTCTTGGTCTTGTTTTCACCCTTGTGATTAAACATCTGACGGTAGGACGGTATATGACCAACACTAGCAAGCAGACCAATATTTAACCATAAATGAAAGTATTATGTTGGCTGATTTTGCAATGGCATAGTGGGTTCTCCTTTTTATTTTATAACTAAATCAAAGTTTTTACTCTGAGCAAGAGGTTCCTAATTTGATGCTTACAGGGGTTAGAGCTTTCTATGCTCAGTGGACACACTGGTCTGCTGTACTGCAGCTGCAGGGAAGGCACTTAATTTGAAGTTTGTGTGTTGTGCCTCTGGATCTCTGACAAATCTATCCTTAAATAGGGATGCATTCAGGAGTCATTTGGGAGCTCACAACCTCTAAATTGTGTGCAATCTTAAAGGTCAGAAGCAGAAATGCCAGTGAGTAGGGCGGAATTGAAAGACCGGATGCTCTTACGACTTCACTGCCTTCTTTCTATTTCGACATCCCTTAAACTACAAATACTGACTTTACCATCTCTGTTTAAATATACCTGATAGCTGTGAGAAATACATGACTTTTATGTTGTGCTAATGCATGCTTTGTTTTGTTAGTCTACAGAAGACCAAACAACAACAACAGAACATTGCCTACCCAATCACAATATTACTGGAAAAGTACAGTGCATATACAAAGTCTACACAGTCTTGTTAAAGGTGCATATTGTAAGTTTTGAAGTAAAATATTATTTATTTTCTTCCCCATTTATGCAATTACAATTGCCTGACATGTACAATTAGTTATTCTCTATTTACTGCAGTTGCCTCTATAAACTGGATTAGTCAGTTTACAAGAGAGTGATTGGGACCAAATCCTCTGGGCGTGCGTGTGGTTGTGACGCGTTGCGCGCTCTCATTTACTCTGCTACTTTGTTGAGTCTCTGCCGTAATGGATGTATTAGCGAGAACACACGCGCTAACTTCAAAATCTATAGCTTTCTTACCTCAGAAGACCCCTCTAAAGAAAAGAACTGTGCAGTTGCAGTGGCATATGCTTTTCTTCTTCTTCTATGAAGGTGCACAACACTGGTGTCATTTGAACTTCTCGCCAGAGGGACATAAATCTGCAAAAAAAAAAAAAAAAAAACGTACACTATTCTCCTTTAAAATACCAGGTATTGTTAATGTAAGAATTAGAATCTGATAAATAACGTATGCATGTTTAATGTGACAGATATCCTGTTGTTTTAGAGGTCTATCAGCATCTGCAGGCTGAATTGTCGGGACAGATGACACCACTTTGTGTGTTTGGTATCCTTTGTTGGCAAAACTCAATTTTCAAACAACTTTATCAACAATCTTTTCACCTTTACAGCTGATTTGAAAAGCAGGATGTGTAAATATTAAATTTAGCACCTACATTTAAAGAGAAAATGTATGTTTAAGATGCTTTTTGAAAATATTTTGGCTTTAATATAGTCTTCCTAAAATCTCTAAAAGCCTCTGCATCTATGGAGCTCTAAGAGCTAATTAAGTCAATGAGAATTTATGAGATTTAATGCTGCCTGAAAGAAACACATTGGCAACAACTCCGAATGGGTAGTGACAGATGGTTTAGAATACACACTGGCTTTGCTTTCCTCTGCTGGAGACAAAAACGCTTGGCACATAAAGGAAAGAAGTCTGGGAAGCTAAACTGGGAATTTTTTCTTGACATATTTCAGCAATCAGGTTTGCATAACTGTGGCCTTCTTCATATTATGTAAATACATTTTATAATTTTTCTTAGGGAAATACCCATCTATCTATCTGTCTGTCAAAGTCTGTTGTCCGGCTTACTTTATGAATTTATAAATTTATTGGACCAACATGAATACTTTTGTTTATAATAACAAGAACTGCTTCTTAATCAAAACTGAAAAAGTTAAATTATAGTTTCTGAGGAAACTCAACCTCATGTGTCTTGTTATGCCTTTAGAAAGTGTTCGAGATTGAATAATATAAATTACACTGAGGACTAGTTGTTGATTTAAACATTAATTTTAAATAATACAGCTGACACACAGAGGAAAGGCTGCCAGTCAATTAGAAATGCAACTTGAAAGAAAACTTGAAGAAATACATTATAGTCATGCATTCACAACAAAACTGTAACTATTCAACAATGACACAGATGTATAAATATTATTCCACTACAAAGATAAACTAAATGTCATGTTCAACTTCAAACTGATGGGTGATGCTTTTTAAAAGCACTTTGCAGAAGCCAAAAGTGAACACGGTAAAAATCACTTACCCACATCAATGTTGAAAACATAAAAATCAACTCCAAGCCTTAAAATAGGATTAAAGTTCTACTGATAATATTATTACATTTACAAAGTCTTGGAAACCTGAATTTTTCTATCAAATCTCACTGTGCCTTGATTATTTAAGTGCAAAAGATAAAGGCACACGTGAATTGATCTCTAAATTTTGTGAAACAGATTTCAAATTTTCTTTAGGAGGTATTACATATGAAGATATGATATTATTACATTAAGAGTAGAGGCAATGTCATGCCATGTATGTTAGGGCACATTAGCTGTTAATTTATGTTTTATTTATTTTTTATGAAATGATTATAGACTTAAAGTAACATTCCCAAGAAAGCAGTCGTTCCTGAATATTCCCCAGATAATCCAAATCCTGAGATTTACAAAAGGATGCCAGAATGTCTAAACCCAGCATTTTCCATCAAACAAAGATTGATCAAAATGGTTGAAAACAGATCCATTTGCAGCACCCCAATTAAGCCTTCCTGTTGCCTACTGACAGTTTGGAACTCCTTTACTCTCTTGCAGCCCTATTGAATTGCAAACATGTGTTAACATCTCTCTTCCTTTTAAATAGCTTCTCAGATATTTGTGGGTCCTTCAGTTCAATTCAATTCAATTAAATTTTATTTATATAGCTCCATTTCATGAAACATGTCATCTCGAGGCACTTTACAAAGTCAAATTCAATAATATTATAGAGATTGGTCAAAAATGTCCTATATCAGGGAACCAGTTGATTGCATCAAAGTCCCGACAAGCAGCATTCACTCCTGGGGAAGCGTAGAGCTACAGGGAGAGTCGTCTGCATTGTACATGGCTTTGCAGCAATCCCTCATACTGAGCAAGCATGAAGCGACAGTGGAAAGAAAAACTCCCCATTAACGGGAAGGAAAACCTCCGGCAGAACCGGGCTCAGTATGAACGGTCATCTGCTTCGACCGACTGTGGTTACAGAAGACAGAGCAGAGACACAACAAGACAGACAAAAAAGCACAGAAGCACACATTGATCCAGTAATCTGTTCTACATTAGATGGTAATAGTGGGTGATCTGTCTTCCTTGGATGATGTCACAGTTAACAGAATGTCAGACCAGGTGTACCTACTATGAAGAAAAAGAGAGAGAGAGAGCAAAAAGTTAAAAGCTGAAATGACAGCAGTCATTTCAATGCAGTGCAATGCAAAACTAGAGAACAGTTGACTGGAGAACAGTAGAAATCAGTAGAGTGAAAAATATAGGCCCTGATGTCCTCCAGTAGCCTAAGCCTATAGCAGCATAACTATAGAGGTATCTCAGGGTAACATGAGCCACTCTAACTATAAGCTTTATCAAAAAGGAAAGTTTTTGGCACCAGTACATTGGTGCCATATCACCAATGTACTGGTTCTCAGTAACAACATTTTCAATTGCCATTCATCAAATAGACCAGCCAGCCAACAAATTAGCCCATCAGCATGTGCAGCAAGTTAGTCAACCAGTCAAGTATCCAGTCCATTTAAGTCAGATTCTAGCCGCCTCGTTAAATGACTCTCTTCACACCTCATTTCTTCTTTCATTTTCTCATCCTCATTTTTCTCAAAAGGTGACACAGGGATGGACCAAGTAGATGTTGGTAAGAGAAAATCATTGTTGTTCTTGTTTTTCTGTCATTTCCACACCTTTGCCTCCTACAACCATGTAATTGAATGGTGCTTTGAGACAACAGCTTTATAAGCTCTACATCGTTGAAAGCTCAAATGAAGGTTTCGAGTTGTGGAATAACACAGCTCTGTAACTCTGTGAGCAGGTGTTTATATTCTATATACTTCTTTGGTTTTGGTTGTATGGTACAGTAATATTCAATACATTAGAATTGTATTAAAGCGTTCAGTTTGTTCAGTACTTTCATTCACTAAGTGAATATTATGTAAAATAATTACACACAAACTGATGTTTTCAAGCCTTTATTTGTTAACTATAATAATTTTATGCTTACAGCTAATAAAAAAACACAACTAACATTTAACATTAAAATATTATGCCAGATCAGTAAAAGACACATTTTATTAAAGAAATGTGGGCTAAATGAAAAGTATGCTTAATACATGTTTAAAGGTTATTTTCAAAAAGGTACGTTCAGTCTGAGAAACAAGCCTCATCAGAACATATATAATAATTTGTTGAGTATACGAAAAAAAGGAATTTTATTCTGCACATCAGTGAATTGCAGACATAAGAATTAATCATACTGTCCTAGATAAATTCAGATGCGTCCAAATTCCAAATCAATAACATGATTTTGAGATAATTTTATGTAGTCTTAGAATCTTGTTAAAATCACTTCCCTTCTGGGGTCCGGCTCGGTATGATTGGTGGAGTGAGTGCCCGTGTGCAGAGAAGGCAGTGCAGAGGTCCTCAACACAGCTGTCCTGGGTTTAATTCTCAGCATAGGCCATAGGCTGCATGTCTTACCAGTGACAGTAATATTGTTCATACATGTTTTCTTGAGATAGAGTCTACATCAGTTTCTACCATCCTTATCTGTGGAGCCATATCTGTAAGACACCTTTAGCTGCCCCCCACCACCCTCTGCTTGGCAGCTGTACACTACTGGTAGAGCAAATTTCAAGTTCCTGTAAATACCAGCGCTCCTCGCACTTTTGAAATCAATGACTGCAGGTCTCTGGCTCTTCCCTTAGTCCCAAAGCTCTCTCACTGACTTGCTCACTTTTCCGCTCCAACACACATATCAAATGGTGCCAACATACTCCAGCATAATAAATTTATTACAGCTTAAGTGAAATTTAACACCTGCCTTGATTGTGGCTTACTCACTGGTGTTTTTCCTGAAGCTGAGGGAATCAGGGATTAATGTTCAAAAGAATAAAAAAAAAAACCCGGAGGGAATCTGTAAAATTGCATAATCTCCTATGTAGTTTTCAGAACTGTTTTGCTTGCTTATCTGCCTTCTTTCTGATTTACTTCTATTAAACTATTTACATTTTTTTTATTAATAGACAACTCCAGGTCATGCATTCCTGAAAACTGTAATGTCTTACTTTATGAGGGATGATTTATGTTATTAATGCCCTTTCTAAATAAATTAGTGATGTAGATGTTTTAATACCAGCAGACAGAAAAGATGGAATTACTAGAAGATTTAAAACACTTGTTGATTTTGAAATTATAATGGAAATTATTACATGTAGTCTATACAAATATGTACAACCAATTGAAACCTGTTGTCAGAATAAGAAACAGTTGCGCTTTCTTTACAATTAATACAATTGTAAAGAAAGCACCAAATTGCGGGGGGCTTGCTGTATGCTCACTTACCACTTTAGTCCTCGTATCACCCTCAGGGCAACAGAAGTACCTCAGCATTCCTCACCTAAGTTGTATCATGATTATTGAGTGTCTGTATTTATGTTACGTTTATAAAATCTGCAAATTTCTACCTACTTGCTCAAAGGTTCCACAGTCATATTATGGAATTTAAAATCAACACAATGATACTGAACAAAGTTACAATGTTTAAAGCAGTTTTGTAACTATAGAAATGTTTGCAATGATATCACCTAAAGAAAAGATTATTGTACTTATCAGCAACATCTCTGACTTGTGTTCGAAAAGGTGGCAGTGTCGCTGGTCACTTGTTCTTCTGCATCAAAATGACCACCAGTTTTCGGCAGTATGTGTCACGAAGGAGAGACAGAGGACCCAGTATTCAGCCAGACAAAAAGGAGGTATGATTAAAGAAGGTTTAATGGAGGTGTTCTTCACAATGCAGGGACAAGCAGGCTCGGTGGTCAGAATAACAGTCAAAAATCCGGTACACAAGAAACAATCCTAAAACAAGCAGAAGTACAGATCGGGGTAAGGCAAACTCAGAATATCACCAGGCAGGTCCAGGTCAGAAAAACAGGTAGGCAGACAGACAGGGCAGGGCAGGAAAATCAGGATCAAGTATCAAGCTGGCTCGGAAATCAAAAAGGTGCAGTTGGGTTATCGTCAACAGGATCAATCAAAAATTAAAAGCTGGACAGAAACTCACCAAAAGGCTCATTAAAAACAAACAATGATGTGGCCGATTGCAGGGGGCAGAGGCAGGTATAAGTAAGGGAGTGATCAGGTGAATGGAGTGAAACTAATTACTGACATGGGTGGAGCTAATCAGGAACAGGGAAGTGCTTGGGAGTAAAACTGAAGCCGATTGGATGGTGACTGGTGAAAGGGAGTGACAGGAAGACATAAGAATGCTGGCAGGTGAACAGAACTTAGACTGGTGACAGAATTGATTACATAAAATAATTACTAAACCAAAACAGAACTTAAACTAATCCAGAACCAAACTCACCATAAAGACCAAACAGAACATAAGCAAATAATAAAAACCCAAATCATGACAGTATGTTTTCACACACATTATTTATTAAATATATTTCTCCTTTGTAAATTTTAATCTCAATGTAAATGCAGCTTTTCTATAAAGGATTCAAAAAGTTGTGAAAACAAAGCAGTGTTGCCAGATCCTATGAGAGCATTGGGATGAAGTGCTCTACTTTCTCAAGGTGTGTTCACACTGAATGCAAATGTAGCGGCCTGAGCGACTAATTTACATGTTATACCTATGCAGTCGCTAAAGAACAAACAAACAACAAAAACTAAACAAAAACAAAAAATGCAATAGTGAGCTGGAAAAATAGCTTATGGGCAGGTGTGAAAATTGACCATTTGTTTGAGAAAGAATTAAAAGCAAATTATATCAAAATATTTGTCATTGTGTGGCAGAAAACTAAAAACGTCCACATTTTAATATAATGATATCTTCTTGAACTATTTTCATTAGCTTTTTTTTTTATACATGTGCCCGCCACGATCATTGTCGGTGATATGTCAGGCGAGCGACAGCATGCAAAAGTGGCAACTTTGTCGGCGACATCGTGTTTGGTGTGGGCGCAGCTTGAGTCTTAAGGTTTGTTCACACCGAACGCAATTTTGACGACAATGTCGCCACTGCCAGTAGTTTGCATGGCTGGGTACAAGTCAGAAATACATAAGTACAGTGGTGCTATTTAGTGACACTTTCAATTACCTACCACTCCAGTCTCCTAAATTACTGTTCTCCAGGCTATGTTCTTTCTGGACTGGATTATTGGTTGAGTCATACAATTCAGTCCGACTGCATACCGCAACTATCAGCTTGTAGTCCATGCTGAATGAAAATAGCTTTGTCTCCGCTCCAGTCCTTCACCCCACGTCACAGCCACATCCAGTTCCTGATTGGTTATTGCGACGCAACAAGACACAAAGTTTTAGATTTTTCAACTCCAACAATTGTTCCTTCACATCCATCGCAGGTGTTGTGCCACTCTGGCTTCGCTTTAATCGTCACAATCGCACCTTTTGTATCGCTAGAAATGCGTCTGTTGCCTCACTGTGCATCGCATCGCTCCTGTGTTGCACCTGTACATAGAGATATCATGGAGATCTGTCGCTCGGGGCTCCACATTCACGTTCGGTTGGAACACGCCGTTAGTGAGGATGTGAGGCGCTCCATTTTGGATCAACTGCAGCTGTCTGATTAACTTGTTAGGCAGACTTGTGAAGACACTGTTGGAGTAATCAGTTCAACTAAAGATAAATGCTTGGATTCGTTTTTCAAGATCCTGTTGACGGATACGTCCGTTAATCCTGGAAATGTTCTTCAGGTGATAGAAAGCTGAATGGTCCTAATATGCCTTTGAAGGTTGAGGTCTGTGTCCAACACAACCAAAAAGTAATCTTAGTAATTAACTCATATACTGTTGCACACAGAGTAACATATTAAAAGCATCTATTTAACTGCTTTATGATTATGGCTTGCAGCTAATGAAAACCATAAAACATTACATAGCCCAAAAAAAACTGCAGTTTTTATTTTTTTTTTTTTATTTTATGTGAGGCTATTGAGAAAGATGTTGATGCACTGTACAGTATATGCACTCTGTAAGTTAGGATGGTTTATTGTTCATTCAGTATTTACAAAATGGAAATTTTCCTTTCGCATCAACTAAGAAAATGCCATTAAAATTTATTTTAAAATGCACAAAGCCGAGTTAGTCAAATAAAATAACATGGCCCCACACAGAGCCATTGATTTTCTTCCAAATACATTTTTTTTTTTTTTTTTAAGTCAGTTTTGTGGTAGGATAATATTATTTCCGTGTCCCCATTGTCTTTCTTACAGCATTTTTTTTTTCATCTGAATGGTACTTTAGGTGTTCTTGCAGACAATAACAGAAACAATGACTACATGAGAAAAGTCTTTAAAGACCTGAATGGCTTTCTTATGCAGATCAGTTCTATAATTTCTGCATTGAGAGCTGTTTTAAACCATATGTCGTAGTGTCTACATTGGTCACCTGATTTAGCTTGTTTTGTTGTTTAATGGAGAGGTTGTGTTACCAAGAGGTTATATTAAAGAAGAAGAATTATCAGCAAACAACCTATATGCAATGGTTAACTTGTGTTTGTTGACATTAAAACATCTAAATTTCCTTAAAGAAGATAGTTGTGCATACCATGTGGCTCAGTGGTGGAGCAGGAACACCTATAGTCCTCTATGTACGATTCTGTAAATGGCTCTGACCTGAGCCATTTACAGCATGCCTTTGCCTCCTCTCTCTTTCTGCCCTTGTTTCTGTTAAAAGCCGCTAGTGCCATCAAATCTTCAAAAAGAGAAAGTTGCTGTCTTGACTTTTTATCAATTTAATCTGTGTGGAATTAAAGAGAAAGTCTGTTATCATACACATACTGAAAGAAACAACCTGCAAGAACGCTACCAGGGCCATATAATTCAGGGTTTCATGTCAGTTACAACATTCAGCCAATTTACTAAAATACATAATTTGAAGCCTAAAAAAAGTATAACAAATATCAATTATCAGAAGTAACACATTTTTCTGTATGAATACAAATAATCAGGTAAAACAGCTACATGCTGATGTTACAGCCTTCCTGTCGCTTTTTTTAATCTTTTAAAACATTTTAAAAGCCCCTTTAAAACACTTGAATCAGCTCCCAAGGGAATCAACGCTTAAATCTGTTGGATTTTTGTGAATACTCTGAATTGTATTAAACAAGGACCCAGACACTACAAAAATGTTGGTTAAAGAGAACCAGCATCTCTACTCTGTAAATTTGTGCGTGTCTGTTACAATGCAAGGTGGAATCTCAGTAGATTTATTAGTTTCATTTATGGCCTTAACTGTCTTCCAAAACTTGATTGGGTCATTAAGATTCTGTGTGGATAGAGTGACAAAGTGATCTGCGTTGGCATGTCTGATGGCAACTGTACATGAATTGCCTAGATTTAATTTGACTTAGTAAAGTGCCTTGAGATGACATGTGGTGTGAATTGGCGCTATATACATAACATTCAATAGAATAGAATAGGATTCAAAATCCCAGTGAGTACATTTATGTGTTTATTAATCATTTTCCCTCAGCTCCTGCATCCATGTCCTCACTCAGCTGATTCTGTTGATTGACGTTATCAGGTTCTTATGTCACTGATTGCATTAGTTATAAGCCCATTCATTTCATTTATTCCTCGCTAGATCCTTCAGTTTTCAAGCCATACCAGTTTGTTGTTTTTTTGTCATTCTTCATTGTTCCTGCCAAGCCTGTAGTTTTGCTTCACTCTGTGGCCCCTTTGAATTTTTTTTTTCTTTACATTTTTAGACTCTTCTGATTGAATATCAGTTTCACGTCTGCAAAAATCCTGGAACTCACGGCCTTGTCCTTTAAACAAACTACATTTTGTTAGATATGAATGTACCCTGGGGAATACCCAGAACTCACTGGAGGGACAAGATATCCTGCTTGGCCTGGGAATGCTTTGGGATCCCCCAGAAGGAGCTGGAGGATATCGCTAGGGAAAGGGATGTCTAGGCTTCCCTCCTGGACCTGTTGCTGCTGCGACCCAATCACAGATAAGCGGAAGACAACGGATGGATGGGTGGATTGATGGAGGGATGATTCCACTTCTAAACAGCACACACATAGAGCAAACGACCATATAAATATTAATCCTTAATCTTTAAATGATGTAGTTCACTTTGGAATCTTATGATAGCATGTCTGAAAGTGCCTTAGTTGCCATACTGTTGTGTCTTTCCAGTGATAACTGTCTCAGTCGGGCTGTGTATGGGAGAAATTGGGGGCTAGGGAGGCAGAGAGCCAGGTGAGCTTAATGCTGGTGGCAATATGGAAGCAGAAGGCCAGAGGGATGAAGATAGTGGGCCCTGATTGACAGTATCTTAAATGTGTGGATTAATAGCGTAATGGCAAACTACAGCCACCCAGCGAAAAACACTGCAGGCTACAAGATGAACCATACGAAAGAGCCAAAGCTGAACAAGTTCAAGAAAATATGTTGTTTTCCCTCTAAAATCTGATTGGAATATTGAAGAGGGCCTGGGGATTAACAGGACAACAAAATACTCTGTTTAGAAGCACATACAAAAAAAAAAAAAAAAAAATATTGAATCGCCTTCTTACCCCTGTTACCTTTCTTACCCTCCTTTTGTAACGCATTCCAGTATCTTATCTTGTATTAGTCCCATGGCTCATCATATATGGTTATAAAGGCAAACAAAGCAGAAATGCAATAAAAACAATACCAGAAAAAATGGTCACGGAAGAGTAGGTGGAGACAGACAGAAAATGAATACAAGCAGGAATACAAAGAAGTCTTTTATCTCTTTGCTCTAGGGAGATGCCAACACATGGAGCCTCTCTCGCTCTCGCTCTCTCTCCACATAGAGTACACGTGTGTGTAGAGTACACACACGTGTACTCTGTGTGGATCACAATACAGGTATTTCTCATCATAGGAATCTAGATGTATTTTTCTCAGTCCTCCCCGACTTCTTTTCGTGGTTGCTTTTTAAAAGTCTCTTCCCATTCAGAAATGGAGTATAGGGCAGTTTTCTAATCAGATCTAATCAATAATGTTGAGATGAAGACACACACACACACCACATAAATTTGGATGTAAAATCTTGTTTCATTCAAACAATGTACTACAAAAACCGAAACTTCTGTGTAGCTGACTCCTACTATAGGAGTTCTGTACCATGGGAAAAATAAGTTTTCTTTCTTGCTCCTTTAAACTTATCATCTTGTATTGTCAACTCTAATGAGCTAAATACATCTCCTACTGTAAACACATTGCTTTATTGTTATATTTTTAACGTCTCCTGTCTGGCCATGTAGCATTAAGAATTGCTATATTACTGCCAAAGAGAGCCCAACAGATTTACTTTCACAAGGGGAGCATCACTGCTTTCGCTATAGTGCTCTGCTTGATATATAGCAGAGCACTATAGCGAAGAATACTTTTATATTCTTCGCTAATATATCGCTATATATATATATATATATATATATATATATATATATATTGAAGTTAATTCAATATATATATATATATATATATATATATATATATATATATATATATATATATATATATATATATATATCAAGCAGAGCACTATAGCGAAAGCAGTGATGCTCCCCTTGTGAAAGTAAATCTGTTGGGCTCTCTTTGGCAGTAATATAGCAATTCTTAATGCTACATGGCCATCCCGACAGAGATGGATAGTCTATATATATATATATATATATATATATATATATATATATATATATATATATATATATATATATATATATATATATACATACAAAAAAAACTATATTAGATATTTTTTGGTATTATATTAAGTTTAATGGACACGGTAAGGTAAAATAGCAAGAAAAGGAAGAGAAAAAGATGAGGCTAAACGTTAAAAGGGAGAAAAGGTGACAAAAATAGATCAGAGGAAAAAGATTGTACAAGTTAACAGCCTCGGAGTCTGCTTCTACACCTGCAGAGAGAAATATAAAGAGTCAATTAAGCCCATGGTATGCGCACAGTACACCTAAGTATGTGGGAGCCATTAGGCAGCCCGTGCCCGGAGTACGTGCTAGCAACAATAAACCTAGTAAGTTAATTCAATATAAAAGTTATGTTTATTTAGGCCCTTACGTTAGAAACAGGGTAGTGCAGTCCAACTGCTCTGTCCTCCCGACAGAGATGGATAGTCTCTGTCGGGAGTGTGTCAATGTCTTGTGGAGCATGGTGCATTTCTGGTTTTCTTGTGGAATCGGGAAAATGTTCAGTTTTGTTTTCATCCTCCTGTTGTGCAGGAGTTCTGATGGAGATACATCCCATCCTCGTCACCAATAGTTATGTTTGAAAGCAAGCAAGAAGCAGAAGGATGATATTTCTTCAGCTTTATTTTCAACCTTAACTCATATAAAGCAGTAGCATTAAACTTTCCCTCCTACTTCACTTCTTGTCCAGTTCTAACCTAAGAGCTCAGCCTAATTATCCTATGCCACCTTGTGGTTGACACAACAATTTTGTCAATACCATATTGTATATTAAATGGGATAAACTCAGTTCCTTCAAACATATGTTCCAGGTATTCAACACCTTTACTTCTTCAGTCAGGAAAGTTTATCATAAAAATATTGTTCAACACAACGCATCTTAAAGGCCAAATAATTGAAACACCAGCAAAAAAGTATTTCAACATTTGGAAAGAAACAAAAATTTCAAAATAAATGAAAATAATTTGCATATAATTTTGTTCATATAAATCAGAACATGGGGAGAGAATGCAATAAAATACTTAAAAGGACTTGCAAGATCATCAAACCTGGAACCACTTTTAATTTGTTTCAGTGTATATCCGCTGCAAAGGGAATCTCATCATAATCAGATATCCAACAATTTTATATATAAAATGTCAAATTCAGTTCAAAGGTAATATGTTTTCTTTCACTTACAGTAAATGAATCTTATTCAATCCTGTGAAATTGGTTACTGTAATCCAATTCAGTATATTTAAATTTAAAAAGGGTGGCAAGTGAGCTATTGCAATGCCTGGAAAGAATATGGAGACCCAATAATTCAACTGACACAAGGAATAAGTGTTTAAAAAACTTTATTACAAATAAACTAGTAATGCCGGAACAAGAACTGACCAAAAATCATACTGTGATCACTGCAGAGAGAAGAGTAGGGTTAGTGGCCAAGAACATCTCAGTGAAGGGGATAGTGCAGTGAATGAAAAACCACTAACCTTCTCAGATGCCGGGAAGTTGCACTGGCTCTGGAGATTGATCCAAGCGGCTCTTTTTGGATAATCCGGATCACTGACTGACTGATCTGAATCTTGGTTATACTAGACAGGGCAATGGCTAGCGGGAAAGTCGTGGTCAGTTTGGGGATCATACACAGGGCAACAGTCCACACGGCAGAGGTTTCCAGAAGGTCTAAGCGAGACGGGAATCCAACATGAGAGAATTGGTAACAGGAGGCACACACACTGGGCAGAGATTTCCAAGCGGGGCAGAGACAGGAGACAGGTTTGTTATTTACGACAGGCAGGACGATCCAGGCTAGAGGCAGACAGGCTTGGTCGTGAGGCAAGGCAGGAGGTCAATGTCCAGAGAACAGAAGCCAACAGGAGTATTCAACAGGGGCAAGGCAGGCAGGAGAAAACAAAAATGAGACAGGTCAATAACAGGAGGTCAATACAAGGAACGCTGGATGGTCTACTCACAAAAGGCTTTCAAGAATTTGGCAGTTACCCACTGGGAGTGCTCCTCCCAGGTGCAGCAACTGTTAGTAATTAGAGCTGCTGCAGGTGTAACTGCCCAGACCTAGATCACCTGTGCAGCACAAGGATCAAGGAGTGAAGTCATGGGACTGCAGACGTCAGGTTTTCAGAAGGCAACTGACAGAAATCATTACAACTATATTCATTCTCTACTTTCATTCAATCTCAATCTAGTTCAGAATAGACATCCAACTTGGAGCGATTGACCATTTGCCTCAACCAGCAGGACTGTGAGCGGACCGGAGAAGGACATACAAACAAAGGGAAGCAGGCCAGGGAAAACATAAATTGTATTAAAACAAATATAAACAGAGAGTTACATGTAAACATCCTGGATATAAAATCTAATTACCTATTTTTTTTATAAAGAACTATTGCAAAAAATTATTTCTCTCTTCTTTCATAAATATTTTTCGCAAATTTGAGCAGTTTGCCCTAATCGAAATTAAATGATAAGAACAAGTGTTTAGATGGACACTGTTTAGATTAGGGATCAACATAAATCACCTGTCTCATTTGGGAAACAATTTCATTCTAATTGAGCTTAATGTGGTCACGATATTCTAATTGCCGTGTTTACAAGATGCACTTTTATTCCAATCATGACTTTATTTTAATTTCAAACACAGACCAAACATCAAGAGACAGATGTGAAATTATTTTTTACAGATTTTCTTTCAGCATTTCTCACTAATGTCATTCGATACAGTCTGATAACATTCTAATGGTTCCTCGAATCAGTCACTTAGTGGCCGTTTTATTTTTAATTTTCTGGTAAAACTGCAGAGCCGTATTTATAGGAATGCCATCACCACATGAAAAATGTTAAATAAGATAAGTGATCATTTGGCATGTTCACTTGAGCTATCTCTACTGTTGTACTGCTAAAGCCACTCTTGATCACTTTGCTGCTTATGTATTACTGGATTACTTTTGTGTTCTCACTATGCTTTTTCTTTCCATAAAAGTACATCTGTAATACTGTGTGTTACCTGTGTTTTAATTTCGGTACAGAGTTACTGACAAAGCCATTGATGGCAATAATATTTAAAAGGGTGTGTCTTACTGTTGCATTAAAAATGTGTCTGGGACAGTGGTTGTGTATTTAGGTATTTCTCTTTCCTGGAATAAATAATTTACTATAGTCATGAAGTCCATGTACTTTTTCTCTTTTCCAAAGAAAATACATATGGCCCAAAGCCCTTGTTGTGTGTGTGTGTGTGTGTGTGTGTGTGTGTGTGTGTGTGTGTGTGTGTGTGTGTGTGTGTGTGTGTGTGTGTGTGTGTGTGAGCGTGTGTGTCTGTCTGTTTGTCTGTCTGTATGTCTGTCTGTCTGTCCTGGACAGAGTCAAAAAGCTAATTCTGCCATATGTGCTCTTTTTTCTGTCGCACAGCAAGTGAGTTTTGCATAATGTTTCTGTGCTTTTCTTATCGAAAGGAGAATTGCAGCCATTAACTTTGTATTGTGTTTTTCTTTTGCATAGAAAGGACTCCTGACTCAGTGTGTTTGTGTCAAGCTATGCCTCTTTCCTAGACAGCGCTATTAATAGAGGTATTTCTCTTCTTTACTGTGTACACTTTATCTCAGTGTCACATAGAAAGTGCACCTGGTGTGGGTTTCTCTGTTTACATGCACCTCTTTCCAAATGGCATTTTTGCAATTAACCTTGTTCACTCTTTTTTTTGTTTTCATGGAAAGTATGTTTTGCCCACTCTTTCTGTGCTTAGATTTTTCTCTTGCGTGAAAAAATTGAATTTGTAAGTACCACTGATGTTACTACCTTTGCATAATGTCTTTGTTTTGTATTTTTCCACATTTCTAAGCCTTTAAAACCCCAGCAGGTTATGCTAGGTGGTCATTCATGCCAAGACTGGCTCTGCTCAAGTTTTCACTGTGCAGTTATTTGGAAGTGGCTGCGCTTCGCTTACACAACTTTTCATTATGATGAGGGATTGCTGCAAAGTAAAATAGATTTCCTTAAATTGTTTTTTACAGTTTGGCATTATATTATGAAATTAGCTAAACAGTATTGTATTTCAGTTTGGATTGGACTGTAAAAGATGAATTGTGAATCACATCCAATCATGGATTGGATCATAATGAGCAGGATTGACTAGAATTGAAGTTGGACCATATTGGATGCTATGTATATAAATAGATATGCTTGTCTTGTGAAAGGTATGTGAATAAAGTAAATCTGCAATGATTTGTTCATGAAAAATGGAGACATTGTGAAATAGCCATTATATGACCATGCTTGTTAGATGTTTCATTAATGATAGTCTTTAACGTTTGTGAGATGAATGTGTGCAGCTACATTTTATTATTATCAAACACAACAGCACACACAACCAAAGATTATTTAAACTGTTTGGAAGCTCAGATCAGTCAAGCATAAATCCTCAGACAGAGGCACACCCCCACACTGTACTAACTGGGGAATCCTTATGTAGCACGCCATAAATCAAAGCCTTCCCTTAAGCAACTTCAGGGGAAACTGAAACAACAAAGAGTCACACTATCTGTGCCAAAGGAAACACTTGGAGTCACTAGAAGCCAACATGACACATTAACACTAATTTTGGTTTGCAGTGGGTCATGTCATATTACAAGGAGAACAAAACAATTTACTGTGAAACTTATTTTTTCTATAACAGGAAGTGTTTTATGGATAATAACACTGTCATTGACTATGAATAAGGAGGTCAAAATTGGTTAATATACTCAGGTATAACATGACTTGAGAAGGGTAACAGGTTCTTGCATTTATTTTATATTGCTGTTGTGATGTAATACTGTATAGCTAAATAAGAAAATTTACATTTGATTGCTTTAAGCCGGGCATACACTGTGCGATGTCTTCAATCGTTGTGCTCAGATACAGCTCAAACTATACGACAAAACCGACAAAAAAAATTATGTTGAAGAAACATTAAAAGAGCTGACACATAATAATGCTGCATTTAAATCTTTGGGTTGTTGAAGCATAAAACAAGGAAAGTTGACATGTGTAGGGTTTATTTGAATGAACCCATCATTGTATTTTCAAACTATGAACAGGTTCATGTTTAATTGAATATACTAGACACACCTCATTTAAAACTATTTCAACAAAAATAATGACAATTGGGCTTTTTAAGTGTTCCCAATTCTTTATTTTACTTTCTCTATTTGGCCTTGCAGCAGAGAAGTTTGACAAGTAATTCGTAGAAACATAGACTAACAACACTTTCCCAGACACAGCTCTCTCTGTACTTGTTGATCACAGGCTGGAAAGAAATAATGTTCTTATTGGCAAGCCAAAAGGGTTTCAGTCTCAAACCACCATTTCATGACTAATATGTAATAAGTTGAGGATTGGCTTAAATATTTCAGAGCAAATGGGAGTGTCAAACAATCCTTTGCTGATGCATATATATATATATATATATATATATATATATATATATATATATTATATATATATATATATATATATATATATATATATATATATATATATACTTACTTGATTTAGAATATTTGGGATTTTCATGTTGCTTGAGAAGTGTATGCTCTTTTTCACTGAGTACATTCCCCGCTGGCCTTGTGTAGAGAGTGCCCGGTGTCTGCTTGATCATTTTGAAAACTGTTTTTGGTGCTGCCTACTTTTCCCCTCAACAATGCATTTTAAAAAGAATAACAATTTTGAAAATAGAGATAGTTTAAGGCAAATACTTCTTGTAGTCAAGGTGTCTGAGCAACAGGAATAAAGACGTTTCAAACTGCATAGCTGCTACCAATACCAATGATGTTTAAAATGGCCAATTCTGCATGTGAATAATTTTTTGGAAAGTACATTCCTGATATAGTTTCTATTTTTTTAGCAATATTTATTTATTTAATAATAATTTAACCAGGAAGTCCCTTCAGGAATGAAAAGGTTTTCTGTTTTTCAAGGAGACCTGGACTAAAAGTACACTTTTACAAGTTACAAGCCAAATTCAATAGCCAAGATTAGTTAAAATTACAGTACATGAACAAAATTAAACAAGTCAGAATCAACATAATACAGGTACCAGTTCCAATGTAAGAACAGAAATTTTACTGTTTAGTTACATAAATTCTTAAAGGAACTGTGAAAAAATGAAGAGGTTGGGTACCCTAAAGAGAAGCCAATTCAAGGACTTAAAATCTTCCTTGCAAAATTAGCAGCAAAAATATTGCCTCATTTTTTTCTACTGCACCAAAACATTACCAGCTTTCAGTAGACTGTATGTTTCTGCCAAAACAGTGTGACTTAATTAGTTGTGATCCACAAGAATGCAAGCTCTTTGCTCTGCCTAGCAGGCATTAATATACTGTAGCAGTCTTTTTTTTGTATTATTGTAACAGTCAGAGTCAGCAGAACACATCACTCACTCACTACCTGATTACCTGTGTGTATGTAGCCTGGTCTCCTGCTCATGGATTGCTTGTTGCCAACCTGATCTGGTCTGTTCTTTGATCCTGTCTTTGCATCTACTTAATTGGATTTCTGGATTTTGTGGATCGTTTGGGTTTCTGGGGACCAGATTAAATTGTGGATGTGTGATCCCTATTTCAGCTAGAGTCTTTTGGATCATATATTCTGGATTTAAACTGCTTTGGACACCCTTCCTGATAAAAAAAAAATGTGTTTTGGATAAAATGTTTTGGATCTTTCCCCTGCAGTACCAGTTCAGAGTATCTCCCACTTTGTCCCCTCCTTTCTGGTCACCCTCCCGTCAAGTGTTTTCATGACCTCTTTGCCCAGGTCAACTACAGTTTAACCTTCAGTAGCTCTTCAGATTGCCAGAGAAAGCTGCAAAACCCTGGAGTGTTAAGGTGCATTCACACTGAGCGCGAATGTGTCAGGCCGAGTGACAGATTTACATGATTTCGCTATGCACAGGCACCACACTGGAGCAACTTGTCGCAAAATGACGCTTAGCAAAGCCACAGAGGAATTTCTAGTGATGCAAAATGCCCAAATTTGGCGATTAGAGTGAAGTCAGAGAAAAAAAAAAGCTTCAAAACTGAATTAGACTTGTGCCCTAAAAACTTGATTTGGACTCCCGGTTACCAACTAAAGTCTCTTGCTACAACGTTACAAGATAATCTTTTCTTCAAGATGTGAGTTCACAAACACACGGGAATCCAACTTGTACCGCTCTGGCTCCTGCTGTTTGTGTCCGAACCAAACACGTTTGGGGCCAATTATGTTGCAGTATTGTGGTTTACGGCGGGACATATGTACCAGTGTGACAAAGGCAAGAGATACTGAGCCCAACATAAACATGACGTTGCAAGAGGACGCACGGGTTGCTGTTGCCAACAGATCTGTTTTGTGAGAATCCACAATTTCATCTCTGAAAAAAGAACGACTAGTTTCATCTCTGAAAGAACAGCAATAAGTTCCTTGACTAACTTACCTTCTTGTGGTTTCCCATGACATCTCCTGTTTACGGTTTAATACGATACAGTGAATGGCTAAAATTAACCTTTGATAGGCAGGCACTAGGTGTCGCTTCACCTAGTTAACTCGCAGAACTCTGCTGAATGTCCCGCCTTTCCTCAAATGGATTCTATGGGAGCAGGACTGGATTGGTAATGTGCAGAACGAACTGTAGAGTGCTATACATTATCAATCTGCCTGGCTAGGTTAATTAGAAGGAACTTCAGGCTGAATATATTAAAATATAAGCACTTCCTGTTCTGTTCATTCAGAAGTTCAACAACCACTTCAACAAGACCGAGGATAAACAGGGCAGGTTTGGAATTGTAATCTGCTCTGATGGAGGGTTAGAGGACCGCTGGATGTCATGCATTTGAGGGGAAAATGTTAATTCCAGTCATTAGAGTTGACTCTGAATTGAAGCAAAAAGACTGGAGACTTAACTTGGAAATATTACTTGTGAACATCACAGGTGCAGAGACATGCCACTTGATTTTGATTGGTGCTGCTATTTTAAACATAGATCTGCCTTTGCATCTAATTTTAAAATAAGAGAAATGCCCAACTTCATGTTTGAATGCAAATAGATTTATGATTTTTTTTTTTTTTTTTTATTTGGGATAGATTGTAAATAAACCCATAAAGGATAGTCGAAAAAAGTTAGTGGCACAGCAGACAATGTAATATTAAAATGTCAGTGGTTTGTGCTATAACTGAAAAACTAAAATGTTATAGCAGAGGTAAGTGGGAGAGCTATATTAAGGGAGACAGCAGAATTTGTAACACATAGTGGAAAAATTAAAAGCCATTTGAAAATACAGTATATGAAAATACTGTTAAAGGGAGGATACTGATTTGAAGAGTTGAGAAGGGGTAAGAGATACTGTACCGTGATGGAAGATTCTAGGCTCATCATTTAGCTCCTAAAACTGGGGGTTAAAGTGGTACTGTGTAGATTACAGTGTCTGTGAAAACCAACTAAGTGTGTAATAGCAGGTACTTTCAGTCATATTCTTTATCTCTCTTCCTCCCACTTGACCAATCATTGTCCCCCTCTTTCTTCTTTTTCCTACACAGTGGCCAGCAGAAACCCTGCTGAGAGGAGTTTCAGCATCAATAATAACGTGGGAGGAAAAGAAAGTGGAAGCAGGGGAGAGGAAGAAATATTGCTTTCCCTCCTCATGGCCTCAGGGAGTTCAGTGGAGTTCGAAACTTTGGGGGCTGTGAGCAAATGCCCATACATAAAAAGCCTGATGTAGGCCTATTTAAAGACCATGGCAGGTATACTTTATCAATAAAAATAAGTGCTGGGAAGAACCTCAGATTAATGGTGGGGATTTTGTTGGAATAAACAAAATCAGGTGAGGAAATCAAATAAGCAAAATATAGGGGATAAAAGTAAAAATATAGGCTTTGGTATTGTAGCCAAGGCAGCACTACCGGGTACACTGCAAACTATGTACTGTACCTACCTGGGCAGTTTTATGTAGATTTACATTGTAGCACAGATACAATTAATCCCAACAGGATGTCATCTCACAAAATAAATACTGGAGACATGGCAGGGACTTAGATTTCCATTCAATTAGGGTTAAATAATATACACTGATCTAACAAATATTAATTTCACCATTACTCCTTATTTGTCTCTGTATGTTTTGAGACAACTTCCTACATGGCCATTTTTTTTTAAACGTTCACTCTGGAGGATTTCCTCAGGGCAGATAAGGAGATGAGTACACACATGCTTATGGGTTATAATTGTGTTTCGTCACCTGAACATTACAAACTCAAAATCCAAATAAAGAGCTTTGATCAATTATATAGTCCTAGTAAACAAAATATATCTCTAAAAATCCTACATTTCTCAGTTGGGTCCAATATCACTGTAACTAAAGGCATCAAGGAAGCATGATTTAAATTATAAAATGGATAGATAATTCATACATTATAAAATACATTATGGGTTACTGGATAGTTTACTATTAGGATTTCAGACACTGCATAAAGTTTACCTTACTAGAGAGGTGCCTAAATTACAAGCTAACCCCTAAACTAGGCAAACTTCAAAGGGGTGATGCCTCCTCATGGGACATCAGTAGGAAATACAACATGTTGCCTCTAGGTGTCTTGATTTCAGGGACCAGATTGAAGCACAGAAAACACCTGGGAGACACATGATAAATTCAAGATAATTTATTAACAAAGGTTTATAGGATACAGGAACCAGTGATGAACCAGAAAAGAGAAGTGTCGAGGTATGAAGACGGAGGTCCTAACAACAGAGTGAACTGAACTTAAAGGGGAAGAGAAGGAGGGAAACAATGGGTGGATAATTAGACACAGGTGAACAAAGTGAAACAATCAGCTGCAGGAAAGGAGGGGCAATTAACTGGCAGTAGCATAGGAAGAAAACAATCTAAATGGAGAAAGATAATGTCCAGGCATGGGAAGAATCTAACTAAACTCAGAAGGAACAGATAACAGAATTACAGAAATAAATGACCATAAGCTAACTGATTACTATATGACTTAGAATGCGCCTGGGAGGATGGGCCTCCATGTCCTTTAGAGACAGCAGAGCCCCAGCTGCAGGTTGCCCAAATGCGAGCCACTAGAATACAAAGAAAAATTTTCAGAAATAACTTAGTGAAAGTCCCGTTGCCTCCTATTTAAGCCTGTTTACTGTTGCAATGACGCGGATAACGGATAATTAATTTATTTGCACAGGTATCGTCTCCCTAATATTTTGAAATTGTTTGTACAAGTATGCTGACCTATGAAAAATAATAGGCAGCTGAACACTGTATTCCTTATGTTGCACCTTTAAAATACAGAAAAAAAAAACATATTACTATGCAACCTTATTAAAACACCAAATTATTTTGTTATAGAGCTACTACTTGTCATAAAAAGGAAATGTAGAAGAGGAGATAATGCAATAACATATGCTTTCATTTTGTTAAGAACTTAGTTGCTACGTACAGTATAGCTCCCACAGCAAGGGAAGGCAAATTTTAAAAACTTTGGCTTATTTTCTACCATAATTAAAAACACTAGCATTGAGACTTTAGCTGCTTAAAGCCACTTTGACCATATGGGAGATTAACCCGAATGTCCTGGAGTCCCTGATGGTGTTGGAGCAAAGGCAGCAGGTGGTTGGAGATGAAAATTGCCTTTTTTTTAAGAGTGGAATGTAGATTTAATAGGAAATTAAAGTTCCCATGTGAGAACACTACAAATACATGGTGTCAGTTTAGATAAATGTTCAGTTTGGTACATTGCGGTCTTTGGATTTTGTGAGGTAACCTATTGATTAGTTTGTTTATATTGCTTCTGCTTTTTCTTTAGAATTCTGTTTAACCTTGTTTTTCCTGTCTGCTCCAGTTTTCTTTCAAAGTGCACACATACCTTTAGTTTGAAAAACAACAAGAAAAACACACCTTGCCCATTTTGAAGAATGCAAACTGCTTTGAAAAATATGTCCATTACAGATTTCTTTCACGTTGGCGGGAGTCTTCTTTGTACAATTGTTCTGCCACATTGAGGGGTTTGAAGCAAAAACAGTCTGTTTACACTGATTTCGCAGCATCTGAGATTTTATTCCGTACTTTCAATAGGCCACTCCAAAGCCTTATTTGCTTATTTATAAAATATTCAGCCATTCAGAGGTATAATTCCTGGTGTGCAGTGGATCATTGTCTTGGTGCATAACCCAGGTGCTCTCCATCCTAATGTCACAATCTTATGGCTGGACATCATCTGTCAGCATTTAGTAGAAAGTGGTATTCATGGCTATTAATTATGGCATGTTGTAGAGGTCCTGAAGCAGCAAAGCCATCACTGTCAGGATCCTTTTGCCTGTCACTTTCTTGCTTGCACCTCTTACTCTGATTAGTGGCTTATTGTCTTCACCTGGACTCTTGATTTCCCCTTTGTTTTTCTCCTCTGTTTAAGCAACCTGTCTCCCTTCACTAGTTGTCAGATTCTCCGTTATAAACCCCTTTGTTCAGACTTCTCCAGTTTTTGACTCCGTGCTCTGCCGTTTGGATTTTTTCACGGGTCTTGTCTGCACTACGGTCCTACTATTACGCCTCAAATGATAATCACTCTATTACGGAGCCCTCTAGGGGACATGGGGAATTTATTTTTTTAGTTTTTTTGCGTTACCTCGCAATACTTTTGCGTTACATTGCAGCTTTCTGAATGCACCATACCGTCAGAAAGCTATGGTGCACTCAGGAGCATGGGACATTAGATTTTTGAGAATAAAAAGCTAGTAGATGTTCATATTAAAAAAATAACAGAAATAAAATTATAGAGCATCCAGTATTGGTAGAAAGCCCACACTGTTTCTGGAAAAACACATAATTGTATGAGTTAAGTTCTGTTCCGTTTTATGCCTCTTTCCTTGTAAATTAAAATGTCCCATGCTACTGAATGCACCATAGCTTTCTGACTCTCGCGAATGCATCACACTGGTCTGTGAACACTGTGCTGTGTAGATGCACGTTTGATCATCCGCTTAAGACAAAGCTTTGCAGTTTCAAAACTCACGTTGGCTCTCACGGTTTATTGTTGTGTGTGAATGACAAGAGACCACAGCAAATAAATCAGCCATACCTCTAGGAAACGCAAAAACCTTTGCGAGGGAACGCAAAAAAAAAAAAAAAAAAAATCCCCAGGTCCCCTAGAGGGCTCCGTAGTTCGCACACCATCCAAAAAGTTTTTTTTTGTTTTGTTTCATCAGTCCAGCGAATGTCACCCTTTCAGTCAGATCAAGATGTGCTTTGACAGATTCAATTCAATTCAATTTTATTTATATAGCGTCAATTCATGAAACATGTCATTAAAAGGCACTTTACAAAGTCAAGTTCAATCACATTATACAGATTGGGTCAAATTATACACATATGTCAAAAATTTCCTATATCACGATGTGTGAAACAGGCCTCCTTTTTGGTCAGCAGTGGTTTTAACCTCGGACCTCAGGGATGAGTCACTGATACATTCCTGGAGTTTTGTTGGTAGGCTGGTCACTCTGAGTATAGGTTTACCACTGTTCCATGTTTTCTCCATTTGTGGATATTGACTCTCAATGTCATTAGATAGAATAATGAGTCCGAAAGCCTTCGACCATTTTCAGATTTATTCCTATAGTTATCTTGATCTGATATTACAATTCATTGGATTGTATACAACATTTGTGTCAAACAAAAAGTGAAAACAGAAAAAATATGTAGGATGGCCAATTAAACTAAATGTTAGATTTTTTAAACCTTTGCTGTCAATAAAACCGATTTATTTTGAAGTTTTTAAAACATCTTTGTCAGGGTTGTCTATAAATGTGGTCTTGTCCCTGGAGTGATGCCAGTGACCCAGCTGGTGACAACTGTAAAACAAACAAAACACCCCTAAGTAATATTACTCTCTACCATGTAATTGTGGATAATGCTATCCTCACACAAAAATTGTGCTTTTGTATATCATGTGGGGGTCTCTCATGTTTTGTCAGGAAAATAGATCTAATTTGATATAAGGTGCACCAGCAATGATGCATTGTAGTGCAAGCCTCTGAAATGTGTATCAATAAAAATGATCTATGAAACCATTGGGACTGATTTCATGCTCACCCTCCTACGAAACAGTGTACTTCAGGTTTGACTTGTTAAATATCGTGTACAATGCTTCCTGTATTTTATTTTTAAAGGGGCATAAATTGTTCCAATCCAAGAATAAATTGCATAGCTTTTTTTCTGTTTATGTTTATGACACTGAGGTGGGAAAAAAAAGCTTTTACAGATTAAAAACTTAGATCTTGTGATCTAAACTGAAAATGCATTTAAGGTATTATGCTTATATGCTTGACCCAGTTAGTTAGCAAGTTAATTTCAGTAAATAACTCTGCAATACATACATCTATTTGAAATAATTTAAATGAACTATTTACTATTAAATGATGGCTTCCCGCATGCACAGAGAAGGGCATAACTGCAGCGGCAGCTACCACAAAACACACCTACCACCATATACGCCTTTCCCTGTCCCCTAACCCTAAAGACAGTGGGTGTGTTGTTTGTGTTGTGTGGGACAGGGAGTGTGCTTTGCAGTCTCCACGGCAGCAATTATCTGTTATTACATGAACAGGTCAAGTGACATGGCTGCTGCTTCTCCAATTTTACAAGCAGGAGGCGAATGTTTGTCTGGTATTTAAGCAAAGTTTTATCTAAACTTGCAACTAAATTTACAACTCAATACTTTACTCATGTATTTAAAAAAAATTATGAAATAGGGAAAAATGGGCCTGGAATATGTTGGCCTTCGTAGAACTTCTGTCATACAACCAACACAAAGTAGTGGCAAATTGTAAAGTGGAAGGACATTTTCATGTTTTTGTAAAATAAAAAGCAGAACTGCATGCTCTGCATATTTATTTAGTGCCCCTGAGTCAATACTTTGCAGAACCGCCTTCTGCTGCAATTATAGTTGCAAGTCTGAGGTAGGTAAGAGACTAAAGATTTCACCCATTGCTCTTTGGAAAATGACTCAAACTCTACCAACTTGGAAGGAGAGCATCTGTGTTGAGTGATTTTCAAGTATTTCCACAAATTAAAAATGTTATTTAGGCCATTGTATCACAATAATATAATTGAATCTAAAGCATTCTCTGGTTGTATCTTTCAACAATTCAAAATCCTGCTACTCTTCCATAAGCGCAAGATTTGTGGAGCGCACAACTAATAGGTGTCGTATTAACACATTGTATATCAGTTGTGGATTGTTGCAGCACCACCAGAGTTACCATTGCCCTGCTGCTTCTCTGCATAATGTTCACCTTGCTCAATTTGTCAGTTTATGTGAATGGCCATGTCCTGGTAGGTTTGCAGTTGTGCCAAGCTCTTTTCAATCTATCATCAAAAAATGTACAGAGCTTTTTGTTATTAAAAGATTGTGATATTATAATTATAACCTAACCCTGCTTTAAACTTCTCTTTAACTTTATCCCTGAGCTGTTTGCGTTATTCCTTGACCTTCATGATCGGTGTCTTAGAACCTTTATGGAATAGCTTAATTTAAACTGAGATTCAAACTTTTAAACACAATTGGTTGCATTGGACTTTATTTGTATTAGAATAAACGTGGGTTGGGCAAATATGCATACACACTTTTATTTTTTTCTATGTATAAAAGTCTTAAAGAAAACTATAATTCATCTTTCAGTTCACAACTAGGCTCCAATTAGTGTTTGTCTATTACAAAAAAAATATTCCATTGCAGTATGTGGCTATTAAATAACAAAATAAAATTAAAAACATTTAAGGTGTATTGATGCTTTGCAAGGCACCGAAGAGAATCGTCATACACTATGTTTTGGCCCATATGGCTTCTAAAGAACATGTTTAGCAGTTTGTAATTTCAGTAAAGATCAGAGTTACCATAAAATGTCAATTTGTGTTAAATTGTATTATAGTGCAGTGTTTTAAGTTATATACTACAATATAAACAACAATTTCTTTGTTTAGCAGCGGATCTTAGTCACATAATATCTGCTGTTTTAAAAAGGAAAAATTGTGACCTTGATGTAAGTGTAGAGTAATATATATATATATATATATATATATATATATATATATATATATATATATATATATATATATACACACTGCTTAACTCTTGATTCAACTTAAAAGTTAGATACAATTTATTTGATACAATAACTCGCATTTCTGCAAAATATATTTAGGTTACAAAACAATCAAAACAATACATATGCACAGCTGTGGGCTCTTTTCCACTTCATATATATGTGACTTATTAATTATCATTGACTGAGTATCTCTGTTATATTCCGGTGCCATATTGGTATAAATAAGAAAATAGAAAGGCTGTCATGAATCCAAGATGGTACGAAATTCACTCTATCCCCATCTCTCTCACTCAATGTATGTTGGTCAGGTTCAGGGGTGTGAACCTAAAATTAGCCAACACAGAGTATGTTAAAATGGAGAATAATGGCAGATGAGGCAGGCAAGCAGGCGGGAGACCAAAAGACGCAGACTTGAACAGATGCAGGTGGAATCAGACTTGACAAGATGCAGGTTGTGTACACAAGAACTGAAAGCATCAGGGTAGGTGCGGTGAGGTGAGGTGACGATCCAGCAGTGACTCGGTGAGTCAGGAAGGTATATGGAGGTCGAGGACAGGTGAACAGAGTAGAAACTGATTAGTGGCAGCAGGTGGGACTGGTCTGGGCTGATGACTGGTGACTGTGGAGTGGACTGAGCTAATTGGATGGTTTCTGTGGCAGAGAGGTGACAGAACTGAATCCGGATAAGTCCAAAACAAACAAACAAAAACCTAAATCATGACGTTTTGTATTAGTTTTCAGAAGTTTGACAGGATGATGCACTACATCTTTTATGAACCTGAAATTATGCATATTTCCTTTTGATAAACACAAAACGAGAACATATAAAGTACCATCATGATTTTCCTTTGCCATTTAAAAGTCAAGATCCACCCCGCGAGTTTGCTTCATTCATTCTGGTCGGTGTTTACATCGCACCGCATGCAAACGTGCAGGTCACACAGCGCACGCTCGCAGACCAGATACTGAATGTGGAGCGGAAAAATCCAGATTCTTTAGTTATTGCCCTTGGTGACTTTAACATAGGAAACCTCACTCATGATCTTCCTAAATATGGACAGTTTATTAAATGCCCGACCAGAGAGGAGAACATTCTGGATCACTGTTACGCCACAGTCAGAGATGTTTATCACGCCGTCCCCCGTGCTGCACTTCTGATCCTGATTCTAAAGAAAAGATATCTGAAACCTACCAGGTGAATCTCAACATAATGTGACAGAATTGCTCTGGTTGTTTGTCTTTCATTTTCTATGACCTTCTTCTGATTGGTCAGGTTAGCCACAAACTGAAAATCAATGTCTCAGAATATCCTCTTGTCTTTCAGGAAGGTTTAAAAGGGACATACACATTATGTTGACCTAGAGCTCAATTAGAGTTTATTAGTGTATTTACAGTTCTTATCCTCCTGCTTTCATTGTTAAGGAAGAGTGGGAATAGAAACACCTTGGCATTATAACGTCGCGCAATGGAATCAAAAAATCTAGTTGTGGTAATAAATCAGATTGATCACAAAATAACTGATTATTTAATTAGTTGTTTGGGTGTCAAACATGAACAAAATATTAGCCTGTATGTCGGTCTATCTGTGTATTGTTCATTGTAAACAGCTATTGTTAATGTGTAACAGAAGCTGAATCTAAAAGTAAGAAAAAGACAAACTTAATTGAATTTTGTTTTCAACAGAGGCAGTAACCAGTACAGGTAAATATATAACAAATGGAACACATTAAAATTAGGAAAGTCTGGAAGCAGAAGCAAATTTGCTGTCTGTTCCAGTTTTTTAGTTTTCTCAAATTTTGTTTTTACTGAGATGGGAACAATTCCATTAGAGCATATACTTTTACGCTGAGCGTAATAACACTGAACAGGAAAGACAGAAGTGGTAGCTGTGGAATTTAAATGAGTCCACAAAAAAAAAAAATCCTTAACAAAATATTTTGTTTGTCAGTGTCTTGGAATTGTTTCATATTTCTAGAGACTTTTGTTGTTTACATCAGAAAGAAATATACTATGTAAGATTTGCTTACAATGTTATGAGTTTTCTATATGGAGATTTGTGGCATATGAACAAAATTGTATAATTAACCTAAACACATTCTTAAATAAGAACAGTTGTCTTGTTTCTTGTACATTTAATGTAAAATAATACATAAACTGTTGTGGCAAAGACTAAAGAGTCTTACTTACAAAATAAACTATTTTGTCAAATCTTAAAAGGTTCTATATCCTGTAATAATATGGAAAATTATAATGCAAGAGGTTTGATGTCATTCTACTATTTTGTAAAAGGAAACAAGTTACTGTATTTAAGCCTCTTTAGCTTTGTTTATTATTTTATTCATGTTGCTGTAACTAAGAGTGTTTTGCTCACTAAACTTAGAACATAAACAATAATAAAACACATTATGTGAAACGTCAAGCCCTGTTACAGATAAAATATGTGTGACTACTGATGTGCCATTATTTTGTGTTTTGGATGTTTATTGGTTTAAGATTAATGTCGAACTACAAAAGGACAGAGGTTAGGTTACTTTTTGACATGTCTCTGTGTCTCATCTTTTGCCTTTTCCATACTTAAGGTTTTACCTCAATGCTCTGTATCCAATCCATGATGTAGCTTTATATCTGAATGTCAAGCAAAATGGTTATGACCCTGCTTATTTGGTTAGCTCACAATAACTTCCAAAGACAAGTATAAAGTCACAAACGTTTTTGACATTGAAAGAAAATTGGTGAATCTTTTGTCTGGTGTAGGAAATTGCTCTTGATAGTCCAAGCAATTCAGTTCAAACAAAAAGCTGTCTCAGTATGAAGAGGTCAATGTAGTCAACACGACGAAACTCATAACACATAAAATAAAATGTAATCATCCATTATTTGAAGTACAATTACCTCCCGAGAGGTTATTAGATAAAGGGAAACTATTTGATATGTTGGAGTACCAGCTCTCATGAGTGTTTGAAGTCCTGATGATAAAGTTCATGAAAGTTGCCCATTTTTGCAGTCTATCATTTTTCAAATCAATCCCACCATCTCCATATTTTAGATTGATTTTAAATAATTACTTCTTGCCTTGGGTTATGCAAATTGCCTAAATACAATATAGATGCTTATGACCTTCATCCCATTCACCACGGAGATGAATTGAACGTCTTCTACAAATTGTTCCCAGATCAAAGTTTGTAATGATAGAGACCCCATTTAGAGACCCCATTTTTTAAAAAAAATATTAACAACACAGTAAATCTTTTAGAATAAGCTTTGGCAATATCTCTTTTTTAAAATATTGTAGCTGTATAGTTAATTTTACCCTATGCTTGTTTGTAAAGCTCTTAAGATTAGGCTTAATACATAAATACACCCCCTCACTGTGCTGCCACCTTACCATGGTGGAGGGGTTTGGGTGTTGCGGTGATCTTAGCAGCTATACTATCAGGAGCTTCATGCCCCCAAGTAGGGTCACCTAAGGCAGTCACGTCCTAGGTGAGGGACCAGACAAAGTGCTGCTCACAGAACCCTTATGATGAATGAGACAAATAGAAACAATGTTCCCTCACCCCAACGCGTGTTACCAGGGCTCCACTCTGTAGCCAGGCCTGGAGGTGGGGCACGCTGGAGAAAGCCTGGTGGCCCATGGAACACGGCTGGGCCTGGCCTGAGGAGAAAACATGGGTCCACCCTTCTGATGGGCTCACCACCTGTGGGAGGGGAGAAAGGGGTCAGGTGCATTGTGTGATGGGTGGCAGTCGAGGGCGGGGACCTTGGCAATCTGATCCTCAGCTGCAGAAGCTGGCTCTCGGAATGTGGAATGTCACCTCTTTTGTGGGGTAGGAGCCTGAGCTGGTGTGTGAGGTTGAGAGTTACCGGCTAGAAATAGTTGGATTCACCTTGACACACGGCTCTGGCTCTGTAACCAGTCTCCTCGAGAGGGGCTGGATACTCTTCACTCTGGAGTTGTCCTTGGTGAGAGGTGCTGATCAGGAGTGGGTATACTTGTTGCCCCTCATCTTGGTGCCTGTATGTTGTGATTCACCCTGGTGAATAAGATGATAGCCTCCCTCCACCTACATGTGGGGGGACGAGTTTTGACTGTTGTTTGTGCTTATGCACCAAACAGCAGTTCAGATTACCCACCCTTTTTGGAGTACTTGGAGGGGGTACTGGAGACTGCCCCACCTGGGTACTCCCTTGTTCTACTGGGGGACTTGACAATGACAGTGAGACCTGAAGGGGTGTAGTTGGGAGGAATCACCCACCTCATCTGAACCCGAGCAGTGTGCTGTTGTTGGACTTCTGTGCTTGACATGGATTGTTTTAAACAAACACCACATTCAAGCATATGGGTGTCCATATGTGCACTTGGCACCAGGACACTCTAGGCCGTAGTTCAGTGATCGATTTTGTTATCATTTCATGTGATCTGCGACTGCATGTCTTGGGCACTCGGGTGAAAAGAGGGGTGGAGCTGTCCACTGACCACTTCCTGGTAGTGAGTTGGCTCCAATGGATGCTGGTCAGATCTGGCAGGCCCAAATGTATTTTTAGGGTCTGCTGGGATGGTCTGCCAGAGTCTCCAATGAGACAGAGCTTTAAGGAGGCGGGGGACATTGAGTTTGAGTGGGGCATGTTCCACGCCTCCATTGTCGAGGCCACTTATCAGAACTGTGGCCACAAGGTTGTCAGTGCCTGTCACGGCAGCAAAACTCAAACCCGCTGGTGCACACCAGTGGTAAGGGATGCTGTCAAGCTGAAGAAGGAGTCCCACCAGGCTTTTTTTTGCCTGTGGGACACCAGAAGCATCTGATTGGTACCGACAGTCCAAGCGGCATGTACCTCGGGTGGTCGAAGAGGCAAAAACACGGGCATGGGAGGAGTTTGGAGAGGCCACGGAGAAAGACTTCCATACAGGTTTGAGGTGATTCTAGTCCACCATTCAGCATCTCAGATGGGGTAAGCAGTGCAGTACCTACACCTACACTTTATAGTGAGGATGGTGTGCTCCTGACCTCGACTCAGGACGTTGTGTGTCAGTGGGCAGAATACTTTGAAGACCTCCTCAATCCCACTAGCACGTCTTCCATTAAGGAAGTGGAGCCTAAGGTCTTTGGATCGGGCACTCCAACCTCTAGAGCGGAGGTCATCGAGGCAGTTAAGTCTCCTTGGTGGCAAGGCCCCAGGGATGGATGAGATTTGCCCAGAGTTCCTTAAAGCTCTGGATGTTGTGGGGTCATGTTGGTTAACCTGACTCTGCAACATTGCACGGACATGTTGGTAAATTCCACTGGATTGGCAGACAGGGTTCCCCTATTCAAAAAGGAGGACCAGAGGGTGTGCTTCAACTACAGAAGGGTTACACTTTTATGTCTCCCAGGAAAGGTATATTTAGAGGATTCTGGAGAGAGTCCATCAGATAGTCAAACCTGGGATTCAGGAAGACCAGTTTGTTTTTTGTCCTGGTTGTGGAAAATTGGACCACATTACACCATCAGCATGGTCCTGGAGGGTGCATAGGAGTTTTCCCAATCAGTCTAGATGTGTGTAATGGACTTGGAGAAGGCATTGAACCATGTCCCTTGGGGGGTCCTGTGGGAAGTACTCTGATAGTATGGGGTCCTAAGCCCTTTCATACGGGCTATTAGGTTTCCTGTATAACCGGTGTCAGATCTTGGTCCGCATTGCCGGCAGTAAGTCTGACTCATTTCTGGTGAGTGTTGGACTCCACCAAGGTTGTCTTTTGTCACCAATTTTGTTCATAACATGTATGGACATACTTTCTAAACGCAGCTAAGGTGTTGAGGCGGTCCATTTTGGTGACTTTAAGACCGCGTCTGCTTTTTGCGGATGACATGGTCCTGTTGGCTTCATCAGGTCATGATCTGAAGCGCTTGCGGGACCAGTTTGCAGCAGTATGAAGCAGTCGGGATGAAGACCAGTGATTCCAAATCTGAGGCCATGGTTTTAAGCCAAAAAAGGGTATAGTGCCTTCTCCGAGTCGGGGAAGATGTCCTGCCCCATGTGGAGGACTTTAAGTATCTTGTTAAAGTTAGGTGGGTGTTGTTCACAAATGACAGAAAATGGAGCGAGAGATCGATAGACAGATTGGTGCTGTGTCTGCAGTGAAGTGGACGCTGTACCAGTCTGTTGTAGTGAAAAGAGAGCTGAGTCAAAAGGGGAAGCTCTCAATTTACCAGTCAATATACATTCCTACCCTCATCCATGGTTATGAGCTGTGGGCCATAACTGAAAGAACAAGATCGCAGATATAAGTGGCCGAAATGAGTGATGCTAAGGTGCACTTAAACACGTCTTAGCTACTCTGAAATTAGCTTCTCCAATCTTGCATATTCAATTTATTTTGTTTTTATGTCGTTGTGTAAATCAGCTGTTGCTGTCCTCTGTTTAAACGTGAATATTAAATTTTTTCACCTGAATATGCCATGTTATCAATAATTTTGCAATACATACTCTTGTTTTATTTTTACTTTTATTTTGGCCTTTCTATTGCTTTAGAACTAACTTTAGATTGGATTAGCATGTTTTCATTACTGATTTAATGTGTAACTCTGTTTTTGCCACTGACACGCCCAAATTTGCCCATTGTGGGACAATAAAGCAATTTCTTATCTTATGTTCTTATCTATTTTATTTTGTCTTCAGATTTGTAAGGGATTATCAAGTTTAAACAAATTTTACCATCAACCTGGAAGTAGCTGCTGCAAAAAGACTGTCACTGACTATTATCACCACTAAAATAGTCCGTACTTCAAATTCTGTATTGCCTAACACATCTTCTCTGTATGTTATAGCAAAGTCTTGAGAACTGTTGGTAGGCATTCAAAAATATGTAATGAAAACTGATATTTAGGGGGAAGTTTTTTTTTATTACTTGTGAAATCCCACTGTTAGCAACTTTAAGCAGCACTCTTGAGGCCAAACACATTGTTACTCATTGTATATGTGACTTAGGCTGTCACATATAGAAGCCATCAGCAGCACAGCAGGACACTTTCATGCCAACAAAGAACTTGCTATGGATTATAAGCTTGAAGGATAGTCTTTCAAACAGCACTGGCTTCCCAGGAGTCCCTGGAACAACTGTACAGATTTAACAGTTTTCCTGAGCTTGGTATACCATTACAGAGGATAAGGCTTGCGTTGCAGCATAGCTGGAAATAGTTTTGATAGTTGTGTAGACTTTAGCAACTGCATTTTTTTTCTGTATATCATGCTAAAAACCCAGTATGTTGCTACCTTTAGAGCAAAATACCATTAAAAGTCTTGTAGTATTTTTATATTTCACTAGCATGTCTATTTTACACCTCCTTAGTATTATGAATTAAACAGATACCTTCCTAACAAAATGGATGTATCCTGAGATATGGGTATCCTTAGTTAATGGTACGATATACCACCCATGTGTAATAAATAGGTAACTATTAGATTAGAAGTGTTATGGCTGAGTTCCTTGGAAGCTTTTGACCTCTGATCTGATGATTACATGATCTACATAATTACCAGGACATTTAGATTTGAATAGCTACACTTCTAACTATGACGTTTGATTGAACATTTATCCGGACATGTTGGACAGTTAGAAGTTGTGATAGTGTTAGCACATTTAGCTGTGTTGTTTTTCTGAGGTAAAAATATTTCTGCAGTTTATCAGTGAAACTCAACATCTTGAAAACAATGTGAAGCCACCAATATAAGGAAAAGGCTATGTTTATTCTAGCGTTACCTAAAGATATGTTGTCCATGGGGTTTACAACTTTGCCGATGCACATGAGCTACATCTTGCTCTCAAGCATCCACATTGTACTGTTAGCAAGTACCACCGTTACACTCACGATCTAATTTCAGCACAATTTTGAAAACTTTCATCATGATGGGCTGTTACGCTGAAATGTGCTGCCAAGAAACTTCCCGGTTGGAGTTTGGCTAATTTACCCTATTAAACCTCCAAGGTACATTCCATATTATTCAGCCTGTTGTGCATGCAGTTATGTAATTTATTACCAGGTTAAATGCCAGGCTTTAGTCTTGGGATTGTGTGAAATAAATTTATAAATAAATGCGTATAGTCCAGTGCAACTTGTTTACGTTTTATTCCTCCTTGTGACGCATTTTTTGAATGATGCAATTTAAATCATTAAAAATACGGTGAATATATATATATATATATATATATATATATATATATATATATATATATATATATATATATATATATATATATATATATATATATATATATACACACTGTCTATATATACACCGTATATATGGTTTAATAATGCCCCTAATGTCTGAGTTCATAAAAACTAGATGGAAAAAAAGATTTTGTTTATTCATGATGAAAAGTGCAAGATAGGTATAAGTGAAATGGGAACGAGGGACACAATGGCAAGGAAAAAGTGTTGAGGTTAATGTATCCTTCCATGTTTTGTGTCTACATAGTGCAGCATCCATCATTAGTCAGGCTGAGAGCAGCAGGTAATCTGATTTTCAAACATGTTTTATTGTCCTGGCACTCACAGCTTCTACTACAACCTCTCCGTGTCAATTATATTATTTCTTTGAAATTAAAGCACAGAGCAGTGTTGAGCCTGCGATTATCTTTGTCCTTCTTGTCTGCCTTACATAACAGCTGATACAGTTTAATTGCAATTAGAAAGAAAGTAGTCCTTATAATTTCTAATGTTGCTAAATAAAAAATATTAATAAAATTTAAAATTTCTTCTTGTTTACTAGAGTGATTTTGGACAGCTTAAATGAAGAGCATATTTCTGTGATTCTGTCTTGTAATGCCAAAAGCATGACATAACTGAAAGACAAAATGAGCAACAGGGGTGGACATTTTCCTTTTTTATTATTTCAACCTCATTATTTTAGTCTTGCTATGCCTTGCATGGTGGCCTAATGTAACTTAATGGATTTTAAATCAGAGTCTTACTTTTGGACTTCTGCAATGCCAATTACAAGAATGAATAAAACTCATGCCATATATGTGAATAAGGAAAATGTTAGTTTACGAATGTAAACTTGTTTTTATGAAGGAAAGTGAACCTGTAACCATGACATACATCCTGCATCGGGTCAGGAGCATTATGCCAAATTAACCGCACCCGTGGGTGCTCCACAGAATATGAAATATGTCCGTGCACACACTCACCCGCTTTCGGATGACTTGGGGTGACCAGGAAACACCGAATGAGGGACCAAAGTGGTTACAGGTTCACTTTCATTCATAGAACCAGCTTTGCATTCATAAACTAATGTTCTATTTATTTTCAGTGAACCTGTAACCATGTCACATTATTATGCTAAATAAGTCACGAAGAAGGTGACCTAAACAAAGCACAATAGCACAGTACATACTGTAGATAGCTAAAGTGTCATCTGTCCATCACAGCCCCTAAAACTGAGGCATGGATGGAGGATGCAGGATGCAGACCTGGCAGATGTAGAGGTGGATGCAGGGGCGGCCAACCATTAGCAGGAAACAGTGCACCACCCTCCCTAAACCACATGAAAAAAGAGAAGAAAAGAAGTTTATTTTGCCATTCCGTGTTGATGATATTATCCAATCAACAGCCTGAATATCGCTGTGATGTTCAGCAGCCACTCTCATCCAGAAGCCCCACCCCTTGCGGCGATTTCAGTAAAGCTGAAAATCGCCCCAGGCATTACCAAACACGATCATGTTTTTATTTGTTCATACTTTGAAAACATCAATTAATTTCTATGGGCTCTGGAAGGGCTCACCCCAATGTGATTTTATCACATGCACTGCTGCATGCTTGGTTGATACTTACTGTGCACACACATGCTAGTATGATCGGAAGATCACTATAGTTTCCCTCAGACTGCGGTCAGCGCCGTCTATCACTCTGGATTCCATGAAAGCAATATATTACAGACTCACTGTATTAACATTGATTTCAATGCCAAAATAGTAGATTGTTTTTGTATCCACAATGTAACTGTTCTATTGTGGAACCAAATGTATTGGATTTGAGACTTAAACTTTTTCAATGTACAAAAATACTGAACAGTATGTATGTACATTTCATGTGTTCTCTTGCCATCCGGTGTCTGAACAAGAAACCACATTACACATTGCAATGTAACAGTGAGAAGTTAGTTGTCTGACTTTTATTTATTAGTATTTTACCAGTTAAACGGGCAATCTTAGCGTTCATCATAAGATTTGCCCCACCCTCCGAGAAAATTGTCAGGAGCCGCCACTGGGTGGATGCCCAATCAGCAGCACTGCACACCTCACCTAAAGGGACACTCCTGAACAATGCCCAGGAAGTAGCCATACTCCATATCCAGTATCTCGAATGACGTCAAAAACCCAGTGAGTCAAACGCTGTGTCAACACAGGTCTGCCTAGTGCAGATGTGCAGTAGCACAAGAAAAGGTTGTGCACGGACCGAAACTCACTCTCAGCTTCCTCAGAGGAGTGAGGAGGATAGAGACTAAATTACCAGGGGTCTGGCCACAAAACCCCATGGCATCACCTTGGGAAGAAAAGCTGCATTGGGCAGGAGATGAACCACCAGATAATCAATTCCAAAATAAAGGTAACTGTCCCCAACAGAGAGAGCAGCTAGATTACTCACTCACTTTGCAGATGAAATGGTAAGCAGGAAAATGGTCTTTATACTGAGGAGCTGCAGGTCCAGTTGTGACAAAGGCTCGAATGGAGGCTGGCAAAGTGCCTTGAGATGACATGTATCATGAATTGGTGCTATATAAATAAAACTGAATTGAAAAATTGAATTGAACCATATTATCCAGGAAGTGCTGTTGTGCAGCTGCCATGTTATCCATGGTCTTACCCAGATCCTCCAGTTCTTCTCGGAGCAGATCCACTCGGAGATCATAAACATGCTTCCTCTTGTTCCCAGGCTTTTGCACAGCTTTGCGGGGAAGGGCTGGGTCCTGACCAGGTGGTACTGAGGAGCCCTCTGTAACACCGTCCAGGTGGGAATCATCTGCCTCCGAGGCCATCCCGATGCAGTATAACTGTCATGCTACAGAGGCAGAAAACAAACAAAGCAACTAAAAAATACAGTCTATCTTTTGAACAGTATGCCAAAGCAGCTAAATATAAGGCGACTAGGAGTGCAAACCACAAATTTAAAAACAATACCTATCCAGGCCAGGGGACGGCGAATGTGCTCCCTCAAAGAAAACATTTACTACCCTGATACAAGCAAAAGAAGATTAGTCTTAGTCAGTTTACTGCTATACAAAGTTTTATTGCAGTTATGTTTTTAAAATTTTGTGGGAGTAAAACAAAAACTCACCGCACCGCAGAAAACTCAACTCACGTATTGCTAGAGGGGTGCTGGAAGAAACAGCAGCCTAAGCAGCAATAAGACGTGAGGCTTCAATGATCAAGAGGAAGAAAGAGAGGGTAACACTGTGGAGCACGCACCCACGGGTGCGATTAATTTGGCATAATGCTCATGACCCGAGGCGGGATGTATGTCACATGGTTACAGGTTCACTGAAATGAAATGGAACACCAGTTACATGGTTTATTTGGAGGCTCACACAAATGTGTAAACCACATTATACAGTCAACCAAGCAAAAAGTATTTTTATAATAGCAAACATGTTGTCTTCACGATACCACTACAACATCGAATGTAAATAATAAGAGGTAAGCTCAAATCTAAAAAGTAAAGTCAACAGTAAAGTCTAAGCAAACTGTAAGAAAATTCTGCTACCATACATAAACTTCTTGTCAACTTCTTGCATGAAATATAAAAAGAACACCCTTTTTCATAAGCAACTATCTTGCCATCATCTAAATCACCCTTTAAGATAACAGTGCTGGTGGTCGTTGGGCAAATACTTCCTTAATAATGTACATTCCTGAGAGGTATATAGAGCAGGAGGTATGACTGGCTTGACTAGCATGCCTGGGATGTTGGAGGCGTGACTGACAAGCTGTTCGGGGGTGACAAGCAGGAGGCTGATTTGCCTGCAAACTCAAGTCACACCAGTGAGAGCTCCTACTGTTATATAATGTGACAGGGTTACCCAATTTTCTAGCCACAGAAAAAATTAGATTCATAGTCCTCAAAAATGAAAAGCACTGAATACAGAAAAGGGAGGCATTGTCATTCTCCTAGGCGGTTATGGTTTTCTGGGTCTTGTTTCTCATTCTCCCCACCCTTGCCTTCTAGTGCTGCTTATTCTACTGATAGTATACAGCTACAGTCTCGCAACACCAATCTAAGGCCCGACATCACTGTGGGACCCATTCATGTCCAATTTTCATTTAGGCTGGAGTGCTTGTTTTATTTGATAAATAAACCTATTAAAACTCAACACAGTGTCAGGCTGATTATCGGGTTCTCTGCCTAGTCAGTGCATTATATTATATAAATTAAAGTACTGTGCAACTTTAGCCACTGAGGTGCTAGACCAGTAACTACCAGGTTTAGAGACCTTGAAGGCCACTGGCAACAGTGCACTGTTGCAAATTTAAAGAGTCTCCCTTTGGGTTTTGGAATCTGATAGCAGACCCCTTTACCAGCAGATTGCGAAGTAATCACGTAACTTTTAAAGACAAGGCCACATTCACCCCTCTAGATTAAATCTGCATCAGAGATCCAAACATATGTGTGATCAGGTAAGTGTCAATTTATATTTTGTTGCCTAACAGCAACTTTTAGCCTGGCAGCTTAGCATTTTGCTCCTATAAAACTGAAAAATAAAAACCCGGACATATTCTGTATACAACAGGCAAAAAGTTAACTTACCAGTCTGATAATAAGGATTAAAAAAGAGAATGGGTCTTGCATCCTGATCATCAAACATCAATGAGCAAATTGTTTCGCCAGACCAACTCATGTTTTTTCTCTGGAGCAAATCCTGTCTTACTTTCACTTTTTGGACTCCTGAGACATAGTTTTCCTCTTTTTGCTTTCCTCGGCCGTGATAAACTTTGACTCGACGATGAGAAAAGTAGAAGCACATACGGTTACCTCTCATGTTTAAGGGGAGCTCCGACTGCGGTAAAGCGGTGATCTAGGTTACATGACCCAGCAGCGCTCTAGGTCACATGACTCATTTAGCGGCAGATCTGACCCTTTCAAGTTACCTAGGCGAGTTTTTGATAGGGGCAGCCTGCATGGAGCATCAATACGCACCAAGTGCTGTATATTGACCTGAGAAATAATTTAATATATCTCAAATTAAGCTTATACTTGGGTCAAAAGTTAAGTAGTGTTGTTTTAATAATGTTACATGTACATTTTTGTTAAATGGGCTGCACAGTGGTGAAGTGGGTAGCACTGTTGCCTTGCAGCAAGAAGGTTCTGGGTTCAAATCCAACCCTGGGCCTTTCTGCATGGAGTTTGCATATTCTCCCTGTGCATGCGTGGGTTCTCTCTGGGTACTCCGGCTTCCTCCCACAGTCCAAAAACATGACTGTTAGGTTAATTGGCTTCTCGAAATTGTCCTTAGGTGTGAGTGTGTGTGTGAAAGGTTGTTTGTCCTGCCGAGACTAACCTCTCTCTCTACCTGAATACAAGGTAACAACACCTATCATTTTGGGCGCAGATCAATTCCTGGTAAGCAAGATTCAAGCACTAACAAGCAAAAACATTATGTGACTCAATACATTTTACATTGTAGGTAATTCTGTGATCATATCTCCTGGGTTGCTTACTTCTGGGCCTCTGTCATTTGTTGATTTGTAGATGAGGTAGGAATTTAGCCTTAATGGTCTTGCCCCAGGACCAACACTGGTTGATATTACAAGCCCAACTTACCCATCCATGTGATATATTAGTATTATTAATATTATTATATTTTTTTTTCCATTTTCATTAATGTGTTCTCTTTTTCTCAAAACTCATGAATCAAGTCATGATTTTGTTTGACAAAGCTGCAGGTAATGCTTATAGTTATTGCCTGTTTGCTTGTCTTCCCCTGATTAATAGAGTTATCTTCAACTGTTTCTGTTTACATTCACATTATTTATGAGGCAGCCAGACATGCAGCTCAAGCTTGGGGCAAACATTTGATGAAATGATTAATGGAATTTTTCCTCACAGTGCCTGGCTGTGAAGCAGCTCTGATTTGCTATTGGAAAATTGCTCTTCCAAAAAAAAAAAGAAAAAAAAGAAAAAAAAAAGCTTTTCTTTCGTGCATAAAATTCACTGTGCATGTGGCTGGTTCTTTTTTTAAAACAACAAATCTAACATCATTCCAACCATCTGACAAAACCTAGATGCTTAGAAAATTGAAATTGGAATACAAATTAAAAAAATGATGTGTCAATAAAACTTTTATAACAGAGCTTTGATGTAATTAAATTAAACAGAGTGTTGTGTGGAGCTGGAGGCTTAAATCATGTGTTGACTTCATCTTGATGGGATGAATGGTGGAGCAAGAAGAAAAGGAGCAAGTAAAAATAAAAGAAGTAAAAGATTTATAAGAATCAACATAAAGCCAACAAGACAGATGATTAAAAAGTGCAAATTATCTAAGAGAAGAATAAAGAACAAAGCACATTTCATGGAAGGCAAACAAAAAGAAGCTCATTCCCATATCAATCTATATTGTGAAAATATCAGAGGACACATGCACAAGTGTTTTGAGGTGAGAGCCTCTACTGTTTAAAAGCAACCCAAAGATCCATGTCACTTTACCCTAAATGGATGATCCAGTATTTTGTGAAATAATGAGACAAAAACATTGGTGGTGATAATGTAATGGTCTGAGGCTTTTTTGCTGCTTCAGCACTTATATGCAGACAATGCCAGCTGCTTAAGGGGGCACTGTCACTACAGCTCACAAAAGAAGAAAAAAAAACAGATTGAAAAACAGTGGGGTGGATCCAACGTAAGTAGAAAAAGAACATTTAGCAGTTGCTGTTGTAAGTTGAAGTCACCATATGATATGTAGCTTCTGAAAGAGCTGTTTCACTTATTAAACTATGAAATTGGAAACTATCTTCAGTCTTTTGTTTCCCACCTGAAACTGCCATGAACTCATGTTAGAACAGACTTGTTTGACAGTTTTTCCTCTTTTAAATTGGCCAAGGAGATATCAGAGATCATATCAGATCACAAATTGAATAGAACTTTTTAATAACTAAATATATTTTAAATCAAATATGAGGCCTGTTATTATTTATACTATTCATCCTCTTGTTGAAAGAGTAAAGAATTTTTTTAACTCCATTTAAATAGTATTCACTGCCAGACAGAACAAGTGTGTGTATATATATATATATTATTCAGAAAATAGTTGACAAATTGAGTAATTGGTGGTTGACAAATGCTATAGTAGAGACTGTGGCTGTTGTATGTCTAGATAACTGTAATGCTTCACATGTCCAGAGGTCTGTCTATTGCAGCTCCATGTTCTGCTTGTACGGTTCAGCAACATGTAAGTCTTTTCTATCTGTCCTGGAAATATGCACTGAGGACAGTTTGCCACATTTGTCCACATGTTTGCTCTAGAAGTATTTTTTTATAGTTCCAGTAAAACTGCTACACCATCTTTTGAAAATGCATCATATATTTCCTTATGCTATTTTTGTCTATTTGATGACATGTAAGTGTGACAAAACACAATACAGGAGCTAATCCGTGGAAATAGGGCTTTTCTGCATGTGAAATGGTTAGTTTGAATTGTTGTGCAACTGAACCTTTTTGACAATGACTATTATTAATAACTGTAATTCCAATCAAACGAAAGCAACAAAGAAAAATTTTTCAGAATGTTATGCCATTTCATGGTATAACAGAATGAATAACAATGAAATAATATGCATATCATTTGGCCACAATATCTACCCACAAAAAGAGTGTACATGGACAAACGCATTACATAAATACCTTGTTTGAGTGGGATAAAGCTAAGACCAAACTCATCCATATAACATTCTCATTTCTGAAGTGCAGGTTACTTAAAAAAGATTGATGCTGAAAGCTTAGATGTAAACAAGCATACAAAAGAGAACACAGCAGGGAACTTAAGTAATTGCAATGTTTGTCACTAGACAGCTCGTGTTTTTATTTGTTCAAAGTGATGAGCAGTCACCCGCACAGGGCATCGATAAGGGTTTTTTCTCCTTGCAGCTATTCCTTCTGTATTTTTGCTCCTATCAATAACATGTTTTCATCCTTGGTGGAACACTATCTACATTCCTCTATTCAGGCCCCTAAGTCATGACAGGTGTACTTTGAATCTGAGTCATGTCTGGATCAGTGATAGGCAGGCTATTAGTAAATTTGCCTTCCAGGTGAATGTTCTCTCGCTCAGCAGGGAGACCCTCTTGGATCACAGTTAACATCTCGCATTCTGTTTCTTTTACAATCTTGGATTCAATCTTGCAGTTCGGAGCCCATGGAGATCTGAGAGGACTGGTGAAATTTAACAAGGATAAGGGTAAATGAAACACTTAATGTTTCAAATGAAACTCCTATGAAAAATGAGCATATTCCAACAAAAACAAACCCATTACATCCTGGATGACTTCATAAAAGTGAAAGCCAACCACACCTGGGTATACTCAAAGGACATTTCTGAGGTTAAAATTAGCCCATTAAATAACTATGGATGTCTAACTTAAACTGTCCTAGTTAACAATGACTCATAATTAAGTTTGAAAAGGATCTAAATCCATTGTAGAACAATTTAAATCTTGAATGTAAGGCCATATTTGGCAAGGATTACCATGACTTATCATACACTTACCATTAATATGTTGTTAGCAGAAGCATGTATACAAAATAGAACTGAAATAAACCAAAAAAATAACATTTCCTGTTTGCATACAGGCCAACATTAGCACTGCCAGCCAAAAAAGTAGTGGAACAGCAGTTTCAAATTCTCATGAACTATTGCCCCCAAATAAGGAATTAGTTGTACTATTATTTTAATTACCATTTTTGTGCTATCATGACAATTAGGCAGTTACATTCTTTGTAAAGACTGCATTGGTCACAGCTCAACGAAGCATGCATCATTGAGCCTCTGAATTTTACATTCTGCTGCCACACTAAGTGCCCGATTCCATCTGTTATACATTTTTAAACTCAACCCTTTCTCTGATAATCCCCTTGTCGGTTTTTACTTTCCTGATATAACGATCTAGGACTCTGTTCAAACCAGTGTCAATAGTAGTTGTGTAATGATCCCAGTTCACTTCTTGCCAAGGTCTATCAACATGGCAACTTATGCTGGAAACTGAGAATCCCAAAAAGGGGCTTTCATGGCCTCGAGCTCTACTATGTTACCCTAACCTGCTTGTTTTTGTCTGTGTAGAATGTTTCGTGGCCAGAATTTTAAAAGCAGTTGGTAGATTTAAATGTGATGTTTATAAAATGTAATAACATATTAAATGTAATAAAAATTGTAATTGCAAAGTAAGTGTAGTCATTTGCCATTAATAGCTTCTGCTTGAAGCCAGTTTTCTTCCTATTTCCTGTGATTAGCCCTCCAGTTCCAATGCTAGGCCAATGAGGCAGGGAGGAGTTGAACAAAGGCTCTGCTTCTTGGTTAGCAAAGGTAGGCTAGCTCTCCCACTGGTATAGTTTGTGGGATAAGTTGGGCAATCTGCCTACACGTCTGGTCGAACAGCGAAAACCATTAAACTGCTCCAGGCTATGCTTCTGTGACACATTGCTTGGAGGGAATAGTATAACAGATTACCACATTACACTGACAGGATACACCACCAGAGCTGACTTGGATGCAGAGTGGAGTGATAATACCCAGAGAGGATGAACGGCGATCTTGGCAAAACTTTCTAATTTTTCTCAAAGAATATATATTTTTTTATTTAAAATCACAGACTGTTCTTTTTGCAAAGAGAACTGCAGTGTATCATTGTGAGTATAGTGTACATCCCTGCCTCTGCTTGAGAGGAGGCTGCATTAACCAAGTTGCATGAACAGAAATACCCTGATAGTGGCAATATTATTCTGGAGGGCTTTAATGTTTGCCATTTTAGGAAACGTGTGCCAAAACTGTATCAAGTTTGAAAATCCCCAACCGGAGGTAATAACACACCAGACCTCTTGTCCAGCAATATCACATTCACTGCTGAGCCAAAAAAACCCTCTTGGGGAAGTGGGAACATTTGATTATTCTGCTTAAACCTACAAACACAGAATAGCTGAAGGCTAATTTAGTAACAGTCTGAACCACCAACACCTTGACTGGCAATGCCATGTAAAACCTGAACAGTTGTCTGGAGCTGAGATGAATATATTTAAAGAGGCTTCAGATAGCCTAGATGCATACACAGAGACTGTTAGTGATTACATCAGTTGGTGCATGTCTATCTATGTCCCCTCTAGAATTGTTCATGTCTTCCCAAATCAAAAACTCTGGATTAATGGTTTAATGGATTAACGGGGTTTACAGGGCAGAAATGACCTTATCCTCAATGTAAGAAAATCAAGGGATTTTTTTTATCGATTTTCAGGAAGAAAGCCCTAAATTGAACCATCAGAGGGACTGAAGCAGAGAGCATGGACAGACACAAATTTGTTGGCCTTCACACATCATCTGATGTGAGCTGGTCAACAACCACTGCAGACATGTGAGAATGGCTCAAAAGTAATTTTAGTTCATCAGACTGCTTAGGAGGGCCAGGCTGACGTGATGCCCCCTCATTATAGGTTATAGGAGGTTGGTGGAAAGCGTCCTTACCACCAGTATCACTGGTAATAAAAATTCACTTTCATTTTCACTCAATATGTAATGCATGATATAGTTTCACCTTCTAAAATGAGTGACAAAAATATTGAACTGTTTTACAACATTCAAATTTTTTTTAACTTTGAGCTCTATCTCCAGTTCCTTGTCCTCATTCTCATGCTTGCTTCCGTCTTACTTTTCATTCATCAGTTCAATACCTTGTTTTGGATACCTGCCACAGCAACTCACTTCCTTTTTACCAGTAAATCTTTCTTTTTTCTATCAGCGCCAGTATTTATCTCCCCTAACTCCACTTGCCTCTGCAAGTGATTCAATCTACACAATCAAACTGAGAAGATTTCTCAATCACGCTAAGGCTAATTGTCTTGTCACCTTTTCTGTAGTCTGCAGCACTAAGCTGTCTTTTTAGGTTTGGACTGCATTTTCCCCTTCTCATTGGCAGTAAATACCTTGCAGCTTGGCTCTTTAGTTGACTTCTGGATCCTTAAAAATAAAAAAATTACACTGTTGTTTGATCCAAGAAGCACCCAGACAAACTGAAGCTGGTATGTGAGGTTGAGCAATAGCAGCAAGATAAAGTATAGTTAGCCTCACCTGGGTTCGGTACTCAAACTTCGAGAAAGGGACTGGGCTTTCTTTTACCTATGGATCCATTTGAACACGCCTTTTGGGTAAGGCCTCTTTAGCCAAAACGGAAGTGTGTCAGCGATCACCATGGCAAGTACTGTCCGAATATTGCAGGCAGTAAGGAAGGCGGTAAGAAAAGGAGCCTAAATGCTCCCACCTACAGCTGCTTTAGCACAGGAGCCAAAGAAAAATATTCTCAGTTAATTAATTACTGAAAATGCACGTTTGTGATTTAAGCGTTACACCCAAGGTTAAACTTAGGCATGGTACAATTTTTTTTATATATTTAGCTAATAATGGGTAAGAAGAAGAAAGTTTAATTTAGTATATTGAAACATATTATTGATGTTTTATCAATTTTTAGTAAAATCTACAACTATTTGTATAGTGTTGTGTTGGTTATCATTTAGATGAGAGGGTTATCAGCTAAACCTACATAATTTGACATTTGAAAAAGACTTAGCTGCAGTTGCACTCTGAAGAAGCGCCTGAGTTTACAAAATTAAATTAACAATTTCGTTGACTTGGGCCATGGCATGTCAATAAGGGGAGATTGTTGGTTAAGACCCCTGAGCGGTTGGGAACTGCTGATCAACCAGGTCTCTGACCCCCTCCCACCCAACCGGCCACAGTGTTAACCAGCTGTATTTCTGATCAGAAACTATAGTTTTTACCCCCGAAATAAACTTTTAAATAACTTAATGATGCTCGAATTTAGAGCATAAATAAAACTTCCTTGACAGCTGTGTCCAACAAGTGTGTGCTTAGTCTGCACGCACCACATGTTAATTTGAAAGTGATTTATCTAACTTCGACCTTTACTTAAAGTGTACAGGTGATACAATTTGGTTTCTTATTTCATATTGATAAAAAACAGAGGACAGGGTAAATATTCTTGTGTGGTCATTCAGTTTATTAACAAACAAGGCACTATCAAATTAACTGTAAGGATCTGGTGTCAGTCTCACTTTTTGGTCTGGAAGCGAAATCACCATCCTCAAGAAAGACGTTTAGCAAAACAATACTAATAGGACTGAAGATTCACATAAAATAAATTACAACATTATCTTTTATCATAAAATGTATTATATTAATTTAATATATGGGCTTGTTTATTTGAGACTGGCAATTTAGTGAAATCTGAGCTGTGGCTGGAGCGACATGATATGCTTTATGAACCCAAAAATAAATGCCGCTTGACATCCTAACAACTAATTTGCATATTGAGAGGATCTTGAGTTATTAAAGAACTGATTTAATTTGCACTGAGCAGAATAGCTTCCCTTGCAACATGCACTAGAACAATGCTCTTCATTCACCAAGGCATGGGAATGTGAAATGTCTCATTTAAAATTTTAATTTTGATATTTTCAACAGGCACCTGAAGATGGCATGGACTTGGTAACTGTTGTGAATTAATTGTGATTCAACAAATCATGCTATCGTCTGAGCCTCAGTCTGTGAAATGTGAAGGGTAACAAGGTGAATTGGAGATTTTTATTGGAATCATTATTTTTTTGTCTCCGGCACACAAATCACCCAGCACTTATTGGCTGTATAACCACTGGTAGGATCTGTTTTTACCAAACATGATCAGTTTCAATAGACAAAACTGGACACATATAGCGGTAAACAGTGATTTTAAAGGGGCTTGAGTTTGGGTAATGTGCAACAAGTGAATTCAATTATTTTAGAATAGGGATATTGTAATGTGTAAGCCAGATTTTGCTGCTCACAACATTGATGTTGTGAAAACAGACCTTGGTCTATGTCAATGTTTAAGAAACTGTGGAAAATACAGTAATTAGACATATATTGAGAAGATCGGTTTTGTTGATAAAATTCTGAATGTTTTTTGGCCCACAAAGACACTTATTGGTCCCATAGAGCTGATTCATGCTCACAATAACAGCATTGTAAGAGGGGGACAATTGGACCCGGAGATCTCCACCCCGGTTTAATGGCGGGCGTTTTCTCTTTACAAAAATGCCTTCCTTTACACCCCTTTCAAGTCAACATTCCTCTCTATCCAGGATGCAAACATCTTCATCCCTAAAAGAGTGAGTGCTAGCCTGCAACTAAAATAAACGGCCATCAGAATACTACAGTTAGGTTATTAGGCTACCGGTCCTCTCTTGCATGAGAGCAACCAGTTTTGATTGTTACCGTTAAACTTGTTGATACACTATGCAAAGGTACTGCTTATAAGGCTGAGCTTACCTTTAACTGCTCAGACTAGTCTCTTGGAGAATAGACAAAACATTTCAACAAAAAAGAACCAGTCCAGATGACCTACTCATGTTTTTTTTCCCCCACAAATGTCCTTCATTCGATGTGACTTAAGCTTTGAGCTTTTTTTTTTTTTTCTTTTTTTTTTTTTCACTTTCTGAGATGAATTGAATAAGCATGCTATGCTTTTCAGATTATTTGTAAGACAATTTAAAACCCCAGGGATCATTTTTATCTGTCGTCAGTTAATCAAATACAATCCTAATAGATCTGATTATGACATAAGGAGTTGTGAAAAGGTTCACAAAACTATAAGTGTGTGTAGCTAAATCAATGTTTTTTGTTTGTTTGTTTGTTTGTTTGTCAGAAAAAAAAAATTGTGCTAGAAGTTAAAATGTTTTACTGACTGAAGATTTGAAAGTGAAGAGAAATAAGCAGGGATACCAGAGGCTCGGGGAGACCAGTAAACATAACTATATACAGACAGCAAAAACAGATACACTGTAAACAGAAAAAAGTGAAGACTCATTATAAGGACAGTGATGGGCTGTGAGGTGTAGAGAACAGAGGGAGGGAACTAGCACCATCATGGGAAGCCATACACAAGTGAGTTTCTTTTTGTGATAGTGAGAGAGAGAAGGACAGAAAAAGAGGGTATATGATTTAAGAATTTAAGAATTGCAAAAACCACCGCTCAGGGGCTTTGACCTTTAACGTACATGTCATTCAAACATATTTCTTAAAAACAACTCAAAATATAATCCATCCATCGCCATATGCTTAATATAACTTAATTTAATGTAACTCAGTTTCTTTCATGCTATTGATACGACAACCAAGCCATTGAATCAGAGAAAATCCATAAAAATGTTATTGTTTTAAGTTAAAATCCAGGTTCAAAACAGTGTAATAACCATAATGTAAGTATTAGCAAAGAATTAGTGACTTTGATTTGTGGTACAAATCTAAGATCGGTAACAGTCTATAAACACTTTTTAAAGAGACTTGTTGCAATATATTTTGTTATGTAGTATCAATAAATATATTTAAAAATAAGAAAAAAATTGCAAGAAAAAGAAGAATTTACTGATCCCATGCTTAAAGGTTTTATACCAGTCTGTGCTTAGTGAGGCACTGCATGGTGTCAGGCTATATTTTAGTGGTTTGACTTTCTAATGCTGCAAAGAAAAGTCTGTAAACCTTGTCTTATATAAATGAATAAAGGATTTCCTTGACTTATAAAAAGACTTATTTAAAAAAGAGTAATCTTATATCAAATACAGATAAAGAAACCATTATTATGATGATGCAGATAAAAATGACCACAGTTTTACCATAATAAATACACAGTTCAGTAAATATTATGAAAAACATTTTGGGTCTTTTGGAATTGTGAATAATATAATATAATGTTAATACTTTTATTAAAAATACTTATCATAACCATACAGATTTTGTGCTGCAGATTAATATTTTATACAGAATATTACAAATAAAAAATATGCATGTCAAATATTTGCAATTTGAATTTGTTTGGGTTTAATGTAAAAAAAAAGCGTTACGTTATAGATCACAAACTAATATCAATGATCAAGAAGTTGTGTGGTATTCCCAAAGCAAGAGGTGATCACATTGAATTCTACAGTCACAAACAGATACTAAAATAAACACAAAAATTAGAAATTCTCTACCCAGTGATGTCATACACAAAGGGAACTGAAAGCTGATAGATCTCTAATTTGCTGGAGCTAAAAATGTTACACCTTGTGTTCAAAAGATTCTTTGAAAAGTTTCAGCACCCCCATCTGGCAAATCAATTTTCTACTCAGAATTTTTAACAGCTCTACTATGAAATCTTTTATTAAGAAAACCCACTCAAAAACAAACAAAAGGAAAAAAAAAAAGAAAAATAGGTCCCACAAACGCATAAAGTTGATAGATGCAATTTGCATTTAGAACAAACACCAACTTAAAATCATATTAATATTGTTTTTTGTAATCCTTGTGTTTTGGTTTGTGAAATTAGATAATGGTATTCGACTATGAGTGGAGGGCATGTCGAAAACACAAAGAAGCAACAATAATAGCCCTAATTGTAAATTAGCATGAGAGCTCTGATAATCAGATTCCCTGGTGCATCTGAATATGCATTATATCTTTTGTCCTTTTCTTAAAGCAGCAACAGGTAACTTTTAGCCACTAGGAGGCACTAGACCTGCAATTTTCAGGTTTAGCGCCACTGAAGGCCACTGGCAAAACTGCATTGTCACAAAATTAAACAATCCCCGTGTTTGAGAATATGATAGCAGGCCACTTTGGACCAGCAGATTGAGAAGTCATTATGGTACTTGTAAAGACAAGGCCACATTCACCCCTCTATATTATACTCAGAGTCTCCAATTGAAACGGACAAGGAGAGGACAAGGCAGAGCCAGGGGGAAAGAGGGAGAGATGGGGAAATCCAGGAGCTCAGAAGAGAAAGATGGGACAGACAACAGGCTCAATAATCTGATTATGAAAGCCTGCAGGAACTTAAATAGAGGAGAAGAGCTGACATGCAGGTTTGTGAACTAAATTTACTGCATCTTGTAATAACAACCATGGCCATGACAAACTTTGACTCCAGGATGAGAAAAAGTAGAAGCATGTAAAGTTAGCTCCTGTGTATTAAGGGGAGCTCATACTGCTGTAAAGCGGCGCTCTAGGTCACATTACCCATTCAGAGCCGGATGTGCACCTCTCAAGTTATATGGGCAGGATGTTGAGAAGGGCAGGGAGAATGAGCCAAGTGCTCTATATTGACCTGGAAAATAATGTAATGTATCTCAAATGTAGGAAACACTCGGGTCAAAACGTACATGGTATTGCTTTAAGAGTTTTCACGTACATATTTTGAACCTGTCAGAAGAAACCTAAAAAGCTTCATGCAAGTAAGAGTAGCAAAGCTTTCAAATAATATTACTCAAGTAAAACTAAAAAGTACAATCCAGTTAAACAACTCCTAATAGGACATTTTGTTCATGAAGTTACTTAAGTAAATGTAACTAAAAAAAATTTAACTAGATACTACCTCTGCTTGCATAGTTACGTCCAGTTGCTGTCAGCATATGATTTCCAAAGAATGGGCATTTTTTTAATTACCCCAACACATAAAATATCTTCTTTCAAACCCAATTTGGTGCTTGACTAGCCGTAGTGTGTGTGTCCGACTGGCAACCTTGCAAGTCTCAATTGTAGAAATATTTATTATTAAAGAAGGAAAAAAAGGAAAAAAGGGAAAAAAGGAAAAAAAGAGAAAAAAAGGAAAAATAAGAAGAAAAAAAAGAAGAAATATTTATTATTTTATCTATGAAAGTAATAGCAGAAGGGATACAGCAGTAAACCAATGCGAAATACGACACAACTCTGCCTGTTAAGTACATATTCAAGACCAGAATCTGTATGTCCAGTGAAGAGGATGAATCAGGGATCTTATTTGTTCAAGCCGTGGCCGTTAGTGGAGGAATGCACACAACAAACTTGACATGTTTATGAAAGGGAGAGGTGGACGGTGGATTTTGGTGTACTATTACATGACACGGTTGTCACTCTTCTTATTATGCACTACTTACAAAATCATCTGGAATTTTCATACAGATACAACACAAGGTTGTGAATGGCCAGAATGAATTAACTCAGGTGAACAGCAGATGATAAACAGGGTCATCATTTCTATGCTGGTATGGCAGCATATCTCTGTGAAAAGGAATAAAGAAGGCAGATAAAGATGGAGTTCAAGCAGGCATTGGCCTTGGTGTTTTGAGCTGGGGCTTTTGAGGTGACTTCTAGCACATTCTCGTTGCTCCTCGTCAAGACTGCATCTGATTAAAACACACACGTACACACAGGGCGAGCTAATCTATTTCTGATGGATTGTAATATTGAGGTCAGGTCATGTCTGGGTCTCCTCATCAGCTTGTTAAAGCTCTCTCTGGAACACATTCAGCATTTCAATGCTTTATGATAATTAGGCTTTCTTGCACCACACAACCAGTTCTGAATGACCTAAATTATTACCATTTTGAACTCTTTTTAGTGAAAACAAGGAGCATATGTCACACTAAATGGGCTCTTTGAAGGGCTCTTCTAAAATAACAGCTGGATAAAGCAAGTTTGCTTTCAGAGGAAGAAAGAAAAACAGTGAAGAGGTTAAAAGAAAACAAGGTTACTGAATAAAACACTATTTAAAAGACACTTTATTTTTGTTTTTTGGCTGAAGAAAGAAGTAATTAAATATGACAACTTTTAATCATTTGTAAGGTTAAAAGGAAGATGAAATGTCCCCTTTTACGAGTCCAGGTAAAATTATCTGTATGTCACGTCATGATAATAATACTATCCTAAAATTAATTCTCATTAACAGGAAGTATTGTAAAGTATATGTAAAGATTGTACGTGATGCATTGGTATAACATTTTGGCAAGATATTTAATGTTTCATTCTACTGAGGCGTATGGTTAGGACACACTACAGATGGCTTTTTAGTGAGTGAACCAATTAAATGTTCTTAATATTACTTATCTCTGTATGCATTAATCAATGTCAAGAGCACAGGTTTATTAACACAGGTTTATTGATATTCAACAGGTTAATTGAGAAATTTCTTGTTTTGTGTTGATTAACTGCCATTTCCTTTAAGTTTGTATGTTTATTGTAGCTATACATGTATGAAGTAGGAAATCCATCAGTCCCACCCCTACCAGTTGCATTTGTGTATATATTTACAATAAAGGTATAGGTATTCCACGCAAGTAGTGTACATCATTAATGTTTGAGAGTCTGATTATAGATAGTCATTGTTGGTTGGATTCATGGATACAAATGAGATTATTATTATTATTTATGATTATCACACTTGATTTCAGCATATATAATGTTTCAGTAGAAAGTCTGTCCATAAAACTCTAGATGTAATTTGGTATAGAGGTTTGGACTAGGAAATCAGTTTTAAGGCTAGCAAGGGCTTTTCATTGTCGCTAACAAAACACAGATGACTTTTACAGTGGAACGTGTGTATTCCAAAGTGTAATATATTTATGCGGTATATTTGAGTTTTTTTGAGTTGAGAAAATCAAAAATACCCTGCAAAAAGCCTTTATTTCCTAGTTGCATGGTATAAACAGTCTGACAGTAAACTCAAAGGCTATCTGACATAATGTCAGACATAATGTGTTTACTTCTAGACATGAATGTATTGCAGTACCTATAATTTTAGGTGTTATGTATATAGGTATTGTCATTGTGAACAATATCATTGATGTTTGTGAGCTCTTCTCTCTGTTTCCCTCATAGAGATTTTACAGTAAAATTAAATACATCAAAAAGTCCTTGTTTTTGGTTAACTTATTAAAACGTTAATCCGTAAAAAAAAAAAAAAAAAACTCCACTCAAGACTTTAACTGATCAAAGATACTCAAGGTGTCTACTTATTCTTTCACAAATCTCCTTTAAAAATTATTTGTGTTGAAAACAGCTTTTTCCTTTCCTATAAAATACCTGTTTGTTCTTAGCATACATAAGCAATAAATTCCACATTGATTTTACTTTATAGTAAAATGTGCTTTAATTTGCTTTTGTCTGTAGCAGTGTGTAAATCAGCATTATTACTTTACAGCTTTTGCAAAGCTGTTTATTTTCCGCCTATACATTTCGTCTTGTTTGTGTACATTTACATGGATGGTTGGGCTTCACTCTGCTCACGCTCAGCATTATGGTGTTTTAACGATTCAGGCAGATGTTGTTTTTGTTGGAGAATGAACTAACTTAGGTGTGATGCGATGATCTGGTGAGATTACCTACCATTCTCTTCAAGGGCAAATTTTAATGTAGCTGTAAATCGCCCAATGGCTCATTTTGTAGAAATGATGTTGTCATCCTCCTGCTGATGGGGACAAACTTGTCATGTTAAGCAAGTAGTGCATTTATAGTTATGCATAAAGAGTTGTAAAGCGACTGTGTTGAGGATTAGATTTAGTACGTTTCTTTTTTATTTGCATTTTTTGAAATAAATTAGTGATGGTGTTTGTGACACTATCCATGCACTGTATAAAACCACAATTTTACTGCAAATTGTCAGCGAGAAATCATTCTAGGTAAATGTCATTTTGTTTTATTTTACATAAAGTATATTGTACTTAATGTATAGGACATGGAGAACTTTTGTAAGAAATATATTTGCTGCCTTCTAAAAACAAAACTGTGGAGAGACAACATTGAGGGACAGAAGCCCTGGTTACACTTTATTTATAAGGGGTGTACATAAGACTGACATTACACTGTCATAAACATGACATAACACCTGTTATGAACATAAATGACTCTTTATGAATGTTTAGGACTGTTGTCATTAATTGTCATTCGGTAAATTATGACACTATTAAAGCAAAGTTGACATTGTTTAAAATGTCTTTGTTATGACAACTTGACATTAACAGAGACAAGGTTAAATTTAGGGCTCAATTTGGGATTAGGTTAAATTAAGAGCTTGGGGTTTTGTTAAATTAAGCGCTTGTCATAACAAATTTGCATTTAGTGTGAACGCACCTTTAGCCATGGAAACACAGTCAACCACTTCAACTATGCACAAAAACATAAGAAATGGAATTCAGCAAGTGCTAGCAGATGCCTTGAACTGATGTGTCATACTATGAAACATTTGAGTGCAACAGAATGATGTTGAAAATATAATTCCTCACGTATTCCCAGCAAAGAGCTTTTAACTTCTGTTCGTAAATGTCAACAACCATTTGTTTTGGTTAATTTTTCTTTGCTCAAGGCTCAAAGTACTTCCATCTAGCTGATAGGTCATCAACTTTCAGTGTCGGTCTCCCTAATGCCTCCTTTTGAGCACCTCCGATTTGCTTTTAAAACAAAGGAATGCCTAAATTATAACATTTTTAAATGGTTGGGGGTCAGGTGGGAGTACCTTCAGTGTCTCGTGGCCGCAAAGTTATTAGCATTTGCTAATTATTTGTAAATATGAGTTTACATGTGCTCCCAAATCAGAAAGTAGACAAAAAGGCAGATCTGAGGGCAAACTGTGTGCCACTCTGGACTGGTACAGTTTGCCCAAAAATTAATGAGGTAGTAGGCGTGTATCTATTAAGAAAACCTGACAGATGCAAATAATCACTGACTTGCAGCATTGACTACTCCTGGATGAGCATGTAACGGCGGTGGACAATCACTTGCAATGTGCTGTAAATTTTGCAGTGAATCCTTCACACTAAGCATGTCTGCAATCTGGTGGGATCAATTTGGAATATATTTAACTAACTAAGAAACTGGATTATTGGATTGAATTTTCTTTATAAAGTGCTTTGAGTTCTGAATTGAACTCAATAAAACTTTTCAGAACAGCTACATCCACAGAGAAACATGGTTTTACCACTTCATTTTATTTTTATTATTTTTTTTTATTGTTTTACTTCTAAACAAGTCACCAAAAACTGTGTTGATTCCATGGTGAGAAAAAAAATCTTATCAATTAATTCTTCTTAATTAAGCAGTGTACAAAGCAGTGCGTAATCACCTCCTGTGAGTCTGCAGCAACAGCTATATTTCTTTGAGTGGAACACTGTGGTGCAGCTGGGCTAATATAAATAAAAGGCCATGTCTATCAAATCAAAGTGGGTCTCATAAACGACAGTGCTAGGTGCATTAGGGTCCAAACTCTTTGGCTGCGACCAGACAAGATGAGCCTTATCAATTTGCGGCTGTTTTGGAAGTTCCAGGTCCCTCAGCTGATTTGCCATTTTGTGGGAGTGGATGATGGAAAATGCAGGGTTGTGGTCAAGTAAAGACATGGTTGTCTTGGTTAGGGTTGCCCTCTGCCACTGTCCAACATCAACTTGAGCGATTCTAAACATTGATCCTGTGATTTTGAGATGCTGAGCACCTTCTCACACCCACCAGCGTTTGTTAATATCCATTTGAGCTTTCAGTGTCTGAAGCAGGTTCTTTGATAGTGGCCCGTTGCCATTCTTAAGGAAGGTGTCTCTTCTTTAACAGCCGCTGAAAATCCAGTGTCACCCATATAGAAGGGTGCATGCTAATGCCTTTCCTTAGGTAACACAGAACACTATACATGAACACCTCATTAAAATGGAAAGAGTATCTGTTGATCCAGTCAAAGCGGTCTGCCGTTGGCTAAGAGATACCAGCTGGTCAATAGCTGGGATGTAAGAGCAGATTTCCTAAAGCTAGGACATATACAGGGAGTGGTAGGGGTCTAGCACTGTAGACTAGCTGGATATTATACCAGCTTGTTGGAATACTGTCCCCTTCTATGATATGTACAAAGTGAAAAAATGTACTCTACTGACTGTTAATGTTAAATAGCCATTTTAGCATCAGTATTAAACATAAACAACACTAATCATTACCGCAATGACCTATAGTACCTGGCATGCAGGGTTGGTGATGGGGACAATTTTGGATGTTGTTCACCAAACAGGATATTCACTTAATGAGTAAAACATGTACACGAAAAGGCAAACAAAACACAGACGTTGAAAACACTAAGCTCCTGTAACTGTAAACATTGCCACTTTGCGTACATAAAAACAACATAAAAATAAAAGCATCCTATGTATAAATTGCTACAATGACAGAAGCAGTCAATGATTTAATGATACAGTAATTAATGGAGCCGTTTGAGAGCCTTTCTTGTCCTGGGCTGCCGCTTCGTCTCCTTACTGCCAATGCATGAGAGTGCTTAAATACTGCAGACTGACAGGTTTTCACACTTTCATGCCTTTATGTAGGTCAGCAGACATGAGTCTGGCATGTTCGATGTCATCACTTTTTCTTTGCTGTGGGCTAGTCCATGGCCTTGTGCCACTTCATCTGTTGGAATCAAATATTCAGTCTTCAAGTGAAACAGACCAACCTCTGCAAAATTCAAAGGTTTTCTTTATTTTTAAAAAAAAATTATATAGCAACTGAATCTCTTCCACATATTACAACTGTTAATTAAGTATTCTAGCCTGGTCAAATAGGAAATAGGTGGCTAAACTTTGTTGACATCATTAGGTTGCCTTTATAATGGATAAACCACTGTGCATAGATTACAAATACTTTATCCTCAAGCCAATACAAACTGATAATCCAATTTAGCAGAGCACACAAATGTACTGGTATGCACCTTTTGAGTTAAAAATGCTTCATGTCTGTATTAAAACATGTTTGAACTCAATTAAAAGCAACGTCTTAGAGAGGTTTTGCGAATTAGGAGCACAGAGTGCGGAAGAAAGGTGGTATAACTTATTATTAAACTTATTAAATTTAAAATGAACATCATCATAGAAACCCTACTGGTAATAAATGCACTTAAGGAAGAAAATACAGAAACACTGAGCCTTGGAACAGTGTTCATAACCATTGAACTTTTTCAACCTCATTACTTTGTGTCACAGACTTCAAAGGCTTTTGTTATGTGATAGGACAAGACCAAGCAAAAAGGAAAATGATTCATGATTTTTAGATATTTCTTTTTTTATGAAATGTACTACTTGTTTTTTTTAAAAATATGTCTGTCAAGGAAAGGATAAACAGGTAAAGACGATAGATGGATGTTAACTGTGTTACGAGCATCCAATCCACTTTACTCTGATGCCACTGAATAAATGCTGTGCAACCGATCACCTTGAAAAGTTGCAAATTAGTAAATATAGTTAATATCTCTATTTAATTTATTAAAAAATACAGCTGTTCTGAGAGATCATTACTGAACAAATAACTTTACTTAGTACAAGAATCACACCAGACAGGTTAGGAATAAAGCTATAGAAATCTTTAAAGCAGGGTTAGGCTATAAAATCTTTTGACATCTCAAGGGACACGTATGGCAAAACCGCAGCCCTACCAAGAGAGGGTCATTTACCATGGATGGAGCATAATCTTCCAGGACAGGCGAGGGGAAGGTTGATTAGACACGCAGCCATGAAGCCCGTGCTAACTTTGTAAGAGTTGCAGTGATCCACAGCCCAGGTGGGAGAATCTTTTGACAGCGCAACCATGAGTCAAACAAATGACAAACCTGACCTTTAAGAGTGGCAAGAGCAATGCCAATGTTGAGAGAGACATTTAAAGTCCTGCTTGTCACAAGCCATGTGGGGGATACAATGAACATGTGGAAGAAGGTCCTCTAGTCAGATGAGATCAAATTTAAACTTTGTGACTCATTTGCAATCGCTGTGTGTGGCAGAAAAACTAACTCCGCAAATTACCCTGTTAGAAAACTTGTGTGGACGCCACAGAAGACTAGACTGTGGTGGAGGTTCACTTACCATTAGAACAACAACCCAAAACAGGCAGCTTGAGACATAATGGAATGGTTAAGTCACCATGTTTATAGCATATTTACATTTTAAAATAATCAAAGTCCAGACTGAAATCCCATAGAAAATCTGCATGACGTTAGCATTTATTTTCAGATGGTTTCCATCCAATCTGACTGAGCTTGAAGCTTTTTTGCAAAGACTGAGCAAAAAAAAAAATCTGTTTTTAGATGTGCAGAGTTGATAAAGTCATACCCGAAAAGATTTGCATCTGTAATTGACACAAATGTTGGTTCTACAAGGTATTGACTCAACGTAGCTACATAAAAAGCTACATGTTGAGGCGGCAGTGGTTCAGGAGCAAGGAGGTTTGTCCTGTAACCAGCGAGTTGCTGGTTTGACCGTCTCAGATGTTGTGTCCCTGGGCAAGACACTTCACCCATGATGCCTGTTGACGATGGGTAGAGGGCCTGGTGGCGCAGATGCATGGCGGTCTGTGCCAACATTTTAACTCACCACTGTTAAAGTGTGAATGGGTGAATGACGGAATGTAGTGTAACGTGCCTTGGAGTCTTCTGGACTTGATAAAGCGTTATACAAGTACAGGCCATTTACAAATTAAACTTTTGTTTGTCAGAAATAAAGCTAAAGGCGGAAATTCAACTGAAGAAACTCTTGATTACCCCATCCAATCGGAGGCTGATCCGCCTCTGATGCAGCCAATCCGATTCAAGCTACATCTCCTCGAAACCCAATCATCATCAGCGTTCACCTTTAAAAGCAATTCCAAATCATATCTCGGCCTGCTTTTCAGCAAACGCAAGAACCAGCGCTACGATGTCGGATTTTGATTCAGACGAACATGCCTCGTTCTTCGATCAACAATCAGAAATCATCTTACCTTCAAATCCTCCTGCAAGAAGAAGTTCTCGTCTAGCCGCTCTTTCATCTCCGTCCTCCGCTCTGCGCTCCAGGGGTATCCAACCAGGCTCTGACTTAGACTCCGCTCAACTTTCTCAGTTAGCCGCCTTACTACCTCATCAAGATTCATCTCCATCTCCCAACCCATCTGCTCCTCCGTCTGCTCCGAATCCAGGTCGTAAACGGTCATGCAAATCCTCTGACCCCCCCGCCAAACGCACTAGAGGTCGCTCCAGCTCTATCACAGCTCAAGCTACTGCCGAGCCCGGTCCCTCTCTCCGTTCCGACGCAAACCCAGGTCCTTCGTCAGATGTCCCTACAATGCCGGCTTCCCAATTCATAGCGGCACCACCCTTCCCCAACCCTTCCGCTGTTGATCAGTTTTCGGCTTCACTTTGTTCCACCCTGGACTCTCTAAATCGCTCAGTTGTGACTCTGTCTGCTCGCCTTCAAGCCCTGGAAAACCCCCACACTGCCACGTCATCGCTGCCTTTAACTTCACAGTTGGATCCCCTCCCTCCCCCCCTCCATTCTCGCTCGCCAACGCACGCCCTGGACCAGCTCTAGGCAGATCATATATTCCTATGCATTCTAATGTCTCTCCTCGCCTCCGCTCAAATATTATTCAAGGGAAATATGTTAATTTAGTCTCACTCATCCTCCCCTCCTGTGAAGTCGAACACCAAGTCGCCTCAGCAGGCGACATGACAGCCATTTTCAAATCATCCGATCCCCGTTTATCCAAAGATCTCACCATTGGCCAATTCCTTGCAGCTTTCAGCATCTACCGGGACATTATTTGCTCAGTCTATCCAGACCGCAGGATTGAGCTTGATAATTACCTTGCATTAATAGCAGATCTTCATATTAAATTCGGCAATAACCTCTTTTACCAATACCACAAATCTTTCACTACTAAAGCAGCTGCAACCTTGGCCCAATCCGGGGTTTGTTTGGACTGGTCTGTCTTGGACACAGATTTATTAATCATGCTGACTCAGTCCATCCCCTGTTCTTCTTGTCATTTATCTGGTCACCTCAGCGCATTTTGCCCATCTATTCCTTTTAAATCTAGCACTCAACCTATTCCTCTGCTCTCATCTGCATCTGTCCAGCCTATAGACCGCCGAGGTAGAAACGTTCAGGTATTCAAATCCAGACCCATTTGCAATAAGTTTAATGAAAGTCTATGCACCTTTCCTAATTGCAGTTTTCTCCACATTTGCAGTTATTGCGAGGATGCGCATCCCAAGTCCGTCTGTCCCCGCCGTGCACGCTTCACGAGAAATCGTTCCTTCAAACCTTAATAGCCCGTCATCTTTCCACCCCCATTATCATTTCTGAATTGGCAGATTGTCTTATTAATCATCCTGATCGCATTTTTGTCAATTTCATTCTTACCGGTCTATCTCAAGGTTTTCACGTCGGAGTTTACAACCCCCCCTCCCTTACCCACGTCTCTCCTAATCTTCAATCCGCCTTAAAAGAACCAGACATCGTAGACCAGCTACTTAACAAAGAAGTGTCCAAGGGTTTTATGATTGGTCCCTTCAAAACTTCTCCGTTTGCCCCTTTCCGTGTGAGTCCTCTAGGGGTAGCTACCCGTAAATATTCCGGGAAAAAGAGGCTCATATTGGATTTATCTGCCCCTCATTCTGGCCATCACTCCTCCATCAATAGCCTCATCCCTCGTTCCTCCTTTTCCCTTCACTATGCTTCCGTAGACCATGCTATTTCCCTGATCAAGATCTCCGGTCAAGGGGCCTGGCTGGCTAAAGCTGATATTGCTGACGCTTTCAAAATCGTTCCCATTCACCCCTCTCAATGGCACCTGTTTGGTGCTAAATGGAAGTCCTTATTTTATTTTTCTGTCCGTCTCACTTTCGGCAGCAGGAGCAGTCCTTGCTTGTTTGACAAAATCTCAGAAGCTTTGTGTTGGATTCTCCTCAATGTAACTCATCTCCCATGCGTTCTTCATCTCCTGGATGATTTTCTTCTCATAGATCCTCCCTCCATCAGGCCTAGTTCGTCACTTCATAAACTAAAAAAGCTCTTTAACCGTCTCGGAGTTCCTCTGTCCGAAGAGAAAACCATCGGCCCCGCAACAAAAATAGAGTTTTTGGGCATAGTCCTTGATTCAGTGGCCATGATGGCATTCCTGCCCGCAGACAAGCTGTCTCGGATTCGCGAGATTTCTCAGTCTTATACTTCTGCATCAATAATTTCCAAACGTCAGTTGCTTTCCTTGCTTGATCATCTTAATTTTGCTATGCGCATCATCCCCCAAGGTCGTTCCTTCATTTCCCGATTACTTGACTTGGCTAATTCCGTTCCCTCCCTCATAGATCAGGTTTCTCTGGACGAAGGTTGTCGTTCTGATCTTTCTTTCTGGGCTAGGCTACTTCATGACTGGAACGGCAAATCTTTTTTCTACGATGACATTATTCAATCTGCTGACATGCTTCAATTCTTCACGGATGCTGCCCCATCCGTAGGTTTTGGGGGGTTCTTTCAGGACAGGTGGTTTGCCGATTCATGGCCTTCTTCTCTCGCTAACTCCCAATCATCTGCATTATGCGAGGTTTACCCCATAGCTGTAGCTTGCCGTCTGTGGGGCCCGCTTTGGAAGAGAAAGCGCATATCCGCTTTCTGTGACAACACGGCAGTTGTTGATGCCATCAATAAAGGTCGCTCCTCCTCTCAGTCACTCATGCCGTTCATCAGAGGAATAACTTGGCAAGCAGTCACTAACAACTTTATCATATCAGCTCGTCACATTCCCGGTCATTATAACTATGCTGCTGATGCTCTTTCTCGTTTTAAATTTCAGACCTTTCATCATCTTCGTCCTTCGGCCGACCTACATCCGACTCCTGTTCCTCCTCTAGAGGAACTAATCCTCAATTAACTCACTCTCTTCATACTTACTTACTTTCCTCCAGTTTTTACATTAAATCAGGTTTAGCTCCTTCAACCATCAGAACTTACAATTTCGCATGGCAAATTTTCGCATAATTTTGTTTGAGTCTTCACACACCTTTATACCCATTACTCATTACCTCCATTCTGGCTTTCATTTCGTACTGCTTTGACAAACGCCATTTTAAAGTTTCTTACATTCGCAGCTTACTAGCTGGCGTTAATTTCTTTTCAAAATGCCATAACCCCGAGTCAATTAGTCTTTTCAAAAACCCCTCTATTAAGCTCCTTCTCAAAGGTTTGGTAAAACATTCTATTCGCATATTTGATTCACGTAAACCTATAACCTTCCCTATCCTTAAGAGGCTTTTATCCTCACTTTCATTAAGCCCTTATTCTTCCTACGTTAAGGCTCTTTTATCAGCCACTTTTTCAATGGCTTTCTATGGCTTCTTGAGAGTAGGTGAATTCACTTCTACCAATAATCATTTCGATCCTTCCCGACATCTTTCTCTTTCAGACCTTCGTTTCTATATCGACCATTACAAAATATTTTTGAAACATTCTAAAGGGAAAGGCTCATGTTCTATTTCTATCGCACGTATAGATGGCCCCTTTTGCCCGTTCATCACTATGTTTAAATTTGTTCAAAAACGGCAAAAGTTTTTCCCTCATTCCAAAGCCCTTTTCGTCACGCCTGAGGGTTCTCCTATGTCAGCACGCTGGTTCCAAGATCATCTCAGAATTATTAGAATCCTGTGGCCTTTCATCCAGTCATTATTCCAGCCATTCATTTAGGATAGGGGCAGCTACAACAGCAGCCGCTCGTGGAGTCCCCGTGGCTTCTCTCCAGCAGTTGGGCCGATGGACATCATCAGCCTATACATCATATATCCGCCTCGAACACTCATCAATCCTATCAGCTCAACGCTCCCTCTGTCTGTAGGGTAAGCTACTTCGAATCCTGGTGGTGGTTCTGCGTTCTCTGCCATGCTCCCTGTGTTTTCCCTGCGTTCTCTGCCATGCTCCCTGCGTTCTCTGCCATGCTCCCTGCGTTCTCTGCCATGCTCCCTGCGTTCTCTGCCATGCTCCCTGCGTTCTCTGCCAAGCTCCCTGCGTTCTCTGCCAAGCTCCCTGCGTTCTCTGCCAAGCTCCCTGCGTTCTCGGCCATGCTCCCTGCGTTCTCGGCCATGCTCCCAGTGTGTTCCCTATCACGCTCCCTGCTCGTTCCTTTCAGTGCTCCCTGCAATATTCCCTCCTAGGCTCCATGCTATGCTCCGGCAATGTCCCCTTCCGTGCTCCCTGCCATGCTTCCTCCACATTCCCAGTTATTATTAATTCATCACATAGCAGCGTGTATAAGGAAGTCCTTCATTACCTATCCTTCTCCTTTTCTCTGCTTTTGAATATGTTGGCGTTCTGGCCTTAATCATGACAATTTTTGGGGGGAAATATCCCTATTCTCATACATTTGCTATCTACATTAAAGTATAAATCAGCGTTCATGTTTCCTGCTGGGCCTGAGCGCCAAAGTTACATCATTGTACCAATAAAATTCTTCTAATTGCATTTTCTCTCTTTGTGAGTTTTTCAGATTGAAATAAAGCTAAAGGCGGAAATTCAACTGAAGAAACTCTTGATTACCCCATCCAATCGGAGGCTGATCCGCCTCTGATGCAGCCAATCCGATTCAAGCTACATCTCCTCGAAACCCAATCATCATCAGCGTTCACCTTTAAAAGCAATTCCAAATCATATCTCGGCCTGCTTTTCAGCAAATGCAAGAACCAGCGCTACGATGTCGGATTTCGATTCAGTCAACCCACCTCCATCCCCTTCTCCACCATCGTAGCAAGCTTTCTGACTTCTCCTCATTGCTCCGTCAACCTCGCCTTCCAGAGTATAGTTCCTCCGGACTCTCATGAAGTTCACTGTCACTCTCAAAACGGTCCGGCAGAAGACCGCCATGTTGAGCCTGGTTCTGCCAGAGGTTTCTTCCCAAAGGGGAGTTTTTTTCTCTCCACAGTCGCTTTATGCTTGCTCATCATGGACAGTTGATGCAAAATTTTGTTATCCAAGCTGAACATTTAACCCAAGTAAATCACCTTACAAACCAGCCTCTATGGATTAACCAACTTCATCCATATAAACTCCACCACCAGTTTCAGGCCCGGGGGAAATATCCCTATTCTCATACATTTGCTATCTACATTAAAGTATAAATCAGCGTTCATGTTTCCTGCTGGGCCTGAGTGCCAAAGTTACATCATTGTACCAATAAAATTCTTCTAATTGCATTTTCTCTCTTTGTGAGTTTTTCAGATTGAAATGATCAAAACCAAGAATTTTGCAACTGTGCGCTATTTTTTGTTAGTCTCTCACATAAAATGTCACTAAACACATTGAAGTTTATGGCTGTGGGGGTGACATTTTAAAAAAAAAAGGTAGAACAAAATAACTCTATAATCATGAAATACAGAGCAGAGCATACAGAAAAAGACAAATAGTTAGGCAGGTAAGTATTGTGCTTTAAACAAAAAGTATTTAATTAGTAGTGCAAGGCTTGTTTCAATTTCAGTAGCTTTATTGGTGTTTACCTATACTTCTAAATGTATTGTTTCACAGACATTGTGTAGATGGTTGGGAGTTGTGCATGAAACGGGATAAATTCACTATAGCAGACAACCAAGCACCACTCATAAGCATAATTTTACTGATTTGCAAAAAGAGATGTGGTTTTAGAGGTCTGATTATAATCTAAAAGATTGAAATGTATGTTCCCTCAATCAGCTCTTTTATGAAGATTCCATTTAGAATCACTGCTGCAGCCACTCAAGCAGCTGGAGTAATAGCACATCTGGATGCATGACTTTGGACTCCTGGAATATTTACAAGTAAATCGGCTCGGGGGTGCTACAGCTTATTGGCAATCACTGAGGCTTGGAATTTTTTTCTGCAACAAAATTTTTACGAGTAATAAACGTTTGCTATTTGTTTTTTTTCCCAGATAAATACAGCTTTTCTTAAATTTTAGTTACCTGGGTTTTATTTGTAACAAAGCATATGAAAAATTGCTGAGATTACTATAATGCTGATGTGTCGTTTGTCTTATCAGTTATCCAAAGTGTAGAAGAAATCAAAGGAAAGTAGTTAAATAATTATATTAGTGTTGAATACGCTTTGTATGATACTCATTGTCTGGCTGGTTTTGAAGAAGGAAATCCCCCAAGCTGACTACAGATCAGTCCCCCAGGTTGTTTGTCATGTTTCTATGTTGGAAAAGGTCCAGGCTGTACGAACATTCGATTCCTCCCTCGGTAAAGCATCGACGTGCAGAAGGGACAGGATACAGCTGGATTTTCTCAACCTGGTGGGAAGATGATGAAAAGATCTATCTCTTCCAGATGGCAGAGATTCTCAGAGTCAGGGAGCAGGCAAGGGACAACAGCGATGCAAGTGACTATTGCATTAGAATGAGATGCAAATACACAGCAAATATCACAGGTTAAGAAGGGATTTTGAATTGGTAAGCATTTAACACAGCAATGACACATTTTGGCATCCTGCTTGCACTTCAATTTAACAGAAAACTGTCAAGGTTCTTCTAATCAAGGACAAATACCAAATCCACGTCAGGTGCACTAGACATGACAACGCTGTTCCGAAGATTCATAACCAGAAACTTCCAAATATTCTGTGATAGACCAACGAAATAATGCATGATTGTGAAGTGAAAGACAGACACTATATTGTTTTCAAAATTGTTGACAGATATAAGTCTAATACCTTATTTAAAATGGCTTTTAGCCCCCTGGGTCCAAACCACCTCTAACTGCAATTGAAGCTACTTGTAATATTGGGTGTGTCTCTACCAGATTTGTACAAGAAAAACATTTCCACAACATGATGCTGCTTGCAAAATGTTTAATAGTGGAGAGGTTTTTTGTTTGTTTGTTTTTTTCAGGGTAATGTGTAGTGTTAGTTTGTCAGCACGCAAATTGTATGTATGTATGTATGTATGTATGTATGTATGTATGTATGTATGTATGTATGTATGTATGTATGTATGTATGTATGTATGTGGTTCAGTTTAGTTATCATCTGACCAGAGCAACCTTTCCCACGTTTACTGTGTCTACCACACGGCTTATGCCAAGCTGTAAATTATTCCTATGACTTTCCTAGTCCCCAGTTTCACCTCCTGCATTTCTCCATTACTCAATCCTTTAATAAACCTCTAATCATTTCACTATCATCTCTGTGTTTGTTGCTTCCAGGTCGATCAAGGCAAATGTAAACATGACAACAATGGTTCTCTTCTTACCGCAGTAGGCCAGATGTTTGCAATGTACAACTAATAGTTGTCCATAGAATCACCTACATGAGCAGGAGATCTCTTTCAACTATATAGCTACCATTTTGTTCTTGGTTGCCTTTATTTTCTTTTTGCCCATGGATGTATAGAAGGGATACAAAGTTTACATAATTTCATAGTCATACATACCAAGAAATTTAACAAAATGGGAACAAATTAAAGCAAAGATAACACACCCATGCCAAGGACATGATGCCAAAAGTCTAGTAGGCAACTGGACAATATAATATTATATACAATATAATATACTTTCAGCCCCATCTTTTTGGATTGTTTCTCTGTAGCCAATATCAAGGAGCATTGACATTACTTTCATCCATCCATTTATTTTTACTCTTAGAAATCAATATTTTGAGCTGAAGAAATTCAACCTGCCAAGGACAATGATGGTGAACTTCTACTCCTCCATCATTGAATCCATCCTCACCTCCTCCATCACCATCTGGTACGCTGGTGCCACCACTAAGGACAAGGGCAGACTGCAGCGTGTCATCCGGTCTGCAGAGAAGGTGATTGGCTGCAATCTTGCATCTCTCCAGGACCTGTACGCCTCCAGGCATGCAGGGAAGATTATGGCTGATCCCTCGGACCCCAGTCACAAACTATTTGAGACACTTCCCTCTGGAAGCTGTGATCCATCAGGACCAAAACCTCACGCCTCAAGAACAGTTTTTTCCCATCCGCTACTAGCCTTATCAACAAGGCAGGCCAAGAACTGCCTGTATTTTATGCTGTGTGCAGGTAAAATAACCCAAATTAATGGGAATTAATTATTTCTCTGGGAAGATTTTAATTACCTTGTGGATAAAGTGGATGACACAAATGCTCTTTTATACAATTTGCATTCCGTCAAAAATTAGACCTTAATTATCCATTAGGCTTGACTGTACTTTGTGTTTGTCACAGACCTCCTTGTTGTTTAATAAATGGATACCGTTAATATGAAAATGCAATGAGCAAATGTAACTCATTCAATCTCCGGATCTGCATAACTCTACGGCCATTATGCTCTCCCACTCACACACAAACACTCATAAATAAATATACATCAATGTGGCAAAAGGAATTTACTAAAACCCATGTGAGTAATTAGGAGCTGATTCTTTGTGAGTTTTAATTACACAGTGAAGATAAGAGGGAGAACACAAAAGGAGGATGAGAAAAAAACTGTTGTGATGAGATGATGAAACAGCCTGAGTCCAAAAATCCAATCGGGTAACAATGTTCATTATGCAGAATTTAATTCACCGTCTTGTGATAATAACAGGACCTTTTTATTATCTTTTTTTTCTCCCTTTTATGTCAGAATTTGGAAAAAATATCTATTTTTATATAAAACATGAAAAATTACAAATTGTTAAAACATTTGTCTACCATACAAAACGGATGGTTAAGGATGTCAAAATAGCTGTTCTTGTTGTCAAACAACCCTAAGTTTAAACCACCCAAGCAGATTCATTAAGATTACTGTGCCTCTTAGCCTCTAACCAGCATATAGTTTTGGAAAATTTTACTATATACAATCTGGTTAAGTCTAACAGCTCTTAAAGAAATTGGTTCCCATGAGATCCACTGGCTTCTTTTATGGCAAACCTTTTGACAATAATATGTAGGGAAGGTCCAGAAGGGGTGCATGACTTTTAGATTAAGTTCTAGTTTTACACAAATTCTAAGGTTCCCTTCACACTGGACTAGAACCAGGTAATTACATTAAAATCAGCCAGAACTTGGATGGCCTCTGCAGGGTCTTGGAAAGGTCTTCTAGGGTTCATCAAGAATGAGGTGGGTTACCCATTATGAATGATTGAACATGAGATTGGTGATCGTTTTGAGCATTGCTTACATCATGGTGGTTCATTATCATCAAGATTGGATATCAAGTTCCTGAATGCTGCAGAGGAGTGTCATGGCAGGAATGGGACCTTATATGTACGTACGCACTGCTTGTTGCTTTGTATACTTCTCTTATTTTCTTTTATTTTGATCCAAACAGCAGGACAGGATACACAGAACCACAGCCAATGGAGCACTCTCTCAGACAACCCCCACCCTCCTCACCTGAAACAGGGCCAGGTGGGAACCAAAAATCAAAAGATGTTGCACTACCAAAAGAAAAAACCTTATCTAAACTATTCCCAAGTCCCAAAATGCTGCAGATTTAAAAAAGTAAATAAAGGCTTGACTGTATAATTTAATCAAGATTTACACGTCTCTTACCATACAACCTATTCCCAAGGGAACAATTGCAGACTTCCCATATTGGGCTGGTGCCAGTGCAAGATAAATATGCTTTATGCTCAAGCTCCTTGCACATAGAGATCTGTGTATGTAGCGCTCCCCATGGAATACAAATGCCAACCAAGAGAGAGCACACGCAACTGCCAATTACATATAAAATAGTCTGGTTGCTAGGTGAATTTTTCAGGCAGCAGTTAAAATGTTAACCAAATTTCTTGCGATGTCTAAAAGAAACCCTGACATTATTTAATTACGTTAGGAAAGGGGGACGAAGGAGGAGGAGGAAGAGTATAAGCAGCAGCTCATATTGTCATGTTCCATGAGGTTTGAGTCAGACCAAAATGCACACTAGACTTCTGAAGCCGCATTATTTATTTATTTTACTTGGAATCAAAAAAGAACACTTTACAACAGGCAAAATGGCAAAGTCAGGTCAGAGGCCGAGAGGAGAAATGACAGGCAGACAGAAGAATTAATCAGGTGGGATTGAGGGAAACGGCTGAAACAGAGCAGCTGAGGTGAGGACTGTAATGACGTTAAATGAACAGAAACTGAAGTGAAACACATGGAAGGAACCAAACAGAAATGATTACAGAATGTACTACGAACCAAACCCACTAACTTATCCACAAAAGTATGAACTAAAATTGAAGCAACTTGAAAATATAAACGGGAAAAAACAGAAACATACAAACACCTGAGAAAAACAAGCATAGTAAAATAACTAAAGAAAAACAACCAAAGAAACATAATAGCAAAAAACATAAAAAAAATCCATGTGGAGATCATGTGACATGAGATTTATAATACAACAATAGCAACATAACCTATGGCGATCAAACATACTATTTTGCCTGGACATGTCTACTTTTTAGGTTCTGTCCGAGGCATCTGGGGGAGGATTCATAGATTAGTGAAAATGTCTGGTTTTCATCATTTTGTCATGGGACCAAAAGGCATGTACTCAAATTTACAAGCAACATATGGAAAAATGAAAAGCAGCTCTTACTAATGCTGCTGTGTTCCCTACTTATTTAATTCAAAATGTCCTCTATAAAGTAGACTAAATTCGTCTAATGTGCACAGATTTTCTTCAGAAGAAAATTAAACTATAATGCAGCTCTGAGAACCTTTTAAATTATTTTTTTAAATGACTAGACTCTCAAGAGGTATTGGTTTACAAATAATGTATTTCCCATCTTCCAGCAGCACTTATTTATTGAACAAACTATTGTTCAACGACTTCACCGACTTGAAATAGGTTGAAAATATTTTTGCAGAATCTGCACAAGTAACATTCAGTGGGTTTCTAAATGTTTTGTTGGTAAAATGCTGAACAAACTGCAACAATTTTGGCATAGGTGGCAAGCAAGTGACAGGCAAGTCCCTTTTAGGTGTGCATCAACAAGGATGCAGCAATGCGCTGAGACATCTACCAACGGTGTGAGTAGACGGGCATGGTGAAACAGGCACCTTTAATGTGTTCTGCTGTGAGTTCAGCACGCTTTCCAGGCAGATTACTTTCTGCTTTCTTTAAATTTCTCTCTAAATTGGCATTCTATTTCACTTTTTAGAAGTCAAGCCACTTGCACGCGAGTCCCGTAATTTGCCATGTGAGAGAAATTTGTGAGAGCTGTGTGTATCTAGCAGATACTTGTGAGATCAAAACTAAAGCCTACACATTAATAAGACACTTTACAAGCAGGAAAGACTTGAGGTGAGAAATTATATTCTTAACTTCACTGTATAAGACCAAGTTTAAAAAGGACCTGAAAGAAAAATGGGGGTGGGGAGGGAGGGTACTATAAAGATGACAGACAAGGTACAGAGATGTGAGAATGTATTGTTGGAGACACCAAAGGATCAAGAGACAGATGGGGTGGGTAAAAAAGGAGCAGAAGAGGAAAATGAAAGAGAGGCTTTGCAGATCAAGCTAGAGCCTTGAATATATAATAGACCTATGATGGATGGATGGCCCATGAGCACATCAACTGTGTTACTTATGTGCGCTATTAAGTCAGTGCATATAAAGAAGTCAAACTGCAGAGCAAAGCACAAACAGTATTTGATGGACAGTTTAGAAAGTAAATAGGCAGGCAAGGAGACATATGCATAAATATGCTCCTGTGGAAGACAGAGAACGAGAGAAATAATGAGGCAGATAGAAAAATGAAGTCAAATTAATAGATTATTTCAGAGTTGCAAGAATAAACAGTTTACAAACGGGGGGGGGGGGGGGGGGGGACAGAAGCCAAACACAGAACAGGGAGATGCAGAAACAGCATTTTCACAAACTGCTCTCCATTACCGAGGATAATTAAGGTAGCCTAGTAGTTATTTTCATGGAGAAAAATAATGTTCCTCATTTGCATTTACTTAGCAGTTTGTGTGACCAGTCCCATCTGCAGAGGACACACAAAATATTTTTGGCATAAAGAATATACACTAAATTAGGACCATCTGCAGAAATATACTTTTTTTTCCCTGACAGTTTTAATATCTAACCTGGATGTAGCATGAATATTAAGGGTGCATGTTTGTTTTTTGGCTGAGAAGTTGTTGCAGTTTTCTCTTTGCATGCAATAAACAATAAAACAATTTGGCTGCTAATTTGCCCATAATTTCCTTTTTGTGTGCTAGTCTTAAATAAAAAACAACATGGTTGAGAAATATTGTGTTGTTTCTCCAACAGCTTTGTTTTTGTAAGTGAGATCTTTGTCAATAGTGCTTAAACAGATCTGTCTAACAGCCAGGCTTAATTAATCCTGTTGCTTAATCTGTTCAGTCAGTGGTCACACTGATCTGAAAACCATTGTGTTTTGTCAGTGATTCCGTTTTGTAATCGGTGTATTGATATTTTTTTATCAGCCTCTATTCAAATAACACAGACGCATATTGGCATGTAGTCAAGTACTATTATTATTTAAACATTATGATGGTAGCCTATACCATCAACTTTATAATTATCCTTGTGGACATTATTACTGTTCGACTGGGTTTTTGAAGACTGCTGATTTTTGACATAATGGCCTTTAATAATTGTTGAGGAAATTAGGGAAATGGCTGACAAAGAAGCAAAGGCGTTGTCAATAGAGTGCGTTGTTGCGCTGACTCCTCCAGAACAAAGTAGTGCACAGACTCAATATGCAGTCTAACAGCGCCAAAAGGAAAAACTAAACAAACCATAAGGCCTAGTGACATAAAAACTTTTAAGAGAAAGAATGTTAGGTTATTTAATATCTTCTCTCATAAATAAGTAACTTTGTTTAATACCAGGTATCCTACAGTAACTTCTTTCAGTTTGTTTTGGATTGTATACTTTTTTTAAAATATTGTTTTTAAACGCAAACGTTTGTATTAATCCTTGATGAATCATTGATGGCACTATTAAAATCTGATATGAGGTGATCATTGTTTTACAAAGGCTGTGTCATAGAAAGGTTTCATCTCTCTACCGCTGTTCTTTTAGGAGTTATGGAGGGATCAGCAAAAAGCTCCCTCTGGAGTTACAGAATCTGATCTGGTCGTGGAAAATGTTGTAACAACTGTTTGATTTATAAGTAGCCCCAAGCGCTTGTCTGTTTTGTTTATGATACCTGCACTGTTTCCTTTCTTTAGTATGATGTGCTTCATTTCCACATCAGCGTCCATCAAAAGATGTTGTGTCAAGAACGGGGAGAGAAGGACCCAGTATTCAGCCAGACAAACAGGAGGTATGATTAAAGGTTTATTGGAGGCGTTCTTGACAATGCAGGGACAGGCAGGCTCGGTGGTCAGAATAACAGTCCAAGGTTGGTACACAGTTCAGCAGACAATGCAGGCAAGGATCAGGCAAGCTCAGAAATCCAAAAACAGAAACTTGTCAGGTAATACAGGCAGTCATTCAGAACAGGGCAGGAAAAAACAGGTACAGGGTTCAGGCTGGCTCAGAAAGCTAGAAGCAATTGGGTAAAATCGACAGGACAACCAAAAGGGAATACTGGACAAAACTCACCAAAGGCTCGAAAGACAATGATCTGGCAGAGTGAAGGAGACAGAGGCTGGTATAAGTAGAGGAGTGAGCAGGTGAACAGAGTCAAGCTAATTACCAGAATGGGTGGAGCTGATCAGGAGGGGAAAAGTGACTGGAAGTAAACTGAAGCTGATTGGATGGTGACTGGTGAAAGGGAGTGACAGGCAAACAGACAGGATGTTACTGAGATGTGAAACTGGATGACTGGCAGGTGAAAATCAAATAAACTAAAACAGTTTGAGGACAAATCAAGACAAACCCAACCTAAAACAGAAACTAAGCCTATGACAGAATTGGTTAAATGAAGAGAATCACTAAACCAAAACATAAACCTAAACTAGACTCGAGAACCAAAATAACCATAAAGACCAAACCCAAGCTAGAAAACCAAACTAAAACTAAACAGAACACAAGCAAAAAAGAAAAAACAGAGCTAATACTAAGACAGGAGAGAGAACTAATTAATCAAATAACAAACATAAACCATAACAAAACCCAAATCATGACATGTTGCTCGTTTGGTTTGAAGTATGGCATACACAACTTCTCTAACGTAGCATCCATGAACCTGTAACTGACCTCATGGTCTCCTGAAGAAAGCTGCTGACGCGCATTCACCTGAATTACTTAAAGTTGGCTCGATAAGTCGCACCTCCTGAGCCTGGGTTGGCCTTCGTGAAATGCATAAAGCCAGTATGCACTGATCACACTAGGTCAAGCCTGGCTTTAGCTTTCGTCCTGGATTTCTAAATTGTGCTTTCTTGAAACAGCCCTCAGGGCACCTTCCTCCACGTTTGCTGTGTCTTCTTCATGGCCTTCGGGCAAACATCAAATGGGACTACTAATGGCTGTTGTGGTAGTTCCTGCAGCTTTGTCAGTGTTAGTATTATTATATAAAGTTTGGCTTTCAGTTCAAATCAAGTTTTTAACTAGCCCTCCCTGATTAGTTTAAAATTGGAAACAATAGTTGAGGGAGTGAAAATATGAATTTCTATATGTTTTACACTAACCTTTACCAGCTCTTTCATCATGGAAAAGTTTATATTTACTGAGGTTAGCAATGGAAACATTAATTTTACACTACGTGATGCCGAAAGGTGTCGTTATGCACAATTATGACACTTAATGTGCAGTGGTGATAATGCTGATTAAAAAAATGCATAACATAAAAGTTATGAAGTTTTTAGGTTATTTTTCTTAAAGCCCCTTCATTTTACCTCAATCCAACTTGCAGAAATCCTGAATATCGTTCTGGTTGTAACATGACACATGAAAACATTCAAGTATGACTATAGGGCAATTCTTAAATTTATGGGGGGTAATAAACAAAGCAAACTGTGGTTTTTGACCTTTGCAGAACCTGTACAGTAAATAGCAAAAAAAAAAAAAAGCTTTCTTCTTGTCAAGATATAACAAACAACTGGTTAAAACTTACAGCTGGTTTACTAATGGTTACAAAAGATTGTTAAAACATTTTATACAAACAAAGTGGTGGATTATTTTAATCAAGCCACCCAAACTGAAAAAAATGCCTTGCATTTTGCACTCTCCACTCCAAGCCTTGCATTTGTTTATTTTTTCCTCTTCTTTCCATTAATTTTCTTGTTTGTTCTTGGAGGCATCTTAAAACTAACCAATCATTCATAGCAAATGTGAATTGCAGTTTTGTATTAGGAAGAAGTGAGCTGACTTGGCATATCCATCATTTACAACAAAACAAAGTGGTTCATCTCCCTTTGTGTATTCTGCAAAATACTTAAATTAACATTTTTGTCAGTGAATTAAAATTAAGTCCTGACAAATGAGAAGAGCAATGGGAAATAGAGGAAATTGGGGGAACAGTGACAATGGATTCTATAGTACCAAGGAGTTTTTGTGCTTTGTAAAAATATGTTTGGTTTAAACATTTTGTCAGGGTTTGGGTGCTATTACTTGTTGTGTGGCTCTAGGTGGCCCCTGCAGGGAAGGGCTGAGTCTGAGCTGAGCTGGGTGCTCCTGCACACCTATTTTCCATCATTATCCGCTGCATCGTAAGAGGAGCTGGCTGCTGATCATCCAACGCTGAGGGTTCTCATTTCTGATACCTCCCTGAAAAGGACCCAAGCCTTCCTCCATGTATTTACCTGGTTCCTTGTTCCATGTCCTCCTGGATTCATGCTCAATGGCCGACAACTCCAAGGCTCATCCACTTTGTTTTCTGAGCAATCTTTCTGCCCTCCAACGTCATCACAGCACTGAAGCTCCCAACCCGGATCCCATCTTCCTCTCCCATGCTACATCGCCCCTCATACTTGGGTTCCAGTCCTTCTGTGTCCTGGTGAAACTTCATCAGAATCAAGCTCATTGACATTTCCTTTGTAACAATAAACTGGTCAAACTTCACTTTGTCTCCTGTGAGTTGTTTTACATTTGAGTCAGAGGCTTAAACTCTGATGGATAAATAAATTTAGTTTGTCATATTATTCTTGACAGTTAGTGTTTTAATTACCTTGCACTCTCTCCCACAGATAAAAACACTCTAACATAAACACAGAAAAAAAAACACTGCATATTATACATTAATATATTGATTTATTTTCGATTAACAGTAGAAATGATTGTGACAGCAATGATGCAATGTGCAGTTTTGCAAACTGATTTACTGCTGAGATTCAATTGATAATTCAGCAGTGCATGTCAGATGGCTTTATAGAAAACTGCCATCACAGTTAGCACTACAGAGACCTACTGGGGTTCAGCTAAAAGTCTGCTGTGTGCTTCAAGACAGACGACATAATAAAGTGGGTGGATAAATAGGACTGACAATTACCCAGTTAAAAACATGGCCAATATGAGAAGTGCTGTGTACAAACTGAAGCACTTTTGTTTTGCCCCTGCGGCAGCTCAGCTGGGATGCAAGCTTTGTAGAAAGCAGTTTGCATATGTTTTTAGTCCATGTATACACTTTAAGCTGCTGGGTCAAACCACCCTGATTTCAATAAGTTTGCCAACCCAGTCCCAGGTGAAATATGGACAAAACCACCTGTGGGTTCATTTTAAACTAGAACGTCAGACACAGAGTGCAACAGATTACAGGAGCAGTTTAAAAAAAAAAAAAAAAAAAAACTGACCAGCCCATTGTTTGTCTTATCTTTATTAGTTTAATGAATAATAATAATACTGACTTTGTAAGAACTGGCTAAACCTCTGACTGTTTCATAATTAACTGTTTCGTACATCAAATATATGGTCATTATTGACATATGAGACAATACAGCAGCTACGGTGTGAAACGTGACTTAGATTTTGCAGATCATCTCCATTTTGCTAACAATGAAGTTAATTTAGTTTTCATTTCCAAAGTACATAAATACCACATTTTACACAAGCATAAACAAAATAAACAGTTATAAAAATTGATGAATGACTTCCTAACTGAATCCTTGATAAGTGAAGCGACATCATCCTGATAATGTATTAAAGGGGAATGTGTCCCGATTTTATTTCTCACCTCGGGGACCATCAGTTTTGCTTGCCGATGCAAGCAGTGCAATACATTGCAGCATTGACCGGGTGACAAAGCAGCTATTCATCATCAGCACAGTGCATTGACATAAGCAGCTAATGAGGTCTTTGGTAAAGGAGACGATGGAAACTTTTAATAAGGAAAAAAGATGGATACAGGTGGATAGAGGCATTAGATGAGGAATTGCGCTCAGGGAGCATTTGTTTAAAAACTTGACTTGAGTGGGAAGGTGTCTTATGGCTCTTTGTTCTCTTTAGGTAGTTTATAAATGATTGGTGATTTCCTCCTTAATAACATTCTACCTGTTTGTGATGTTAATTATTTGGTGTATGCAACTTAATGAATCTTAAGTTCAATACCCTTTGCAGTTTTAAACATCTTTAATATTAGTTTTAAACATCTTCAGCATAACTTAATCAATACACAGTACCAACTTTTAAATTATATACATCCTTTAACATACACTCTGCAATTAGCTTCATTCTTGGCACCTGTTTCCTGGGCTACTTAAGCTCTCCATAGCCACTAGTTCAGTGCCAGATTATCAAAACCTTTGCCTGTAGATGTCTGTAATTCCTGAGGCTTTCCATTGAGGCATCAAGATGCTTTATTTGCACTATGGTGCCATCAAATGGACAATATACATAAAAAAGCTGTGGTGATTATAATGACATGATTTTTTTTTCTTGTCTACAGTTTAAATTGAATAAATAATTCATTAGTGTTTATGTGATGCCAATAAATACATTCTGACAACATGATTTATCTTTATGATACAATGACTGGATCCAAGAGAAAATGAAAACAAATATGATGATTGTGATTTGAATGTGTTGGTGTTACTTTGTAACTGCATTTGCTACCAGGGAAAGATGTTTTTATTTTATTTAGAAATAACAATTTTGATTGTGTTAATGTGTTCATTTAGAAAAACCCATTTGACAAGGGACAGATGAAGCGGGAATAGCCAGCTCTCGAAAAAGTCCACAATTTTCCTATATTTTGTCTGAACATCAGACGTCATGGGGTTGTTTTCAATAGCCTTTTTAATGAATAAATTTAAAGTATGTGCCGCACAATTTGTGTGACACAAATGAAGTTCCTTGGCTCAAGTGCCCATATTTTCTGCTCCATCAGTCACAAGGCAAGTAACTTTTTTTTTCACCCACTCTGGCATAAGTGTTATTACTTATGCCACATTTTCTGCCATATGTGAACCAGAGAAATGCTGCACCAATAAAACCACATAATTCAGAATTTGGCGCTCTACTAAGATGGCCTGGGCTTTCCTCAAAGCAGACTAGAAACCCAAACAGGACACCAGCCAGCCATCAAACCCAGACCAGTTTCAGAGAAAAAGAGATGTTTATTTTTCTAAACATGACGTCCCAGTGGCTTTCAATCCCCCATAAACACATTAGGTAAAAAAACTGGCACAAACAGAGGAATGTTGTGTATGCTGTTAGGGTTAGGGTTAAGAGTATGTGCCAGCAGGACAGTAACCAGTTATACTCTGGGGAAATCAAGCCTCTGCTGGCCAAAAGGATGGCCCAACACAGAAGAGCAACATCCTCAGGCCAAGTTTCTGAGGCTTACACTCAGGCTAGCCATCCGTCTTTTAGGGATGAAGATGTTTGCTTCCAGGATAGAGAGGACCATTGGTTTGAAGGTGGAGTAAAGGAAACCAATTTTTGTGAAAAGAAACTGGCCGTCGTTAAATAGAGGTGGAGGTCTTCGGTTTCAATTGTAACCCTCTTACAATGCTGTTATTGCGAGCATGACTCAGCCGCCTGGGAACAAGTGGCCATCAGAGCACTGACGATCCGTTCGTAGCCTAATCGTCCTCTTTTGTATGTGAGAAATACAAAAGAGTATGTGTTGTGATTTTTATAGTTAAACTTGTTGAGCGACTTTGCAAAGGCACTGCTTATAAGAGTTTATCGGTAACTCCTCAGACTGAAGAAGTCTCTTGGAGAAGCGACAAAACGTTTCAACAATGAAGAACCAGATCCTATTTTTTTTTTTCTGGAAAATGGTGTGCTTACACTAATGGGAGAAATGAGATTGAAATGTTGCCAGACAGGGGAAAATGTCTTCCTTCTTGCTGGTTCCATCGCCAACAAGGAAAGTCAATTGATTATGAAATGTTCACACATGCGGCAATTTAAATTCCCAAGGCAAGCAAATGTGATGCATTTTGCTTCCCCTTATGTTTCGAAAAGCCTACAAACAGGCGAACCGGTTTCTGCGTCAGTCAGGTGATGCGTCCAGCTCTTGAGGCACAACCCTTGAGACGTGCTTCGCAAAAAATCTGCCTGTATCACTCGACACACACCTTGAGGCATCAACACTCTGGACACATCGCTACCTTGCCCTTGGCTTGGCGAGTCTCTGCTTTTCTGCCTGACACCTCTGTGTGGACGGCAGCCAGCGCTCGTCATTGCCAGGTGGTTCCAGCTTGTTCCCGCAGAGGTCTCCTGCCTGCATCCAGGTTCCTTTACCAAATAAACCTTTTAAACACAACTAGATGTCTGGCTAGAATGTCACTTTCATACTCTCGTTTTCATGACACTAGTGTTCATGGTTCTCCCCATTATTGAGAAAAATACTGGGGAGGACCATCCATTACTTTCCAATCTTTGTATACCGATTTATCATTTCCATTAGATTTAAATTTTTAGATTAAATTTTGCTTAGAGTCGATGTATAATCCTACAATACTGGCAATGTTAAAAGAACATTGCACCAAACACCAATCCAACTAATACAGATGACCTGTTTTCATTTAGCAAATATATTTGGACACTCTAAAATACCATTTAGCCAGGAAGTATTCCTAACCGAAACATTTAGGGGCTTTAGATTTCACATTTATCAAAAACGTAGCAGCAGCGCAGTACTTTCCTATTTTTGACAAAAATGAAGAATATACGATATTTAAAGCTAAGGCTTGACATTTCTTCGGGATAAAAAAGCATCACCGTGCTTTGGAATGGAGTTGAGAGGTTTACAAACAGAAGCTTCTGTCAGCAGCTGAAGGGGGCAGTGATAAGATAAGAGAGCTGGAGAAAACCGGGTGGTGAAGAGTTGACAAACACAGACACAGATTTACAGCAAATAACGTCCTTTGGGGCAAAAAAAAGGGAGAGTGAGTTGAACAAATGGTGAAAAGAGTAAAAATAGGGACAAAACTGGGAGGAATGAGAAGAGGACAGACACGCAGTTTCAGATTTGACGAGACCCCCTGCTAAGGCCCACAGGGGAGTGCAGTTATTTGAGGAATAGATCTGTGGAGAAGAAAAACAATGACAAACATACACTCTATACCGGGTGGGCAGCAGAAGAGAGAATGAAAGGGAATGAAGCAAATTTTCGAGATTAGATCAAAGCCAGAATGTACCTTCCCAGAATTACACTGTAATTTGTGGTGCTTTCAAAATGCTTTTGGATTTCTGAAATTCAATCTGTTTTCATGTTTGGCCTGCTGTGGGCATCATGTTGGCATCTATGCCGATTCCTTTTTACTTTTAAGTAAAACAAATAAGGTCATAGGATGAGGAATGGGCTGAAAATCTCAACACTAGTTTTCAAAGTGAAAGTGTGTTCAGGGTTGGGTTCGTTTCAGCCAGACAGACTGCGTACAGGTTTATTGAAACCCAATTTACCGAAGCAGCACTGTTAAACTAATGAGGTTGGACACCAGTGGATTACAGTAATGCATATTCACACTGTAGGCAAGCAGCATTGTAACTGGGTTATGTAAGGAGATACACAGAAGTAAACAAACAAAATCAAAATTGTGTCACTTTGCTTTGTGCCCATTCCAACTGCTGAAAGGGGCTGAGATGAAAACAGAAACATGGGTCATTTATACTTTAATACAAAGGGAACAACAGATGGTTCAATATTTATGCTGCTGTTGACTCCTTTTAGAATAACTTTGATAACAACTGAGAGTTTTATTTGGGCTCTGGCTTGCCTTAGTGTGGAGCATGTGGTGTCTGAACAGGTATCCTGATCCATGTAACAGATTTCCAATAGCTAAATAGAAGTACATCTCAGAATAAACTGAAAATTAAAAAAAAGTTTAACATTTTGCCATATATTTCAGAAATTTAAGCTTATATTTACAGATGTATTCCACATATACTGAAATATTTCAAGCATTTAATAACTGTATTTTGATGATTATGTATGGCATACAGAAAATGTAACATTTAAAGGGACAGTGTGTAACTAGTTTGCTTTTCTATTGCTTTCATAAATATGCTGTATATTCTGCCAAAGTCTAATAGCAATCGCAAAAAAATGAAAGCATTCTCATAGCTTATAATGAGTAGTTTATAAAAACATAGGTAGCAGTGCACCCAATAGAAGATGTCATGTTGGGTCGCTATTTTTTAAGAGGCTGTAATAAACTCCTGTCCATTGGAAAGTATGATATGTACGGATGTATGCATATATATCCCAAAAGACAACTTGAGAGGAAGTATAGGGTCAGAAATGTAAGTCATCCATCCATCTGTCCATCCGTCCATCCATCCATCCATCCATCCTCTTCATCCGGGGTCGGGTCGCGGGGGTAGCAGCTTCAGTAGGGAGGCCTCCCTCTGGGCCTCCTCCCGGTGGGACGTGCCCGGAACACCTCACCAGGGAGGCGTCCAGAATGCATCCTGACCAGATGCCCGAGCCACCTCAACTGGCTCCTCTCGACGTGGAGGAGCAGCAGCTCTACTCTGAGTCCTCCCCGGATGACTGAGCTCCTCACCCTATCTCTAAGGGAGAGCCCAGACACACTACGGAGAAAACTCATTTCAGCCGCTTGTATCCAGGATTTCGTTCTTTCAGTCGTGACCCAAAGCTTATGACCATAGATGAGGGTAGGAACGTAGATCGACCGGTAAATCGAGAGCTTTGCCTTTTGGCTCAGCTCTCTCTTCACCACAACGGATCGGTACAGCACCCGCTTCACAGCAGACGCCGCACCAATACGCCTGTCGATCACCCGCTCCATCTTCCCCTCATTCGTGAACAAGACTCCAAGAAATGGAAGTCAAAATAAGAAAAACAGTTAGTTGTGTTCACAGGGGAAAAAATCCTGTTCTGAAAACCAATATGCAGCTGTAAGGTGCATCAAATTGATTGCATTTATTAAATCCAAGAGAGATGCACATAAAGGGTCAATTTCATTGCTGTTCTGAGAACATTTAAGCATTTCTGATTTTATTTTGTTAATTCGACTTTATTTTTGTCTTTTTACACTCTTGACTGTAGCAGTTTTAGATATGTAAACCAGATCTAAAGCAGATTATTTAAAAAGTTATTTTCAGAATCATTATTATTATTCTCATCTAACACTACCCCTTTCTAAATAAAATACAAAGGGTTGCTTCGTGTGATCAACACAAATTAAGCATACTGGCTCAGCAACAAAAAAAAAAAAAAGATTTTGAACCATCAAAAATAAAAATAAAAACTGCAATAAGTGGACATTGACAGTAACCTCTAAAGCTGTCCAATTATCTCGTGGAACTTCTTGTGTTTCGAATGACTCTAGAGGTGACTCCTGCTACTTAAAAGCTCCCACGTATTCTTTTCAAGATGCCTATCATACCAAGTTAAAGTTACACTTTAAAAAAAGGTGTGATGGGGTTGCAGCAGATGTTTGCTCTGCTCACATGACTTATGCTGGAGGTCTCTTTCTGGGGAGTCAAATCGTTCCACACAACATCCTTCCTTAGAATGAAGTAAGCTGCAAACCTGAGAACTCAAGCCAAATGTTCCTTAGAAAAAAAGGTTCTTACAGATGAGTTAATTGTTTTATACCTACGATAAAACTGAAATTAATTCATTTGAATTTAAAAATGTCTATGTGATTGGGCTGTTTCAGGCGACTCTGGCTTGATGGGTTGAGTAGTCGTATGGCAATCAGAAGGTTGTGGGTTCGATTCCTGCTTCCCTTTGCCACATGTCGATGTGCCCCTGGGCAAGGCACTTAACCCCAAGTTGCCTACTGAGCTGCATCTCGGTGTGTAAATCTGTGCGCATTAGTGAGAGCGACTGGGTGAATGTGGCTATAGTGTACAGCGCTTTGGGTGCTCAGCATAACTGGAAAAGTGCTATATAAGTTCAGTCCATTTACCATATATGTGTGTAAATAAATCTGATCCTTTATATCTATTGGTTAGAACCAGCAAGTTTTGCTGGTTCTAAAGCATTTAAATCTAAAGATCAAATGCATCAAATATTTTCCAGTCCTTCGTCAACATTTAAAAATGTGCTTCATATGGATTGGGAATGGTCGAATAAGTGCTCCTGAAATGGGTTTGATGTAGGAAATGGCTGGGTAAAAAGTGTGACCTATATTTGTTCTGTGTTCCACAATATGTACTCATTTCCTAATACCAATTGACACCTAGCCAATAGCTATACAGGGTGTCAAGATGGCTGGCCAATTTAGGTCATATTTAGTCAACCCAAGCGGGCCCCATACAAGAGGCCACGTGTGAGACAATAACAAATCAGTGCTTATCCATGCTGAGCAAATTCCACATCAGGAGTGCAGAATTGTCACTGCTGTACATGTTTTTTTTAATCACATCAGTATGTCTTGTTAAAGGAAAACACATTTTGTGGAGGAAATGTTTTATCCATCAGTACAAGTTTAAAATCAACATGTCAAACAAGTATACATGCACAGGGCCAAAACTGACTATATTCATACACACATTATAAGGAAACGTTAATGGTAATTCGGCCCAGTGATGTTAGTCGAAGGGCCACCATTTGTTTTATTACAATGGTACTTTCAGCCAGAGAAGGACTTTCAATCACAGAAATGATCAATAACTGAGTTTGGCAGAAACTAAATCCTGGCCTACATTGCCAACTTTTAAACCTCTCAATCCACTATGCTGAGTTTAGAGATTTGACTGGCAAAGTATGTGTTGGTACCAGAGGGCCTGGGTCTGAGAATTTCAGAAACTGCTGATTTGCTGGGATTTCCATGCCCAACTATTTCTCAGATTTACAGAGAAGGGACTGAAAAGTGGGAAAACTCTTACAGTAAGCTAAAGTGACGGCAAAAATATCTTGATATTGGAGGTCAGAAGATTGATATGACAAAGCGGTAACAGTAGCTCAAATAGCCATTCGTTACAACACTGGACAGTATCATACCATATTTGAAAACAAGTCAAATCTTGAAGCAGATTCGCTACAGTGGCATAACACTACGTCGGGTGCCACTCCTGCCAGCTAAGAACAGGAAAATGAAGCTATAATTCACACAGCCTCCCCAAAATGGGAAAATGACCGACTGGAAAAATGTAGCATGGTCCAAAGAGTCTCGATTGCTGCTGTAACATTCACATAATAGGGTCAGAATTTTATGTCAACGACATAAAAGCATGGATCCATCATGGCTTTTATGAACAGTTTACGCTGGTGGTAGTGATGCATTGATGTGGCAGATATTTTCTTGGCACACTATGGACCCCTTACCAGTTAAGCATTGCTTGAACACCAAAGCCTGACTTAGTATTGTTGCTGACTCCCGTTATGACCACAGTGTGCTCATCCTCTGACCAGCTTCATCCACAAGAATAATGCACCATGTCACAAAGCTCAAACCGTCTCAAACTAGTTTCTTGAATACAGCAATAAGTTTACTGTGCTCAATGGGCTACATATCACCAGATCTCAGTCCAACAGAATACCATTGCGATTTGGTGTAAGAGAGTTGCATTATGGATATAATATATATATATATATATATATATTAGGGCTGGGCAACGATTAAAATATTTAATCGCGATTAATCGCACTGATTAATCGCGATTAATCGCGATTAATCGCATTGTATTTACAAACTCCAAGAATGAATTCAAAAGTAGTGTAAAGAGCACTTTTATTTTAATGTTCTGCTGCCATATGAACAAAAGTGTTGTAACATTTGTAGCACTTATCAGTAACACATATTTAGTGTAAAGCTCAACTTAAACATGTAAAACAAAAAATAGCAATAATAATAAATTAAAGCTTATTGCCACTGACAGGGAATTCTCTTTATGGGGAAAAAATCTACCAAAAACAGGCAATTTCTGAGGTAACAGCAGGGAGCAGCATTACCATTTTATGTTTAATACCAAAGTTTAACTTGGCAGTGGTTCCAACTAACTTGTTTCTGTCATATTCCATGCTGGAAGAACTTTAAACTGAAATGCTTGCTAACTCGATATGCTTGCGTTTATTTGACGTTGACACGCGGTTTTTTGTTGTTGCTTTCTCGCGTGCATATAGTGAATGGCAGGGAAAAACAGGCAAAAATACATGGATACTTTGAAACGAGAAGCGACTTCACCGACGGCGTCGATGCAGACCCCCCGCTCCGCTCCGCACAAAACTTGTTCCGGCCGCCAACTCACCGCCTCGCCTCGCCTAAGCTCGCTCGCGGTACCTGCGGGAAACACCGCCTTCCGCATGTCAGCTGTGTTTTTTTCCGGCCAGCACCTTTCTTCCTCTTTGAATCTGAGGCTGGGCTGACAGCGAGGTTATTGGCGCATTATCGCCACCTACTGTTCTGATTCAAACCCCTACACCGCAGCAACAGACCTTCACAAAATAAAAGCATGTGACCAACATGCGTTAACGCGCGTTAAAGAAAATATCGCCGTTAATAGTCTAATGAGTTAACGCGAAATTAACGCGTTAACTTGCCCAGACCTAATATATATATATATATATATTATATATATATATATATATATATATATATATATATATAATATATAATATATAATATAACAAATCTGCAGCAACTGCAGGACGCTGTCATTTCAATATGGATCAGAATCTCAAGAATGTCCCCAACACATAAGAATTCATAAAACGGACAATGTAATTAACTCTGAAGGCAAAAAGTGGTCCACCTGACATGTCGGATTCTGCTGGAAATATGCAATAGCATGCAGCCATTTTTTTTGTCCCACCCCCTCATTATTGTTGAAAACTAGAGGCTCTTACCTTTCTAACAAGGGGTTGGAGGTTATCATCGGACCATTTCCTGTGATGCAACTTCCGTGCGTAACACAGGCGTGCTCTGTGCGTAAAATCTGTAGACACTACTGCATTAAACTCAGATCGCTTTACGCATGGCCGCAAGTGCAGATTCTCCATTTGTTTGTGAATATTTTCTCTCGTAGTCATCAAATATAATAAGAAGAAACTAACTGTATGGGAAGCTTTGGAGGTAATTTCTCAGACCAGTAACGGAGAAGTCAAAGAATCTTCAGACAGCAGCTTGGATTTTGAAGTGGAAGAAGATGAGGAAATGCTTCTGAGAGACCCGGTTCACGAGTAAGTTGGGCTGTAATGTTTTATTCCCAGCATTTTTACATTATGTGTCCGCTAATTTCAGAAAGAGGGCACATGACTACAATAGGAAATAATGCTGATCTTGTAATCAAAAAACTTTGCACTCAATTGCCTCACCCACCCACCCTCACCCCCTCGGAGCAAAGGAACCACACATAGTGTACGTGGAATCAATTCAAAGAACGTTATAAAGCTTTTACGTTATCCACACTTTCCCATTACACGTTACTGTTACAGTATAACAACATATTTTTTGTGGTACAGTTAGAAAGAGTATCTTGTTGATTTATTGATTGATTCATTGATTTTATTTTACTGTCATGTACCATGGGTGCCCAGCCCACATAAATACATACAAAACAAAATGGCCATGCACAAGTCACAGGCGCTATAAAAAATACAATGCCTTTTTAAATGTTTATACTCAACAAGGATATAGCACTCGTCTTTTATCCCAAGCTTTACAAATGAATGTAGCAAATGCAAAAATATACCTGTCATACATCCAACTAATGATTTCATCCTCAGATAGCCAAAATACTTCTGCATTGCTTCTATTTATACATTCTAATAAGGAATGTCCACGTGGCACACTGCCCACTAAAACCTTTGTGGAACAAATGTGCTTTAACTGATTTAGTCCAGATTTGTTATAGTTATAGTCAAGATGTGGCTCTATAATGTCTCAGGCTTCTCCTATATTTTCAAAGGGGTTTTCATGGTGTGTTGTCGTGTTTATTTTGGAAAAATGTAGGTAAGGTTCAAATATTCCGATTTTTTTTCTTTGTTTAATCATAAATCAGACATGGTGACATTTGCAATAGTGATTCAACCTGAAAAATATTCTTTCCTTTGTGTCATACAAAAACTCACATTTACATTTCCACTTTATAACTTTGGCGTTGTACTTACAAATGTAATTTCAGGCAAAATTGCTCCTGAAACCCTCTGGGCTTAAGGGGTTTATGCTTTGGGGTTTTACCCAGATATTTATCACAGCAAAAGTGCAGGTTTTTGTAGCAGATTCACTGCATTGCCACAGAAGGATGTCCACTACTAGCACTGCTGCTAAATGCAAAGAAAAGCACCTTTAGTCAAAATTAAAAGTGTGGAGGCAGGATGGCATTAGAATTTTTTTCTCTAAATTGAATGGGAAATATGTTGTTCATCATCCATGCATTTCAGTACCCGACCAAAGATATTTTTCTGTCCCTGCTGAATATAGGTGTCCCCACAGCATCATGCCACTACCTCTGTTTTTTGTTTTGTGTTGTGGGAATGTTGAGGTTGTGTGAAACCACTGGCATTTGTGTCACTTTTTTCACATTTTAGATGGTGTGAACATCTCACTTTCTTGAAATATACAGGTGGTATTCCTAAGTCATTCACGGCTTCCATTGTTGTCACACAGAGTAATAGTTGGTGAGATACAATTAAGGAGTGAATATTTGTTCAAATCCATGTTTTCAAACCAAGTGAAGTTTTACTTTAATGACGTGCAATAAAAAGCATCACATATTTAATATTGCTAAGGAATAGAGGAACAGGTTTAAAGTACATAGGCCATATCTATGAGAATGTGCATATCGTTAAAACCGTTTAGGCATGACAAATGACAGACTAAAGTTGAAATTGCTGTAGTTCTAAAAATAAGTCTCGTCAACCTATTTGTTTTCCAGTTTGGATGTTTAACATGACATTTTAGTTAGTATATTTTTCATTATAGTGGAACAAATGATTTGCACTGTAACTATATTCCAGTTAATAATCTTCAACTATCTATCACTCACTTGCAATCCTGTAGTTTGTCATCCAAACAATACAGCCTCCACTTATTCTTCACCATACCTATAAGACTCTAAACTCAGACTTGTGCAATTCATTATTGTAGCCCAATGCATTCAGTTCATCTCCATCAGTTCAGCATTGCTGATGGATAAGTCTAATTTCTGCTCTCACCAAGAGCCACCGCAGGATCTCAGCAAGCACAGAAGATGAACCAAAGGTTCCCCTGTGAGAGCCTGCAGGTGTGCTCCACACAAAGAAGCAATTAGTAACATTTATAAGTTAGTGTTAAAAGGAGAAATTGTAAGGCATGGTAAAGTTATTTATATAGCACTTTTCAATAATGAGACGATGCCTGGCGCACAGCCTGACTGAAGGAAATATTTCAACAGTTGTGTTGTTGTTTTTTCCAATTATGTTTTTTTTTTTTTTTTTCTATGAAGTTAAGTGTAAAAATTATTTAAAAATGATCAATGAAACCGTTTATTTACATTGCTGGATTTCCAAAAATTTAGAAAATGTATACAACCTTAAACAATTTGCAAACTATCTATGGATGTTTGATGCCATATGAACATCCAGTAGTGCCTTGCAAAAGTACTTTTCCCCTTTTTGTCATATTACAACTACAAATTTCAGTTTATTTTTCAGATGGAACACCACAGAACAATGCATAATTGTGAAGTGAAAGGATACTGACAGTTTTTTTTTAAACCATGTAGTATGCATTTGTGTTCAGCACCCATTACTCTGGTACTTAATTATAAAAGTGCAACCAAATATCTTTAGACGTTTGTAAGGATTGCTAAAACTATATTTTCTAAATATCAGAATAGTGAGCAAAATATGTGTCTAACATTTTTTTTTTACTTCTTCAAATTCAGAAGTTTATATACATACATTTCCTTAATAAATAATAGAATTGTCTTTAAAACAGTTTGACTTCAGTCAATTTTCTTTTGACTTTGCAAAGATAAATTAGAATAGAAGTGTCCTTTATTGTCCCTCAGTCAAGAATGTATTCGGATTTAAAGAAACTGTACCTGATTCTGCACAAGCTTAAACCATGAGTTAGGAGAACAGTTTAGTCTGAACTGTAATTCTTGTCCAACAGTTTTTCCCCCCAATGAGAAACCCTCCACATGCATGAGGCTAAACACACGCCTCACGCTTGTGCACAATTCTCTGGAGGAAACAAGGCTTCATTGAGGGATTTTTCTTAATTTTTTTTTTTTTTTTACATAAATGGCTATGTCCCAGGTAAATGGTATTTTTATATGAATAGTCATCACATGCATGCCTGTCTAAAGGACCAGCAGGTCATATGTTGCACTGGCATTATTCAGTCTGTCCTGTGTACATCCACGGCGGTGTGATTTGGCTCAGCCACACAGACAAAGACAAGTTCAAACTGGAACGAACAATCAGGTCTTACAGAGAGGATCATCGGGGGCCAACCTTCTCTCCATCCAAGACTTGTAGATGCAGATGGCTTCACATTTAATTATATACCTTGGTATACAGAAGTGTTTGTGTTCGACTCAGTGACTGCAGGTACTGCCGGTCGTAGGGTTGCAAAACAAGCCCGAACCATCACATCCACCACTGTACTTGACAACTGGGAGTTGGGTGGTTGTGGTGATATAATACATTGGTTCTGTTCAAACATGCTGCTGTATACTATGGTCTGCCTTCTCTACCTTAGTTTCAACTTCCGAAACTGTAATGTGTTCCAGTGCTCTTGTGGTTAATCCAGACATAAGTTTGCGAATCTAGATTCTGCTGCCAATTTTTATTTTTATTTTTAAACAAGATGCTTTCTCTTAACAACCCCTCCAAACAATTCACACCTGTTACTTTTTTTAACGCAGTCTTACTTTCATGAACTTTGAAATTCAACATCCTAACACGATTGAGCTCTGGGACATGGCAACTGATAATGTTTTAAAAGTTATGAATGTAAAAGTATTTTTTTGCTGGTAAATAATCTTTTTCAATGAAGGATAAATCAAAACAGTTTGGAAATTGCCCGGCAACTGTACCTGCAAAGATAGCCTGCAACAGTTATTCCTCTGAGGACATTGCTAATGTGTGTTCTTCTTAACATCATGTTAGCATTCACCTGGAAGCTCCAGACCTCCAAGCTGTTAGCATGTTTATGTCTGTAGAGCTGGTCAAACTTATGATTAGTGAATCAAGAGCATTTTTGTTAGCAACACCTGTCTGCGACTTGTTTGTACATAGAATGGATGGGCAAACAAATGCTCAATTTTTCTAATGACTGTTATGTAAAATCATAATTTGAAATATTCAAAACTTGCGCTTTTGATTATTTCATTGTAATGTGCTGGAATTTGGGCCGCAGAAATTAAATGTTATTACGGACTACATAGGTCAGGTGCATCAAAAATAATTGGGTGGTTAACATAATAACATAATCACACAACTAAAGGTTTTGAAGAAAAAAAGAGGTTTGGAAATGTTGCAATAATAAAATCATGAATACCATTCCAATTTAAGTGGCGCAAACAAATATACTATTCATGGAAGGAATGCTTAGGGGAGAACATAACTTTAGGTTAAATGGCTTAAAAAGCGTGAAGAACACAGTATTTAGAGGAAAATTATAGTCTTTCATTCCAGAGCGATTCTTTGATTTGAGGTTTCCACAACTCCTCTATGTTTAATGGAAACTAATAATGTGGAAATTGCTTTCCTCCACTGTGAATAGCCAATGTGATTATAGTTTGATTTGGATGAGCCATTTTCATCTTTGTGAAGTGTAAAGGTGAGCTAACGGTTAATTACAGTCCACATTATCATGCTGCAGAAAATATTCCAATTTCTTTCGCATTGTGCTTAGCAAGATGTGCCTTTTTCTGCAAAAATAGGTTTATTATATCAGAGATTGTAAAACTACTCTCCTTTCTGTGGCTCTGAATGCATCAAACATTCCATGTTTGAGTTTTTTTTTTAACAGTTTGAAGGAAATACTAAGGCAATTAGTTCAGAGTTCACCCCATATCTGTGCAAAAGCTCTCTATGTACTGCAGACATATGAGTTTGTGTCCCAAGAGCTTGCCTGAGTTGAGGAGTTGTGCTGTGCACTGGAAAGCTCACAGGTAGATACATAGAGGGCTTTTTTCTGCAACTAGATTCTCTTCCAGAAAACATGCAGTTTGCATCCCACACTTCTGTTTCTCTGTAGGAGATTTTGACTGGATCTAATTTATCGCTGCCTGGGGCTATAAACACTACCAACACCCCATCCTTTTACCCGTGCACCTGATCAGTTTTCCTGCCACACTTCCATCTGTTTAAGCGTCCTCTTTATGTCTACCTCTTTAGTTTTTGTTTTCGTCTTTTAAATAGAACATTCCTGTAAATACATACTCATTTATTTCAAAAGCTTGTGTCTTGAAACAATATCGAGCAATAAAGAAATGCATTGGCCCTCACCTAATTCATCTCAGATTGCTATGTGCAGAGACTATATATGCATTACTTTACTTCCAGAACTAGAGGGAAGCTATGAATGCATTCACATTTTGTGTCAATAAACTCTCATCTGCATAAGGTCCTTATCATCCACTGCTCTAAATGTTATTTGGGGAAAAAAATCATTTTAGAAATTCAGCTAAATTAGAAGCTAACGTAGTATTTTTTTTTTCTTTCACCTTTTCTATAATACTGATTCATGTCTGCTTTCATATCAAATGTATTTAATAGCTATAAAAAGAAAGACCACTTGTTACACCAACAGCCGTCAATAAATCAGCGGAATTAAGATGCAACCCCTTTTAAGACCTAACCTAACAAGTCAGATCTTCACAGATATATTTTGGTTATTTGTGGTGTTCATTTATGTATACCGTGAGCAAAACAACATAAGACTTCAAAAATATTGTTAAGACAAATACATTTATTGACTATATTAGCATTTTGTTTGATATTTAAGAATACAATAACTTGCACAACATTGAGCCAAACAGTGTCCAAAAAAAAGTCTTGTAATACAACATGCACAATATAATTTCCAAAGCTGTGAAAAAAGTATTGCTCTCTTATATAATTGCTTTTTGTTTTATTTGTTATAGATCATATAGCAAACTTTACAATGGCTGGTGGGACTGGGGTGGGACTGGTACTGATGGTTCTGGTGAGGAAGACCATACCCAGTTGGCAAATCTGAAGTTGTCCTTCAGATGCTGCAAACACAAGTTGCTCAAAGGACTCTATGACCATGACCTTGATATAAGATGCATCACTAAGGTGATTAAGGTAGGCATTTTAAGGCAGAAGGGGGAAATGCCTTCGAGTCTGGAGTTTTCCTCATCTTCTATTTCCGTCTTTACATCTTATTTAAGCTTGCTACATACTCATTGAGAAGAGAAGAGAGAAATTAGTTCTTGTTTCTGGTGTGACAGGAACAAGAAAAATGGTTTGCGTTGGCTATTCATTCTTCACGAGAAGCTCTGCTGAAGAACTGGTAGAAAGCCCCTACATCCCTGGGTGGGGATGTGTGGGGGCTTCCTCCCAGTTCCTCTACCAGTTCTTCAGCTCAGTTGAAGTTCTGCCCAGACATTGTGTCAAGAACATGCAATGAGAACTCCCAGAGAAGGGCAAGAACAAATGACGTAAATTGCTGTGGGAGCGAGAACAAAATGTATCGCTTCTTGTGGAGTAGGTTGCTGCCTTTAGTGATCTTTAGTGCAGACAAAGGGAGAGGGGAAGGAGTTGAAGAGTTTATTTTGACCCTTTTCCATAGGCTCCGCTTGGCCAGGCTCTTCTCAGCCCCACCCCCTTTGTGAGCATTTTGATTACAGTTTACAGGATTACAAAAGAAACAAGATTTTCTCTATGGATCTGTGGGGGAAAGTTAAACTGAAGAGTGACACCATCGTTATTAAGGACCACCATGAACAGAGTCGATCAAAGCGAATTATAATTTTACTGTTTACATACTATAACCCACCCCTGAAGGAAACAAAAGGAAAAGAAAAAGGACTCAGCTTTGCATGCGCAGACGGGCGTGCTGTATTTAAAAACCTCAATCAGATCCATAGATTTAGTGAGGCTTTCATTTTACATAAGGTTTATGTTCAATCTTAACACTGAACTGAATGTGTAACTGTGCTGTGGATAAAACCCAAGAGGCAGCTACACCCTGCACTATAAGTGGACCAATCAATAATAAGGTCAGAGATCATAATGGAGAGGGCCGTGGTTCAAGCTGGTACTCTGGTCCCTGATGACATCTACACAAAACCTCTAAGAAACACGATGCAAACAAAATGATATTGGATATCAAGCCTGTTCAAATATAATCATGCAAGTCAAGGGGGCAAAAAACTGCTAGAGAAAATGATGGTACCTATTTTTTTTTTTCATTTAGGTGTGTTTATTTATGACATTGACGTAAAGCTGTATATAAAGATACGTTTAGAAATCCCTATCATATGCACTGGTTTGTTTTTTTTTTTTAAGAGAAACTGGGTGAGGAAAAATCAGCCTATAACCATTGCCCATCAACATAAAAAAATCCTTGTTCTTTGTAACCTTGAGCAGCATTCCACTGAAATTTCTGCTAACCCCCATCACTTGCTGGAGGCTTCAAACTAGGAATGATGATTGGTTGAACTTCTCCCGGCACAGTGCGGTGCCTTGTTTTTCTTTCCATTCTACCCGCTGTCCTGCACCTTGTCTGTTGGCTGCTGTAATGACTCAATTTCCCTGGTAGCATACCTTGCCCTCCGGGATCAATAAAGTTAATCTCATGTTGCCTTACCTTATCTCGACTTGGATCCTAGCCTCATTAAAGTAAGCTGGAACTTTTGCCACATGGTGGCAGAAGAAATGTTGATCTAAAACTAATAACTGGGCCAGAGCCTGAAATGAGGTTGTAGCAGTTCCAATTTTTTTTTTTTTTTGGAATTCTTGATTTGAAATATCATGCAAAATGTGTAAATAACTGAGAAGTAGATTCTTACGAAGCAATGAATTTTTCAGTACACATTGCAAAAAAAGTCTATTTCTGTTAAAGTACAAGTAAAGGGAAGATATTCTACATGTTTCCAATAAAACTTGAACAGTGAAGCAGATTTTTTTTAAAAGGTTGGATCAAAAATACTACAGTTTATTTATCAATAAATCATTGTAGAATAAACATTTATTGTTGTGATATAATATTCTATTTGCTTGGTTTATCACAGAGAGTTTGTGCACCCAGTTTGTTCATGATCCAAACATGTCTATAACAATGTGAGTTTTAATGGTCACATGTTCCAAGGTGTGAATTACTGAAAGAGTTCCTGGGGAAACAGGCCAGGGCTGCAGACTAGGTGTTAGGAAAAGGAAATCTGAGGCCATCTCCTCTTTTTGATGCCATTTTATTTTCAACTTAGATGACTTTATTTAGCTCTTCTCCTAAACCATGTGTTTCTTCCCTGCCTCAAATGTGCATCTTTCTGTCTTCAAACGAGTGTCCCTTTTCACTGAGATGCATATGAACTGCTGATTCTTGACCTCCATCCATCCATTATATTCCACTTATCATAGATTGGGTCGTGGGGCAGCGGGTATAGGGTATAACTTCCTGGTGGATGAGAACCCTGCGTGAAGATTTATTGAGTAAATAAAAACTATTAAAACCTGCTTTTTCCTGTGTATATTTTGTACATAGAATACTGCTTTGAAAGTTTTTAAAGAATGGTAGTAAAAATATATTTGATGATCTCCAATTCTGTCCTGTTGTCTATGTCGTTTATGCTGTTTGACCTTGTCTCTTTTTGGCTCATCCCCACCATCACAGCAATAAGTCAAGGAGGCTAATTAACCTCCCACCACACACACACACACACACACACACACACACACACACACACACACACACACACTCTCTCATGCATCTGAGATTCAACTCATCAGCATGATTGCTGTCTTTTGGGGTGCAAATGCTGGGCATCGCTACTCGGGTCAAACAAACCTTGCCCTCCTGTCTCGGTGCACAGTCGAGCAGCCTAATCTCCCGCCTACAGCTTCCCATGCAAAGTCAACACGGGCTGCCTTCTTCATTTACCTTGTTAGCTACCTGACAGTGGGTTGTCTGGCCCGCAGCTGAACGGCTTTAATGAGAAGAGGGCCTCGTTAGTACCATGCGGATGGCTGGAGACAAATGAGCTTGTTAAGTCCAGGCTATGCATATTCTTAATTACCCTTTTGTACTGTGTTTGATAGTACAGTTGCAAAAGTGTATGTGGCAAATGGTCCTCTCCACATAACATACTCTTGAATAATATCCCAGAGGTTGGTGGGCTAAATTTAGCTTTTAATCTTTATTTATGCACGGTTATTCAACTAAGCGGCAACCTGTGTTTTACAGGAACGCCCTAATTATGATCACACAGGTTAATCATACCCACATCGAAAAACTACCCAGTCTGAAACGAGTTTGAAACGAGTCAGCGCCGTTATTCTTGGTAGGGGAGATGACTATGAATCCAGGTTTAAAAGTGTCTTTTAAAGATGTTCACATCCTTCATACTTTTTTTCACATTTGATCAAGTTACAACCACAATCCTTTGTGGGATTTTATGTGATTTTTTTGTGCGTCTTAAAATAGGGTAAGCTTGGAATGAAATAGTAAAGAAGATTGTGTTTTGACACCATTTAAAGGGAACATATCAAGCTTTTTAATGCCTTCCCTTTTCACACTGAAATCATTCAGTTGTGGTCTATATAAGGTGGAATTGCAATGCTTTGGTTGGAATTTCTCAATATTATTTCCCTACAGCCCCTCTTTTTCCTCTCTTCTGAGGTGTGTCTGAGAGCAACTCGTTTGCTGTGAATTCTTTAAATGCAAAGGAGGCACTTCACATCCTCCACCCCGATTGGCCATTTTTGTAGTATGCTGGGGGACGGTGTAAAGGGGATTAACATACTCAACGACTGTACATTTTGCCAACGTTCACATTGCAGGTCTTGATGCTCAATTCTGAATTTTTGCTGAAATTAGATTTTTTTTCCAGGTGGTCGCCTATAATGCTATTAAATTTGACCACCATCATACTGCTGTCTGAACGGTCCAATACCGCAAAGCGACCCACATGCGCAGATAACAGAAGAGGACACAGCAGCGAATTACGAAGCTTCTGAGCAATGGGAGACAATATTAAGACCACACTATAGCAAGATGACGTAAGGTAAGAAGAAAGCAGCAAAACCATTAACAATGGCCTTTTATGGAGCGCTATCCGTTTCTGCTGTGGGTGGATGTGTAGTGAAAGACAGGAGAGTGATGTGGAAGCGGGATAAGGTGCGACATGACCATTCGGACTGTGGACACTGTGGACACTGTGGAAATATCCGAGATGTATCCGAATTTGTGCCACATATGGAGGTGGCACTTTTTTGGGGGTGAAAAGATTGGAATTGGGACATTCATACTGCCATGAAAAAGACCGGATTTGGGTTGCATTTCCCTGCTGTGTGAACGTAACCTTTCACTTATTCACTTGTAGCTTTGGTATCCTTCAGCCTGAACTACAAAATTGCTGCAAAAAAAAAAAACATGAAAACGACAGATTCACAGAATTTGTAAGCTGGAAGTCAATGACCTTGTTTAGCAGTTTTGCAGCTCAATTGCTCAAAAGATTTTATACAGAAAGGACAAAACTTATCAGTTTGGAGGATATTCAGTTCAATTCAATTTTCTTTATATAGCACCAATTCATGAAACATGTCATCTCAAGGCACTTTACAACGTCAAACTCAATGAAATTATACAGATTGGTGAAAATGTTTCCTATCTAAGGAAACCCAGCAGATTGCATCAAGTCTTGACAAGCAGCATTCACTCCTCATGAAAGGAAGAGAATAGGGCATTATATGAACCAAACAGCATATAAACCTGTACCTGGACAGACTAAATTCAATGTACACAAAAAAATTACTGAAGGGCTAACAAAGTTGATTTTGCATATGTCCCCTTTAAATACCTTTCAGAAAATAATTGCAGATTAATTTATTGGCCCACGGCCTTGTTCCTCGGGAAAAACAAAGCTTCTCTGAATGTTGGTTTGTAGGAACATTTCCCTTTTATTCAGGTTATTTGTGCATATTGGATATAAAATATGTTACGGCTCTGCTCCTGTTGTATGTCAAGGTTGGGATTTTCTTTGCTTAAACCCAATGGGGATATTTTTGCAACACCTTTTCGCATATGATGGCTTTGAAATCTTTTTTTTTTTTTCAATGGTTAAACCATGAAAACGTTATGAACTTTAATAAAGACAGAAATAAGATGAAACATAGATTAAAAATGTATTGTAATTCAGGCTAAAAGTTGTGAAATAAAATGAATGAATAGTTAACATAGGGAACACAGACTGCAGCCATCCATTGATTAAGTTGATTACTCAAGTTTTCTACATAAAATAAAGATGAAACTGTTTATAAATAAAAACCTTTAATACCAAAAAAACAAACGTTGAGGGGGGCAGCCAACCACAATCTCACCTTGGACACCAAAATGCCTAGTTCCAACTATGGGAAATTGGATGGAACCAAATACAAAGCAGTCCTGAAAGGGTGCAGCAGAAGACTCAAAACTGGCACAAATGTTCACTATCCAGCAGGAAACTAAACCTAAACAAACATCCAGCGCTACAGTGGTTTAGATTAAATGATCTTCCTGTGTTAGAATGGTCCAGTCAATGTCTAGACCTACATCCCACTGAGAATCTGTAGCAAGATCTGAAATAGTTTCTTTAGATATATTCTAAATGCCATCTGATTACACTTAAACATAAGGAATGGGCAGGCTCTACGTATGGAAAGCTGATATAGTTATGCACTTTAGGATTTGCAGGGGTTCTCAATACAAACGAGGGACATGTTTCAGTTTTTACCTGGCAAAAAAAAAGTTTTTGTTTTTACTTCATCATGAAATAATTGTGTTCTCTTGGTTCATCACAAAATAACAAAATACATTGAAATCTGTAGTTGAAATATGAAAAAAATCAAGGGGGTATGAATACATTTGATAGCTCTATTCAGTGTTTTGCTCTGACTTCATGTTCATCTTCTCTTTTCTAGGGGATTGAATTCAGCTTCAATAAAATTTTATTTATATAGTGCCAAATTCAAAACACATGTCCTCTCGAGGCTCTTTGCAAAGTCAAATTCCATCAAATCATCCAGACAGATTGTTCAAAATGTTTCCTATCTAAGGAAACCCAGCAGTCATGACAAGCAGCATTCACTCCTCCTGAAAGAGCAGAGAGCCACAGTGGACAGTCGTCTGCATTGTTGATGGCTTTGCAGCAATCCCTCATTGAGCATGCATGAAGCAACAGTGGAGAGGAAAACTCCCCTTTAACGGGGAGGAAAAACCTCCAGCAAGAACCAGGCTCAGTGTGAACGGAGATCTGCCACAACGGAGGAACATGGCAATTGAGAATCCTGTTGGCCTCCTTTTAGAAAGAAAGACAGATTGATAAATGGATGGGTGACTTTATTGACCCCAAGAAGGAAAGTTTTAGGGACAAATGGAATCCCGCTGGGGATGTGAAACATAATCTGTTTTTGCACAAAGACAGCAGATTACCCATGGAAGAAGTTCCTCTCCATCAGAATTTATAAGAAAGAATCCATCTGCAGCCGACCATTTTTGTTTCTTTTGTTGGGACAACATCACAGCCAGAGATTCAGAGACAAGAAAATTAACTAATTTCTGTTTTTTAGCCTTATTTTTATTTGATTCAATATGTTTACAGCTAAAGTATGTGTTTTGTGTTGTGAAAGTTTTCAGATGCCCTCTGAGATAAAAGCTCAGTGTGTAGATGTGCAAGACTTCAATGGATCAAAGATATGGCTGAATGTTGTACGTGGAAATTAGCCTTTGGCACCATAAAAACAGATTCTTTTAAATTAGGTCCACTGGTAGCAGAGTCCATTCTCCTGCTACACCTTCAGCTGGAGTTTAGCAGTTGTGCTGTAAATGTAAACTGGAGTTTTTCCATGACCTGTCAGGTCCATAATAATAATGATGACAATGTACTCATAATACAGAACTGCTGCCTTACAGTACCCTGCAGAGCTATTCATATCCATTAAACTTTTTCACATTTCACTTTCGTAATGCAATTGCATGCCACACATTTAGCATTGTGATGTGTAAAAGAAATAAAAAAAGAAACGTGCTATTTTTTTCCACTTTACAATTTTGAAATGCAATTTAGTTTTCAGCATTAATATGGTCTCAATTTGACAACAACGTTATCTGGGGTCACTTTAAAAGACAAGGTAAAGTTCATGCCCTGGACTTTTTCATGTTGGTCTGTCACATATAGTCCCAGTAAAAACAAAGAGGTTGCATGCCAAGTCAAATAAAGGGGTGTGGATACTTTAGCGAAGGACAGTACACATTGTGTAAGCTTTCAAATATGCTTAAACGCATCCACTTAGCTTGTTTGACATATAGTATTTCCCTGGAAGTTAATGCCCAAGATTCCACTTATCTTCCCGTCACTTACCAGGGCAGAATACTTTCCAAGTGACAGGAACGGTAAATCACAAGAAGTCAATTTCCGAAAAAAGTCTACATCAAAATGTCTCTCATGGATAGTGGAAAATGATTTTGCACTTGCTTCAAGTACTATAATTTGATGATGTAAACTTGGCAGGCTGTAGTGGCTAAATAATGTCAGAGTCCACATTAAAAAAACTTTTTTCTTTACTTATACAGAATGTTTTGCCCATTTATATATACTAAACTACAATGTAAAGACACAAGTGATACAAAAAGAAAGAACACATGGCACCTCCACGCTAGTAATACACAATTTATTTGAAAATTATAATGTGCAATCTTGCTTTGAGTAACATGATTGGGACTGGAAATTGATTCAGAAAGCCTGATGTGCCTTTTTTATGTATTATTATGCTGCAGTGTCAAGGAAGCTGAAATAAAAAGATTGAAATTCATGGGTTTTTGATGGTGTGGTACATCAACCTCATTAACATGGTTGACATCATTTTGGAGAGAAAGTGATAAATCACAGCAGAGGCAAAGCCAGTAATTGGCTCCCTATGGTAATTAAAGAGTGGACCTTTGAAGCAAATAATCATATAAATCCCTAATATTTTGCCGAGATAACACTGAAAAACAATCTGTTCCCTCTCCACCATCTCAAATGTCGGCAAATTGACTGTTTATTTCTCTTTGCTGAACAAATAGAGATCTTTGTCACACAGGGGACGACCTAGAGGAAGCCGAGGCTCAGGAGGCAGGAAGTACAGGAAAAAAAAGAGCATTTTCAACCAAAACCAGAAGCTCTGCAAAGCATGATGTCCAATATCAAACTGTGACCACACACGTGTGAAAAGAACAAAGGTGAAACTTGAATAATAGATCTAAGTAAACTTTGTTCATAAAGTTGTGAACAATCACACACAGATCGGCAAGTAACTTGGAGTTCAATGGACATGAACATGTGACAGGGGGAAGCTGGAGTCAAACCCACAACCCCCTGATTGTAAGACAACTACTCAAAGAGTCAGGCAAACAAAGTAGTAAAGGCAAACTGTTCCATAGTTTCCATTCTTGACTACACAAACTGAAAGGTAATGTCTGCCCTGGCTTTTCATCCTGCACAGGCAAGCAATTAGCACATTTTCCAAGCAGACTGTGATTGAAGACTTCTAGCAGTAATGTGTTTGGTGAAAATCCAGTACTCTGCTATTTTGGAGAAGTTTCTATATGCTTGCTAAATCCCAGTAGCATATGCTTGCTACTGGGATTTTTCCACATCTCTGTTCTCTGGTGAACAGCAGTCTTGTGCTGTCTGGACTTTGACTAGACCATTCCAACACATTCTATAGTTTCTCTTTAACCATTTAGGTGTATGCTTCTGTTCTTTATCCTGCTGGAAGCTGAACCTCCATCCCAGTCGCAAGTCACAAGCAGACTGACACAGGTTTTGCTCAAGAATATCACTATATTTAGCACCACCCATCTTTCCCTTAACTAGTTTCCCATTATGTGCTGCTGAAAAGCATCCACAATGCATGATGCTACTACTGCCATATTTCACTGTGGAGGTGATGTTCTTTAGGTGATGTTAGGTTTGTGCCCGTCCATTTTCCCAACTTTTGAGTTTCAAGTTGAATTCAAGTTTAATTTCAGTCTAATATGTACGGAGTGTACAGCTTATTGTGGTCCTACGGGCAGATACTCCAGTCTTTGCTGGTAAACTCTGCAACTCCTTCAGGGTTACCTTTGTAACCTTAAAGTGAAACACACAACACTTCTGGATTGAAAGCATGCTTGAATAGCAACACTGACACATCTGTAGTTTTTTTCTCACCTCAATAGGATTTTCTTAATCCACCAGATATATTATCTGGCTTCAGATTTTAAATGTTGGCCCTCTATAATATTCACTGTAATATTACTATTGTAAAGTTTAGTTTAACTCCTGTTATCCAGCACATTACCTTGTTATTAAAGGTTAGGCTGCAGCCCTCGGTTTTCTTCACTTGATCAAAAAGCATATGAGTTTAAGTTCTACGGTGCAATCAAATACGTACGTTTTAAAAAAAAATTTTAATTGTTTTTTAATTAATTGATAAAAAATCTAATACATTGACAGAAATTTTATGCATGGAAGTCCCAGCCCTGGTAAAAAAAAAAGGTATGAATTTGCATGTGTTATGCTAAATATTTAGTAATATACATATACTTTTTTCACATGATCACAAATTATTATTTTTTCTGTAGTAGTTGGGTGAGCTACAGCCTGCAAACATGTAAGCCAGTAAGAGAAGCAGACCTGAAGTAGAAGAGAATACAACATCATATACCTGTCCTGCGTAAGCAAAAATTCAGTGGCATTTCACAGCGACAACAACGCACCATTAAGTAAATGAGTTGTTCCGATTTTAAACACTGTCATTATTACTTATAGCTCCTTTAAATATTTGAATGTCTTATTGAAGCCACTAATAATTTAGAATTTTCAAACTAAATATACCCTCCTCTCATTTGTAATTCACCCTGTGTCATTAATAACATATAGTTCAAATTAAATCATTGCTAATTAGATTCCATTGCGATTGTCATGGCTAATTGTAAAAGCAATTGGCCATCTGTTGAAGAGCTGACTGCTGAACACATGCTGACTGCTCTAAACCATGGAGACACACTGAAAATGATCAGAGGACCCAGACTCACAGCAAGTATTATTTTACACTGAGTGTGTTTGCATGTGTGTGCCTACGTATTAACCTCAAAATGAGAGTTCACAGTATGTTTTATAGGCGACCTAACGATATATGATCTTGTTGGAGAGTGTAGATATAAGTGCTTGTGCGTGTAGCGGCTGTTGCCATCTGTTCTTCATGTTTTAGGCCAGCTTGTGTGTAACGCAAATGAGTTTCAGTCAACAGAGCAGTTCACTCACCTGTGACGAAGCCATCTGACCACACTACTTAACACTTACAAGAGTAAATATCATTGATTAGCTTCAGCCTGCTGCACTGTGCAACGTTTTCAAGGTGTCAAAGGAGTCTGGTGGGAAGCAAAAGAGCCACAGTAATGAGATCCAGTACCCAGTTTACAGTGTTATGTGCAAATAGTACACCCCACATCCCCTATAAAATGAAAATTATCAACCTCAAACTGATCTAGGCGAGCGGCAGTAAAGCTCTACGAATCAAACCGGAACCCACACAAATTTGTGTCGAGACTTTGAAACAGTACCCGCTTTGAAGTAACTTTTTTCTACTGAGAGATCTCCTTTCATTCAGACATCAACAGAGCAGGCATACAGAAAGTGCCTCTTGACTATTAGTCAGCCTTCAAACCGGAGTCGAATAGCAACCATGTATAATCACACTGACACTGAGCGGCTTTAACTGAGATTGTAGGACGTCAGTCACTTCGCTGTGCTGGGAGTCCCATGGGTGGTAGTGTGAGATTTAAAGACAGGTTAGAAGAAACACTGCCCGGCATCCAAATGAACATCAAAGCCAAGTGGGCAACAGCATTGATGTCACGTTTGACATGCAACACCTAGCCTGAGGGTGCCAGCAGAAACGGTGAACTGGGCTGGGTATGAGACGTGGAATTCAAAAAAGTTTTCCTCAGATTTGTGGAAACTAAAGGCCTAGCAAAGTGTCAAATGGAACATTTCAAATAAACATCAGCATCAGAACATAATCTATTGATTGATTGATCTTTGTAAGTTTTTTTGGGTCGAATAATGCTGTGGACATGTCCTGAACTGAACTGAAATTAAGTTAGTCCATTTAATTTTCAGTCTTAGCCTAATTGTAACCTTCCTGATAAGAGCCTCTATGCGAGTTTTAAACGATGTGTCAGTCTGTAATTGATAAGTTGGTTTTCCAAGATCTTTTCTCTTTACCCAGTAAGAAGCTGTAAGGTTGAAAGTAGGTTACTACACTAGGTCAGGCATAGTTTTCTACAATTCTTTTCTTTTCTTTTTTTTCGTCCAAGCAATGTGGGGCTTTTGTGATGTTGGGTAAGCTTTTATGTTCAAATGACCCTCCTTGGCAACCCTAACTTTAACGCCACTTTGTGGTGTCTTTGAAAAAAAACAAAAAGCTCTGGCTTATGCAGTTATCTTAAACTTCAGACCGGCTCATGTAAAATTTAAATAACCTAAATAAGTGCATTGTTAAAAGGGGTGCATGATACATTCCGCTCATGAAATGAGGTGATACTGAGTTATAAGTTGTTTTTTTAAACAAATGACAGAATTTTAGTGAAATTATGTCTAGTAGATAATACAATGAAATAGGTGGAAGAAATCCATGCAGTCCTATCTTGCTTTACAATTATCACAGCTCAAATATCCAAAAAACAACACTTTCAACAACTTTCAACAATTTAATTTTGTATACAGTATAATACAGAAGACAAAATACAATGATGGAAAGAATATTTCTGAAGGAACATTTTAGACAAATATTTATACATCTACAAAAGCCTATGGTATAATAAATTGCTACATTGCGACTAAAATGATCAACAGCTTGAGACAAATATTGGACATAAACATGTGATGAATTTAGGAGGACCCAAGAAATACCCGAAAACAAGTGAGTACAAAAATAATATCAGTCTTTATTTTGACGCTGGCGGCGCGGTCCCCTGGCTCGGCTCGCACTCTGCGACTGGCCGCTCCTGGACGTGCTGAGGGCAGAACTCTGACTCCTTATGACGAAGGCGTCCGAGAGGGGGTTATCCAGGGCTCTTTGTCCGGGTCCGGTCCAGGTCTTGTCAGGGGAAAATCCGATTAACTCAGGCAGCGGTTACCAAGGGAGAGTCCAACAGGGCGTCCAGGTCCAGGTCCAGGTCTCAATCCAGAAAGCACAGACAGAACAGGGGGCAGGCGAACTCGTGCTACTCACGGACAGGCTGGGGTCAGAAACACGGTGAGGCAGTCCAGTTCTCTGAGGCTGACAGGCAGGACCCAGGCAGGCAGACAAATCCAAAGGGGCAGACAGGTTTTCAAAAACAGAGGCAAAACAGGTCGAGAGACTGACAGGCAGACAGGAATTCAAAAGGAAGGCTGGAAGCGCTCACCGTGTGGCTAAAGACGTTCTGGCACTGGAGACTGCGAGTAGCAGAGCTTTTAAGCAGCCAGGGTGGAGAAAGACACAGGTGTGCTGATTGCAATCAGCAGCTCCAGTGCCAGAAACGTTACAGAGCCCCCCCCTCAAGGGCGGATTCCAGACGCCCTTAAACGTCTCTAAGAGTACAAAAGAAAACTAAATAAAAGTCTGACCGGGCGGGTGGAGGGGGCTACAGGCAGGAGGGTCAGGAAAAAAAAAAGGAAAACAAGGGTCCATAACAGAAAACAGCCCTCGGAAGGGCAAAAACCAACTAACTGAAATGCTTTTAAACCAATCTCTAGAACAGAGAGTCTGGTGGGCATCCTGGAAGACGGCCCACGCGAGAAACGGTCTCCGGCGGTCGTCCCGGCGGACCGTCCGGCGGACGGCCCCGGCGTGACAGGCTCTCCGGCGGACGGCCCCGGCGTGACAGGCTCTCCGGCGGACGGCCCCGGCGTGACAGGCTCTCCGGCGGACGGCCCCGGCGTGACAGGTTCTCCGGCGGACGCCCCCGGCGTGACTGGCTCTCCGGCGGACGTCCCCGGCGTGACAGGTTCTCCGGCGGACGGCCCCGGCGTGACAGGCTCTCCGGCGGGCGTCCAGGAGGCCGTCTACGGAGCAGGAACCTCGGAGGCCGGCGGCGGAGCAGGAATCTAGGAGGCCGGCGGCGAGGTCTGGAGAGAGGAAAAACAGAACCCGGCGCCGGACTACAGGGTACGGAAGGCGCCAGACTACAGGGTACAGAAGGCGCCAGACTACAGGGTACGGAAGGCGCCAGACTACAGGGTACGGAAGGCGCCAGACTACAGGTTGAGGAGGGCGCCTGGTTAGTGGCTACAGGCGGCGACGCCTGGTTAGTGGCTACAGGCGGCGGCGCCTGGTTAATGGCTACAGGCGGCGGCGCCTGGTTAGTGGCTACAGGCGGCGGCGCCTGGTTAGTGGCTTCAGGCGGCGGCGCCTGGTTAGTGGCTACAGGCGGCGGTGTCTGGTTGACGGCTACAGGCGGCGACGCCTGGTTAACGGCTACAGGCGGCGACGCCTGGTTAACGGCTACAGGCGGCGGTGCCTGGTCACTGGTTCCCGGTGCGGGAGCCTGGCTACAGGCGACCGAAGAAGGAGCCTGGCTACAGGGGACCGAAAAAGGAGCCTGGCTACAGGCGACTGAAAAGGGAGCCTGGCTACAGGCGACTGAAAAGGGAGCCTGGCTACAGGCGACTGAAAAAGGAGCCTGGCTACAGGCGACGGACGAAGGAGCCTGGCTACAGGCGACGGACGAAGGAGCCTGGCTACAGGCGACGGACGAAGGAGCCTGGCTACAGGCGACTGACGAAGGAGCCTGGTTACAGGCAACTAACGAAGGAGCCTGACTACAGGCGACTAACAAGGGAGCCTCACTACAGGCGACTAACGAGGGAGCCTCACTACAGGCGACAGAAGGGGAAGCCTGGCTACAGGCGACAGAAGGGGACGCCTGGCTATAGGCGACTGAAAAAGGAGCCGGGTTACAGGCGACTAACGAAGGAGCCTGACTACAGGCGACGGAGGAAAGAGCCTGGTTGCAGGTGACCGACGAAGGAGCCTGGCTACAGGCGACTAACGAAGGAGCCTGACTACAGGCGACGGAGGAAAGGGCCTGGTTACAGGCAACCAACGAAGGAACCTGGGTACAGGTGACAGAAGAAGGAGCCTGGCTACAGGCGACTAAAGAAGGAGCCTGGCTACAGGCGACAAAAGAAGGAGCCTGGCTACAGGCGACTGACAAGGGAGCCTGGCTACAGGCGACTGACAGGGGAGCCTGGCTACAGGCGACTGACAGGGGAGCCTGGCTACAGGCGACTGACAAGAGAGCCTGGCTACAGGCGACTGAAGGGGAAGCCTGGCTACAGGCGACTGAAGGGGAAGGCTGGCTACAGGCGACTGAAGGGGGAGCCTGGCTACCGGCAGCTAAGGTGGGAGCCGGGTTACAGGCTGCTAAGGTGGGAGCCTGGCAACAGGCTGCTAAGGTGGGAGCCTGGCTACAGGCTGCTAAGGTGGGAGCCTGGCTACAGGCTGCTAAGGTGGGAGCCTGGCTACAGGCTGCTAAGGTGGGAGTCTGGCTAAAGGCTGCTGAGGCCACAGGATTACAGGCTACAGAGGCCACAGGACTACAGACTACAGAGGCCACAGGGCTACAGACTACAGAGGCCACAGGGCTACAGACTACAGATGCCACAGGGCTACAGACTACAGAGGCCACAGGGCTACAGACTACAGAGGCCACAGGGCTACAGACTACAGAGGCCACTGGGCTACAGACTACAGAGGCCACAGGGCTACGGACTACAGAGCTACAGACTACAGAGGCCACAGGGCTACAGACTTCAGGAGGCCCCGGGCCACAAGCTTCAGGAGGCCTCGGGCTACAGGCTTCAGGAGGCCCCGGGCTACAGGCTTCAGGAGGCCCCGGGCTACAGGCTTCAGGAGCCAAAGTCAGACCCTTTGCCACCAGGAGTCTCAGGATCAACTCCTGGAGGGTCTCAGAAAGAGACATCCAATAAAGTCTCTCCCAGAGTTGGCTGTCCATGAGGGCAAAAAGGGGTCTGGGCTTAAACACAACATCGAGAGGCTCAAAGTCTCCAGGGGGCCACAGTTGTTGCATCCTCTTCGGAGGCCCGGGGTGTCCGAAGAACGAAGGATCCACCTGAGTCCCCGCATCACAGTTCAGCGACGGACCCCACTGTGTTGCCGCATCACACCTCTGCGAAAGACCCCTCTGGGTTCCCACGTCGGACGTCTGCGACGGACCCCTCTGGGTCCCGACGTCGGACGTCTGCGACGGACCCCTCTGGGTTCCCACGTCGCACGTCAGCGACGGACCCCTCTGGATTCCTACGTCGCACGTCAGTGACGGACCCCTCTGGGTTCCCACGTCGCAGGTCAGAAGAGGCAGGTCCTCCTGGACCACCTCTCTGGACTTGGGCAGAGGCAGATCCTCCTGGACCCCCTCGTTGGGCTTCACGGGAGCCGAGGCGTCGGCCGGATCCTCAGGGACAGACTCAGGAGGCGAGGTATCGGCCGGACCCTCGGAGACAGACTCGGGAGCCAAGGCATCGGCCGGACCCTCTGGGACTGGTTTAGGTCGGCTGTAGAAAGCCTGGAGGGCTGACCTATAATGTCCCTCTACCTCTCTTAATTTCTCCTCCAGTCCCTCTGAATATTGACAGAGGAGAGCCTCTCTGAGGCGTTTAATAATGGGGCAAACGTCCTTATTTTATTCTCCAGGGCTTTATGGTCGGCTTCTACAGCGTCACTAGAGGGAGCTGTGGGCAGATCAGGATAGGGAAGTGGAGGACTCCGGTCCGCAGGACAGGAAGCGGCTGAAGAAGCCAGAGGGACGGTCGGCAGAGGCTGGGGCTGAACTGGCCCGGCTGACCGCTCCTCAGAACAGCTGGAGGCCTGGTCAATAAGCCGCCGTCTCCTCCTCCGGCGACGGGACGGCGGACCCAGCGGGGATGCCGATTTCTCTTGAGGAGACGGGATCGATTCCAGAAATAGGTCCGGACGGAGCTCCCGGATCACCTCCGGGTCGACCTCCAGGAAGACGTCCGGACCACTGACGGAGTAAGTGGAGGCAAAGCAGGACATCACATATGCTTTATCGGACCGGTCTGAAAAGAATGAGGAAGGTTGCAATTCGAAATGTGTCTCGCACTGTGTGAGAGAAGCCCTGCAATGTTCTGGATCACCAGAAAACATTGCCGGCGGGGAGAGTCGGGGCTCTGACGAGGACGACGTCACCGGAAGTGACGGAGGGCTAGAGGAAGCGGCTTGCGGAAGTGGAGGCTGCGTGCTTCCCCGACTTCGAAGATGGCCTAGAATCTCCGAGACGCCGGCTTCTAAAACAGAAACGGATTTCTCTACCCCCGCGCGCCACTAGGTTTCGGGTACAGGGTCCATGTTTGGGCCAGAACGTACTGTGATGAATTTAGGAGGACCCAAGAAATACCCGAAAACAAGTGAGTACAAAAATAATATCAGTCTTTATTTTGACGCTGGCGGCGCGGTCCCCTGGCTCGGCTCGCACTCTGCGACTGGCCGCTCCTGGACGTGCTGAGGGCAGAACTCTGACTCCTTATGACGAAGGCGTCCGAGAGGGGGTTATCCAGGGCTCTTTGTCCGGGTCCGGTCCAGGTCTTGTCAGGGGAAAATCCGATTAACTCAGGCAGCGGTTACCAAGGGAGAGTCCAACAGGGCGTCCAGGTCCAGGTCCAGGTCTCAATCCAGAAAGCACAGACAGAACAGGGGGCAGGCGAACTCGTGCTACTCACGGACAGGCTGGGGTCAGAAACACGGTGAGGCAGTCCAGTTCTCTGAGGCTGACAGGCAGGACCCAGGCAGGCAGACAAATCCAAAGGGGCAGACAGGTTTTCAAAAACAGAGGCAAAACAGGTCGAGAGACTGACAGGCAGACAGGAATTCAAAAGGAAGGCTGGAAGCGCTCACCGTGTGGCTAAAGACGTTCTGGCACTGGAGACTGCGAGGAGCAGAGCTTTTAAGCAGCCAGGGTGGAGAAAGACACAGGTGTGCTGATTGCAATCAGCAGCTCCAGTGCCAGAAACGTTACAAAACAGGTGATTTAAAGAATATTTACTTCGGTATTTTAGGGGTAACATTCCCACTGGTTGGGATGGGGTTTAGGATCCTAGAATCACAGTGATTTGTTTTCTCTTCTTTAAACTTTCAATGTTCGTTTTTTTTCTCTCCCACTTTATTGTTGCTCACTGATGCTAAAAGGTCTGTGTAGAGAGCTGCATCCAGAGGAGAATATTTAAGTAACCAATTAGAGACCAGCTTGACGTCAGGCGGCTTTAAGTCTCCTGCATCCTGAGTGTTCGTCCTAGCAACCTTCCTGAAAAACTTTATTACAATAAGTCTAAATGACACCAATTAATAATAAATACAAATAAGCACTTAGCAGTAACATTAGCAATCAATAGTTCTAAGTTTTGTCCTAGTGTAATGTAAAGCGTCAGACCTTATTTTGCTAATTTTAAATAAAATCTTCTGGAAGCTTAAAGGTTTTATTTATATTTTTTTATGCTAAATCTTTGTTACGCTCCTAAGGTTTTTTTATTCATCAAACAACTACTGTGCAACGTAAGCTGATGAATTAATTTCAGAGACTGTTTATTGATGTGTGACTCCATTCAATAAATTACATATACGTTTATTATGGCAATTATTGGTGTAACACTAGTAGGCTGTTCTGGTGGAGTAATTTACCCTTTAATTTAATTTCTGCATTTTGAGGTGTATAAATCTTTTTTTTTTTTTAGAAAAAAACATCAGCAATGTTCCAAAATAGTTCTCTAATTCAAAAAATTTGGTCTTGGACTTGGTCTCAGAAGGTCTGTCTCGGCTTTGGTCTTGGCCTTGGGGAGTTGGCTTTGATCTCAGAAGAAGAGATGTTGGCCTTGGAGGACCTTGGACTTGGTCTTGAGCCTAAGAGAAGCAGTCTGGGTCTAGGTCTTTGTCTTACAGAGTGCGTTTATGGCCTTGGTCTTGGGAGAAGCGGCCTTGACTCCACCACTGCCATTCTGAGATAATTTTCAATCAGCACCTACATTGTCATCTTGTCATTTATGTAGCCCTGCCTTTTCAACAGAAGCTTAACATCCTCAACCTCAATAGTTTTTAATTTCTGCAGTTTGGGATGTATAAATCTTTTTTAGAAAAAAACAACAACAACAATGTTCCAAAATAGTTGTCTAATTTTAAAGATTTGGACTTGGACTTGGTCTCAAAAGGTCTGTCTCGGCCTTGGTCTTGGCCTTGGGGGTGCGGCCTTGATCTCAGAAGAAGAGGTGTTGGCCTTGGACTTGGCCTTGGAGGGTGTGGTCTTGGGCCCAAAAGAAGCAGTTTGGGTCTAGGTCTTGGCTTCAGAAAGTCCGGTCTCGGTCTTTGTCTTACAGAGTGCGTTCTTGGCCTTGGTCTTGGAAGAAGCAGCCTTGACTCCACCACTGCCATTCTGAGATAATTTTCAATCAGCACCTACACTGGCACCTTGTCATTTATGTAGCCCTGCCTTCTCAACAGAAGCTTAACATTCTCAACCTCAATAGTTTTGCCTCTTTGCATACTGCATACATCTCCAGGTACTCAGCCAGACGGTCAAATAATATATCTTTTATCTTGTTTAGGACAGGTAGATATCCGCAGTCTTTGGTTTTGGCTGTGTTTAAAGACACTCATATGTCTTGGGGAGGACCATTTCCTTCCCAGGTGGGCCCGTTTTCCTACATCTCTCCTGCTTGAGTTTAGCTGTAGGTAAAGCTTCACGTAGACTACTAACATGAAAATGTTTTAACTGCTGAAAACAATGCGGGAGTATCAGAGGTTAAAAAATCCTTTTCTGTCTGACAAATGATGGCATCTTGTTGTGGAATTCTTGAAAACCATTTTCCTTCTCATCCTACTCTTATTCCTGTTCTGCAGCATCCTCAGCCAGAGCTTCTCCCGCCGGCCACTGGTTTCAACCTCATGGCGCATCTTGAGAGGGTGAAAGGAGCTTTTTCTGGTGCGAAGCGTTAGGCCCGTCTGGTTTCCGATTTGGGTTGGGTATAGATTGGCTTCTTATTTCCAAACTGGTGTTAAAATCCAGAGCACTGAGGCCTTTGGAGTTGGTGTAAAACCAGCCTGCTTCAGCAGCGTCAGTCAGATCCTCTCTTGCCTCAACAAAGGGCAGAACAACTCTGCCCTCAAAGGGATTAGCCCTGTGAAAAATGTACTTCATGTCACCCTCAAGCTGTTCTGATTCCCACCCTTTCTCCTGGTGTGCCTAATCATTATGTATTTTGTTTGTCAAAGATACCTTTTTACAAATCACGATCTGCTCATTGATCTGTTAATCTATGTTAAAATAATCCACGTCATGTTTGACAAATTCATATCCTGTGGTGTTTATGCATCTAATTCTAAGAGATATCCTATTACCAAAAAAAGCATAGAAAAATATGTTTTTTTAACACAAATAGAACAGAGGTTACATAAAGTGTCTGTTTGATGTAGAACTAACCAGTTCAGTTTTGACCAGTGTAAATATATTAGATTTTGAAGATGCTCAAATGCAGTCCAGATTCCTTAAACACTTGTCAAATAGTGTGGCACCAGCAGAAAACTGGGAAGCAGTTGCTAGCATCAGCATTTTTAGCACCTAACAATTAGCCACTTACCGTCTTCTCACATGAGAACACATTTGTATCTCTTTATTCCACTAGGCATGGCTGACATGTATTCAAATATTATATGTATCACAATGTTTTGGTGGATTTATTGTTGTAACAGTGAAAGCAACAGTCAGACTTTTTACAAATTGATAAATGACTGTGGCAGTAGCAAGTTCTTCAATTTTGTACCCAAGTGTTTTCAGCTAGCCTAACAATAGAAGTCTTTGTTAGCTGACTCTGTCAATACATCAGCTCGGCTGAAGAGCTTCCTCCTTTCTAACGTCAAATCAAGAGTTTCAAACAGATTAAACAGGATGACAAGCTTAAAGTTCATAACAGTATCTTAGTTCAAACAGATGAGGTAACATCCTTAGAGCATCCAGATGCAACCCTATCAGACAAGGCAGACAAAAAAAATTGGTTGTCAAATAATCATATCCAACACAAATGTTTTACACCTCTAACTGTAATGCAAAGTGATAAAATATTCTAAACATATGTTTTTAGAATAAACGTAATTGAAAGTTATTTAGACATTGACACTTTCTTCTACAACAGCAGTGGGCTGATCATGACTCACATGCAATATTATTTGCATCCATCTTTAATGATGATGCTTTTCCATCAGATTCTTTTGAGTCACCAAGAAACAGCCATCTTTGCATTCTTCTTACTGCTTTCATCTGGTTTCCCTTTTCCCCACTCCCCAGCTTTCATTATTCTGTGGTTTGTTTGTTTGTTGTTGTTTTTTCCCCCTCCTCATCTTTTATTACATCTCGGTCACTATTGCCTGCTTTCAGTTATTTTTAGTTGCCTAAATTCTCTATTCAATTTGTTTTGACATTTTATTCCTACTTGTTCCCTGTCATTTCTCTGATCAGCTCTCAACCAGCACCTCTCTCTTCCCCCTTCAGGCAGCCAATTAATTTTGTTTAGTGCTAATTCCTCATGAGCATCATGTAGTGGCAGCTCAGTGGGAGGATCCATAAGGATTTAATGTGTTTATTAAAAGTTTCACTGCAGGTCGATTTGAGAATTCTCCCCCTTGGTGGCTTAATTTCTATCTCTGTCAGCGGGACAATACTCAGCATGCTTGTGATGTCTCCGTGTCTGAATTCCTTAGGGGCAGCCGCTTGGTAAATTATTTTCAGTGACTGTGACATGTTTGGTGGTTTGAAGCGAAATAGGCAGTCACAGGTGGTCGGAAAACAAAAGATTGCTACTCTGAAAAATATTCACAAATGATGAAAATATGTTGTAACCCTTGTATAATTCCTTTTATTCTCATTTAACAATGTACAGTTGTCCTGAGAGCATTAAGGAGGAACATTCTTCCAGTGTGTCTTCTGGCTAGCAACCTAAGTTACAAACCACCAAAGCAGTTTTTTGAATCAAAGTAATATTTTGAATCAATGAGCATGTTGGTTATTATTATTATTATTATTATTATTATTATTATTATTATTATTATTATTATTATTATTATTATTATTATTATTGTTATCATTGCATAGGACTGCATCCACTGGACCTTTGCATTGCAATATTGCAAGAAAAAGGTAATGTTGGATATTTTTAAGCATAAAACAGTTGGCTATCTACACTTTTTGTATTTTGATTACCAGTTATCTCTAAAACATTCAGCTACACAACCTCCCAACCTGCTTCTTCCGCTTAATCAAGAGTTTGCAAAAGTAAAGGTTCCAGGAGGAATACCCAGACATTCGCAGACACATCAAACCATAAAACAATGGGCTGCAGCATCAAGCACCAGGTCCGCTAAGAACAGGAAAATAGGCTACAATTTACAAAGGTTCACCAAACCCAGACAATAGTAGATTATAAAAATGTTCTGTGGTAGTTTATGCTTTGAATCTCATTTGCTGATCCAAACAAACTAAATAAGTGTTGAGAAAATGTTACTAGTTGATCTGATCGACAATCATTTACACTGTCTCTCAGCTGCTAATGTCCATTTACACTCTTTTTTAGCTTCTCTGGGAGTGTTTGTTTGTAAAATCCTGCATATTGCACAGTTTTGATAGACTGTTCTGTAAATCAGCTGCGGCCTTTCTTCTATTTTAACTTGAACATTGCATTTTTACCTGAACATGCCAGATTATCATTGCACAGTATTTTTACTTTTCTGATTTTTCTCTTCTGCTTTACAGCTTAACTCTAAATTCAGATTTTTGTTAAAATTATTTAATTTAGTGTGTAAATATAGTGTCCTCTGTCTACATGTTTTTGCCAATGTCTCACACAAATGTCCAGAATGTGAGACAATGAAGGCATTTCTGTTCGATTCTACTCTCTTTTCTATTGTATTCTAGTAGGGTGAGAATTTCAGTAAAAAATCTGAAAAGACTGGTCCAACATGCTGTCAATGATTCACTCTGCTAATGATGGCGTAAGGGTGTCAGGGATATTTTCCTGACACACTTTGGGTCCTTTATTAGCTGGGTCCTAACTCAGCTTTGGTATAATACCACAACCCTCATGAATAGTGTTGCTGACAGCACGAGGAACATTTCAAACACTGTTTTGAATCTATCCCAACCTACAAGCAAAGTATACCCAAAAAGTGTATCTTGAGCATATAGTCCCTCTACTGAGTTCTTGTTCTTCATATTAAACCTTAAACTCAAATGTATAAGCAAAAATAGAAGAAATATATATGACTAGTCTCCATGAACAGTAACTATTAAATGTTCAAGTGCATTGCTTGCACTCCTTGGAAAAATGTGTAACACACCTTAAAGCTTCAGTAGGTGATTTTTGTACACATTTTTTTTTTGGCATAATTGTTCAAACTGGCACCATGTCCTGACAGTAAAATTTGAGATAGATAATCTGTGAAAAACAGTCAAGCTACTCTGGCTCTTCCCAGTAGCCCTACTACCATTTGCAGAAATACACCAGTCCCGGTCAGAAACAACCAATCAGAGCCAGGAGGAGTGTCTTAACAGTTTCAATCACTTGTACGCGCTGCTCACACCCCTCCCCTGCACAGTGTGTACTGTTGTTCAACCTAATAATTGCTGGTGTGCTGAAGCTGCCTGGCGACGAAACAACTATCTCAATTAGCAGCTACTCTGAAAACAAAAACAGGCTCCCCGGTGGGGCAGTAGCTGTGGCGAGGGACTTGTGGGGTGTGCTAGTTCAAGTCCAGAACTCCCTACTGCAGCTTTAAAACAAATTCATCTTAGATTTAATGAATATTTGAGAAAGATCTAACTTTTAGATCTGCTGAGTGAATTTATTCAGGAAAGACAAGTAAACGAATGTGAAGGAACAACAGTTTTTAATGAAATCACCAGTGACACAATTAGTGCCATATAAAACAATTCTTGTAAAAAATGTTATTGAATTTTTTTAAATTAATATTTTCATTTAAATATATCACTTTTTATAAATATATTCTGTAATGAATCAATTTTTTTTCTCTTTAGTGCTAAAAAATATACTGTCGTAGCCACTGTTCAAAATAGGGGAAGTCACCTTCTTATTCTCTAAAGATCCCCTTCTGAGCAGATAATATTAAAATCAAAGTGAACATTGGATAGGAGCCCTCAGAACAAGATGCTTTAAATACAAAAAGCAACTTAGTAAATATAGTTATGTGCACGCACCTAGGTAGCAGGTAAAATATAAATCCAAATGTTGCCACATGCACTTCAGAGATATGACTATTGCATTAGGTAGATATCAGGATTTCTGCAAAATAAATTCTACTTTATCGGTAAAGAGAACTACTTTATGGCTGTCTCACAAAATGTGCATCTGGATTTAAGATCTTTGAAATTAAATTACGTCTTTTCTTTTAATAATGTCATTTGATCCTGAGCTCTTAATCCCTTATTGGGGTTGTGCTCTCACATGCTGTCTCACTTTATTTCAGTGCTGTAACAATGCCAGAGCAAAAGCTGGCAGAAGAGATGAATAAGAATGGAAAACAAAATCTTGGCCTGCTTTCATTTGTTCCATTGACTTGGCAGCACTGTTTGGGGTTGCTGACGTACAACATTTTCAGCAGAAGAACATCTAGATAAGAAAGCAAGTTGTTTAAAGAAAATGTTAAACAAAGAAACAAATTGATGGTGCAACAATTGCAATTGCTAATAAAGTTTAATACATATAAAATATTCCTAAAATGTTTATATTTGGTTGGCAAAGTGTTGAGTTAATCAGGGATGTTTGCTCACAGAGAGAAAATTATTGGGTTAAATCTCAGCTGAGATCTTTTGTGTGTGAAGTCTACAACTGGGATGTTAAAACTGTTGTATGGAAACCTGAAGGGTTGCAGTGGTAGTTGTATGAGCCACAAAACCAGGAAAGACAACCCCTGGGCAACTGTTACGCTCACTGTTGGCTAGAATACAGGGGTAACATAATAAATGAGTTTTATTGATGGAAATTAAATTAAAGGTTTATTTATAAGGTTTATTTTTTTTTATAGTGTCCTGTCTGGTAATGTGGCAGGGGTCTTTCTTAAGGCCAGAAAGACCCCAACAGATTTTACTCTCACAAGCTGAACATTATCACTTTCGCCATAGTGCTCTGCTTGATTTATATATGTAAATAGTTTTATTGTGATTTATATAGGGAATAATTCACGTTATGTGGACACTACATTGAAAAAGTAGAAGAGAGAAAATGAGAAGAGGAAAAAAAGAAGAAGAGGTGAAGAAAGAGGAGACAGAAGAGAGAGATTGACAAAACTTCAAACATATTTATAAGGTTTCTTTAAACAAAAAGAGACAATGTCCAACACATCCATCCGTTTTCTTACTCACGCTATCCCTCATGGGGTCGCGAGGGGTGCTGGTGCCTATCTCCAGCATTTCAATGGGCGAGAGGTGGGGTACAACCCTGGACAGGTTGCCAGTCTGTTGCAGGGCAACAACCATTCATGCACACACTCACACCTAAGGACAACTTAGAGAGACCAATTAACCTAACAGTCATGTTTTTGGACTGTGTGAGGAAGCCGGAGTACCTACGCATGCACAGGGAGAACATGCAGAAAGACTCAGGGTGTATTTGAACCCAGGACCTTCTTGCTGCAAGGCAACAGCGCTACCCACTGTTGCACTGCGCAGCCGTCCAACACATCATTTACCCAAATTAACACAAACAAATGGGATTTAGATAAAACCGTTTCTAAACAAAACAAACCCAACATAAAAACACAAACAGGGAGTGGCACTCTGCTCAACCCTTTCAGGTATAACACCTACAACAAATAAGATATCTAAGCTGGGACTTAACTAAGTTAACAAGTGACAAACTGACAAGCAGTCAAAATTCAGAAGGTAAAGCAACCTGTAAGGTCTCAACTGTTTCAGACCTTCCAAGCAGCACGGTAGGAGCAAACAGTGTCAACTGTTCCTAATGCGGCTCCCCCTTGAATGTGTAACTGAGAGTCTTTTAAAGGTGGTGGAAGGTCTGGATTGATCCATGAAAATTTTGCTTGCAGGTGGCGGGCCCACATAGCGGGGGGCTTCCTGTTGTTTCTTGAGGCAAAAGCCTAACAGAGTCCCAGAAGCCAAAGCTTGACCACCAAATGCTTGCCGGACACTTGCTCCCAGCAACTGTCACAACAACAGCCTTCGTTATATTAGACTGATTATGTGGAGAAAAGAAAGACTTGTAGGAAGACTGCATGACTCAATGTGTTTTAATTGTGAGGGCTTAACTGCCCTATTGTATTCAAGCTATCTTAACCATTTTGAGGTCACTGTCTGTCAAACTCTAGAATTCTCCTTGAAGCTGGTTTCCATATCACAACATGGCATTTATCCCCCAAGAAGTCAGTTCAAGCTAATGCTTGCTTTGTAGCAAAAGTTACACAAGTCACTACTTCATCATTAACAGGTAGTCACATTATCCTTTAATTCTAATATGCTAAAATTAAGCATTTTGCATTTCTCTTGTAGATGAATCACAAAATGACCATTCAACCACCTATGTGGAAAAATGTTTCATGTATAATATTTTTTAATCTTGTGACTGCTGGAAAAAATTGCCTCCTGACAAATTTCAGTTGACAGTAAAGTCTGACACTTTTGCTATGGGCTAATCTGTCAAACACTTGGCAGGAAGCTAGCAGAGGATAACTACTGGATAATGTGAGAGAGTTGACAGTTAAAAACAGTAACATGATGATGAGGTTTGTTATGAATGGGTGATGGATAGACAAAAAGATAGCAGGCCTCTGGCGTTGAACTTTACCTACAGAAGATGTTTCAAATCAGTTTAGTTCATCTACTGTATATTGTGCTGATTCGCAACAGCTCTCAAAACAAAGCCAATTGTTCCTATCAAACAATGCATTTAAGTTCAGTTTATCATTCAAATTGTTTTAAAAGTGTACTATATAAGAAAACCCAGCAGATTTCATGAAGTCCTTGACTTGCAGAATTCACTCCTGGATGAAAGCGTAACTGTAACTGTTGACGGTTGCTTGCATCGTGTCAACTGACTTTGCAGGAATCCCTAATACTGAGCATGCATATAGCAATAGTGGAAAGCTAAACACACCTTTGATGGGAGGTGCCCTCCAGCAGAACCAGACTCAGTGTGAAAGGCCATCTGCCATGAACGACAGGGTTTGACAAGACAGAGCATAGGCACAAAAAGAACACAGAAGCACTGATACAGGATGACTTTTTAATTGAATTAAAAGTAAAAAGGTAATGGCTATAGTAGCTCCTTTAGTGGGTTCATAGAGGGGAGAAACATGTAAACTCTGAGTCAGTTTTCCAGTCTGAACGATAAAAGAGAAGATATGCAGTTAGTCAAGTAAAAACTCAATAAATACCTATGTCTAGGAAAGAGATAGGGTTACCCACAGAAAGTCAAGCCCATATGTAGAATTTATAGAAAACTCAGTTATTGGTAGCAGTAGCCCAGCCAAAGCCCTCCTCCAGGACGGTGCCTAAGCTGAACAGAAATGTAGCGACTATGAAGAGAGAACAGAGAGAGAGCATAAAATGAAAAGTTGAAGTAAAAGAAAATGATGCAAAATTGGATAGTAGCAGCAGTGCATAAAAAGTGGATTTTCGGTCCCTGTAAACCGCAGTGAATCCCGCTAACTCCTGGCACTGTTTGGCTATTTTCAGCACCTAATGTTTATGGTCTCCTGTGCAGAAAACTGCTGGAAACATACTCACACAAGCACATGGTGGACTTAGCTATCAAGAGGACGCTCAGACGACAGTTAGTGAACGTTGTCTGGATGTTGAATGTTCAGGAACATGACTCAACATTCATTTGCCAAGATGTTTTTGCTGGAGTTTTATTTAATCAGTTTTTCCACCTGTTAAAACTTTATTGCTGTTAACCAGTTTCCACCAAATATAATATGCCGCACTTAGGCACTCAAAATGGCTCCCCTGCCTAACTTTATCCTCCCCGTACAAATGTTATGCACTCATGTCCAAGAGGTCTCATTCGGTGCCTGTATTCCTTATATCCTTTCCTGCGTAATTGTGCATTGCTTTTATTCTAACATTAGATAAACGTCTCTTGAAGGTCTAGTGAACAAATGAAATTTCATTATTTTAGACTCCTCCTGTGGGTCCTACTGCCTTTGTAAAAAAAAAAATAAGTAAATCCTGACAATAGACTATGAGCCAATTAATCTGTGAAAAACAATCAAGCTCCTCTGGCTCCTCCTGTTGGTCCTACTGCCATTTGCAGAAATACACCGCTCCCACTCAGAAACAACCGATCAGAGCCAGGAGGAATGTCTTAGTAGTATCAATCACGCTTATACACACATCCCTCTCCTGCACAGAGCGTAGCGTCGTTCAAGCTCAAGATTGCCGGTGTACTGCAGATGAGGAGAAATGGCACTTAAACTACCTATCATTACAGGAAAACCGCCAAATTCTCAATTGGCACCTGCTCCGAAAACAAAGACAGGTGAACAAAAGAAAACCAGTGACAAAAAGCAAGCTTAAAGCATCACGCTGCTCTCTCGCCGGGACGGAGAAAGTGGTCAGAGTTTATTGGAGGATGGATGGAAGCAAATACAGAACAATTCTGGAAGAAAAAATGCAACAAAAGACACATCCAGAAAAAAAAAACACTCTCAATGCACTACCCTATGGTGGTCAGCCAAATTAAATCTTTAAAATCTATCTATCTATCTATCTATCTATCTATCTATCTATCTATCTATCTATCTATATATATATATATATATATATATATATATATATATATATATATATATATATATATATATATATATTATTTTGAGCGTGTATTTGCAAGCTAGAATTAATCATCAAATGTTGTTACACTATGGATAAGTGTAGTAGTTGACACATAAGTGATAAAGTGATAAGTGATGGAGCATAAAATCAGTCTGCAGTCTCCGATGATAAGGTGCAGCCAGACAAGAGAAAGTAGTGTGGATGTATTCTACTATTGGTTTAGTTAGCAAAATCCTACATCCTCCAGCACACGCAATCAGTAGCAATAAAATGTTAATAGAAATTTGTAATGACTGAATAACAGTTCTCTACCAAAGGAAACAGAACTACAAACACAGTTGTTAAACAGCAGCTAAAAAAAGTGAGGAAATCAGTTGTAGGCTATATCATTTGCATTCATTTGCATTTAGCTATATTGTTTCAAACCTTGCAACCTGCTATTTGCAATCATGTGTTCATTGTATCTGGGCTTCTCCAAATCTGGGTGTTTTCTGATCCCTAATTTAGCTACAGATGTGTTTAGATGAAAAATAATTTTGATTACTTTAGTTGATTTTCTAGCAGAATACACCTAAGCAGAAAAAAGATGGAAGTTTTCCACCACGCAGGTGAAAAATCATTTTCTCTTTTCCTGGTCAAATACAACCTTAGAAGATTTCCAGGTCGTTCTCCAGCTTAAAGTTGATTAAAGCGGCAAATAAAACAAATAATATTTTGAAATACTGTACTTTGTCACTTCTTGCACAATAAAAATTCAGAAGTAATGTGAAATGCCAAGTACTTCTTTATTGTTCCAGTGTATGAATTGAGAGAGTAAGGTGCAGTAATTTGTTGAGAACATGGTTTGTTATGTACAGTAATGTGTTTTTGTCCATTGTACTTACCCAATTTTAAAATGACAGTGGGTATGCTACAAAGTTTTATTGTGTAACTTGTGTAAGTTTTTGTGTTTTTCATGTAACCTGAAAACAAACACGCACATGATTAGCTCGATGACAGCACTTATGATATCATGTTTTCAATTCCAGGTCAGTTTGCCTGTTAACCAATTTCTACCACCGTCTAATACTCGCTATTTGTTGTTTTATCTCCTCCTACTCCCATTTTATAGCCCGAAATGTCATGGTAAATGGAATGAATTTTTATACCACTTTTCTAGTCATACCACTCACACAAAGCACTTTACACTAGAGCCACTTCATAAGCAAGAAATAAACAAAGCATTTTGTGTCTATGTTAACATAATGTGATGGTTTAACTTTCTTGATGGTTTGTTATTTTTGATAAATAATGGGGATTAAAAAAATTAAACAAAAAATGCTATGGTTTAATTTTGTGGGGGTATAAACATAAAGACTGAAACTCAATGGTCAACATCAAAGAGGGAACATGTATATATTTTCAAAGTGTCACATAACAGCAGTAAAAATGAAGCTATATGCTTGTCTATATTCAAATATGAGCTGTTAGAAATGATAAAGATTAAAACTTACGACTTGTTTATTTTAGTTTAAAAAAAAGTAAAGTGCTGTACTATAACTTTTTTAAGACATATATCCAATATTCTTGGCTACACTATATTACAAGTGCAATATTAGTGAGTAATTGGGGGGAAAAAAGCAGCCTAGTATAACTGTTTCAACTTGTACTGATCAGTTCTAATAACACAACTTTGAAAAGAAGCCAGAAAAATAATTGGATCAGATATCAAAGGAGTTCTACCTCAAACTTTTCCTATTGCAGTTAGAAGTAAAAATATTTCTTTGTGCCCCAAGCCGGATTTACTATCATCTACCAAAGACTACAAAAAACAGACACTATTCTATAAATGCCCAAAGACAGACTATCTAAGAGCATACAACTTTTAGCTCTCCAAAAGACCCATGAGCCATCCTCTTATGAATACAGCACACACACACAATTTACGGTTTTATAAGTTGGTGCAGTCCTCAATTTTTAAACTGCATTGCTTAAATATACGCTTTCCCTATTGTGATATCGTCCAACAGAAATTGGTCACTCAGGGTAAACAGTGTGTTGTTCCCATAAATACAAACAGGATTTATACCCCCCACCCCCTCACTGTTTGCCTCTTTCTTTACCTTTTCCCTCTTCACGTTTTTTCCCCCTCATTTTAGTCCCTCTCTTACTTAGTTTGTTTGGCTCAACCTCCTATATTTCCCATGTCTGCTTATTATGAGGAACTATGGACAACCATGAGCTTCTTTTGCTGTGGAGCTTTTGTGCTATGGCAAAAAAAATTATATGAGAAGCTGTTTTCTTTCTGTTTGGAGGGCCTGTTTTTTGTAGCTGGAAAGTAACCCACACACTACCGACAACAAATGTAAACTTTGGGCTCCCTCTTTCATTCAATTATTCATTTTTGCTGATGGAATGGTCAGGGATTCTGAGTTTTTAGGTGAATTTGTTTGTAACAGCCTGAAACCTCTGCTCCCACGGTAAATTAGGAGCAACAACAGTTGGTCCTAAGGCTCACTTCCATTCACAAAGCCTGTGTAGTCGCCAAAACATAATAAATTATTTTATGTTTGCATAAACAGGAGTTGGCATACAAAACTTTTGTTGTTGTTGTCACTCCATTGCATTGTGTTGATCCAGCTTAAAGCAAGAAAATTGCCATGAAAATATTCAGAATATTTTAAAGATCAATCCAGGGCTCCATGGATTGAAGCAAAGAATTGGCAGCAAACAATTATTCTTGATACGGGGTGACTACTTTATTATACATAAATCTATGATTAACTTGCAATTCACTTTGTTGAATTGTTAACATTAACTCGCTTCCTTCACTTTTTAGACTTTTTAATGTCTCAAATGGTTTTAATCAATAAATTCATTGTATCTTAAAAACAAAAGAAGCTGAGTAAATATGAAGGAGATAAAGCTGTCTTATTTTTTTTTTCAACTTAAATGCTGGATTTTTGCTTTTGGGAAAGAGGTTGTGTAGGTGAAGTACACACTAGAAAGGTCCCCAGTCCATCTGAGGGTGTTGGTAACATTCCTCCAAAAATTTGTTCCATATTGACATGATATATCATCACAAAGTTACTGCAGGTATCCATCTGAAATTGGGAATCATTTTGTTAATATTCATTGTTTTTGTAATCTGTTCTTTTGTTTTTGTAATCTGTTCTTGTCCAACCTTTGTAGCCTCAGTTGTCTGTTTTTGCTTTATCCGCTACTGCCACCAGCCGTCCAGTTTGGTAGCATAAACCTCACTTCACGGGCTCTACTAGCAATGATGAACAAAAATTAAGCGGCTCTGGATTTCAGTCTTGCAATCATTTGAAACTGTATATTACAATGCAAATTATCCTGAATTTTAATAATGCCAAGTCATCCGTGTTTTGATTTTTGTAGAAAGTGCAATCCATTTCATGTATCCAATCTTTTCTTTTAATAGTTCGAAGATTTGTTCTGTTGATAGTTCGGTCAATTAAACCAACTTAATCATATACCAACTTTGCCTGGTTCTGGCCCAAGCTTTTTACTCAGTAAATGGATGATTCAGTCTGGATGCTCAGTCAGTATAATAAATGCGGTTGGGCTTTGGATTGATGTAGACATGCTGCTTTGTCTGTTAGGTGAAGTGATGCTAACAAAGTGAATCCACATTAAGAGGATTAAAAGCACTTATGTAGATAAGGAGCAATGTAAGTGAGCAGGACAGAAAAAAGTGTTAATCGAAAAGAGTTAGATCCTTCAGTAATTTAAAATGATTTATATTCAGTGATTTTCAATATCATACCTACATTTTTAAACTTGACAACATGAGTTGGAATTTTTCATTGGATGAAAAACTAGTAAACTAGTAAAGAAATGGGATATCTAATGTTGTCCCCATGGAGGTTAATCTTAAACAAATAGAATATTCTGGTCTACATTTTTTAAAACTCATTTCAGAAAGTGAAACCTATCACCACCCTGAGGTGTTTTGATCTTGGTTTTATTGTGTGTATAATTCTTATATTGTTTGTTCTAGAATTGTTCTTGTTTATCGCTTCCATTGGATTCCCTAGTACAGCTCTGTGTTGTACATTTATGCTCACTACAATCAAGCTCATTCAGCCCATCTGGGCCTGCCAATTATGCTCACCTGTGTCAACTACTACTTAAGTTCTGGTTCTCGTTGCCCCTTGCTGTTTTTTTTTTTTTTTAATTATTGTATTTATTGTCTACCATTTCCATGCCTATTGCTCTGATGATTGTTCACATCACTTCCATTGGTTTTCTTGAGTAAAAATATTTTCCAAGTTTACTTTACTTTACTTTCTACTATTAAGTCATATCTAACCAAACATTACACAGAGTGAAATATTTCAAGTCTTTATTTCTTATAATTTTGATGATTGTGGCTCACAGATAATAAAAATCTCAAATTAATTTACTAAGAAACTTTTAATATTACGTAACAGAAACAAAACACACCTGTTAAACAGAAATGTCAGGCACCTCCAAAGCATGTTCAGATAAGATAAGATAGGGCTTTATTGATCTCACATTCATTTCTATGCACACAAGAGCCTAGGTTGATAGTGGCCGTCAGGTCATTTGCATTGTGGTGTCTCTCATTTTTCTTTTGACCAAACCTCATATAGATTATCTACACAGTACAGGTGTTTGCTGACCAATCAAGCACTGCAACACCATGGCCATTAAACCATCTTTTTGTACCTTTGGAAGTGTGGCCATGGGCCAAGGTCGGCTGGAAAATGAGCTTCTCCATAAAGCTTTTCAGCATATGGAAGTTTGAACTTTAGAAAGCGCAGAAGGAATCAGTAGATGAGATCCATCCATCCGTTATCTATAGCCACTTATTTGTGGAGGGTCGCAGGGGGGTTGGTGCCTAACTCCAGTGGTCATTGGGGAAGAGGTGGGTACACACTAGATCACCAGTCCATCAAAGGGTTACACAGCGACAAACAACCATGCACACACACACCTAGAGGGAATTTAAACCTATCAGTCATGTTTTTGTACTGTGGGAGGAAGCCGGAGGAAACCTTCTTGCTACAAGGCAGCTGTGCCTCTGTGCAGCTCCAGCAGATGACCTGGGACTCCAAATCATCAATGATTGTGAAAACTTCACACTGGACTTCAAGCAATATGGATTCCGTGCCCCTCCAGTCTTCCTCCCAGACTCTAGAACCTTGAATTTTCAAATGAAATGCAAACTGTATTTTCTTCTAAAAAGAGGACTTTGGACGTCAGGGCAACAGTCCAGTTCTCTTTCTCCATACCCCTGCAAACCATTTATGGTCTAAAGCACCAGAAGTAGAAACTTGAGCTGTGTAATGAATATCTATCTATCTATCTATCTATCTATCTATCTATCTATCTATCTATCTATCTATCTATCTATCTATCTATCTATCTATCTATCTATCTATCTATCTATCTAATTTAACTTTTTAAACTCCAAGTTGAAAAAGCAGACAGGATGTCCCCTGAATTTGAAAATGAAAGTGGATATTTTTATTTATTTATTTTACCTATTGAAACAAAAACCCTATGACTGCTTGTTTAAAAAAACTTTTTTGTCCATTTTTACTTTTGAAGGTTTGTCTCAATTGATGTTTTAAAAATTATTGAGTCTGTTAATGAATATCCTCACTTAGTATTTTGTTACAAAACAATAAGCTGATTACCTAGTATTGCTAACAGTAGATAGCTTGACACTGAGCTCAGCATTTGCCATAGCCGAATGTTTTATGTTTTTTTTTACTAGCACATGAAACATGTTTAGGTTAGCTTAGGTATCATTTACAGACCAGTGTTCTAACGTCAATGGAAAGGTAACTGTTAGAAACGGGTCTTGGGTACCTGTTGTCCGTGGGAGTCCTCAGAATATTCTCCACTGCATCTATCTACTCAAACAATTCATCGTTTCACTGTTATTTAGCTTGTAAGTGGTTGAAATCAGTTATGTTTCTCCAAGTACCACTAAGCGGTCCCCAAGCACCAAAGTTTGAGAACATTTGACTCTACACAAATGTAAGAGCAGCAATTTTAGTTTTAATAAAAGTGAAGTTAATTCAATCAGAAACCTTTTATTAAGATCTTGAAAACTGTAAACATGTCCAAAAGAAAAAAAAAAAGAGTGTGCCCCATTGAGACACTTTTACCAGGCAGCCCTTGTTTTTACTTTAACTGCAAGCCGAGAAAACCTCTCGTGTTATTACTCATGACAGGTATAAATTTAGAGAAATGAAAGTTTTCAAATTAAACCTCACATTTTGTCAGATGTTAGAAGATGGCTGGCTTCAACTGAGAGTCAAAGAAAGAACTCAGACCCTCAGATGCAGACATAAAGCAGGATTTTTAGTACTGGTAAGCTTTGACAGGCGGTATTACCCAGACTTTGCTCTCTGTCAGTTTTACCAAGACGACTGGAGCGGTTCTGTGATTTGTGAATGTCTTCCATTGGACTTGTCTTGTTATAAATCTCCAGTAAAAAAAAAACATAGGCACTTGGGAAGCAAGGGTTCATGCACTTTGAGCAAACATGAAAAAAGATATTGACTGTCGACACTGATGTTCAGCTGCCTCAGGCAATCATAAAATACTGGCTGGATGTATATTATACAGTTTGCTATGATGCAATGACAAGTCAATAGTCTGTGTTTATATCGTTGTTTTACTATATATGTTCGTAGAAGATTGTCTATATCTTTCAATGTATGGCCAAACATATTTAAACACAGGCATTTAATTATTGCCATATTTTTGTGGTGTTAAAAAGCTTAAAATCACCTTATGATATTTTTGATCTGATTTTGATACCTCTAATTCAATAGGAAAAGGAGATTGTTTCTCCTTTTCCTACTTTTCCTAGATCTAAAGAGGCAAAGTAAAGGTCGAGGTGTTATTCAGAGAATGACTTTTTAAAGCCATGTTGTTAATAGGGCTTTTCGTGAATGACTTCCCATTTTTTCAGATAGCTCGAGTTGGAGTTAGTTGAGTACAAACTTAGAATGGTAACATCTGTAATGCCAATCATTTTGGAAGATGACGACATCCTGGGAGCTCAATCTTTTTCACATTGTCGTTTTGACTGTCACGCCCCTCCACACGGCCAAAAGTTTCTGACCTGCGCACCTAGGAAAATTCCTTATTAAACAGTCTCATGCATAAAAACACGGAGGACAAGCAAGCACACCTTCTGGTGGAGGTTCATAAATATACACATCTTTATGATTCGACCCATAAAGATCACTGTGATCAACAAGTTAACAATTTCTGGACAGAAATTCCCATCACTCTTGGAAGAAAGTAAGAGGCTTTAAGATGTTGTACACAACTGTGTTTTCTACTTCTACATGTAGTGGGGTGTAGTATACTTGGCGTAGGAGTACAACGCTGCCCTTTAGAGCCTAGGAGAATAGTGTTACTTCAGAGGGAAAGCCACACGGAGCATTAATGCTACAGACGTTGTGTACGCACGTCTCATTTCCACCTGGAGCATACATGAGTCAAGCATAAATAAGCCTTAACACTGAACCTCACATACACCCCTGCCCACAATCAAAGACACCACCAGCCCATTTCATAAACTGTTTAAGCACAAATGTGCAGCGTGTGGTGTGTTTTTATGATCACAATGTTGGGGGATGTCATTGATTGTATGATGATGTCTTCATTCCGCTGAGTCGCCGGTATTAGGTCCGGACATTTTTAACTGTTGGCTCCTTAACACCAATGAAATGTAGAGAGCACAATCTGTCTTTGGTCAGATTTTCCACATTAAAGCCCTCTCACTTACACGCTCATATCTGACATTGAGATTTCTCAGCATTCCTTCAGGGTTTAGGAAAATTAATGGAGAAAAAAAAACTACCTTCATATGTCCTTCCAGCTGATACCAACGCAGCAATGTTTTGCCGTTACATAATACGTCTGTTGAGGCGATATTCAGAACATATCTGTCCACTATTTGACTCGTAAAAGTAAACTATTCAAGCTTTGCCGCTCAATGTTTGTTGGAATCTAAAGTGGTTGCAGCGCATGTGCACTGTGCTGTTCTAAATGTAGCAATTTGACGTCATTCGCAAAAAGCCCTATTGAACTGAAAACCGAAACACACACTGATTATTGGATGAGTCAGACAAACAGTTATTACCCAGTGTCCATTTCACAATACATTCATATGCCAGTTGCAAAGGTGTAACAATATGTTAATAGTTTTAATTTTCAAAATAAGATACCATTGAAGAATTTCTATTCAAATGTAATTTTTCTAGCTTTTGTTGAAGAAATTCAACAAAATTCAACATTGCTAATTTCTCACTGTCTTCAGGAGGCAAAGATGAATAAAAAACTTGAACATTACAAATTTTATATTTGTTTTACTTATTTTCTATTCTAGAAAAACAAAATGGTTAAATACATTACTCCTGCAGTTCTTCTGACACAAATGGACATCATTTATTATTCCTCAATCTGTAGTCTTAAAATAATTTATACCTGTACACTGATCTGGGAAGAGTTTGAGCATTGACGGGTAATGTGAATAACACATTATCATTTCATCATGGCTGCTATAGTGACTGGGGTATAGCAGGCAGCGAGTGAATGAGTTGTCCTCAAAGTTGATTTGTTAGCAGAAGTAAAATGGGCATATAAGGATTTTAGCAAGTTTGTCAATGGACCAAAATTATATATGGCTAAACAAAGGTATCAGAGCATTTCCAAAACTGCAACCATTGTGGGGTATTAAAGGTTTGCAGTGGTGCGTATCAATTAAAAGTGGTTGAAAGCAGGAATAATGCACATTGGGAGTTAAGGCCCAATTTAACAGACGAGCTACTGTAGTGGCATTAACTGTACCAACAGCATTACAGTGGTTCTGATGGAAAGGTGTCAGAATATACAATGCATTGTTGCTTATGGGGGTGCATAGGTGAAAACTAGTCAGGGTGTGGGTATAGCTGAAATAGCTGAAAATACCTTCAAGGAGCATCAGAACTGGAATCAATGAATCTGATTTCCATTTACACTGAGTGGCTGGACAGACAAGTATGCACACTGGTAACCTGTACACTACAGCACAGTATACTCTGAAGCAATTTAGAGAAAAGGAAAGCTAGTAGAGGCTGTATGTTTTTTTTTTTTGCAATGTTCTACAGGGGAACCATGGGTCCTGTCCTTCACATGGATGTCACTTTGACACATACCACCTACCTAATAATTGTTGCAGAGCCTTAACACCCTTTAATTGACAGTGCGTTTCTTGATGGCCGTGCCCTTGTTCAGCAGGAAATGCCAAGGTGTCAAAAAGAATGTTCAGGAATGGTTTGAGGAGAATAACAAGTTTGAAGTGTCAACTTGGCCTACAAATTCACAGACTGCAATGCAATTGAGTCTCTGTGAGATTTCCAAGACAAGTGAGTCCAATTCATTGAGGTCCCACCTTACAAGACTTGAAGAATCAGCTGCTAACATCTGGGTGACAGATACCACGACACACCTCTGGGGGTCTAGTGGTGTCCGTGCCTCAACAAGTCCAGGGTGATTTGGCAGCAAAATGGGTACCAAAACCGTTTTAGGTAGGTGGTCATCATTTTTATGCAAGATGAGTGCATGCTTTAACTATAGCCTGTGTTGTAATTGTCCAAAACATATATCTAAAATGAGAATGTACAAATACAAACAATACGTTTAAGGTTTTGATTAATTGGGTAAATCCTAAAGCTGTAGCGAGTAATCCAATTTCATCTCATTCTCAGTGAGAGCATCCTTGTGAGGGCCATAACAGAATTGATTCTTGATCACCTTCTGGCTGCGGACTGGCAACTGGCTGATGCAGGCCTGGCTGCTTCAGTGATTGGTCACTGGCCGCTGGCTGGTCAGATGGCTCCTAACTGGCTGATGGTTGTCTGGCTGAATAGCAATCAAATACTGGGTAGATTTTATCCCCTTTTGCCAGAAATCTGCTGGCATGTAAGCTATGTCCTGCTTAACACTGTGGGCTGGTTAAATGAAATCAGTGTGTTACTCTCAAAAACATGCCATGGCTAACAATGATTGTTACAGTGCAAAGTTAGAAATAAGGACCTATTTTTTTTAAGATGAAAATATTACACTATAACACTATAACTAAACCATTTTCATTATTTCTTTGCTGCCTCCTCTCCATATGATTGCCTGCTAGCTAGAAAATATTACACGTACCAAAGCAATATTTCTTCTTCAAGAATCTCTTGTATAAATTTGTGTTGTTTTCTGTGGTCATTGCACCTACCAGGGTAAATACAGCTTTTCTGGGTGGATCACTGAATGCTACAGATCCTGAATGGTCCTAGCAGAAAGATATCCCTTCTTGGAATACCCTGAACCTCCACAGTGGAGAGGGAGGGTGCTAAGTATTTTATATTGCTTAGTTGTCTGTCATATTAAATTCTATACAGTTCTTATTGTATTTAGTGGTATTTATAATTTAAATCAAATATTTTGTTGCGAAAAAAATCTAGTCATTGCTGTTAGCAAAAGGGATGTAATCCCGATATGAGTCACTAATATCTTCATACTTTACGAGGTATACTTTTGTCCAAAATAAGCTGTTTTTTCTCCATCTCTCAGGAACATTTGGCAGGAGCCCTGCAAGAAAGACCAATGCCCTCTGGTTTAGTGGATGCACTTTTCATAAACAGGACTTGGACCTAAAAATCCACCCAGCGGAGATCAGTAGTTCAGGATTATTAAATCCAGAAGATAAAGGTTCAGAGCAACACCAAGCTCACACCAAATATGTACCAGGTACATTGTAGATATGGTGTGAGCACTGCAAGTAACCCAAATCATTAAAACCAGTGTGTACACTCACATCAGACGCAGTTTGGTTAATGTGGCCATACACCACTGCAGAAATTTCCATAAAGTTTTGATTTTTGCTGGACACCACTACAACATGTATTCAGAATAAGGAGGTTAAAAAAATTGAACTCTGTGAAAGCTGCAGGCCTATAAAAACTCTGACCCATCCTGTCATTCAAACTGAATAGTCAAAGGATTGGGACTGCCCTCACCCCACTCCGTCCCTCAAGTACCGGGAGTATCACCTCATCAATTTGTTGTCCCACATGCCAATCATTCCGACGCGCTCACGTAACCAGTGTGCACGTTCCTTGTTATTTTTTTACTTGCTGGCTGCACATGTGAACTTCTAGTGTTTATTTATCCGGTTAGCTTTGGTTCGTTGCGGTGTTAGCCTGTTCATTGTAGCTTCGCTGCTTTCACCGTATACTTTGAACATGGCTGAGAGTCACAAGAACCAAACTGTGTACAAGTTTATGAGAAAGAGAGGAAGGCCTCTGTAGAAAGAAATAAGACCAGAGTGGATTTGGGAGCTTTTTTTTTTTAGGTGATCCCCCTGAGGAGAGGAAAAGAAGGTAAGATGGTCTAGTGCATGCGCAGTTATTCAAAAAGGGACTTGGGGAAACTTACGGAAAAATTACCGACTCTACCTTTAATGACCTATTTGGCCATTAATCAGTTAAATAAATGAGAGCATTCATGTTCCTACATGATGTGTTTCATTATATTTTTTCACATTTCCAATATATTTCATTGTGCTATTATTGCCATGTATTTGCACTAAGTCCCTCAGACTTACACACAATTAAACATGACCAAATGACTTAAAATAAATTCAAGAAAAAATACATTTTACTGATTTACTGATTTTCTCTCATCCTCCTGTTTCATCCCAGCTGCCATGCTTTCACAGGTTTTACAGCCGCTTATTTATTTACCTCCACTTGCTATTTGTGTGTAATTACATTTTTTATACCATTGTTTTGGTTGTTTTTCTGTAGCCGATAAATTTGTGCACACAATTTGGACATCTATTTAAGTTCAATTCATAGAAGTGATGTTGGACATATTTCTGGAACACTGTTATTCATCCCCATTAATCACAGGTTTTGCCAACCCATCTATCTCACTATGTGGTTTTTAAGAAACAATTACTCTACGTCTGTTTCTGTCAATACCTCTGTGTGCGGTTGGCCTCCCTCTGACAGCCATTCAATTGATTCAACAGATATTGGTTTACCATTATTAATCAACAAACTGACAAAGCACTAACAATGCCATTGTAGAGGAGAATTGTAAACAGACGGTATTTCTAAAAAAAAAAAAAAAATTGGAATTCTTGTTTCTTCTGGGGTAAGGAGAATGTGACACCATGAATCAAAAAAATAAATAAATAAAAACAAGCCAGGAATAATGATGCGCTCATGCAGAAAATGTACACAGACATGGGCAGGGAGATAAGAAAAACAAACACGACAGAAAAAATGTGACAGAGAGATGAGGCTTAACCCTGCTATGCCAGCTGCAGCATCCATAGCAACATGAGCAGCAGCCCGGATGAATCACTGGAAAATCCAGCGTCGGTGTGTGTGGCTGCTAACCTCGTCTCCTGCCAGGGAAAATCACTGTGTGACTGAGGACAACCTGCACTTTCAAAGTAATCTTAATTGTAAGGCATGTACAGAGTCAAGCAGACCCTCAGCAGTCCGTGATGTAGTCTGCGGTTGACATTTGCTTACGTGAGGATGGTTCACAATGAATACAAACGAGAAGAAAGGTTATTTTCCTTTAAAATGCCAGGGAAAATGAACCGATTTATACATTTAACACTCATGGTTCATGATTTAGAAAAAAAAAATTTTTTTTTCTTTTGATGTTTCTATTCAAGGTAAAATGTATGTTTATCAACAATAAGGTCATGGCCAAACATAAAGCAGGCAACAATATATATTCCATTGTTTGTCTTTGCTGAATTCTCCTTCTTCCTTTGGGTGTATGTTCTCTGATCTCATTTCTCTCTAGTTTTCATGTTTATGCTTTTGTCGCTTTGTAATTTTTACCCCGGCGCACTTATATGATAATATAAAGCCCGTGGCACACTTTTGTTGTCAGTACCTCCTTGTTGTTGGTGCAGTCTGTGATTCTTCTCTTATATTTCTGTTCTTTTAAACAAAGCATCAGTGTGATGCTTCGCTTGGCATCTTACAAGAGCATCATTTTCTTTCATGTAAGTCTAAATAGACTTGTGAAACCCCCTGTGAAACTTGGGACTTTTCATGTTTAATCAAGCTAATTATTGTTCTAGCATGTATTAAACGATAAAACAAATAGCTTTTGATTACGCTTCAGAGTTAATATTTTCTCTCCCTTTTTATGTCAGTTCAATAAAAAGTATTGTTTGCTGGCTGCTTGGTTCCATTGGTTGATATTTGTTGATATGTTACCCTACATTATGTCTGCTTTTGGTCCTTTAAGTCTCGTTGCTTGTGCTCTATGCTTCTCTATATTATCTATGCCTGGGCACTTACTGCAAAAATCTATCCTCAAATATGTTTCAGTTTCAAATTTTGTGAGCCATTATGAATTTTTAAAGACTCCTTCCCCCCAATTGCATAAGGTATCTAAGTGATTTTAAGGGGCTGACATCAAACATCACTATTTTTGCTGATGTGGAAGAGGGCAAGAACAATTATTGCTGTAAACTATTATTGACCATACTTCTTTGACACACTATTGTACATAATACAGTGCAATATGAATGTTCCTAGCATATGAATACTTCTGCATTCATATGCCATGAACATTCTCACATTTTGCCACGTTATAGATCACAATCCTTTTTAAAAAGTTCCTTAAGGAATTTAAATGGTGCCCCAAAGGGAAGAAAAATAATGATATGCAAAGTTATTTAAAAATAAACAGCTGAACATTGCAGTTTGTATTTGTACTCTTTGCTCTGTTCTAGCATTTATAGCACATAAGTGAAGTCCTTGTTGTAGTTACATCACAAAGGGGATAATGTTTGCTTTCAGTATCCTTGTTGAGTTTTATTTAGTGCATGGCAATAATGGGATGTGGAGCTACCCCATATGCATCATCGCAGTACATAAAATAGTCAGCTTGGGGGCATCCAGCTTGTACACAAGACAAAAGGTCAAAGCATTTCACCTTTATTAGCTTTACTGTGAAAAGGAAAAAGAACTATGATTGGGAATCACACCAGGTCACAAGTAAAACTGGATTTAATCTACTTGCCTTGGCGATAAAATAAATGAGACAAGATAGTAAATGGAACAATAAACAACATAGAGCGGTCTGGGTGATAGCATCCGTACAACAGCTGCACAGATAAAGACTGTTAAACAGTGCTATGACAAACAATAAAATGTCTGGGGTATTTTCTTTCTGCTCAGCAAGGATGATACAAGTAGTGATTATTTAGTGTTCAGTCCCTCTTATCTTGATTTGACCAGAGCTGAGGTTATCTTTCAAAGCCTCTCTCCGTGGGTGTGTGCAAGTGTTTCATTATCTATAGCTGTGGCATTTTTATAATCTTTATTTTAAATATCAGATGCTTGAGAAAAAATATCAGCATTCGCTGAGATTCGAAACAGCAGCCTTCTCTTTTGAATGCAACAGTGTTAAGATTTTGTGATTTACAAGAGCTGCAACAAACTCTTCCACAGTTCCCTCCAGTTGTATGACTTGGAGTTAAGGGAGTTTCTGCTCAGCTATGCCAGCTAATGTTCATTTTCTGAAATCCATCGGCTTGGCAGTTCTCATGATAGCCTCGAAACTCTGATGTAGTTCATCGATTGTATCTGCCTCTCTTGTCAATGCAAAAAAGAAAATGGGGGGAAAAAAAGCATAACCTCGAACAGCTGCTTAGTCAGCTTTCATGCAGATTAATTACCCCTAAGGGTGAGGGAGGAAATGATGCAGGAGAGTATTGGGAAGAAGAGACAGATGGAAAAACTGGAACACAAGGACAAGTTTGTATTTGATAATTGGCCCTACCTTAAAAAACAGTTAACAAAGAAAATAGCTCAACAGCTTATTTTGAATGTGTTAGGGAAACAAGTGTGATACAATCCAAAACCTCCAGTTTTTATGTTTTAAGAGACATGTTTTTAACACAGTAATGTGTCCCTTTGTTGTTAGTTTATCTCAATAAAATGTGATATTTGGTTGCTAAAAATAAGACATTAGTTAGTACATTTTTGTCCAAGTTTCACCAAGTTTTAGCAACTAATTTTTACATTAATTATCCCTTCATCTGACTATTATCTGCCAATCAACTCACTTGTTGAGTCTGGCCCAGTGAGTGGAATAGTTGTTTTGCAATCTGAAGGTTTTGAGTTCGGTCCCAGCTTTCCCCTGTCACCTGTTGATGTGCCCCAGGGCAAAGGGTCTTAACTCAAAGTTACCTACTGATTTGTGTATCGGTAAATGAATGTGTGCACGTTAGTGAGTGGGTGAAAATCTCACATGGCAGTTTGAGTGGTCAGTATGACTAGAAAAGTGCTATGTTAATTTTACCATTAACTATGGATCAGTCCATCCATCCTTAATTTTTCAAATTATTATGCCTGTTTGTCCATTCATGGTTTACCCTTGTATTTATCCATCCATCCTTCAATGTAAGTTCTGCATATGAAATATTGCATAGGTGATACCTGTTATAGTGATCTTTAGTATTTCTCCTTGGGTTAAAAGGGCTAAACATGGACTGAGAAACCTGGAACGTTTGAATCTGGAAAAGTGTGGAATTTTGACATGAAAAATATACACATCCTGGCGGCTGAGACATCAAAGAACAAGCTCTGTTTGCTCATTTTATCTACATATTTTTCTGGTTAGCAAAACTGTAGTAATTCAGAGAAATGTGAACTCCATATGCATTGTGTCTAATCAGCCAAATCAAAGCAAGCTTTTACCATATAATTGTGTTTTGTTTGTGGACAATGCAAGCAGTATAGGTCAATTTATGTCTATTGCACTGCTACTATCCTACTTACCACGATTCAAGAAACAAACTGTCTTCAGCTGCTCCTATAATGAGGCAATTCAGAGTATACACTGAGCAGTGCATGCACTGACCAAATCATTATAACAGCTAGTTATTGGGTGGGCAGCATTCAAATCAGGTGCACCAATTAACCTACTCTGCGTGTCTTTTTAGACTAGAGGAAAGAGAAGTCAAGCAGAATTGGAAAAAACAGGCAGACTCACATGAGCTAGCTGGAATAAACCTTCAAGCTGTGAAGCAACAGAGCTAACCACTGCTTCTTGGAGCTGCCTCTTTTCCATAATTCACAATTTATTCAAAATTCAATGCGTTTTGGGTGTTTAAAGATTTTTAGTTAATAATACAAGATAAACAAATAAAAATACCAAAACTGAAACTACAGAAGCATCTTCATGGCTTTGTCACCTAAACACAGTGTGCCTTTTGTTGATGAAGAATCACACAGTTGGTATGATTCCTGTCTTCTATAGCCAAAAATTACTATGCTGCAAACGCTATATGTTATCCAAATATTTTCAATTAATGTTCTCCACATGAAGACATGCTGATATCTAAAACTAAAATCTGCAAATGTGTGGCAGAAAACTACTAACTTCAGGGTTTCCCCCAGCGTTTTCACTCTCCCCCCAGTCTAAGCATTGTTAGTTTATATGAAATGTCTCAATGTTTGTGAGCGACATTAAAGTTATTGCCTGGGCGAAAACCTCCTGGTGTAAATAAGCTAACATGCTAGCTGCTATTAGCTCAAGGCCTACTACATTCACGCTGCGCCCATCCTTTGGGCTGCGTGATGCAGCGGTCCTCCCTGAACATCTATCTGATAGCGCGGTTTAGTATGGGTGGTGAGGTCAGCACCGGATCGTAGGATGATCTACAAGATCTTGGTTTATGCTACAAGAGTCCAGAAAAGGGCCAGGTGTTAGTTACACTTCCTTTTTAATCATACTTATATTTACATAGCTTTAAAATTGAAAAAAAAGCATAAAAAATATATATATTTATATTACATGCAGCTAAGGTGAGCTTGGAGTCTTGTAGTTCAAAGGTTAGTGCTGGTAGCCCTTTGTATAACACAGTACTGATGAAGTAGCTATCAGTTTCAAAAAGATTGGTGGTCCCTGGTCTAATACATTCTTGCAATTGCACAGGATTTTACATTATCCTGTGAACTGACTACTGCCTGTCTTTTTGACTTGACATCAAATACCTTGAACATGTCAATTGTGTTAATGACTATTTGCAGAATTTTCAGCCTCTCCGTTTTGTCTGATCCATTCATGCAGTTGCACAGTAATTTACATCAATCTGTAAAGTGGTTGCAAACGTCTTTATTGACGCGAACATTTGAATCTTATCAGATGGGACTATTTGTACACTTTTAGTTTCTCAGGAAGTGTTGTTGGTGCATTCAACTTAAACATTACATCTCTTTTTGCATATGTGTATCTGTGTGAATTCTCAGTCAGACACAATGACAAAGATTCTTGATTCAAGGCTAGGCAAGGCACGGCAAATGTATTTGTATAGCATATTTTAGTACAAGGACAACGTAAAGTGCTTTTCATGATTAAACATTTTTTTAATATTCAATTAAATCAACTCAAAAAACTGTTGGAATAAAATGTAGAGAAATCTAAACAAAATAAAACATAGGCAAATGGAAACTAAAAGCAAATATAAATTGTTTTTAAAACCGTTGGACTACAAACTTAAACTAATGATGTTTCAGCAAAACAGTTTAACTAGAACAGTCAAAGGCAAATGTGAACAAATTAGTTTTTAATCTTGATTTAAAAGAACTCAGGTATTCTGCACTTTTTCTGTAAATTTGGAAGTTTGTTCCAGGTAAGTGGAGCATAGGAACTGAATGCTGCTTCTCCATGTTTGGTTCTGATTCTGGGTATGCAGGTTAGGCTTGAATCAGAAGACCTGAGTGGTCTGGAACGTTGATACAAGTCTGTTATCAGTGTATAAACCTGTTAACAAATCTGGCAGGCTGTGACTCCATCCTCACATTTCCGTAGGGTTCCTCTGGTCTGAGGGGGTCAAATTCAGATTTCTCCAGGGCAGACATGCTATGGCTTATTGGGCTTATATGGTATGGTGTGGGCTGTCTCAGGGCATGCCTTAGCCCAGTGGATCTCACCTGCTGGAGACATGTTTGTAGGACCTCTGTGACCACCTGGCTGGACATACGAGAGAGTGAATCAGCGTTGGCATTGCACTGGCCCTCCTATACTGGACATCAAAATCAAAAGCTCCCATACAAGACACCCATCGCTGACCTGTAACATCCAGCTTTGCAGACGACATGACATAGTTGAGAGGGTTATTGTCTGTCAGGACCGAGAATCTACGCCCATAAAGGTGGTCATAAAATGTGTCTGTCACTGCCTATTTCAGGGTTCGGAAATCTAGTTTGTGAGCAGGGTACCTTGCCTCAGCTGGATTAAAACATCCGCTAGCTAAGGCTATGAGCCTCTCAACGCCATTCTAGAATTGAACCAAACCAGCACCAAGCCCCAAATAACCTGGTCAAGACTCAGAAAGCCCTGATTTTCCTCTGAAAAGTCAACAACACTCTCCATCAGGGAAACCTTTGCTAAATGTGTATGAGGCTTGATAGTAATTGCATGCTTGGAGAGATTTATCACTCTGTTAGGGGCACATCCCCTCTTTACATCAGCTAGGACCTTTGCAACTATGGGGTCTTGAGGGAGATGCAGAGAGGAGTGGCCTTCAATAATTGCGGTGTAAGTCTTTTTTGTGATCAAGCCTTTATTCTGCATCTTAAATTCATCTCTTTTCCCCCAGAAATATGTGCAGTCTAACCAGTGTACACCGCAGGGCCCACCATATCATCCACACTAGAAGGTTCAGTGCTCCCAACCTCCAACAGAGAAGTGTACCAATCTGGATGGCTCAACTTAACCTGGTGAAGAAACTGCTGACCATAGATTGCTTGGAGGTGATTTCTGGAAGCACATATGACATTAGTCCCTATAAGCAGAGGGACTGACAACAAAAGCTGGCACATTCCTGAACTCAGTCCCCAACATATTTAAGTTAATTTGCAGAACACCATGGTAGGTCATACTCTGACCAGCTGCACCTTATATAAGAACCTTAGAGGGCTGGAGCCCATATTTCTGCAGGATGAAGTGGTGACGCTAGTATGTGTTTGTAACACTGGTTATTTGAGACCCAGAGTCAAGGAGTGCCTCACACTTCTCTCCGATGACTTCCACCTCCACCTCATTGCTGGGGCCCACTAATGGGGTGCCCTTTCCTCCATCCTCCACTGCCTCTTTCAGCGAGGGGTCTTGGTGCTTGCCCATAGTCGCCCGTGTTACCATGGGCTTTAGCTGTTTAAAGGCTGAGCTGACAGAGGTGTGTCCCCATCTGCAGAAGTCCTAGACTGAGGTTGTGCAGCCCATGTCAGATTGGGATCGGGGAACGCTGCTCTGCAAACTCGAGCTATATGTCCTTGCTTTGCACATCTGTAGCACGTCACCATTGGGTTCAAGGTAGCAGGCCAATAATTTGCTTGGGCTCTTGTGGGGGAATAGAGGATGAAGCAACAAGTCTTGCCTCAAGGGTCAACTTAGCCATCTGCTCCTCCTGGCAAAGAGCTCTGATGCATGTTCAGTTCTATCCGCCCTTGCATTTGCGCTACACTCTTGTTTCTTTACTCAAGCTGAGCTCTTTTCTGAGCTCGGCTTGCAACTTCTGCAAGCTCAGAAACCAAGGTTACATGAGCGCAATCCTCATGTATACCTCTTCATCGATAAGTCCCTACCGGCTAAGTTTGCTGTCATGATCGGGGAATGGGTTATATCCTCTTTGGCTCTTTTCAACAGCACACAATGTTGCCTCCAAAGCTATAGTTTTAAGAGCATGCCGACTCCCACCTTTTTGGTTATGCTCATAGAAGTTGACTAGAGGGTCCAAGGAACCCTGTGTGTCACTGTACTCATCTTTCAACTTCTCAAATGCCATTTCAGGGGTTTGGTTTTGGGGCGATAGATTAAAAAAACAGCTTCCTGACCTCACCACTCAGGTGGTGCACAACAGTGGGGAAGCGCAGGTGAAGGGGAAGCTCTATTGCCTCCAGAAGATATTGCATGTCCTGAATCCAGTCCTCTACAAGCATCTTGCTATCAGCATTTCCAGTAAACTTGGAAATTTTTCACCTGGTGGATCTGCAGGAAACACCCATGTGCAGCTGGTGGGTAGCTCGGCATGGCTGCGTTTGGGAATTTATTGGTGCAAGCATGTTTTAGCATTCCTGATCAGTTTTATTGTTTTTCCTGTTGTCCCTCTTACCTTATTGTACAGCACGTTGGTCAGTAGTTAATTTTTTTTTAAATGCTTTAGAAATAAAGTTATATATGGTATGTTGAACATGTATCCAAGGATGCCACGCAGTTGATCTGTGCAGCAACTCAGGAGAAATTCTTTTCAGGCTTTACTAACCCCTACTGTTGTTGCTCTGGTCAAGCTGATTCTCCATCCTCTTCTTGTAGATGTTTTTTTTTCCGTCCCTGCTCTTCCTTCACAGATTCTTCTACACAGTACTCAGCTTCTCTATGTTTGCTGGTCTAAAGCCTGTCTTCTTGTCTTTGAGAAGAGCCTTTATTTCAAGGTGGATCTAGGGATTATTGGATAAGGATTGCACCTTAATGAAAGGGCACAGTATTGTCTAATATAGTCTGTGATGCAGTCTGTAATGCTTTCAACGTCCTGCTCCTGAGGAGCTCAGCGCTCTTACCACACAGTGGAGCTGAAACAATCTCTCAGAACTTCAGCTTACTCAGGTCATCTCTTCAGTGTGTTTCTCACAGCTAGTTCTCAGTGTACTCAGGATTTGATTTATACACGGGTTGGAGGAGAAAGCAGCTAACATACTGGGTGAAGGTTGGGAGAGTAGAGGACAGGGAGACTTGATTCAAATCAGAAGAAGCGTCTGCAGAGGAAGCTGTGTTTGGAGTCTGCTTTAACAATGTGGAGGACATCTCAGGCCGTTGCAGCATTAACCAAGGAGAGACACCACTATCCCAATAACAAATGTAAACTCCAGCGGTAGAAAATATGGCCTCATGCTAACAGCTAGCAGCTTAATATGTTTAATGTAATGTTTCTTCTTTTCAATAGTTCAATGCCTAGAGTTGCACCATCTGTCGTTCACAAACACAGCCAGACCCCGTCCTCTCTTCTTACCGGCATCCTTGTTTCTGTGGGCTCGGTGATAATGAACCTGTCCATGTTTATAAGTGTCCGGATTTAGGGTCTCCCATTTCAGTCAGAATAATTAAGCTGCTCTCTCTGTAGCCTTTCTTATTCCAGATTTGCAGCTGCAATTCCTGCGAAAGGTATTTCAACAAAGCATTTACTCATGGGTTCTGAATTAAAATGCAGGCCATAGTATTTAGGCTTCTATTTACAATTTTTTTTAAAACCCATGTATTATTTTCCTCCCATTTCACTACTTTGTAACATAAAGTCTTAACACAAATTATGGATGTAACATAAAACAGATATAATTGTGGTGGGTGGGGGGGGGGGGGGGGGGGTGGTTGCATACTTTTTTAAGGAAAAGTTTCAGTAAAAATGGTTTAAGTTTATTTTATATCAGTGTTGCCTTTAATTTGCTGCTTGAGAGTCTCTTACTGCCCTCTGTTGTTCATTTTCACATCGAGCAGACTCTAGTGCACAACGCGGACAGAAATAAGTCCACACTATATTTTCTTCACGGCATTTGCCCAGTCTAAGTGACGGTACTGCCTCTGGTGTGCATCTTGTTTTCAGAGGTTTTATACCCCTTTTCGTAACCACAGTCTCCACATGCCATGACACCCATTGTTCTTTCTTTATTGTCATTACACAGCTCTACGTGGCTCCGGGAACCTACTGTGAAAGTTTTCAGCTTTGTTTGAAGTCTCCTGCTGCTGGACTCCGTCAGTGTAAAGCTGCAATCCGAGCGAGGTCAGAGAAGAGAATAAAGAAAGACAAAGATGTTTTTTACTGCCTAATAAAACAGATTTACACTGCCTTGTAAACGTGTTAATTCTCCCAAAGCTTTTGCATATTTGATCATGTTAAAACTACAAACTTTTATGTATTTTAGTGGGATTGTAGGTGACAGACCAACACAGAGTAGTATACTGTAGTACAAAGTAATGTAATACATACATTTCAGAGTTTTTTTACATACAATCATCCCAAAAGTGGGTTGTGCCTTTCTATCCATCCCCACAGAACAAATATTTTGTAGAACCACTGCAACTGCAGCTACAAAACATTTGGGGTATGTCTCTTTGCACATCAAAAGACTTACATTTTGCCCATCCCTTTGCAAAATAGCTCAAGCTCAGTCTGACTGGATGTAAAGCATCTGCGCAGATCAATATTCAAGTTTTGCTACCAATGCTAATTTGGATTGGTAATGTCAATGTGCTTTGATCTAAACAATTCCATCATCTCTGCCTGTATATTTAGGGTTGTTGTCCTGCTGAAAGGCAGTCATTTCCCGCCTCAAATAGGTTTTCTCTCTGCTTTCCACCGGATTTTGTTCTAACAACCTCCCATTAACTCTGACTGCCTTATCTGTTCCCAGACCTTAGCCCCTTTTCCACTCACATTCCTGGGATTTAAATACCTAGATTTTTTTAAACCTGGGTAAGTTCTGTTCGTTCTGTTTCCTAGTGTTGTTGTTCATGAATGATTTGTCCAAATGAACAAATCATTTGAGTGAACAAACTGATTTCAATCAAATCATTTCATTCACTGATTTGTTCACTTCTAAGTTCAGCTGAGGTCAGCATGAGTGTGCCGGTTGTGTGGAAGTTCCATGTTCTCCAACTTACAAAATGTTTGATAAAGACTCACTCAGTGTAAGACACAGGGCCATTCCAGCACAGTAGATGAACTGCGAATCAGGATGTGATTCATTCATGCTGTGACACAGTGCCACAGCACAGTACGCGAGTGAGTCGCATACTGCCTGAATCCGGACATGATCCGCTCACGCTGTGACACAGTGCCAGTTAAGATAATTGGGATGGGGATGTGCAGAGGCGGTTCAAGGCCAAATTTACCAGGGAGGCCAAGGAGGGGCCAGTGGGTTTTTTTTTCATAAGGGCACAGAACAAAAGAATGACACAATAACACATCTATATGTAATTGTTTAATAAAATTGAGTGAGCCACTAGTGGCTCTGGAACTGCATGTTTTAGACACCTGATCTAGCAGATGAAAACTGCGTTCCCAGGTCAGCACAGCTGAAGCTAAATGTGAAACACCTTATTCGTTAGATCCTTATTAGAGTAAAACTGTATAAGTAAAAAATTTAATGGGTCAAAGGGACCAATCAGTTATGGTTTCTTTGCCAGTGCATATAATCATAAGAAATTTATTTTATGTTATGTCTTTAGTACAGGGGCCACAACCGGGGTCAAGACCATTTCTACAGGGGCACTGCCCCCTGTTGGCCCCTGTCTAGAACAGTCCCTGGGGGCGTGTGCGCATTTGTTTCTTTTTGGCTTGATACAACATTAGCTGTTAGCTGGGAGAATCAAAGTGAGTGACACAAAGAACCAGCAGGCAATGATTGAGCAACTAGTACTTTCCTGGAATGGTGCTGTTTCAAAGCGTGAATAGGTCATGTCCTGATTCGTGCAGTACGTGACTAGCTTACATACCGTGCTGTGGTGCTGTCTGCCAGCATGAACGAATCATATCCTCCTTTGTGCAGCACATGGTTAGGGCTGGAAGAAGCACTGCCACTCAGCACGAATGAACTGTGTGATTTGGTGAACAGATCTTGGGAACCAATCATTTTAATGTACCGATTCCGAAGACTCGGTGCCCTAAAATTAACTTCTGTTCCCATTCGTACTGCTTCCACTGCTCTGAAAATTTGCAGAAAATTTAAATCATCTTAATGACATATGAGGAAGTTGTCAAGAAAGTGGCACTACTCCTCCAGTCCAGCGGGTGGCGGTGATAAGAAACCAAAGGCATCATCAGCTGTTGCCCTTACCTCACGGTCTTTGTAGCTGTACCACCACAGCTACAAAGACATAAAAATGGAGCCAGGAGCCTATTTTTGTCTATTTAACCCTTCAGGAAGTCCAGCAGTTTGAATGCCATCACAGGCATGTGCTAAAGATAAATAAGTATTAATTTCCAAATTTACTCGCAAGGCCTCTAGTAAGACATTAAAGTTAAAGCATTTCACAGACAGCAAGATCTGCCTGTCCCCATACGTAATACATGTTACAAATCACATGTGGTCCCCAGGTAAGTAAGTACAATTTTATTTGTGTAGCACCTTTCACAGACAAAAGTGCTTTACAAAACACAAAGGAACGGTATATAAAAACATGACATCAAATTAAATTAAAAGCCTGTCTATACAAATACGTTAGCTGTGTTTTAAAATGGTCAACAGAACACACATGACGTAAAAACAGTGGGAGAGAATACCACAGTCAGGGTGCAACAGTTTGAAAGGAGCGATCCACCACAAGTTTTAAACCTAGTACGATGGGCTAACAAAAGACTCTGACCAGCAGAAGTATGAGGCTTATATACTGGGGGGCATGACTATGCAGGGCCCTAAGAGTTAAAACAAGAAGTTTAAACTGGAACCTAAAATTAACTGGAAGCCAATGAAGAGTGGCTAGGAGTTAAATGAGCTTCCCTGTTATTCCCTGTTAAAATTCTAGCTGCAGCATTCTGCACAGTTTGAATGCAATGCATTGCAGATTTGTTAAAACAAGTAAAAAGACCATTACAATAATAAATAACTTTAAGATCACATCTAGACACCATGGTTCTGAGTTTAGCAATATTCCTAAAATGATAAAAACAATTTCAAGATAATTGCTTGGAATGATGATCAAGAGACATGGAACTGTCAAAAATCACACCCAGATTTCTTAGGTTAGACTGAATGGAGCTAATGTAATGAAGCTAATGTGTTTTGTAATTTCATGAATCCTTTCATCAGACGCGTTAAGGTGAACTTAAACCAGTGCAAATAGGGTTTTAAATAAATAAACACCTTTAAATGTCATCTGACTGAATTATATCTGTTTTTAACCTTCACTCAGTGGTTTAAGTGGAAAACAGTGCCAGTACTCCCCTCAATGTCATTAAAAAAATGACAGAAACAAATAAAAGTTCTATATAGACCTATGAATCAATATATATATATATATATATATATATATATATATATATATATATATATATATATATATATATATATATATATATATAATAGTTAGAGAATAAATAGAACAAAGCCAGTTCTAAATCAAAAATGTTTTTTTTTTTTTTTAAATGTCTACAGATTATGATTTATATGGCGCCATCATTGGCATTCATAGCAAGAACAAGAAATCGGCAAAATAAAGAAAAGTAATCCTATGTACTGAGTACTGAGACTACAGTGGACTCATAAAATTATATTCACCAAGTTTGCCTTGATTCAGGCGATGTTCAAACTGTCTTGAAGATTGTATTAGTCGTAAACACTGATACAGATCTACACATTAATATCAAAAGTTATAATAGACACAATTATAACCAAATTGCTGTTAACCATTGTAAAATGGTAAAAAAGCTGAAAAAGGTTACCCCCTGCCTATAAATTACCACCTCCAATTCCAACTTCACCAGCTCCAAAATGCTAACATCTTTTCCCTCTATTCTATATATGATTGTTTGATCACAGCAAAACCAAGACGGAGTTCTCTGCCACATATTTTAGTGTTAAAACCAAAATTGAATTAATTCTAATGCTATCCCAACTATGTAAAAAACAGTTCTGGAACTATATACTATACAGTCTACATCATAAAAGGGGACTGATAAAGAACATATAAATCCCTCTTGAATATCACAAGTGACTGTAGATAGCACCCCAAACAGCAGTAGACCTATAACCTGATTCATATTGATGCAGTACAAAATTACTCATGTTAGTTTTTATGAGCCACATCCCTCATAATAATTTTAAAAAGATTTAAAATATTAAATTTCCTGTATCCTCTAGTTCTCCATGGCATGATGCTGCAACAGAAACCTACAGATTATACTAATTATGCTTCATAAGGCCAATTTGGCTTCCTTCGCAGCGCTGGGAATAAAATTCACCACCAGAACTGGCTGCAAAAGACAAACAAAAAGAACCTGGCATAGAATTACTAAACTATGCTCCTTCCTCTGCCAGTACAGAGACGAAACGCAGTTACAGACAGAGACTCGCACATTGCCTGCTGTGAGGGAATGGAAGCATATATCTGCAACACACAGGCATACGTGAACAAGACAGTCCCTGAAGAGTGATGAAACGGATGAGAAGAGGATTCTCGGTGAGCCTCAAGGACTAGATAAATATTGACCTGAAAGAATGAAGTTTGTTACAGTACGTAAAAATGGTTATACACCCATATACACACACACATACACAGTAACCTCCAAGCATGAACCTCACCTACATCTTCTACTGTTCAACCGCACATTTTAACCAAACCAGGAATCAATGTTTTATAGAAAACCTGCGACTTTGCTCCAAGGAAAGAAGCATGAATAATGAAGGCGATGAGTGTGTGTTTTGCTGATTTGAGTCATTGTCTATATAAAGAGTGCAACTGTGGTGGTTATATCGACTTTTTACATTAGGTGCACAGCTGAATTTCAACAGCCTTCTAGTCAAAATCCCAACAGGTTCAAGTATTGCATTTTTTTGTTCTGCTGGCCTGAAGGGAAGTAGTTGGTGGATCATTAAATCGAAAATGGAAGAAAAAGCTGATAAGATCCTTTTCCTGAAGGTTGCTGGACAAAAATGTTTATCAGTGAAAGTAGAATAAGATTTCCACAATCAGTTAGAGAGAGTGTCCCCCCGCCCTTCCTTCACGTGAGCATGGCTATGCATTGGTAAGAAGGGGTATTTGTAAACCACTCTTTTTTCTAACTGCAGAAGGTAAAAACTCACTTACCACCCACTTTAAGTACACCTTTTGTTTTTTCACCACAATTTGCAAAGCGCCTATTTTTTTAACACCTCTAGAAGTGGTGACAATGTCTTGAAGTTCAAAGAGAGCATCAATACAAGGAGGAAGGGAGATTTAAATCGCTTTGATCGTTGTTACCATCTCAACCATTCACCACAAACCTGTGAAGTGAAATACCTTCTCTGAACACGTTGGATGTTGAAATAGATGAACTGTAGAAGAAGATGGCCACCCGGTCAGACAAGCACAGGAAACCGAGGCTACAGTTTGTAGTTTCACCAAAATTGGAAAATAACAGATTGGAAAAACATTGTCTCGTCTGTTAGTCTTGATTTCACCCGCCACATTCAATATGTTGGACTTTGGCATAACCAGCATGAAAGTAAGGCTCCAGCCTTCTTTGTAAGAACGGTTCAGGCAGCTCCTGCCGTAATGATGAGATCTTTTCTTTTGTACAATTCGGGCCCCCCAAGTACCAGTTGCACATTTTTTGAACGCCAAAGCCCGCCTGAGTTGTGCTGCTATGTCCATCCATGTATGACCACAGTGCACCTGTCTAATAGGTGCTTTCAGCAGATAGGTGAACCATGTAAAAAAGCTCAAATTCTCTCCAAATGTTTTATTGAAACTAGCAATGAGGTCAATGTTACTTTAATGGCCTCCCCAGTCACCAGATCTCAGTCCAATAGAGCACTTTTTTTTAATGTGGTAGTATGGGAGATTCTCAAGCATTTATGGTCAGTATTAGGAAAACAAAATTTTTATACTTGAGGTTTTTCCTAAAATAAAAGTAATTATAATGATAAAGTACAGCATGTACACTCAATGGATGCTGCTCATTTGGCTCTCGTCATTTTATGAATTTTGTTTTTTTCTTGCCGTTGTTTCACAAGAGACACAGACTTCAGCAGCATATACGCTGAAGTCCGAGTTTCTTGTGCTGAGAAAAAGCAGCTCGTCCGTTTTGTTTGCCGGGCAGCAAACATTTGCCAGGTTTATTGACCAGAGTGGAGTGTCTCGGTCTCGGCCTGTGCCTGATAAATACCACAGAGAGCCGCTGCTGCGCTGTAAGATCAATCATTCAATCAATCAATCAATCAATCAATCAATCAATCAATCAACTTTTAGTTATATTTATAGCCCTTTAAAACACCCAAGGTGACCAAAGTGCTGTACATAAAATCATCATAATGGAAACACAACGAGAGGGAAAAATATACAAAAATCAAGTAAAAAATTATGTACAAAAAAATCACAACACCGTGTTACTTAACGTTAAAAGTCTGAGTCACACCAAGCAATAGCTTCTAACGACCCAGGACAGTCAAGAGCTGTGATCGGTTGATAGTAAAAGAAACAAAAACAACACAAATGCTCCTAGTAATGCAAGGAGAGAAATTAGACTGGATTAAGAAATGTGTGTCGTGATGATGGAAACTAGCAAAACCTATTGTTTGTCACACGGCAACAAAATATTTTAAAGCGCCTTATTTAGATCCTCGTCATTATTTTGATTTGCTTATTTTTACTTGCCAGTCATTTTACTACCTTATCCATTTGATATTAATGCGTACTCACCTGTCAGCATTTTCCTGGGATTGCCTGCTTGTATAAAGCGGTCGTATTTGTCAGAATGAGCGACATGAAATAGGGGGGGGAAAAAATGTAAAAACCGAACAGTACCGCAACCTGTTCAGTTATCTCTGGGAGGAGGAGTGTTGAAAGTTATATCGGCTCCTAGATCACGGCACAAATACACAGTTTAAAGCGCATTGCTTCAGATCAAGGCACTTTTACTCTGCACGTCTTGGCGCTTTTACGCACCAGCCTGAAAAGTGAGCGCACCGTGCAGCAATCAAAGCCCAGAGAGGAGATGGCATCACACACGCAAACCTAGATGACCATTTAGGCTACTAAAATTATCATGCAACACAGAAAATACTTTCTCACCTCTTTTATAGATAATCCTTGTACATTTCTCCACTTTATATTCATGATTATCCAACATTTTTCAATTATTCTTTTATCCTCCATAAAATTCCGTTAAGTAGTGTTGTGCATTTAACCCAAAGGGCCATTGAAACTAATTAATTACCCCCTAATGGAATGATAACGTTTATCTTATCTAAATATTTGTAAGATTGTTAAACAAGTCTATGTGCTTTGCTCCACATCAGCTCTCTGTGTTTCCACCATCTTCTCCGCTGAAGACACTCTTGGTCTCACTAAAACTCCTCCTCACTATTTACATGCTTTCACTTTAGGAGCTCTCTTAAGGCCTAAGACGCTTTGTAAATAACTTTTATTTTACTGACGTAAAACTCTAAGAAAAAAAAAATTTCTTAAATTTTTCCTAAAATGACGTCACAAAGAGCTACTTTTAGTCTCAGGAATCTTTGTGAGTACGGGCACTGGAGATCATCTGCATGGCAGTGGAACGGTAGCTTGTGCCTGGCTATAATATATCACGGTAAAACATTCTGGATTCTTGAGAACCGGAGATAAAATGCTCTGTGAGGACTGCCTGATGCTTAGAACCTGCATTCTGGAGACACCAAACAAAGCAGCAAACCACATGACAACCAATTTGTCAAGGCGTGAGTCAGTAGACTTAAATATTTAACATGATCTTTGACATATAGAAAAACATTCTTCTCCTTCATTTTTATATAGGTTTCTTAAAACTGTTATTTATCTTATATGTTTGTTTCTCCAATCAATTCTGCTGCTAAATAGCAGCACATTTACATAGGTTTTTACATAAAAAGCAACATTTTACATTTAACAGAAGAGGAGAAAAAAAGTTTAACTTTTTCTCATTCAAACACAGAGGCTAGGTTTCATATAATTTTATTCCAAGTTCATAATCCCAGCAGAAACAATACTTAAAATAGGTCATATTTCAAGTCTTCCTTTAACAGCAGTTAAAACACACAGAAGAGTCATTATTAATTTTAGTTTTTTAATACCTGTAGTGGGGTTTAAATGCATACTAAGCAGTGTGTTAGCAAAAACTGACTTTCAATTTAGCAAGTTTTGTACTTCTGAGCAAAGAATTTGCTTTTTGTCATGAATGGAAAGCTCCTGGCAGAATTCTGTTCTGTTGTCAAGCCTGAATCTTCACGACTGTGTGTGTGCAGACGACGACAACAGAGGAGACTCGATTAACATTAGTTTTAGATGTATGTGCTGTCATTATTAGTGTTCAGACATAATCTGTCCAAAATCTGCAGACCTCCATCAAGAACATAGTGGATTGTTTCATTTCTTCTTTTCTTCTTTTTCATGGCTCTCTCTTGTTTTATAGTGATCTTCTGGAAGATTTCTTAACTTCTGAGCAGCCTGAGACCAAAACACAGCAATATTAGATTTTCAGGCAGTCTAATAAATGCAGAAAGAGACAAACAGCCTTAGAAAAATCAAACTTTAAGTATAACAGATTTTTATGCCAAGCATTACAACTAATGAAACAGTGGAATTCAACAATTCGGGGGAAATGTTTTTAAAAAGGTCAGATTCTTTTTACCTTTCTGAACTGCCATATTTTGCGTTACAATTTGTTACTAAATCATTAGTTGGTCAAAACAGTTATTTGCAAAAGCATTTTCACACTGTGTGACATTTCAACCACAAATTTCCTTGTATTTTATTCGGGATTTTATGTGATCAACAATCATAAAAGGAACATTATGCATACCCCTCGTCCCAAGAATCAATGGGCTCTATTGCGTAGAGCCAACCTTTGGCTGCAGTTACCGCTACAAGTGTTTTCAGGTACATCTCTACCAGCCTTGCACTTAAAGAAAATTTAAAATGTAGATAGCCGCTGTGAACATTAAGTTTTGCCACAGATTTTTAATTGAATTAAGAACTGGACATTCTAACAGATGGAAAGACTTTATTCTGAACTATTCCAGTAGTCTCTAATTCTAGCCTGATGCTGGCACCTACATATTCCACAGTGATGTGTTCAGGGTGATGTCCTCTGAACAGGCTATGTTTTCTTTCAGACATAGCCTTACCTTGTAGGCCAAAAAGCTCAACACTGATCTCATTTAACCAAAGAACCTTCTTCAACACGTTTGCTGCATCACCTACATAGCTCGTCCAAACCTGCAACAGGGACTTTTTATGCCTCTTGTTGCATAAAGCCCTTCTTTAAGTCAATCTTCCACAAACGTCAGATTAGTCAAGTGCATGCCTAATAGTTTTCCTAAGGACAGATTCACCTGAGCTGTGGATCTCTAACCTGACAACAGCCAGCTGCATGTATCGCTCCGCCTAGCTCCACTCACATACATCTGGGACACCGCCATAGGCATTGCCTTTACTGAAGGCTGGGCCTTATCAAAAGTCCTTGCATATGATTGGATAAGCCACTTGTCTGTCATCTTTATCGACGTGCTATTTCAACCAGTCACACCGAAGCTAAACCGTGACGCTGATGAGACCGACGGCGGAAAAAAAACCTTTTTTTTTTTTTTTTTTATGTGTTTGCGGCTCTAGTGCAGGGTTTCCCGCAGCGCTATCTTGGCGAGGCGGCCGCGGAAAACGTGTCGTCGTCCCCCCCCCCCCCCGCTCCGCGAACCGGTCCGTCCACCCCCGCTCCGCGAGCCGGTCCGCGGAGAAAAAGACATCCACCCCCCCCCCCCCCCCCCCCCTCCGCTCCACGAGTCGGTCCGCCTCGCATAAGCAACTTCCTGCGGGAAACACTGTAGTGGCACGCGTTTCATTGACAGTGAGCTGATAGAAAGAGGGGGGAAGACAGGCGGCAAAGCGCCGCGGGTCGGAGTCGATCCCGGGCTGACCGCGTTGAGGACTAATAGGCCTCCCAATATGGTTAGCGCTAACCGCTAACCGCTCCGGGGCGCGTCCGCGTACGCGCCCCGGAAAACAAAACTTGCCAAATCCGGTCGGGACAAGGGCGAAAACATGGTTTCCACCAACAAAAGCCTTCAGAGCCGTTCTCTGATGTTCTTTTAATGAAACAATATCAGATAGATTGGACAACACGGAAGAAATAGCAGCATCAATGCTAACGCTTGCTTCCTCGATGCGAGCCGCCATTGTTGTTGGAATCTCACGGTGGCTTCTCCACTACGTCACATCCATGAAACACCCGCCCTGCGTCCTGATTGGCCAGACCAAAAATTTGGTTGGGGAAATCACTTTCAATCAGCCGTGTCCCAGATGTATGTGAGTGGAGCTAGGCGGAGCGATACATGCAGCTGGCTGTTGTCAGGTTAGTGGATCTCTGCAGCTCCTCCTGAATTACCACGGGCTTCTTGGCTGCTTCTTTGACAAATGTGCTACTCGGCTGGCTTTTTAGTCATACTCTTTCTATTTTTACTAAATGGATTTAATAGATCTCTGTGGGAGATTCAAAACTGGGGTTACTGTTTTTTTTTTATCTAATCCTGCTTTAGACGTCTCCACAACTTTATTCCTGACCTATATGTTGTTGTTCCTGTGTTGTTTGTTCACTACTGTAATGTAACAATTATTCTAGGCTATCACATATACCAGCTGTATTTACGATCTGATTAAAATACACAGAGGGGCTCTTTTAAAATTTGTGGCTATAATGTAGCAAAATGTGGAAATGTTCCAAGAGGTAATACGTTTGCAAAGCACTGTAGGTATCCTGCAAGGGCGTCTGAGTGCGTTACCTGTTCTGGAGTTAGATCCCTTTGCTCCTGGGCGAGCATCTCGTACCCCACCATGAACTTTTTAACTGTGGCTGAACGCAGCAGAGGGGGATAGTAATGTGCGTGAAGTTGCCAGTGGGAGTTGTCTTCTTTTAGATGAAGGCCAGTTGGGGCTCCTGAAGAACAAACCGAAAGACAGGAAAAAAAGAGGAAACATAAGGCGGGAGACTGGCCTCGTGTCAGTTACAGGCTTTGCTCATACCAACTGCTGGCTCTAAAGCTTATTACGTTGGACTCCGGTTGCTTTAAAACACTGTTCAGCTTCCAGAGACATCTGAAGAACGTATCACTAAATCTCATCATGCATACGTGGTGCCTTCAAGTTGACAGCTTCGAAAGTCCCACACCACCGAGCGCGAGGTTTAGACTTAAGGATCAAAAGCCCCCTGTCGTAAGTGTCAGCTGTAGTCTGCAGCTACTCCTGATGTGTGTCACATGAATGTTTTTTGCGAAATACAGTTTGTGGGGAACTTCACAGTGGTAAGCAGGTGGCCAATTTATTTTTAAAAGAAAAATATGAAATTGAAAGTTAACATGAACCGCAAGTATCATACAGTCATTAAAAAAAATAAGGCAAGGCAAGTTTATTTGTATAGCACATTTCGGTAACAAGACGATTCAAAGTGCTGTACATGAAGAGAACATATGAAAAGAAAACATTGTAGAAAAATTGTAGCAAAAGGTCAAGATAAGTTGGACTACAAACTTAATCAAACTATGTTTCAGTGAACTTTAAACTGACCATTAACATTTAAAAGGCAACTCTAAATAAATAGGTTATTAACCTTGATTTAAAGTTAACTCAGGCTTTCAGCACTTTTACAGTTTTCTGGAAGTTTGTTCCAGATAAGCGGAGCATAGGAACTGAATTCTGCTTCTCCGTGTTTGGTTCTGGTTCTGGGTATGCAGAGTAGGCTGGAGCCAGAAGACCTTAGTGGTCTGTAGGGTTGATCCACTGATAACACGTCTATGATGTATTTAGGTGCTAAGCCATTTAGTGATTTATAGACTAACAGAAGTATTTTAAAGTCTATTCTCTGAGATACAGGGAGCCAGTGTAAGGACTTTAGAACTGGGGTGATGTGCTCTACTTTCTTAATCTTAGTGAGGACGCCGGCAGCAGCGTTGTGGATCAGCTGTAGCTGTCTGATTGACTATTTTGGCAGACCTGTAAAAACACCTTTGCAGTAGTCAATTCTACTAAAAAAGGCCTTCTTCCATTGCTCCAGAATCCAATCTTTATGCTCCCTAGCAAATTGAAACCTTTTTTCCCGGTTAGGCTCATTGATTAGTGGTTTTCTTAAGGCTACACAGCTGTTCAGTCCATTGAGTTCCCTTCGCATTGTGCGTGTGGAAATGCTCTTACTTTCACTATTAAACATAGCCCAGAGTTCTACTGTTGTTTTTCTTCGATTTGATTTCACAAAACGTTTAAGTGATCGCCGATCAGTCAGGATTTTTTTCCCCAGACACATTTTTTCCTCAAAGACGATGGGTCCCCACTATCCTTCCAGTTTTTAATGCGTTGGACAATTCCTTCACCCAATTTTGGTAGTTTCTGCAATCTCCTTAGATGTTTTCTCTGCTTGATGCGTGCCAACGATTTGACCCTTCTGAAAGAGACTGACATCTTTTCCATGACCACGGGATGTGTCGTTCAACATGGTTGTTTAAGGAATGAGAAGCAACTCATTGCACCAGTTGGGGTTAAATAACTTGTTCCCAGCTGAAACATAATGGCCCATGCAGTAATTATGAAATGGGAGGCGCGTACCTATTTGCTTAGTTAAATCCAGGTGGTGACTTTTTTTTTTTTTGGGCAGGCAGTGTATGCATTTGTATGTAGTTTAATGAAATAGGAGAAAAATCAACAACAAATTAAAACCTGTCCACCCAATTCTTTTTTTATATATATTAAAGTGATTTTCTTTCTATTCTGGGGTGACAGCAGCAAAGAAGCTAGGGGTTTGTCCTTTAACTGGTGGGTTGCTGGTTTGAAGCCCTGCTCTGACTATCTCAGTCGACGTGTAATTGGGCAAGACACTTCACACGCTTTGCCTTCTGTTGGTGGTCAGAGGGCTCAGAAGCAGTGCTGTCAGACAATCAGCGCAACTGTCAGCCCGTCCCAGGACAGCTGTGGTTACAACGTAGCTTACCACCATCAGCGGGAGTAATTAGACTTAGACTTAGACAACTTTATTTGTCATTATGTATGCACAAAGTGCGTACAGAACGAAATTTAGTTTCCATACAGCTTGAAAAATCACAGTAAATTGCAGTAAATTTCCGGATAAAGATGCAACAGCGATAGTGACCATATGGGTGAATGACTGAATGTAGTGTAAAGCACTTTGGGGTCCTCTGGACTTGATAAAGTGTTCTTCAAGTACAGGCCATTTACCATTCACCCCCATTTATCTACATTATCGCATCGTTACAGCTGGTTATTTTATCGCCTGCTTGTTTGTATTTTAGATGTGTTTTTTGTTTTTGTTTTTTTTGATGTTGCACAGTGGGTCAATAACGTTTTCTTTTATAAAGTCTGGCCGTGAACAGTTAATGATTTTAAACTTATTCTTACCAAAGCAGAAGCTTTGTGCCGGCACACTCAGTTAAAATTGTCTGAATAAAAGTGGTTAAAAGACACCCACAAGTTTTGGCTGGCTGTTGTGGCAATATTATGATGGCAGATATTGGTGCAAAGATGGATGATCTTCTCTGCAGCAGACAATATCATTATTTCAGAGTTCTACTTTTATCACAATGTCTAATATGACAATAAAACTGAATGACGTAGCTCGATCTTCTTAGACCTTTCACTTTCACGTCCCCTTGTGAGAAGGAGCCATCTGCTCTGAGATTGGGTGAGAGTGGCTGTTCACCAAAAAATGATTGTGTTTGGTTTACTTTTTATCCGTGCAACTAAACTAAATGCCCATGTCAGAGGGTCACAAAAGGAGATTTATGGTCACTAATTTACAACAATAGCATTTAAGTAGCTTTTGTTCCCTTAAACTGATCTAAGGAAAACGATCAGTAGTATATCTCTCTTAAAACACAATAGAAGTAAAAGAAAGTCCCTGGAGACATTAAAGAAAGTGTTTTCTCTTGAGTCCATTTACTGGCAATGGGGACTAATCAAACACAGATAAAAGAGGCAGAGGAGCAACATAAAGGAAACTAATTGATAAAGAAAAAAAGGAACAAAGACACGCCTGAAGGAAACAGATAAAGAACGAACACAGATGGACACTCCTATTAGAAGACAATTACCTAGTTCTAAATTGTCTCTGGGTTTGTATGCATGCGTATAAATGTTATGTTTCCCCAAGATAGTCAACCATCAATCACAGAAGTGTGATAGAATAAAATGGCCTTTATATGACGGGCTGTCAGAAAACAGCTTTTGCTATCCAGAAACAACATTTGAACAAAAGTCCAGTTTGCAAATTAACATTCTGAGGAAGACCTTGCTCTTTTGAATAATAAAGTTTACTGCCTCAAAGGTCAAATGTCATTGATGGGACATTTAACTCAGCATCGTTTAAAAAGTTCAAAAGATTATGTAAGGCTGATCTGTCCAAAAGTTTAAGATTGAGTGGGTGTTGACCTTTTAAGAAGATTATGATCCAAAACATAAAAGCATATTCTTTTTTTTTTTGGCTCAACCGTTAAATAATGGATGGTTTCAGGTTCCCTGGTTTTAAAGGGGCAGAACCTCCAAAATGTTCAGCCAGCTGTTGCCGGAAGGCAGTGAGTAATTATTCAAAATGCACACAAGCAGGTATTTCAACAATCCCATCCTTGAAGATTTTTTTTTTACAGAAGGAATAATACATTCATTAAAAAGACTCATTACAGAACTTCAAATCACGTCTCAAAACCCACTTATTTAAACTTGCTTTTCATTAGTATGATTTTTCATATATTTGTGTTTTGCTTTTTTGTTTTTTGGAAAGCATCTTTAACTGTCCAAAAAAGCGCTATATAAGTTTGATGTATTATTATTATTATTATTATTATTATTATTATTATTATTATTATTGATTACGAGGGTGCTGTTTCTGATTAAGTTACTAAGAGTGATCTGTAGGTACTGTTTCAACAAGAATTATATGATACTACCCAATCCGGGTGCTCGGTTATGGTTCTACAATGGAATAAAGCCTAGGATATCTTCTCATTCCTATAAATCAGTCTGTACTTCTCTCATTACTTTCCTGGCTATTGTTCATCGCCATTTTCACCAACAGTCCCTCTCTTTTGTTCTACGAGAAAAAGGAAGGTGCTAATGAACCAAACTGTGACACAGCACACATCTGTAGGTGTTGTCTCACCTCCTATGGAAAACAGTGTTGACATGGGTTACCTAATTACTGCTTTTTACTTTAAACAGTGACTGTTAAAAGTGTACCAATTCTGTGATGTAGCAAAATTTGACTTTGATCAAACTTGGTCCATACATAATGTGACACGTACTAGTTACATTTCAAGAAAAAAAAACTAATTTATTAGAGGAAATCATATAAATAAAACATGTAATAACTGGGCTGCATACGTGTTCACACTCTTCACCTAATACTTTGTTGTCTTAACCTTCAGGTTTCTTTAACACATCTCAACAATTAGTGTGAATCCTATTAACTTGAAATTAAGCACTGCAAACTTAGCTCTGTACTAGAGGGAAAAATTATCACAAAAATATATATTTTTTGTATTCAAAAGCACAATTTCACAGTGACCTATATATAATTCATTGGGACAAACCAGTTGAAAGTCTCTGGAAAGATGTCAATTTAGTTTATTTAGAAACCATCGATTCACAACAAAAGCCATTTCATAACAAATATTCCTATCCAATTATGTAGAAATGAGTTGAGTCCAATTCCGCTTCAGATCAACCCATCCATCCATCCATCCATCCATCCATCCATCCATCCATCCATCCATCCATCCATCCAGTTAAATTCAGGGCCATTATAATTTGTCCATTTCAGTCTTTAGTACAATGTAATACTGTCAATTCCAGTTGATGACATCAAATTAGTTGATAAAACGTTAACTAAGGAAGTCCAGCACTTTGCATCTAGTCATTGACCTTGCAGCAATCGCTTACCCCGAGCAATAATGTTGCGATAATAGAAGGAAATAACTTTCATTTAAGACGTAGAGACCGGCATCAGAGCCACGTTCAGCATGAACAACAGCATGTTTCAACCAGTTGGAGGTTTAGAAGACTGCAAGGAGAAACAGGAAACAATGCAGACAAGCTCTGCCTGGGGTTTGGGTTGTTTTGTCCGAACTCCAACGCCGACGGGGCGGGGAAGGTGCATTCGGCAAAGCCTTTTATGTCAGTACAGCGGCAAGACCGGATAAATACCTCTTGTCTCGCTAAACCTGTTTCACTCCATCATGATACACTGAAATGGGGGGGGATTTCCGGGGACAGCTTTTGCTGGGGACAGGTCATACAAAGAGGGGACTGTATGGGGTAAAAGCGGTTCCATAATAAACTTGTACATAAAAGGATAGTTGTGTCCATATTAGTCAGAAGTTGTGCATAAAAAACATTTGTAAACTCATAATAATTTAAATCGTATTCAAAAGATACAACATACAGTTTAAATAGTTACAACTTCAATAACTAATAAATACAAATTTCAAGTTTCAATTTGTGCTTTACTCTTTATGAACACAAACAGTAGCGGCTGCTTGAGAATACAGATTTTTTCTTTGAGAATACGAATTCACAACAGTGGTCTGACGTCACGGTTTCCAAGGCTGGTTAATGGAGCACAGAGTGCGAAGATAGGAGCCGCGCATGCGCTCTTCAGACTGACCGTCTCTGAATGCACCGCGGCTGCAGCTTCATTCCAGACAGCGCAGAGCTCACAGTGGTAAGTTAAACACTCCCTTTTCTGCTGCTGTTGTTCAAAAGTACGTTTTCAGATCGTTTGAGGCGAGAACATTATACTTTTAAGCTTCCCTACGTGGCCTGTTTACAGAGTTAGTGCGTAATTTATAAAAAAAGAGTCATTTATTTGTTTTGTGTTTATCAGGCTGACGCGTGTTGCTTTATTAATTCAATAATTGCTGGAATAAATTGTAAACGTCTCCAAAGAATGACAGCAGCATATAAAATGGAACTGGACCATAATTTAATAACAATATATATCAGTTGAAAGACGTGTGGCACAATAAGGGGAAAAAAGGGTCGATAAAAGTTGGTTATAGAGACAGTTTTCCTTCTTTCCTCTTAGCCTATATTAGTTGATGCTACAGTCACTGCTTCCTCTCAACCAATCGTAATCGCGGACCCAGGCACGCCGTCACAAGCGCCGCCCTCTCAAACCACAACACAGAGCACGTGAATATGTCGCAGCAAGGAGCGGCGGAGGAAATTGTCCCAAAACGGGGTTTTACTTGTTCGCCAGCCTGACTGAAATAAACCACAGTGAACTGTAACATTTGCAAGGAACCGGTAAAAACAAAGTCTGGTAACGCAACCAACTTGTTTCATCACATAAGCCGCTCAGACCCGCAGCAGCGCGAGCTGTGTCAGCCCCGCGCGGCTCCGCGTCATCTTCTTAGGAATCTTCTGGAAGTTCTTCCAAAACAAAGCAGGTATAGCAGCTACTGGGCTCCGTTCTTTGTGATAAAATGACAAAACGTCCTGGCGGCGTAAGGGCATCACGCATGCAGTAACGTGCTTCATAGTGATGGACATGCTGCTGCTGTTTTCTGCAGCTGAAAAACCTGGCTTCAGACAATTACTCGCCACTCATGATCCGTGATATAAAGTTCCGGGCTGCAAGTTTTTCTCTAACAGCGCCGGTCATTTTAGTTTATTCTTTGTCAGTATTTAATAACATCACCCAGGTCTCTTAAGTTAAGTCATTTTTCATTAAACAAAAAAAATCAGTTATAATTAAAAATGTTGGTTAAATAAGAATTAAATTGGGATTGAGTGTTTGTGTGTGATATATTAAAAGTAAGTCATTTAGCAATATTATAAGAGCCAGGTTTTAAATCTTTTTGATAATTATCTATCGATCAATATGCATTTTTTTTATCAATATGCTTTTTTCTATATCGTCCAGCCCTAATATAAAATCTATAAATAAATCTATAAATAAATTCTATAAATGTTTTTCCTATCTAAGTGAGTTTCCTCTGAGTGAGGACACGAAGAATCGAGAGAAGAAAGAGGGAAAGAAAACAATAGTAACAATATATGAAAAAATACAGATATTTATTTTAGACAAATGTTTTAACTTTGGAACAGAATGAAGGTGTAACATATTCAACAAATTAACAGTTACTATTGTGGTTTAAAACAAAGAAATAACTTCTATTCACATCTTATACAAATAGACAACACCTACAAACATACAATTAAAAATAGTTGGAATGGAAATTAATTTACTGATTATTTTATGTATTTTTACAGGTAGTGAAAAAAATTAAATGAAGCAGCACGTGTACATGACTAGAACTGATCTACATAAGGTCAGGTGTAGTCATGTTCACTTAAACATGCAGCCAGCTGGAGCAGCTTCCTGTCTTCAGCCGCGGGATGGTCATCCTCCTCTGGGTCAACCTCCTCGTCCTCCTCATCTAGCTGGTCACCTGCTGCTATACTAATATTGTGAAGGATGCAGCAGGCGGCGATTACTTTTGGGGCAAACGTCAGGCGGACCTCCAGCACCCTTAAGAAGATGGAACGCCACCGTGTCTTCAGATCACCAAAGGCACGCTCAGTGATGTTTATCAGCCTTGTCGTGGTGCCTGTTGTAGCGTGCCTCCACTAGACCTGTACCAAATATAAAATTAACTTGTAATTTAGGTAATATGCTGATATGTCTTAATCTTCTATCCAATTAATATAATGTATGTATCAATTGTGTGTCATTGTTGGCTCTATTTAAGGACAAGAAGGTAAGAGATCTTACTGGCAAGCTGTTTCCCTATAGGATGCATCACAGGCCAGCCAGTAGAGGGTCACCTCTATCTCCTGTGGCCATCCATGGACCTTCTGGATGGGCAGCAGCTGAAGGAGGAGGACGATGGTGGCCCTTCTTAGCCTGAAGGCTGGTTTCAGGTCCCCTTCATTAAAAAATATTTAGAGGATTGGCACAGAAGTGTTTATCCTCACATATGTTGTTTCTGTTTCTTCCTGTAAATAAAAAATGCCAAATGTTACCATAATTGTTTTTTTCAATTCTCACCTTTATACACCATAAAACTATAAATGCTTAACATGCAGATTATTATAGATCTCAAGAAAGAAAGGGTCAAATGTATAGTAGTAAATGTAACAAATGGCTTCCCTTCTCTGGTATTTCTACCATTTCACTGAAAGAATGAACTGAACTAACTGCACATCATTTATAGATTAATCGCTGTAAAGGTGGACAGACAGAAATAACTTTTTCTTAATGAACAATGCTGTGAAGGTTAGACAAAGTAGCTTAACTGTACTCCCTTTACTGTTACTAATATATAAAAAATTATGTTTTCATTTTAATTATTTACAGATAAATAGTCACAATTTCAACGTGATCACATGTTTAATACCATCCTCAATGTTGTTTTTTTTTAAAGATAAAAGTAGGAAATAGGCTGTCAATCTTAAAAAACCTACCAGTTGGCACAGACGCTCAACGTCGGACTTTTTATTAAAATTACGCACCAACTCTGTAAACAGGCCACATAGGGAAGCTTAAAAGTATAATGTTCTCACTTCAAACTACCTGAAAACGTACTTTTGAACAACAGCAGCAGAAAAGGGAGTGTTTAACTTACCACTGTGAGCTCTGCGCTGTCTGGAATCAAGCTGCAGCCGCGGTGCATTCTGAGACGGTCAGTCTGAAGAGCGCATGCGCGGCTCCTATCTTCGCACTCTGTGCTCCATTAACCAGCCTTGGAAACCGTGACGTCAGACCACTGTTGTGAATTCGTATTCTCAAAGAAAAAATCCGTATTCTCAAGCAGCCGCTGCTGTTTGTGTTCATAAAGAGTAAAGCACAAATTGAAACTTGAAATTTGTATTTATTAGTTATTGAAGTTGTAACTATTTAAACCGTATGTTGTATCTTTTGAATGTGATTTAAATTATTATGAGTTTACAAATGTTTGTTATGCACAACTTCTGACTGATGTGGACACAACTATCCTTTTATGTACAAATCTATATAGAAAGCTATCTTACCCCATAGGACTGCCCCCATAAGTCAGGGATGTCCGATCCCCCTACCGGATGGACAGAGTTATATTACACACTTGAGAACAATATGTAATGTGCCTTATAATCCGGTGCATCTTAAATGTGGACAAAAACCCACACAGACACAATAATTCCCGGTGCGCCTTATGGTCCGAAAAAATACGGTAGTTAATAGTACTATTAGCATAGTCAATGGCTATGTCCAGAGCAGAATGCAAATCCAAACACTGGAACGATGGCCATGGATAACTTTTTTTATTAGAGAGAAAAACTCAACTCAGTTCATGACAGAAATGGCTCCATTAATGAGTTTCTCCTGAATAGAGACACAGTTAGACATAGAAACGCTGGAAGAGTGGAGAGAGACAAAAATAAAGCAGGTAATGATAGCCAAATCGGCAAATAATGTATAAAGGGAGAGCCACAGACTTAATTCTTGTTTTATTGTGTGCTTGTCCAGGTACAGATAACATCTGAACCTGAGCACAAGGGTTTGCCTGGTTCTTCAGCAGAAGAGGGGGTGGAGCCCAGATTGTTGTGACCATGTAGCCTGTGTTCAGCGGCAAAGCAGTTTCAGTGAAAAAAATGACACCCCGAATGACCAACAAAGTACATCGCCAATCAAATGTTTTTCTCAAATGAGTTTTGAGCAATTTAACAGAATTGGGAGTCCATTCGGCTGCTCCCTTATTCAGTAAGTCATTACAGTTTGCACAAAGACTCCCCTTTTGCACCGAATGTGCTTCCTAACGCAACTGGGATTTGAACCTGGGTCCATCATTTCAAAGGCGCAGAATACAAAACAGAATATGAGATTAAAACCAAAACGTATCCAAAGATCACCAGAGGCAAGTTTAAGCACAGATTTTCATTACATTTTTGATAACTGATTGAAAAAAAAAAACAGAAGAGCTAGGCTTGTGTCTTCTCTACCCTTTCAGCCAAACCACAGTTGTAAGACTGCATGTTCTCTCTTTTTACCAACTGCCTTTCATGTCAGCTAGTTTGCTGAGAGCAACTTTCTTTAGAAATAAAAAAGACGAAATAGACGAAAAAAAGCCAGTAAAAGCAAGAGTAAAAGAAAAAACACACACACACAGGCGAAGCCCAAAATGAAGCCTTACCTTAAAAAAGGTACGGCTCCATTTTCTCAAACTTATTAGGGATGACAGCTTTGAAAAAACTGTTGGTGAGCCTGTGGTCTAAAGCAAACGGGGTTCTTTCCAACCTTATGGGTTAGTTTTCAATTACATGATGCTCACGCGCCATTTTCAACAAGGCTGTTAGTGGAAGATGAAAAGCATTGTGAAATATCACTTATTCAGAAATGGAGGAGTAAAATAAGAAAGGTTATTGCAGTTCTAAAAATAACAGACACAATGCTTGGCAGCGCTGTTTATGCAGTATGGTAGTTAGACAAATCATTCCATTGCGTTGCCAAATATTATCCTAAATTATCCTAATGTTTATTTAAAAATGAAAGACTGAGATTTTATTTAAATCAATGCTCAAACAGAACATACAGGGACATTAGAATAACATAGATGACTTAATTTATTATTCTGATTTGTTCAAGAAGTCAAATTCATATCAGTGCATTAAAGAGTGATAGATTTGTTTGTTTTTTTCCAGGTAATCATGATTATTATGCCTCAAAGCAATAAAAAACACAAAATTACGCTTTTCACAAAAAAATCCTATGTTATGGTCATCTTTTGGCAAATTGACAAAGGGAAAGACTGCTGACGCGACAATTGTCCAACAGGCCATTGTTCACACTGCCTGTAAGAAGTATGATTTTTTTTTTGCTAAAACAGCTAGTTTAAGTTTAATGCCATATAGTCAACTGTGGCCACATCATAGAAACAATGTATGGTAAACGACAGGAGTCATTTAAAATATGAAATCAAAACAACAGAGAAAATTTACAGACAGTTTAAAGATGAATTAAACTCTAATCTCTAATGGGGTATACATTTAAAAAAACAACTCATCTACGTGGTGGTGTGCTGTTAGAAACATTGTCAGGATTAACTTCACTATAAAAATCATCTCAGGTTACTCAAACCAGGAGACCAAACTAAGATACTGTATCTCACTGAGAAATTTAAACTTCAAAACTAACAAGGCGGTGTCTATTGAGCTAGTAATGCATGAACATACGTAAGCCTAGAAAAACCAACCCGGCAGTTTGTTATTCACGCACATTGATCACATACCCAGTTTATTTTAGATGTACGTCGTCGACAGGTTTGGGATCCAAGACGGGGATTAGACATGTGGTGAGTCAATGCAAGAAATGTTAGTCCGACATGCAACAACTGGCGTGTTCTGTTGAATAACACAGTGGCGATTCTATTCTATTCTACTCCTTAAAGTTGTTGTAAATGAAAACTTAATCAAAAAGGTCAGACCTCAAAGAAAACTAGAAATTTACAGTGGCCAGTAAAAGCCTGATCGCTGCATCTCTGATCACATCTACCTTTAATCTTTCAAATCAAACAACAAACAATGAAACTTAGGTACTGAAACTACAGAACTTATGCAAGTAGACAAGCAATCTCGATGCTAATGCGTTTCCTAACATCAAATAGAAAAAAAAAAGGTCAAAGGAGCGCTTCACTTTTTGGACACTTTATTATTCAAATATGCATAACAACATCTAGCAGGTTCGGTCTCGGCGTGGCTGCTTGATCTGCGGTAAAAGTCTGGAATTACACCACAAGTGAGTGCCCTTTACGTGTGAGACCTCCTGCTTTACATAAGAGAGAGCTTTCTTAATGTATTAAATATTCCACTGTGTCTGGGTGCGCATTGAAGTGGTAATACAGCGAGTATTAGGGTGACATCAAAGATGAGAGGTTTCTCATATAATTTATTAGGGCGGCAGTGATTGAAATGCAACAAGGGTTATCTAGCCCCTGGAAGATGTACGACGCACCTTAACTCGTATCTTTTCATGACATCTGACGGGTAAATACATATTTATATGTGATGCTTGTGTTGCATGAAGGCTGCTTTTGCAAAATTATTTTTGAGTGAAGACTGATGAAACTTGAGGATGTAGAGAGAAATCCTTCCCATGTAAAATTATATTTATCTGACATTGATTGCGTACATCGTGACATAAATGATGAGGGAAGGAAAAGGGAGAGCGGGAGAGCCAATACACGTAAATAACAAAACAAAAAAAGAGGGATGATGGAATTAAATAAGAGATAAAAAAAGAAGGTGATGATAAAACAAGACTAAGATGGTTGGAAAGAAATCCTTTTTTATTTTTTTTTATTTTTTTGCTTGTGCAGTTTAAAAAAAACAACTGCTGGATATGGAAAGTATGGAGAAGTAGAGCTGAAGAGGATTTTAAGCCGAAAACCTGCAGGGTGTGACTGCCACAATTTTAAAGCACCTTTTCCTTCAATCCTCTTACTCCTGGTTAATTTGATATAAAAGTACATTAAATTTGTAACCGTAAAAAAGCCCTCCCCCATCACACTGTTGATTGCAGTCACAGATGAACATGCACTCTTAAGCTACTGTACATGATTCACCTTTTAGGTTTCAATTAAAGCAAGAGAGCAAGACGGTGTCTTGTTATGGCCTGTTATGTTCGTGGCTACACATCTGTACTCAGATTCACTAATCCATCCAGAAAATTCCCTTATCTAATTGGCTTTTTTTGTGGTTTTAAATATAATTAAACAGACTGTTTGAAAGATATATTACAGACCTTTCTTGCACACACACACACACACACACACACACACACACACACACACACACACACACACACACACACACACACACACACACTTTGATTCTGTTTGTCTTACCGTGCCAGCCCATTGAGTACGGGAAAGAGATTTCAAAGAGGTTGTCGTACTTAGTCAGCAGTTGCTTCATGATGGCTGCCAGACCTAACAAACACGAATACAGACACAGCAAAATATTAGATAATAAAAGGAATCTGAATCGGAGGGGCAAATGTTAATGTACAAAGGGTAAAGTTTTCAAATATATGAAATTTAGATTCCATTTTAAAAAGACCAGGAAATATCAGATTAAGCACTTTTGCCTATAAAAGACACTTTAAAATGTAATCGTCAGGAGTTTTAGATCTAATCTTTACAGCTTTCTTTCCCCCCATGCAAACTGTACTGGGGAATCTCCATGTTTTATGACCTCAAAATGTCATTTAAATCCCAAACTAAACAGGTTTCTAGGATTACCAAAATTAGAAATATCCTATCCAGAACTGACACTGAAAAACTAATCCATGCATTTGTTACTTCAGGGATGAACTATTGTAATTCTTTACTATCAGGAAGTCCACAAAATGCTGCCCAAAGTGTTGAGCTGATCCAAAACGCTGCAGCAAGAGTTCTGATGAAAGTTAAATAGAGAGGTCATGTGGGTCCTATTTTAGCTTCCCTTCTTTGTTTCCCTGTCAAATCCAGAGTACAATTTAAAATTCACCTTCTTGCATAGAAAGCCATTAAAGCTATAGTTGGTAATCCTGTTCAGAAAATTTTTTTTGTTACACTGGGTAAAATGTCTTTCCATCCTGAAAGTAGTCAGGAAAGAGAGATTAAAAATCCATCTCTGTGGGAGCTGCAGGCCTGTAAAAAATCTGACCAATCCCTGACCTGCGGTCCGAAGAGCAGGGATTGGTCAGAGTTTTCATCCTGTCCTCACCCCTCTCTGTCCCTCAAGTTCCACTGGAATCGCCTTATCTATTGGTTGTCCAACATGTCAATCAATCTGACGCGCTCACATAATGACAATGGACGTGCACGTTCCTTGTTAGATTCTGCTTTCTGGCTTTGCATTTCTGCTTCTAGTGTTTATATATCTGGTTAGCATCGGTGTTAGCCGTTCATTGTAGCGCCGCTGCTCTCACTGTATACTTTGAACATGGCTGAGAGTCGCAAGAAGTAAACCGCATTCATGTTTATGAGAAGAAGAGGAAGGCCTCAGTAGAAAGAAATAAGACCAGAGAGGATTTGGGCGATTTTTTTAATGCAAACTTCCTAAGGAGCGAAAGGGCAGGTAAGATGGTCTTGCGCATGCGCAGTTATTCAAAACGGGACTTGGGGAAACTCCCGGAAAAAAATGCCAACTCTACCTTTAATAATCAAGCTCCACCATACATCAGATATCTGATTCCTCCATATGTTCCTAACTGAGCACTTTGCTCTCCGACTGTAGGTCTACTGGTGGTTCCTGGGTCTGACACGATGCAATCTGCTTAGAAAACGTTTTAACCAATTTAAATAATAAACTGAACATGACTGCATTGTTTAATATCTAAGATCAACTTACAATGTATGTGCTTGACTTGGAATCTGTCTGTAAGATTTAAATTGATATTTTTTGTTAAGAGCCTTGAGACAATATCTATCCACCCATTCATCCATTATCTATATATGCAGGGTCGCTGGAGGCTGGTGCCTGTCTCCAACGGTCATTGGGCGATTACGAAGCCATTACGTGTTCAACAAACTTTAATTCAATAGACGAGACAATATGGTGAAACAAAATATTGAAATACATTTTTATTATTGGCTGTCTAATGTCATGTATCGCTCACATTGTGACGTCTACTTCCCTGGAAGCAGCTGTCTCCTGAGTCAGCTGGGTTCAGACACTCTTTTTGCACAACTGATTCAACGAGAGGCCTAATTTACGAGTCAGGATCCAGGAGGTATAAATGTTTTAGTTTGCATCATATGGCTTGCTAAGTTTATCTAAATTATCTATAAAATTCTTGGTAGGGTTTTTTTTTGCCTCAATTTTCATTCCTATCATTTAGCTCTAAATCCAAAGTGTGGATTAACCCCAATTGAGCAACAAATTACAACCTCCCAATCACCAAGTGACCTTCGAACATACAGAACCAGCGTTGAATCCAAAGCTGTTCATCCTTCTAGCTGAGAGAGGGAATGGAGATGCAGAACCACGGAGCAGAATTTCCTGTGGTTCAGAGAAACTAAATAGCTGCATCTGACACAGGGTAGGTACACTTCCTGTTATTTCAAAGGGTTTCTAGTCTGGGTAGCTGATGGGTTAACAGTGATATAAAAAAAGAAATGTAATTCATTCTTTTCCTCGAAACTTTTCACCCTATAATAATATAAGGTATTCAAACTATAATTCTATTCTGCAAAACTCATTTGAGAGTGGTAAACATGTGATTTGGCTACAATTGGTATTCTTTTCAGGCAATACTTTAAATGTTTAAATTCTAATTCATAAAACATCCTCTTTTATCTTTAATATGTTTGTAGAGAATCAGCATTAGTATGCTTGTTTCTATCTTTGTTTATTTTTACTTGATTAAATGATTAGAAAACACACATTATTTTTGATTAAAGATAAATAAATACCTTGATTGGATGTACTATTAACTCCTGTTTTTGTTATAATCTTTTAATTGAAGAGTAATTATATTTGATTAATACCAAATAATAATTAAAATATTAACAGTCTGAAAATTACACAAAATCTACTGGTTTCCATAAAAGTGTGATGGAATAGGATTGGAATAGGAAGGAAAATATTTATCTTTCAGACTTTAGATTATACACCTGTCTTCTTTATGTAAATTAATTTAGCTTGTCGAAGGTCATTAAAGCGACATATTTACAAACGCATGATCATTATTCTCTGCTACTTAAGCACCTCACAAGGGAAAACAACAGATGGAATAATGTTATAAAATATATTAGATGGAGATGGCAGATAAGTCAGCCGTTGCCTGCAACCTGCGGATTTTCAGTTTGATCATGCCAGACTGAGGAGTAGTTAGTAAGAAACAAAAAAATAAAATCTAATATTTTTCTGATTAGTAAAAACGCACCATGCCTGAGCACTACCAAGTTGTGCCGCTGACAACAGCACTCTTTCATGTGGAGGCTGTTACTGAGTAAAGAAGACTAAAAGTTATCCATTTTCCATTTCAGTATGGCCTTTCATGATGAAGTCAAAGGATGCACAGAGATGTAAGAAGCTATTTAAAATGGAAACTGTTGCAGTCGATTGATTGCATGACTTTCAGCACAAATGCAAAGGCTAAACAGTCACTTTGTAATGTTTTAATTTACTTATAGACACAATTCACATAGTTTAGAATTTACTACTTTCCGTTTTGAATTAAATTAATGTCAGAATTATCCATCGAAATTGTGTTTTGATGCAACAAAAGCTTGTTTATTAAAGAACTATGAACGATGCTTTGTGAAGTTAAGTCAGTGTGTAGAAAAAGTTCAAATAAAATACATTTTGTCCTATTAGAAGCTTGAATGTGACATGAATGAACATTAGTAAAACCTGTGGGTTCCTTACTGAGTCACTCAGTCACCTTAGACAGATCCTAATCACCTTCTTGCTCTCTCAGTCACTCGCCCCATCAGTACTTTACCCGCGCACACCCTCACTTACTCTCTCTCTCCCCCGCTGTCAGTTCATTGATTCTGAGGACGTGTCGTTGTGGCAACAGCAATGTCTGGTAGGGCCACGTTGCCCAGTACGGGACCACCACCAACCAATCAGAATTCTCCACCACCACACGCTCCTAAGAGAACAGAAACATTTGAATATTGATGGAATGTGGATTGAATCACAATTGCAGTTTTTTTTTTTTTTCCTGTACGTTTTGCAAGTGTTTTAACAAGTAGAATGTGTTCTCCAATAATTAAAACAGCAGATTTCAGTCGTATATGTGGCATATTAATGACACCTCAGCCCTGATACCTGAACCTTTGGCTATTAGAAGAACATTTTAAAGCTAAATAGATTGTGCATCTCAGTTCAAAACGTGCAGGGTTGTTGCACTTTCTAAACATACACAAAACTTGTTTTGAACAAAACACCAAGAAACCATTTAGTCATATCGGATTAAGAACGCCTGTGAACATCAACTTTGTAAGCTATTTAATTTAGGTCTGAACATTTGCTGGGGCATTTTTAGAAATGCATTTAAAAAAAAAAAAAAACACATGGATATACACAACCGCTGAAACGTTTTGAGTCACCCTAAAATGTATTTTTTTTTTCAAGAAAGCACATTTTGATAATGAAATGATTTGCAAAATGAATAGAAAATATAGTCAAGACACTGACAAGGTTAGAAATAACGATATGTACTTACATAATAATCTATCCTTCAAACTTTGCTTTCATCAAACACTCCTTCTTTGCAGCAACTGCACCCTAGCAGACCTTTGGCATTCTAGCTGTCAGTTTGTTGAGGTAATCTAAAGGAAATGTACCCCCCCCAATGCTTCCTAAAGCACCTCCTACAAGTTGGATTGGCTTAATGAGGGCTCCTTATGCACCAAATAAGCTGCTCCCACAACAGTGTGAAGGCCACTCCATTATAGACACAACTTTGACAATGTCTAGACGGTATTTTTAATTAATTTAATGCTATTTTAATTGAATAAAATGGCGCTTTCGATTAAAAATATGAGGATATTTCTACGTAATCCCAACATTTTGAGCGGTAGTGTATATTGTTCTGAATGATTCCCCCATAGCCGTGCGTTAAGTCATGCTGGAAGTCTGCCCCGGTCTCAAATGGTATGCAGCCTCTAACAAGTTGTCTTCCAGGATTACCCTCGTTAGATGATGGATTGAACTGGGCTCTGTGAGATGTTCAAAGAATCTCTAAAAATATCGTCCTATAACCCAACGCTGCTTTAAGTGCCTTCAAGACTTTATCCCCCGACACGTCTGCTGTGTTCCTCATGGTTCTCTTTTTGTTCACTTATGTTCTCTAACAAGCCTCTGGGAGCTTCAAAAAAACAGATGCATTGCAGCTGAAAGAAATTAGTAACGTTTCATTGTATTTAACGGCTCGTTGTAAAAGGGGGCTCAATTTAAATGCCGACACCACTTCTAATTGTGAAACACAACTTCAAAAACACCGTCTCATGTTCCTCCCACTTGACTACCATGCACCACTTTGTGTTTGCCCGTCACATCAAATCCCAATTAAAGACGGCAAATAGTTGGGAATCCCCTGAAACTGCAACGGATGAAACTGCAACAAGTCTCCTCCATTTTGTCCTACTTGGGAAGTTTAGCAACACATTCTAATACAGTTGTTTACATGCCGTGCTGCTACAACCGAGGGGGGTGCTAAGGGTGGCTTAATGCTTTGACAGGTGGTGAAAATAATAAAAAGAACAGGAACACACAAGACACACAAGATCTTTAACACACAACATTGTTTTTCAACTATTTGCCTCATCCAACAGTGGTTCAGTCTCGTTAAAGGTTGTGCTATTTTCTTATGAACCAGAGTTTTCGCTGACAGCATTCATATTTTTTACGACATCATCAATCACATGAAGGTGCTCAGGCAGCTTTATCATATTGCAATGCATGTAATAAGACCTGAAAAAAAGAAAAAACACAAAAAAAGGGGGAGGAGGAAGTAAAAAGTAATACTTGGATAATTAAAAAACAGAACTTGTATCAAAGTGAATTTGAAATGATAATTAAACTGGTCAACGGGGAAAATGCTGTAATTAGCATAAAATGTAAAATGCAGGATGCGTCCAAGGCAAAAATGTAACAAGATGATGAGTTGGCACAAACACCACCTGACCTTGCTAGGAGAATCCATCAGACATAGATTAGCCTGGTGGGTGTGTGTGTGTGTAAGGGTAGAGCGATAAAGATATACTGCTGTGTGGAACGACAAGTATCGCAGTATAAATAATCAAATCTTAACAACCCTGACACTGTTTTTCTGTGCTGCTCCGTGAGGGTGTGTTATTAACAGAGAGCAGAATGTACAAATATTAGTTTTCATTATTGATGCTATCAAACTAGCATCTGTTTCACAGCAGCCCAGCAACTTTGACTTTATTAATCCATCCGACCATCTGTCCGTGTCGAGTCAGGTTTCACCTAACCACCAAGAGAAATGGAAGGCTTTTCCAACTGTTACAGCCAAAACCGTTCAGTTTTGTGGTCGTGAAGAGACGGCACACAACCATAATTATGGTTATCCGTACAAAAGAGCCTCCTGCTGTTTAATAAAACATGAGCCCTGAGACGGTTATGACTAAACTGTCAAGCAAAGGCAAGAGAAAACAAAAAAAATAATAATAATAATAATGAGCTACCACCGCCTGTAAAGCCCCGCAATGGTCCGTCACTGTTATGAGTTCCTTCTTCAAATACTACACATGGGACTGTAGTATGCTTGATTTAATTTGCTATTTACCATCGATGATGTGAGGAATTGAAATGAAACCAAGGCGAGTTGAGAAGTACACATACGTAAGTGTATTTTAAAAATAACAAGGAAGACATGACGCATAATTTGAGGCGACTCGAGAGCACAGTAAAGAGAAAATATTTGTGACATTAGTGGTGATAATTATTCATTCTCATATTAGATTTTTGTTTTTATATATTTGGATGTTTTATTTCTAGTTGATATATTTTTTTTCACCCAACATTTTTGAAGGACACTCAATTGTTGATTTCATTTGTGTTTACATATTTGTATCTAATCAAATGACATCTGAATAAACACTTTCTCAATTATTGTAAGGGAAGATTTAACAAGCTGGTACCAGGGTAAATATGATAATGGCTAAAATCCCATATAATCATATCAATTTAAACGCACAGGATGAGAATGTTGTTATTCAGCATTTTGAAGCAGGTTTGCCCAGTTGGAGCCTCAGAAACCTGGTGTGCTCCTGGCTGTTGGAAGTGAAAGTGAACCCAGGGGTAAGATCCAAAGAGTAGTCTGAGGCTTTATTAAGAAGCAGCAACTCACCAATCCAACCTAATTTAAAGATTTCAAGAAATATTAAAATTATTTGAAATTGGCCTTTGTACATCAACACATTAGTAAATAATTAATGGATTCAGAGGGAAAGCTGGAGTATTTTAGTAACTATAGAAAAAACTGTAATTTAACAGGACAACAACTTACTTGGCTTTTCAATTGAAGAGTACAGCTTTTTTAAGACGGTGCTAAGTGAATAATAAAAACACTGCTAGATTACTGCTTTGCTTTCAACATTTATTTTGAGTAAAAATAAATAAATACATTTTAAACCAATGTCATAAAACCCAATGTTTTATGATCTGATCAAACTCACTAAAAAAAGCTACTTACAGTTATAAACTCGTGTATATTTCATGATTGTATGTGATTAACCAGAAGACAACAGTGTAAGGAAGGAAATTATTATTATTTTTTTTTTATTATTATTTAATTTTGAAAAATAAAACTTAAGGAAAAAATTAGGTTGTTGAACCAGAAGCATAGTGGCTTAAGGTAAACAGCCACTGCATAATTATGTGCAGATTTGTGTTGGTCCAAGACTTAAAATGCCAACAAGGCTTATTATTGTAACATGAAAAAAAAGTTCCAAGGGTTTTTAATGATACAATAATAAAAGAGAATTGTTTTCCATTTGTTTCACTTTTCAGCTCCTTTCATTTTATATTCTGGCCAATGTTTCGTTTTTTTTCCCCCCCTTCGCCTGCTCATTTTCTTGACCTTAGCTTCACTCTTGTCCCACTATACTTTTAACAGGATTATCAAGGGGCAAAATGAAGACGGAAGAACTGAGGACAAGGAGAGGAAGCAGAGGATGTCCTAAAAGAGACACCTAACAGGCAGCCAATCTCAAGGAGTTTTATTCAATTAGCTTAGAAAAGTTTTGTTTCAAAGTTGAGAATGTCACCGGGGAACCAAGGACCAATTCAGAGTCCTCCAAGCCCTCCGATGTGCCAATTTATGGTCCCTAACCTTGGGTCAGGGAGACAAGAGCAAAGAAAGGCAGAGAGATACACACACAAACACCGACGCACTAGCAAGTTATAGACAAATCATTCTTGGCTACTCGCTCACAAACAAACACCGTGCTTCCGGCTTTCGCTCTGATTTTATAAAGGTCGGTGCCCACGAGTAGCTCTCTAGGAGATTCAAGTGTCTACTCTGCTTTTCTCAAAGCCTTAATGTTACCTTCCTATATCACACACATACACACACACACACATAAAGTCCCAGTAAAACAGGTGAGCTAATCCCCAGAACAAATCATTGGCTTTTCTTCTGACGCCCACATCTTATATCTCTCTTTCTGACTTGTGCGTTTACAACTCCGTGCTCTTCTTTATTGTCTCCTAACTTTCACCCCGTTTGCCTTCCTTTGTGGCTAAAATCTTTGGGGTTCACGTTTGATTTGATTAATAATTCACTGTAATGGGTCCTCGGACTCAAGAGTTGTGAAATAATACGTTAACGGCTGAAACGGAAAGCTGGAATTCAGAAGCAGGAGGAAAAAAAAAGTTGGAAACGCTCCTATTGAGAGGATTTCAGCTGTGTAAGAAGTGGCAATTCAACAAAACTAATGGCTGGATTTTGTGTGAGGAAAGGGAGTCGTTCATTAAAAAAGTGCATCTTCTTCCATTATAATTTTTAATGGGAAGCATAATGTTTTACCGCAGACAAAGAATGTTGAGGATGACACAGCACCTTACAAAATTATTCAAACCCCTTGAGGGGTTTTCAATAATATTATAATAGCAATAAACAGTAGTGATAGAAAACGCTAATCCTATCACAGGGCCAACATATTTGAAAGTACTACATCAAGAACAACATCAGTAAAATTACATAGGTTTTATTATAAGTATAACCTGACATTAAGTATATGAAAATTTAAATGAAAAGCCTTTCCTGAAGTTGTCACGTCTAGTTCCGTTGCAGAATGTTTTTAGGCTCGTGTTCGCTAATTTGACATTGGCCAGCATGCTAAACTCTGTGTGAGAGCCCTGAATGTGTTCACGCAGTCTCCCTAATCTCCAGGTAGGATGAAGACGGACTCGGCGGCATTATGCTAATGAGCATCAATGCCGTCCAATCACACGCTTCACTGACTGGGAGACAGGCAGAGGATGGAAAATCAGGAGGAAAAGAGAGGGGCATGGAAAAGAAGGCTGGGTGTGGACGGATTGGAGGGAGATTTGTGAAGAAAGTAAAAATGTGCCTCCGCTGTTTAGAAGGGAACTCATTTTTGAAATATTTTTAAACCGCAAGATACTATTGCAATTATCAACATCAATTACCTCTCAATTTAATTAGCACGTAATGTAAACATTACATTCTAACTTCTCTTTGTACATCCGACACATATAAAGGTTTAGATTCCATAAGTATTAAAAGCAAAAGTAGATTTTCCACCTTTGCCCCCCCGCGGTCCAACCCCACACTAAATGTTGAAAGATGCAGATAAAAAAAAAATCTATGCTTCGCAAGGTAAAGATTTTGATTTAGATGAAATGAAAAATACCATTGCCATAGCAACGCTTCCATCTTTGTAAGCCTTTAAAGGTCTTTCAGAAATTGCCCTGAAGGAAACACGGTGCTTTTTCGGAATAATGTTTGATTTAAGACAGAATGAATATTGCTGTTGCTGCGTGACCTGCATCCTCTCCTACATTTGCCACTTGGGTTGTGGAGGATTGTGTGTACTTTAGGAGCCATTAGATCTAAAATGGCTGTTTGTGAAACTGTTTAGGCTGAAAGGCTAAGTGTAATTTGTGATCCTGCAACTCAATGGAAGTATGAAGCAAAATAGAACATCCACTTAAGATCTTATATGTACCGGCTGTACCTTTTTCTCTGCTTCTTGTTTGGCGTACTGCACCAGCAGCGGCTCTCCGTGTTTCTCATAGTACGCTCTTTGGCAGCGGTCTGACAGAGCCGGCTCGTTGGGCAGGAAGTTGCTGGCCCACACCTATGAGAGAAAGCAAAAAAAAAAAAAAAAAAAAAAAAAAAAAGATAGATAGATAGAGACATTTTTTTTTTTTGCCCTGCCTTGATTTCCAACATTGCTGTCTATAAGATTAAACAAGTATTCATAAAACATAGTGGAAAAAATGAGCCTTTTGATGAACGATTTCCTTTAATCTCCAACATATGTGCATTGGCATTTGCACATGATGTACTGTCTTGGTTCCTGTGAGAAAACAACCTTTTTTTTTTATTCAACAAACACTAAAGAACGTCTGAATAATTCAATCTGTCAGCTGGCAGATACCAGGCTGCATACAGAGATAGAAGGTTTTTAAACTTTTCACAATATTTCTAGAATGCCTAGATTTCTAATTTTTTTTTCTTCCTTTCTGCGCTCCCTACAGGTTTGCTATAGGATATGTTTCACAGAGTTGGTTCTATGGAAAAAGGTTGCTTTGTGTCGATTTGTCCATACGTGTTGGATCATTATCCTGTTCAAAGACCCCATGATGGCACATTTTAAGTTTTTATTATCTTAAATATCCTTATACTTCAAGAGTTTTTGGTTCAATGCAGTAAGATTTTGAAAGAGACCCACAGCATCACAGATCCTTCACCATGCTCAACAGTGGGAATACAGACGTTTTGCTTCAGACCAAACTATCTGAATGTTTTTTTGCAGAAAGCTCAATTATACTGACACACACACATACACACACACACACACGACTCAGCATGTCATTCTGGTCAAGGTGCCACCAGCATTTTAGCATTCTCTGGATGCAAATGTTTGTGATGACAGGAGAGGAAAGGCTTTGACCTCTGGTTATTCCCTGAATTATAACGCTCCATGCATTTGTCCCCATCTTTCCGGCATGTTTGTTAAACGTGAGAAAACGGATTATGACTTAAAATTCAGTTTAACAGATGCCAAGATATCTGTCAAGTAAATACCATGTATTTGTTTAAGCCCTTTAAACGCTCCTTTATAAACTGTACTGACTCGTTTATGGTCAACTTAAAGCAGAACTGTTCCCATCTGACCAGAACTACCCCTTCCACTAGAACCTCAAGAGTGGTTGCATGTGAAACACAAATTACAATAGGAGACCACATCTGCATAACGTCTGAAGATGTGTGTCATGTGAAGTGTTCTGTTCCTCCCAGAGAATTATTGTGAAAGTGTCAGAGCTACTTGGCATATCAGAGAAAAGGCACACAAGAGACACTAACACTGTTGCTGCAGCGCGGTTTTAATTATGCCATGTCTGTTAAAATGACAATCTCTTTACAAGTTTTATATGTTTGTATTTTTTGGCCAATAAAATCAGTTTTGCCTTTGGAAATCAATCTTCCAATAGTTTAATTCAGTGATTTGTTTTATGATGCTTGATTATCACCTTTTTTTTTTCACGTGTTAAGCTTTGTAAGACCTGATGTGAATGTTACAGTTGTGAACTACTTCATTACCAGGGATATTTAACATGTATTGAACTAAGCCATCACAGGGCAATGGTGAACAAAAAGCAGTCCTAAACACATTTCAGCACTATGGTACTATTATGAACAATAACTTATGTTAATCTTAACGTGGGCTAACTTCAATAAGTATCAATACAAAAGTTTATAACAAAATCATAGAAGATACTTAGGGTGAAAGGCTGGGGAATGCCTTTTCTTGTGTTGTCAATAACTTGATGAAAATGCTCCACTGGAGGGCTGAAATTGATGGTTGAGGGCAGATAAAACTTCCATATTTAGTGTGAAATTTCAGAAATGTAGCCAATTTTTTTAACTTAAATAAATAAGTTCTACGACTAATATAAACAATGGAATATTTCCCATACTATTTATTTCCTCTATATATGCCTCTTTAGACCTAGCCTGGCCAGCCAGCCAGATATGCAGTGTTTGTTGCATATCAGTCTGGAAAGCCGCTAGTAGAGCTCGATTTCAAAGGTGGGACTGACAAGAACCAATCAAATAACTACGGATGTGACGCAAACTCCAAGCAACATGCTCTTTTTTTAGCTCTTCAAAACAGTCAATTGTTGAGTTTTTAAAGATACATCCAGCTCATTCGGGACATGACAAAGGCCATCATTAAAACACCACTCCATTGGGCGGCCATATTGACTATTATGGTTACAAAAAAAGCTGCTGCATTATGGGTAATTCTGCCGCTAAGAGTGACGCATTGTAAACTCCCTTACCGGACCAGCTGTGATTGGTCCGGTAAGTCCAGACCGACAAGCTATGTATTGAAAACACATAGTGTTGGTCTGGCAGGCCAGTCTATATCAGACCTGGAAAATATTTCCATGTAGGTGGTTGTGGCAGTTCATTGTTATACAGGCAGTTGCAGAAATTAATCAAATTTAAATTGCCTATAAAAAGAAATTAACTAAATAAATCCAAAAGAAAAAAAAAAGAATTGCCCCTTAATGTTTCTGTGGCTGATTAAGCTAAAATAGTGACATTAGTTTACTAAGTAACACCTTTTTTCAAGGTTGATAGATCGGTCACTTAAGGGGATTTAAGTGACTGAACTTGGCTTTGTTGTTGGTATTCCAATATTTCTGAAAATGATGACCTATTGGAATGGTAGAGCAAAACCTGGTAGTGTATATATTGGGCTTACACAGAATGATTAAAAAAAGGGAAAATCTCCCATAACTGGCGCAGACAGAGGGCAGAGAATGCCACCAAGGTCAGAGGAGAATGGGCAGACTGGTTTGAGATGATAGAAAGACAGCAAGAGCTCAAATAACCACTTGTTACAACCAAGGTACCCAACATTGTCTGGTTCGATGACTCTCGGTTAAGGCTGTAAAGAATTTGATGTCCACAACATTAAAGCATGACACCCTGCTGCCTCATAACAACAGATCCGGCTGCTGGTGGTGGTATGATGGTACTGGGAATATTTTTTGTCACATTAGGCCCATTTGAACCAACTAACAATCATTTAATCTCTGCAATTTACCTGAGGGTTCTTGCTGCAAAATGGTTTCTTGAACGTGAGAAAGAGTTCATCTATTCAGATGGTGCCTACTGTCACCAGATCTAATTCCAATCTAGCACCTTTGAGATGTGACGGTTTGGGAGATTAGCATCAAGGATAAGCTGTCGACAAATCTGATGCAACGAGGCGATGTTTTGAAGAATGACACCTTGGTGAATCCTTGCCTTAAAAAAAAAATAAAAATGAAGGCAGTTCTCAAGGCAAAATGGGATTCAACCCAATACAACAAAAATGTGCCTAATAAAGAAACCTGGGAGTGTACATTTTCATTCCAAAAGCTGTTTACATTTCACGAGCGTTTTATGTTCAATGTCAGTGAAACAGCAACCATATCTCACTACGCCACAAACAAACCCAAGGCTGACCGTTGTGAAGATAACCACAAACCCTGCCCTCAAAGTCATGGAAAAAAAGTGATCTGGGTCTTTCTTCCTTATTAGAATTCCAACACATATACCCTTCAACGGCACATCCATTTTATCTACCTTCAAATGCCCCCTGTCACCCACCTTTTTCACATCTCCTGATTATGCTCCTCCCAGTCCTATTCCCTTCCCATTTCCTACAACTAGAATGTCTTTTTGAGCCCGCTTTTGAATCTCTCCTCCCTGATTAGTATTGACTGCCTGCTCACCTCTTGTCACCGTGTAAGTCTTGTTATTCAGCCTTTGCTTTATATTCCTATTTGCTCATCCAGTCCGGACGATGTCTTTCAATAATTTAAGACTGCATAAATGCAGAAGTATGATATACGAGCAATATCTTACACACTTGTGGTTTTAGATTGTGCATCTGAAGAGAAAACCAACCGCATCACTAAATGAACCAATTATTTAGAGCTGATCCCATGAGCGTCAGAGTATTTTGCCACATGCATTTGCAGACAAAGAGACACACACACACACAGCAAATGATTCTCCTAACTGTGATAATAACTCTAAAACTAAAGACCTGTTTAAATCTAGCCATACTGATTGCCAACTGAAACAAACACATTGTTCCAGCGTTGCTCTCATCAGCCACCAACCGGTTCCCCTTATCAGACGGCATTCACCTTAAATGGGATGCTGGCAATTTCTCCAATTAAGCCTCCCTGGAGAAAATTATGTTCGGCGCTTCAAAACCCATGAGGTGTCACTTATGAGAAAAGACGTATTCTGCTTTAGTTGCTTACACACTTGGCATTTTGGTGTAGCTATACTACATTGCGCCTTTCTTTGGGCCTCATAATGTATTTCTATCACACTCCAGAAAGCTTTTTATAGGCAACAATGAACATAACAAAAGACATTTGCACGGCTCGGGTTTGAGCTTTATGGCATTTTAATGGGTATTAAAGCCGACAAGCAGTACAAAACAACCCTACGATTCAACTACAGGCTCTGGGCTGCAAGATAAGTAAGAACCAGGAAAAAAAATACTTTGAACAATTGGTATTTGGATTTCTTAAAAATCAAAGGCCACGCTTACGTACTCATACATATGCAAAATGCCAAGGCAGGGCAGACGTATGCAAAGAGCTGTGTAGTCTCAACCTGATGATTGAAGCTTTCACCAACATTTAAATTAGTTTCTGAGGAAGAAAGCTGTTTGTCTTTATTCTGTTTTAACCCCTTTAAAGTTTCGGGGTTAAAAAATAAAATTATCTAAAACATACAGCTCCTCCATTTTAAAATGTGATTAATTTAAAGCAACCCATTTATGTCATTAAGAGAAGGATTTGCAATTATACCATTCCATCAGATCATGAGCTCTGCAATTATCAGAGGAATTCTCTGCTTCTCTGAGCCGCATTGCTCCATGATTAAACGTTCTCTAAATAAACAATCTTGACTCATTTTTATCCGGAATTCATTATAGTATTTTCTCCAACCACAGAGAAAATATAATTGCATAATGGAAATTTAAAATAAGTGTTGTTGATTATTTGAGCGTGGCTGTGCACAAGTTTGCCGTGGCCTCTCTCATTTCAGCAAAAATATTTTTGTTTTTGGCTCCATGCAGTCCAATGCAGTTTTTTTATTTGATTTCTGACACTGTTTCATGGGAACTGTCATTATTGTCTTCACTAATTTCACCTAAATCGGTGGATGAGACCGATACCAGCCTTTTGCTCCCTCATCTGCATCAATGTCGCTGTTCTTTCCGCTGACCGAGTTTGGCAGATTGTAACCACTGCAAACTGGGAACACCCCACAACAGCTGGATTTGCTCTGTCCCAGTCCCATTCCAGGTTGGCCATTGTCAAACTCACTTAAATCCTTAAACTATCTCCTTTCTCCTAATTTGACCACGTTAACTGAAGCCACCCTGCCCACTCGCTTCATAATATATCCCACTCACTAACAGCTTCTATGATGTAAAGCTAATCAGTGCTAATCGCTTCACCTGTGAGTCGTCATAAAGTTATACCTGATGGATGACAGTTGATGTTCGACAAGAGTTTATACGTCAAAAAAAACACTGAATTAGCATTATAAGGATTTGTTAGTTTCTATTCTGCTCATAAGTGGTGCAGAAAAGTGAACAAGAGTAATGTGTTCTGGTAAACGGAGGCTTTGTGAAACCAGATGCTGGAAAGGCTAAATGAAACAGTTAAAGGCACTGTGTAAATTGACCGTTCAAATACCGGTCAGCTCTAAGTTTGCATGCATGTATAACATGGACTGGAACTATGTGAACATTGGGCCCTGACAACAGGCCATGAGGTAATTGGCTCACCTTAGTCTTTGTATGCAATAACGCACTATCTGCCTGACAGCAGTTCGCAACATACAAAGTCCAGATAACACAGACTAACCAAAATATAACCCATTATTAGAAGATACAACCATCTTTTGATAGATATGTCAACTCCATACGTCTGTTCATTTCAACGTTGCTGCTTAAGAGGGAAATGTAAGCAGAGGCAGCGCTACACAGAAAACTGATGGCTACTGGAATTTAAAAAAAAAGGCCATTACTATTCAAGAAGCATATGTTTTCCTTCCTCTTCTCTGATCCTGCGAGACCAAAGTTATCAGAAAGCATGCCGCCTACAGAACAGGATTAGCCGTTTTTGTTTTTGTTCATCAAAGTTTCACATCCATGCCTCTAAGGTGTTGGCTAAGGGGGGTGCAGGTGGGGGCTGCGTGCCTGTACAGACGAATGGTTTTAATGTACCAACAGACACATACATACATACATACATACATATATATATATATATATATATATATATATATATATATATATATATATATATATATATATATATATATATATATATATATATATATAGATAGATATTTAAATTTAGACAAGTGTGTCACTTTACAGCTGTACTTCATAATCTATTTAGCGGTCTTTTTCCTCAGTGACATACTGCCATCTGCTGGTAATTTTACACTCTTGTCATAGAACAGTGCAGACTTCTTAAGGCTCTGGGTTTGTCTCTTTCATACTACGTATAACTACAGTCATATGAATTATTTATCAGTTAAGAAAGGAGTACACATTATGGGAAGAAAAACTAGAAAAAACAGGTTTACTCATAAATGATCTTTGAAGATTTTCTGTTTGTTTCTGTCAATCGTGTAGTTGTTCTTAATTTCATTGTCTTAACTCTGATGATCCGGGTTTCTATACATTTGTTTTTCACTAATTATGGTATGCAAGAGGACAACATGATGAAGTAGTGCCTCAAAGTAATGTAAAAGGAAAAAAGATATTTTCAGAAATGTTCGCAAAAATCTGAGTAGAGTGGCATGCATTTGCATTCAACCCCTCTGAATCAATGCTTCAAGCTTTCCTGCCAGATTGCTGCAGTTTAGGGCAGCTGGATGGATGGATGGATGAATGAATGAATGAATGAATGAATTAATTAATGGATTTTATGTCCTGGATTGTATGACCTTCTTTCCAAAAAGCCCTTTCAGGTCATTAGCCAAGATTAAGGATCTATTGCAAAAATAATTTACTGGTAAGTGTGCAGAGTTGTATAATCACTGAAGTAAACCGATTGGAAACGTACTCGTTTGATGACCAACCTGGTTTTTTTTTGTTTGTTTTTTTTAAATCAACACATAAACTTATCTTTTTCTATTTAAACGATTGTGTCCTTGCATGCACTGAATTCCAAATCTTTACCTTAAGACCCCAAGCTACTTTAACATTATGAGATGTATAAATGTTTAGGTGGGTCTGCAGTTAGTTTTTCTTTGAATTTAAGAGGCAAAATGCAGGGCGAGTGGTTTGTGGACAGAAGGAATAATTGTTGTTTTTTCTGTGTGTTTAGGTGCAACGGCTGAGTGGAAACACAAAACACAGGAGGTGCAGGAAATGCTGCGGGTTTGCAATTACCAAGTCAGCTACGCATCACATCCTATAAGTTACACTGCGTAGTATTTTTAGAGGCGGGTACGTTGACCCATTGCATTCCAGAAAATAAGGACCATGTCATCATGAATAACTGTCCCCACTGTTTAAGCAGAAAAGCCCAACCCTTATCCTGAGTCATTTCTAAAAGTCTGTTTCAGAATCAGTTCAACAATGCAACGAAGAGTTTTTGTGTGTGCTGTTGTTCAGGAAAAAACGGCTGTCTGATGATGACCAGTTAGGAGTTTTTACTGCCACTCTCATTCCTCCACCAAACACTGCAGCCCCATTTCCAACCTCAGCTCACAGTCTGAGTCTTCCTTCGTTTTATCAGTCAGTTTTGCTTTTTCTACAATTATGTAACTTCTCATTATTTCTGTGAACAATAAGTCTTCAAATTAGTAAAACAGGTGTAGTTATCATTAACCAATCGCATCCTGGTGGCTTTCACTGACTTCTGGATGGAAACCAATGCGTTTCCACACAGAGATGCTATATGACATCCCCTATTCATTGTTTCTTTGTCCGTAAATTGATTGAGCTTAATACACAGTATCAGAAACAATAATTTAACTACAGGTAATTTATTATATTTTGTTATGTTCTGACTTTTCAAAATTTAAAGGAGTCATAACGTGGTACTTTATGTATACTATCCTTCTGAAAATGTCTTTGAATACATGTCTAGTCATTTTTAGCAGAAATGTTTTTAAATAAAGCTCATTCTGACCCTTTCTCATGCCCTTTTTTATTTCTCGCGAGGGTACGCACGAGACTTTGACTTGACGCTGCAGCTTCATTGTCTCAAGTTAACGAAGCGCTCGGGTGCAAAATGTGACCCGCATACAGAAAGTAGCTGGGAGAGTTGGTAGGCGAGAGGCGGGCATAGCTTACGTTAGCTTCCTTCCACAGTGACGTAAATCTAGGAGCACCACCAATATCTCGCTAGGCAGAGAGTGCGCACTTGTGGGTTTCTATGGTTTGTACAAAAAGCCCACACACACAAAAAAAAAGAACACCTTCACACTCCTGATTTTCTAGAAGGTTTTAACTGACAAACACAACGAAAAAGGCCAAATTCCAAGTGATGACTCCTTTAAACATAGTTTTGCCTTTGTGTTTGTATTGGAAGAAAAAAAACAATGTTCCAGATGTAATGCTAGCATTTCTCTCTGCTAGTGTTCCAACGCCTGCTGTCTAAACGGAAACCTCTGCAAATGCAGTTGAATCAGATATTTACAGAAAGGCTCACAACCGTTTCCCTTCTGCACCATCTGACATTAAAATCAAACTAAACCTCAGACAGGGTTCCAACAATTATTTCTATCCTGATCCTGCCATCCATTATGGAAAGTGCACTGATCCCTCTTGCAGCGATCCACCCACACGACATGATGGTGTCACCCTTCTAGTTCACAGGTGGGATGGGGCAAGCTTCCTCCTTCTTTGGCCAAAGGTAATAATGGTAATTAAGGAGTAATGATGTTTCCTTTTTTTTCATCTTGATTCTTTCTCTCCTTGCTCATCTTTGAGAAGATATTTTGTCTTCAAACTATCATCAGAGTTAAATAATTTGTTTTTCAAGTTTGCCCTTACGTCAATAAGCCAGTTATAATCAACAGACCCTGAATTTCGTGTTTAACATTTGTGTGCAGAGAGATAGAGGCAAAATCTAAAGGGGCAACTTTATTTATTTTGTGTTCCCTATTCGTGAAACCAGACTATGTCAGATGATCTTAGTCTATTGCCTTCTTCCGCTTCTGATGAGGCTTCTCATAGTTTGGAAAGAAGCCGCCGCTTGTAGATCTTATTGTTCCTTTTACCAGCTATATTTGAGACAACATGAAATCTAAACTGTAGTCGTAATTAGAATCTATTGTTAGGGTGAGCATCCACAGGTAGATGGAGGGATAGAAGTTACAGAACATGTTTTCTTACACACCTTGATAAATCTAATCAAGCAGTAATTGAGACTTTTGTGTTATTGGACCGTTTCTAGCTCTCTGAGAGCATCAACAATGTTAGAGTTTATCCACCAGGTTGTTGCCTGGTGTATTGATCCCCAGGAGAACATAACATTTATCTTGTCATATAAATCTCTTCAGATTATGCTGATGACCACCTTACCTATGCGGGTCCTTTTAAACAGATAATAAAGTGATATCCATCACAGAAAGCTTTGATTAAGGCGTTAGTGGAGTGCTTTGGGGATTTAACAAGCGCTGAATGACTGACGTACAGCCGCGGACTCCTGACGCCACTTTGAGGCCCCATATATGGTTCTGGTTGGTACATATTGAGTCTAGAGCAGGCAGCGCATTTCGCTTTACGGACATGCGAGTTACCCTCCGGTCATAGACAGTTCTGCTCCACACGTCTGGGACAAGCGTTGCAAAATAGCAGCGAGCCAAAAAAGAAGATGTGACTTGTAAAGAAGCATTTGTGGCTCATCAGCTGATTTTACAGCTCCTTCTTTATCTGAGATTCCAAGTTCAAAGTTGCATTGCACAAATGGTTTTGCACCAGAGACACCTTCATACACTGGCATCATCCTTTCTCAAGGATCACTATTTAGGAGTCTCAGTCTCAGTCTCAATGCTTTTCCACCCTTGATGTCAATCCAGCTTCCCATCAACGCTCTCCAGCTTTCATATCCAAGATGCTGCCACCAACATGGTTCACTCTAGGGATAGTGTGTGTGTGCAAAGTTCGACTTTGGTCTCATCTGACCAGAGCACCTTCCTCAACATGTTTTCTATTTCCCCTACACGGTTTGTAACAAACTAGAAAAAAGGGACCTCTGCTGACTTACATCAGGCAACTCTTTCTCCAAGGCCAGACGTGTGGAGTGGATAACTAATAGTTGTCCTGTTGACACATTATCCTACCTGAGCTGTGGATCTCTGCAGCTGATCCGGGGTTTCTAATGGGCTTCATGGTTGCTTCTCTGATTAATGCACTCCTCGCCAGGCGCGTCGCTAGGTAACCCTTCATCATTTTCCCACCGCCTCATAATTACTCCTGACTTTGTGTCCGTCTATCCCATTAAATCCCAACACACTGAAGTTTGGGGATGCAGCTCTACAAAAAGAATCTGTATTCTCACTTATTGTCAATGGAAGAGGTATAGGCTGCTTCATCTATCAGACCTTTCTGATAATATAACAAGTTCCATCATTTTCCATCTTTTTGCACTTTTCTTACATCGCTTTTTCTCTCTCTCTCTCTCTCTCTCTCTCTCTCTCTCTCCCATATCGCCGTACTGAAGTGGGAAACATGATCAGGGGCAAAACATCTGAGATGTAATATAGGTGTGACTATGCATACGCACTTACACATAATGTGGCAAAGAAGCACCGCTCCATCTGATTTCTCGATGAGGACTCAATTAACAGCTTCCATGCTGCAACATTTCTGACAGCATAACCTGGATGTGTTTTTCTTTCACGTGTCTAATTCTTTAGCGGTGTGTGAAGGAGCAGCGTCTTGAATCTGCTAATTGGGGCCCTTATAAAGGAAGGCGTTGTGCGCATGTGATAAAAGTGTTGTTTTATCTATTTTCTTTAACTCATTCTGCATTTTTAAAGTAGCTGTCCCTGTGAATGTCTAAACGTATACCTGTGGGGACACCGTTTTCCATTAAGAAAACAATTTTATCACAAATCAGTATGATGCAGATGGCATATAGTAGTTCTATGTCGTTTGCGGTGCTTGTCAAGATGCAACAATAATATAATAATAAGGCTATTGTGGAATTTGACATTTTTATATTACCTAAGATGACATTTTTTAATTGGAACAACATCAAGGGAATGAGCTTTTTCAAAAATGCCCTGTAATTTTCAAAATATTGCATGATCAGTTCTTCTTTTGAGAGGTAAGAAAGTAAAGAGAAAGCTTACAGCACCCTCTATACTTAGTGGAGCTCATATAAAACATGTAAAAGGCCTTAAAATAATTGTATCTTTTATTGCAGCTGCTTAATTTCACACCTTTTGATAAAGTTCTGTCTATTATATGTAGATTTATTAGTTCAAGCAATTATCCCAGAAAAAATAAGGAATGGCAAAAAAATAATTTGCACCCATAATAATAAAATGAAAGTAGCTGAAAAACTGTTTTAAATTTAGAAATTACATTTTTGTGTTGTTCAGTGTATAGGAATTCTTCCAAATAGGAAAACAGGCCATTCAAAAGAAGCAGATGTGTTTCAATCTTTATAACTCAGGAAATAGCTGCAAAAAATAAAAAAATAAAAAAGGTCCACAAGCGTAGAGTTGTCCATTTCTACTGTCAGGGGTGTATTTAAAAATCTTCTAATAAGTTAAACATGACAAAACAGGCTGAGAAGAGGACACAGTTTATAACGCCATCACACACGGCGAGGAGGATGGCACCAGAGGTTAAAAATAATATCTCAAAGGCTTAACGTTAGAGAACTGCAGCAAAGAGGGGCATCTTAGGGTGGCAAAGACCTCATAACAATCATTTTACGCTATTTATATGAAATGACAACTTGTCATTTCAGATGCATACCAGGACAGGTTAAAATTGAGCTTTTAGACAACAAACACTCCAAAAGGATTTGGCCTGGAACAAAGGATGCCTGCGTGGAAAAGGGACCTCCCAACTGTTATTAGGCTTGGAGAAGGATTTGTGTTGCTCTGGCTTTTTTTTTTTTTCTTATATTATCTCTCAAACCCATCAGCCCTAATTTCACCATTTTGTTGGAGGTAAATGAAAGGCCTGAGCAATAGTGATGACTGTAGTAAAATGTAGTTGACTGCCCTACATAGTCCAAATAGAACAGTAAGTTATTGGTCTGTGTTACTCAGTGTTTTGCGAATCTCTTATTTCAATAGCTACATAAAAAAAAACTCATACCTGAAACCTGTCAGGTTTTATGTTAAATCAGCAGGTTATTAGCTTATTACAGTTGATGTGATGAATAATGAAAGGATTTATATACAATATGGTTTTTTCTGAAGGTACAAGGATAAAAAGGCAGACTGGAGTTTATAATAAAGTTTCTTTTAAACCTTAAAGGTTCATAGTTTTTGTCTCAAACTATGAATATTTGTGGAGTCTGTTGGGACTTTTCTGCTGGAACCCTGTGCTTTGGGTCAAATCAAGCTAACAGCTTCTGCAACACACACACTTGTACGGTTCTGCTATGAGACAAAGGATGAGAATGGAGAAGCAGCTGATGTCGGCTGTTCGGCATGGTGGAGGTGCTGTGATGCAGTGACCCTGTTTCTTTTTCACAAGCACAAGGAACCTTGTTCAAGAGCAATACATCCAGAACTCTTTCACGATTCAGGACATTTTAAAACTTTACCAAAAGCAAAAGACCTCTTCCATATATAAAAAAAAGAAAAAAAACAACAAAACATGTTCAGGATTCACTCTGTGTGAAAATGAGATGTTTCAGTGATCATCCTACCTGGCAGTGAGGGTGGGGATTCGAACAACCCATCATAGCCCCCTTATTTTCAAAGATCTGCAGACAGAAGGCAGGAGGTCAAGTAAATTGAGGGTGTAGCTGACATGTGCTGCTCTCTTGTTATAATCTAAGTTATGCTGTCATAAACCAAAGCACATTGGATATTTCAGAAAAGCGTTGACTTCACTGCGTAGGTTGAAGGAGGAAGGTGAGCGTGGTCGGTTACGACTAGGGTGAAGTGATTAACTCATGATTTATTAGCGTGTTAGCAAAAGGTTTTAGACAAGTCGTTTTTTTTCCTAGAATACAGCAGCAGCTGAAGTAAAAATAAAACTGTGCTCACAGTTTTTTGTTGTTGTTTTTTTTTCTAGAAGAATCCATTGCCATACAAAGTTATACAATTTGAATACACGTTTTCGTACATTTCTCTTTTCCCTACATGTGTCTGAATGAGAGTTTGCCCAGGGGCACCATTAAAGTATTAACCAGTTAAATGGAAGCCACCTATAGAAACTACAAAATAAAAAGCTGACCAGGCGGAAAACTGAATGGAAAATGGTGTGAAATTTGAGCCGTGCACACTTTTTACACACGTGTAACGTCGGGAAGAATTAGATTCGTTGTGTGGGGAGTGTGTGCTTTCTGTACCTGAACCCATGGGTATGTAGCACCCAGTTCATCCAAAAGCTCAGCCCACTTATCGATCACTTTGACAACCTCTTCTTTTTTCATCAGAGGGAGGGTGACGTCAGACCAGGGGTGGAAACACATCACCTTACTGAACAAAACACAGAGAATAGGGAAGCAACAAAAGCCAGTTAGTAAAAATTTAGAAATATATCTGGATGAAACCTGTTAGCAGAACTCTAAATATTTATAAAGATGTTTTTTTTTTAAAGGCATGGTTAAAGGCTAAAACAGAAGAAATAAAATATTCTGACATTTTTTTCGGGAGATTGCTGATTATCTGTCAATAGATACAACATCTTTACCATCATTAAAATAATGAATTGTGTATGTTTTTTTAGCAAATTGGCATTCTGATAAAGATGTGTGATAAGAAGTCAAATAAATGTAATAGAAGGGAATATTTTAGAAGAATCCAATCTTTAATCAAATTAAATTTGTCAGTGGGGGAGGGGGGGGGTTAACAGCCACCAGTGCCAAAAGGATTGTAATCTTAACAACTCAAATAAAATAAAGTTAGCTGAAGTTTATTTATTTATTTATTATTGTTGCTTCCTTTTTGAAGCTGTTAGTCAGTAATCCATGAGTTCCTGTTGCTCTGCGGCGTAAATAGGCGTGACACAAAGGCCCCTTTCAATTAGTACCTGCAAGTAAGGCAGATTTCTGTTTACCCTCATAAGTTTAGAAATGGCTAAATAAGCCCATAGTTATAGTCAGAGCATTAATTAAAAAGTTCAAAACATTTGGGATTGTGAAAAATATAAGAACCCCAAGTTTATCCCCCAATCTACATGCCAACTTTTCTTTTGCATCTTATTCCCTGCTTTAGCAAGATCCATGTGGTTTGGTCAATTAAGACAAATGATGAGGTATTCAGAAACAGACCCTAACTTGAGTCGGGCGCAAAGCAAAGGATGAATATATGCAAAACATCCTTATTTCCATTTGGTGGAGGATCTATGATGTTTGAATGCTTTCTGTTCCAAGAATCCCTCGAACCTTGTTGCTATGCACTGCATCATGAACTCTTTGAAAGGAGATTTGAATAAAAATCTGTGGGGCTCTGCCAGAAAACATGAAATGGATCATCACTGTACCTTTCCACAGGATAATGATGCAAAATATATGGCAAGTGTTTCCTCTCTTTAATCCGTCACCATTTCAGGTGCAAGTCTAACAACTCTGCTCAGGTTTCCAGACCTCATCAGAATCTGTCTCCCCTTATGTCTGCTCGTCTTGGTGTGTCTATTATTTATCACGAGTTTTCTGCTGCGGTTCTGGTTGGGATTAATAAGTAATAAGCATGCCAGAGCTATCACTGATCTACTTGGCCTGGTTAAATTGATAATCTGCAGGAGTGCTGTTTGTATCTCTGGTGTAAAGTGAGATCACTGCCCTGAAATATCCAGAGACTGACTGTCAAATTCTACTGCGTGTCTACTTTGAGATGTTTTTAGGATTGTTTTGTGGAAGAAGAATAATAAGGAAAAAAAACATGCTCAGGTTTTCTTACACATGTGTAGCTCCACAAATTAGAATATTGTAAAAAAAAAAATACGTATATAAAAATGAATGACAAAAAAGTGAAACTCATCCATTATACCGATTCATTGTACATAGAGTAAAACAGGTCTTATCATTTTGATGATAATGTGCGTTAAAGATAATGGGCTGCAGCGGTGGCTACTGACAAATGTCTCATGGGTGCCAATGTTATGATGAATGCTAAGATGACCCGTTTAATTGGTAAAATAGTAATAAATAAAAGTCAGATAGCTAACCTCTCACTGTGACATCGCAATGTTTAATGTGGTTTCCTGTTCAGCCACTAGATAGCAATAGAACACATGAATTGTACACACTGGACAGTACTTTTGTACATATAATAAGTTAAATTGTCACTTACAATAAATTTGGTTCCACAATAGAACAGCTATGCTGCGGCCATAAAACAAAAAATTGTTATTTTGGCCTTGAAATTACTGTTAACATAGTCTGCAATATGGATCGCCCACTGTGGTACGGGCGCCCTTGATGGCCTGAAGGCCAGCGGTCACTCTTTCATGGATGAAGATGTTTTCATTTTGGATAGAGAGGGATGTTTGTATGAAGGGGGAGTAAAGGGAGCCATTTTTGTTAAAAGAAACCACCCATCATTAATGTTGTTATTGCAAGCATGACTGAGCCCCCATGGGAATAGTAAGCAGCCATCAGAGCAGTAATGATCAGTTGGTAGCCTGATGGTCCTCTTTTACAAGTGATGGTCCTCTTTTACATGTGATGAACCAATTTCAGTTGTCACGCTTAACCCTTGTTGATCCACTCTGGAAATGTACTGCTTATAAGGCTGAGTTTACCTACAACTCTACAGTCTGAAGAAGTCTATTGGGGGGAAAACAAACAAAAGTAAAATGTTTCAACAAAGAAGAACCCGTCCAGAGGACCTATCCAATTTTTGTTTGTACCAGGAGAGATTAAAGATGGACAAAAACAGTGTTATGTTACACATCATGATATATAGCAGTATGAACAGATATGAAAAATATTATTGTGATAGGATTTTATCACCATATCGCCCGACCTAGAGACAACATGATACCACTGACAGAAGCAGAATGGCCAAGAAGGCAGCAGAACAAAAAATATGTGGCAAGTACCGTAAATATAGTTACACGGAGACCAAAGAGATGCATTGGCAAGAAAAAAAATATTGATTTTTCCAAAAATGAAATCTTCATAAATTGCTAATTCGAATCAATCAATAAAATCGATTCATCGTCCAGCCCTACACTGAAAGACTTTTGCCGTGAGTGAGCAACTTGTGAGCGGTCTCTGACATCTGAATGTCTTTATTGAGTCTGTCGTGCCTTACGATATTGTAGTCAAACATATTTGAGAAGGAAGACATTTGGGTTTTAGTTTACTATCTCTACTGTGTGCATTAAATATGAGAACAAAATGTTTTATGAAATAATAATCATGCAGTTCGTTTGTATTATTTACCTGCAAAAAAAAAAAAACACCTGGCTGCTCCCAAAAGTTGTACATTCATGGTGCAACTGAATTTTCTATAAAAAAAATCTCTTCTGAAGGACTTGAAACATTAAACGAAAGGAAGAGAACGCCTCTTTTTTTTTTTTTTTTACAATTTTAACAGTAAAGTAATGGGATGAGGCATCAAAAACCAATTTGAAAGATATATATATATATATATATATATATATATATATATATATATATATATATATATATATATATATGTACTTGAAATAAGGTAAAATCTACAAGACTGGGTTTAAATAAAAGCATGGCATAGGTTCAGCCATCTGAAACCATGTCTTCCTCTGTAATAATACACTTTATAGTGAGATTATTTGACTGTGAATTGAATATACCTCCTTAATGCCTCTGTGGGCTTGAAAAAAATTTGTGTTAATACATCTGTTTGCTGTCAAGCTTACACACGGCACCTCGGCAAACAAATGTGACTGTCGGAGCAAAACAGATATTACATTTCTATTGACAGTCACAGTCTTCTGGGACAGAAAGCAGCTCGCGTGCGATCAATAATTGAACATGACTTTGGTGTTTATGCTCAGAGCAAAAAAAAAAAATGAATGGTCTGTATTTATGAATAGTTCATGAGAAGACTTTTACAAGAGCTGGGAGCTCTCAGAGCATTTGTTTTTGAAATCCAGTCGAATTCTACAAGCATGAAAGCTCAAGTGAGCTTTCTTATTGTTGATGCACGGAAGGCGTCTGGGTGGACGATACAGCAACATTTCAGAGTTTTATCCTAACATCCCAATGTGAAAATATTTTGTAGCAGTTAAAGAAGAAACATATAATGGAGCATTTGGGCCAGAGAACTTTTCAGAATGTATTTTAAAAACGTTTTTTCAGTTTTGTCAACTTCTATTAAGCATAATAAACATTTATGCAACATTAATATATCCAAGACTTGATGTGCACACTCTCTCAAACTACTTTTACTCAATTCAAAAATGGACTTTATTCTGGGGGCTACACAGTAGGGACGTAAAAGTATAAGAATGTGGTATCATGCTTATCAGTTTAACATTGCCATTTGTGTTGTCATGGCTCCAGGTCAACTCACCCCTTTTACAATCTTTACCGTTTTATACCTACCAGCTGCCATTTCATGTCTTCCTACTTCCGTTTTTTTATTTTTCAAACTGTTGCATATCATTTAAATTAATAGCACAGTATTTTTCTGTTTGCATGGGTGTTTCAAACGACGGAGCGTTGGTTTGACACACTTATGCCACTGCACAGTAATCTAAACTGTCTGTAAAGGGACCGCTATCTGTCCTTTGACTTAAACATGAGTCTTATTAGATGCTAAGGACTATTTTCACATTTTAAGCGTCTCAGGAAGTGTTTTGGTGAGTGCAAGGAAATACGCTCATATAAAAAAAAAAAAAAAGATGTCTCCTCGTGCCACCACTGATGATATCTAATAATAATAATAATTGAACTTTATTGATCTCACAATGGAGAAATTCACTTCTGCATCTTAACCCATCCCCTTGGGGAGCAGTGGGCTGCCACTGTGCGGCGCCTGGGGAGCAATTAGGGGTTGAGGGTCTTGCTCAGGGACCCAGAATGGCAGCTTGTGGGAGTTGAACTCAGAAACTCTGGGACCGAAGCTCTGTGCTCTAACCCACTAGGCCACCACTCCCCTAATTACTATTACAGCTGCCCCACCAGCAAGTCGCACACATTGGGGGAGCACGAGTCCTCGCCTCACTCGTTCATCAGCAGCTTTATTACTTGCTTAATTAGTTATAATATATTTAGAAAAAATTAAATTGTAGTGTAATTGAACAGAGAAAAGCAAAAATCTCAAAAAGAAGCCTTTTTCTTTTCAGAGTATCAGAATTGTATCACTCAACAACCTTTCTCAACTTTCAACTAGCTCTCTCCTCAAGAAAAAGCTAAAAAAAAAAATAGATAGTCTTGGATAACTTGGATAATATAACAAGAGAAGACACTATGAAACGAGGTACCACGACACATACAAGCATCTGGACATGAAACAAAGGCTCCACAAGGTAGGCAAATAAGGGTAGCGTCACAGCAGGCTAGGCTCCCAAAACCCAAATCACAAAGCGAGGTAGCTGTTAAGGCCCATTTTAGTGTGGTAACAGAGATTACAAAGCTCCCCTAGTCAAAAAACTGCCTGATGAACGTTCACAGAGCCGTGTGCCCAGAAAAAAGGCAAGCGTCTTTAAATGTGAGCCTCGGCTTGGACAGTACTGCTGACCGTGTGCGTCAACTCATCACATACTCCCTGGCTGTTGATGAGAGCAATGACACTTCCGATACGGCCCAGCTGTCAATTTTATTGGTGGAGCAGGCTTAAGCCCGTGCGTAACAAAGGAGTCTTTAGGGTTCCAATCGAGGCATGGCACTCCAACTACGGGGAAAGATCTCTTTGAAGAGGTGTCCACACGTGTAAAATCAAAGGGGGCTGCCTCGGGATAAGCTTGTGGGACTGAAAGCAGATGGAGTGCCCGAAATATGCGGTGATAAGTGGCTGAGCGGGATTGGTAGGAAGGATTCTGGGAGAAGACGCAGGAGGAAAACGTCACACGTGAGCAGACAGCTTATCACTTTCTCATGCGGCAGGAATTATTATGTGGTATAGCTTTAAAAAAAAAAGCGGAACACGTAATGAGCGGCATAATGCGAGTAGCTCATTTACCCTTCTCACATAGAGGTGCAGCGGTTAAGCCAGGAAAAGGTGCCGAAAAGATGTTACTTTTGGAGTTGCGCGAAGAGATCTGTGAGTTTATGGAAAGCAGAGCGAAACACTCCACAGAAACATTTCATCTTGGCGTCCGCTGTAAGTGACATTTCTGTGCGACATCATGAGCAATCTCAACGCTCTTCAGCGTGAGGAACGGGGGGGGGGGGGGGGGGGGGGGGTTGGTCATCACTGACATGCACGCCACGATGGGAACCTTCAAAACCAAGCTGCTCATGTGACAGACGCAGATGCTGCAAGAAAACTTGAGCCATTTTCAGCGCTGCCAAACCAGGAAAGAAGCAGCTCTCCACTGCCGTTTTCACAAACACCGTTGTCTGCTGCAGAGCTTAGCCTACTTGGAGGTGACTTCACAATTCTGAAGCCCAAAAGGCACGTCTGAACCGCTCAGCAGTCCATCTGCCGTTGACGTGGAAAAGCATACCATCAGACCTCCAAACGGAGCTGATTGAGCATTAATGTAGTGACACGCTGAAGGCAAAAACACGAGTCTGTGGGTGCTGCAGAGTTTTCCGTGTTTCATCTCGGGCCCCAGCGGCTCAAACGCTCCCTATGTTTTGCCGCATATACTTGCTGGGGCAACTGTTCTTGTCGATGAAGATTAACAAAACATCACAAAGGAGTCGTCCCACTGATGAACACCTTCTCTCAGTCCCGAGTTCCTCGTTAAGGAGCTTGTATCCAAGGTGGGAGACACCGACGATCTGCATCGAAGAGCAGCAAACAGAGCTTTAATACATTTTTGGTTTCTTCCTCTTGCTACTGCAGGACATTTGATCTGTCTTGGAAGGAAACTACTTTTTTGGCTAGTGTCTGCCTGTAGAAAAATGTGTTTACTTAGATTTATCCTATCTCATTTACAAGAGAGACCTGTTCAAACCCATACAATTACAACAATTTACAACCGCAATTACAAATTTAAAAGTATACCAACACTTTAAAAGTGCATGACAAAAGTGACGTATGTACAAATGTCTAAATAAAACAAGAAAGGTTTCCTATAGACCCTATCTCCAGTCCTTTTAATAAAACTCTTGGAATTCTCCACGTGTGACCAGACTGGACAGCTTCAGGTCCTGCTAAGGTGGGCTCCAGCTGGAGGGGCCTGAGAAGGATGCTGTGGGCCTTAATCCCCACTGAATCTGGAAACGTTGCAGATAGAGCCATAAGGAACGATTGCATAACAGAGTAGCAGGCTGAGATTTAGGCCCTGATCTTCAAATTTTTATTTTTTTTCTGTCAAGGAAATTATTTATGGCTGTCGTTTGTCAGTAGAGAAATATTTTCACTTGAAATTACTCTGAAAAAAAACTGCCCATTGAGCTATAAGCACCGTTCCCACGAAGCTGTGAGCGTACGCAAGTGTGCACTGCAAAAATCCAAGTTTAACCGTAAACTAAATAATAATAAAGCAAGTTATTTTGCCAGCCTGGCCCTCACTGTCAAGTTGGACACCCATGCCTTCAAGCTATAAAACAGACATTTGTCAACCTGAATCAGGGAAAAGGCCTTTTACTATTATTTTGACCCATGAGACCCATGGTTGCTATAATGGCGGACAAATCTGAAGACCACAAAAAGCTGACTTGGTTTATAGCGAGGTTGCTAGCAGAAGCGGAAGGCTGCTCGTGCTGTTCTTTTCAGATAGATCTAGGACACAAAACATCTCCAACATCCCATCTGTGTGCCGATTAGTGTCCAAAACACAGAAAGAGGTAACGGCAGGCATAGCTGCTTTACTTTCTCCACAACTCCTTGTGTCTGCGCAGAAACATGGAGTTTGATGAACATAAAAAACGTTTTATGAGTTGGTGCCACCAACTGTGCCATCATGGCTCCTACAGCATTACTGTTCCCTCGCAGCAAGAAGGGCCTGGGTTCAGGTCCCTTTCTGCATGGAGTTTGCATCCTCTTTCCGTGCTCTTCTCTCAGGGTTCTCCATTGTGTCCTCCCAAAGTCCAAAAACATGATACTTGTCTCTCTGTTTTGCCTGTGATGGACTGGGTGTCTCCCGCCTCTCGCCCAACGACCGCTGGAAATAGGCTCCAGCTCCCCCTATGACCCGGCATGGAAAAAGTGAGTACAGACAAATATCTTTTTGCTGGAAATTTCATTGAACATTTAAGCCAGTGAAACTAACTCATTATTAATACTAATTTCTCCCATAATAATCATAAAACCAATCACCCCTACTATATAAATTAGAGTTTCTCAGGCTAAAGGTAAAGGATGAGCCTGAGCAAGGGCAAAGAACTGCACAGGACCAATGTACCAGGGGTCCCTCATTTTTTCAGCTTCGGACCCGAAAGATAACAGTGGAAGAGATAAAACAAGGGTTTCTGCAAAGTCCATTAAACAGAGATATAATGATAATGTAAACTGCATCAACTCCAAATATAATATTTTATCTGCTTTTTGTACTAATGTTTACAATTCTTTAAGCATTTATTGCACAAATAACCACAAGTTTGATAATCTGCGTTATTTAATTTTAATTAAAGGGGATCCCTCTTGTAGATTTTCAGCCTCAAGTGGGATCCTGGCCCCATCTTTGGAAACCAACATTATATATGATTCCCTAATATCTACGCTTTGAAAGATCGTCAGCACATGCTAATCCTTCACACATTTATATCATTACATCCACCATGCAAGCCTGAACTACAGAATACTAAACTGATACTGATGGGAAGAAACAGAAAATGAACTGGGAAAAGAAAAGGTTAAATAAATATAATAAACATTTCATGTATCCTAATTTGTGTTTTACATACTGATTAGGGAATGTATCGAGCTTTGTCTAAGCTAAGCCCTAATTAATTCCAATAGTATAAGTTGACCTTTCAAGGAATTTTAAGGAACCTGATAATTAAATAGGGGAAAGCAAAACAAAGTGTGACCACATTTTCCGTCACAGCGGAGCTAATTGGGAGCATATAACTGAAAAGAGATGATACAATAAATCATTAGTGTCTGTCTTTTCGTCCCCCTTAACCCATTTCTCTTTGTCTCCCGTGACCCAGATCCTTTAAAATCCTGTTTCCTGTGCTGTTTTCCTCACTAATTGGCTCTGTGAAAGTTGCCGCAAGGCAACAAGCTATAGCTTATTTTCAAAGTTTTCCTTTTTCCCCCCCATATAAAGACACAAACCACATAGACTTAGACGACCAAAAACACAAAAAAAGCACACAGATGCTGCATGGGAGGGAAAAAAAACAAAAACAAAAAAAGTCCAACAAAAGCTCGACTAACTCAGACTCCAAAACAGAAAATACTTCTAATATTTAAAAATCAGAACAGAGAAAGCACAACATGTCAATCACCGCTGCTTCAGTGCTTTTCGCAGTACAAGTGGCAAGCAACACCTGACAGCCCCCACATCTGCCAACACTGGGGAATTAAACCCACAGTTCAGTTTTCAACCGGCACGCTCGCTGACGCCGATGTTTGATTTAATCTATTATTCAGTTGTTATGCAACTCTGCTGTCAGCCAGAATCAGCCGCGTAGTCCCAAAAAAATACGCCATTGCTCTTGAGCTTCATCAAAAAGCAGACAATCACATCGCGGCAAGATCAAAAAGAAACAAAAACACGAGTGGGGGGTCTGTCGGTTCCAGTTGTGGAAATTCAATGGCTGATCCGTGGCGGACTCAAAAAGATGTGGGAGGTCAGGGTGGCAGCGAAAAGAAACCTTCATTTCTAAAAACTGAGCACAAGCAAGTTTCTATGGATGGTGAAATGAGTCTCATATTATTCATCATACATAACTGAGCCTTAAGATAACATTGCAACAAATGAATCCAGTCAGTAGCTAAACTAATGATGTAAAGTAGAAATTAAGACTAAAAAGTGTTGGGTAAGCTATTCAAACGGGATGGAGTGAGGAAAGAGCTCCATCTGCTGGTGGCTTTAAGATTTACAGCTATGATTATGTAGAGAGCGTGTTAGGAGGATGAAGACAACTGCTCTAGAGTAGTAACAGTGATTTGCAAACACATTCATGCCCCTTGAACCTTTTAACATTTTAAAAATGTACATAATTATTTTATTTTATGTGATAGACAAGCAAAAGGCAACGTATATGTGTGAAGTCAAAGGAAATTATACTTTTTTTTAAATGAATACATATCTGAGATAAAATAAATGGTGCACGTGTGTGTTATGCCTCCTTTGCATTGATACTGGAAAAATGTATCCAATCAGTCGTCTTCAGAAGTCCCGCAATTGGCAAACAGAGTCAGAAAATCTGGGATTTAATCTCAGTTTGAATGCAGCTTCCTGTGAAGACCTCAGAAGCTTGTTAGAACATTAGTCTGCAAGCATCTGAATAAAGACCAGGAACAGACCCGACTGGTCAGGGTAAAAGTTCAGTAGAAGTTTATGGCTCAACATCTCCATGATCAGGCCAACCAGTTCTCAGTCTTTTGGTGGCTCTCACAACTTATATTTTCCTTTATTGTCTGTCATTTAGATCCATCAATCTTCCCATCAACTCGGACAAGCTTCCCTGTCCCCAGTTATCATCCATCCACCTCAGCATGATGCTCTTACCACCATATAACCTCATACGGCAGTGTGCGCTCTGTGTCCGTGGTAATTAGCAGTTTTCCTCTACGCTCAACTATTTCCGCCTGGGCTGAAAGGTTCAACTTTGGTCTCATCTGACCAAACCATCTTCCGTGTGTTTCCTGTGTTCCCATTAGTTTGTTTTTTTTTAACTTTAAACTCTAAAAAGGGACTTCTGGTGATCTCTAAATTATCTCTTGAAACTCTTCCATAAAGGCCGGATGGTGGAGTATGCAACTAGCAACAGATTCTCCCACCTGAGCTGTGGACCCCTACAGCTCCCCCAGAGTTAAGATGACACCTTTTCATCCTGCTGTTTGTTCCCTAATGTTCTCTAACAAATCTCTGAGGCCTTCACAGAACAGCTGGACTCATACTGAGATCAAAATGCCTGCTGTTGTTTACCAATTCATTGACTTCTGAAGACAATTGGTATGATTTACTTTTATTTTGGGGTATCAGAGTAAAGGGGACTGAATATAAATGCAAGCCACGCTTTTTCGGATTTTTATTTGTAAAAAAAAAAATAAGATGACTAGAAAATGACAAAGCTTTAGGAGTTTGTCATTCCCCAGGCGAATGAACCAAAATACATCTTCAGGCAAATTGCAAATTGCAGTTGACTCATAGGAGTTTGAAAATGTTTGTTACCAAACAAACCCCGCTGTCACTGTAATTTGCATAGAGTGCAGGTAGCGGACGTGAACATAAAGCTCAAAGGCTTTTGTTTCAAGGCTTTAAAAGCCTTAATATATGTGCCGTACACTTACCGGTCCACTTTGTGTCGCTCTAATATGGACTTTATAGGCTTGAACGGTGGCGAAAAAAAAAAAACACGATAGCAAAGCTCCACCAAGTTCACCCAAAGACGGAAAGAAGAAATGCGGTGTTAAACCTCCGTTCACTCTTCACAATCTCCTGACAGAAAAGAAAGATCCTGATGGACTAAAATTGCAAGTAATTTTGCACACATTTGGGACTAATCGTCATTATGTAGGATATCTAGCCTTGAAACCGAGGAAGCTGTCAGGCTCAGGAGGGCTGCCCTGTAGGTAAAAGCCGACAGAGGGAGAGAGTAGAGCGTCAGAGCATGGATTCGGCCCTACAGAAATTTTATTTTGCTCACTGTCACTTTTCAAATCATTCATATTTGTCCAGGAATAACAGAGAAAAGTTGATAAATGTAGTAGATGAAGGCTCCGTGTATAAGTTAGCGCATCATACGCCGTCATATCACTTCACTCATGTTAATGTGGGCAAAACAACACTTCATTCAGGGTAATTGGGTTTTTAGCAGATTACAGAAATATAAGATTTACAGTAATGCATCACATCACTTTAAAAACTACGATATATTCCTCGTTATCATCGCAGTAAATTAGCTGTAAAAATCATTTTATCATGGTCTGATGGTACGTGCTGTAAGCACATGTCCCTGTGCCATGGGGCGTTTAGAGACCATCAACCCGTACAGTGCTTCAGAGGTTCTTTGGGTCATGAGACGGCCGCAATGAAACTAGAACCTGCTTCCAGACGATTCACCCCTCACTGAATAAATACCTGCCTCTTCCTCGCCTCAGGGTCGCTTTCTGCCCCCCCCATCTCTTAGTTCGTTCTTCCTCGGTCCTAGTGCGACTTGCACCTTTAGCCAAATCAGTGCTTTAAGCATTTAACTTAGGGTGACCATATTTTCATTTGGGAAAACCAGGACACCTCGGAGCGGGGGGGGGGGGGGGGGGGGGGGGGTTAATGTTGTAAGGCAAACGCGGCCGAGCGGGGGGAAGGGGGAAGGGGGTTGTAAGGCAAACCCGGCCGAACGGGGGGGGGGGGGGGGGGGGGGGGGGAAGACAAGCGCGGCCGACAAGCGCGAGGGAGGACTCTATCTTGTGATTAATAACAGGGCTGCCCAACCTGACGCGGCTCAGGGATTACGTCACACGCAGCGTGACGTACCAATGAAGGTAATTTAAAAAAACAGGACATTTCCTCACTTTATAAAAAAAAACCCGGGACGCCCGGGACAGGACGTGAAATACGGACATGTCCCGGGAAATACGGACGTTTGGTCACCCTAATTTAACTAAGCTTAACTTTAGTGTCCCAGCAGAGGACAGACGGTGTTATTTGACAGCCGGTGTCTCAAAGAGAATCATGGTTCTCTTCGGTGCTTTCCACGATCTATCAATGTTGTTTTGTAGCCAAAATAAAAATTATTTTACCCACAATGCACCGCACAACCCGAATTCTGAAAGTCGCTTATTTAACATCAGTTTATAGAGGAGATGTTACTTTGAAACCTGCCTAATCTATTTGCTTTAGTCTTAAGAAAGTAAAGATAACTTGCATGGACCATTTCTGTCCTGAGCTCTTACCAAACACCTCTTGCAGCCTTCGACTGGAACAGTGGATGTTGATCCGGGCCTAAAAACCACAAAGGCATCTTTTTAGGAAAAAAAACTGTTGGCATAATAAACTCAGCAATAAACAGAGCAAAAATCTTGCCCTTGCCATTCTTTATAAATGCAATTAAAACGTCTTTACAGAGCAAAAACCCACCAGGATCTGGAGCATCCGACTGAAGAGCAGGGAAGTCGTTTTCAAACACAAAGGTGCTGTCATAGCTTGGATTTACCTGGAAAATGATAAACATGGAAATGTCAAGAAAGCAGTCGTACCAGGGCGATATAGACAGACAATATATTATGCAATGTAATGTAGCCGCTTGTATTGAAAAAGCAGCACAATAAGCATGGACAACTCTACATTATGTTACCAATAGTAATACTGACGATATTTCTACGAAAATCAAACCATACCTGTTGAAACCTGGACAGCTAACACTTTGATTTGGTTTGAAATTCATTTTTCTTCTGTTTACCCAATTCTCCCTACCTCTCCGTTTGCTCTTGTGTTGCCAGGACAGAGAGGGTTGCGGGGATCATATCTGGGTACGTGCTCTTCAGAGGGTTTTTCTACCTGCCCAGCCCAGGGTCTCTTCATCCGGTGAGCCGAAACCAGGACCCAGCTGTCTCTCAGCGGGTTGTAACGCAGATGCTGGTGCTCTGGTGGTAAAAGGAGCGCAGAATAAGACAACCAAGGCAGAGTTCAGTGCCCCGCAATACTGTTCACACCCCTTGACCTATCCCACATCCTTGTCATCTTGTCGGAAGTCATTTGCAGCTTCTAACATGTTTTTGTTTTTTTCAGACCGACACTCTTGTGTTTTTAACTTCATCCAATGCCCGATCAGCACTGACCAGCTTCCCTGCCCATGCTAAAAAAAATAAAATAAAATAAAAGCATTTCAACATCATGTTACTCCCCTCGCCGTGATGCGGGAATGCATTTCTTTGCCAGGGACGAAAGAAAAAAAAAGGAATAAAACAACAGGATTCACTGTTTAATTTTGGCTCTCCTCTGACCAGAGTGTGTTCTTGCGTAAGCTAACCAAAAAAAAAAAAAAAAAACGGAGCTTTGCAAAAACAAATGCAAAATGCAAAAAATAATATTCGCTAACGAGAATATTAGCTTCACAACAGTTAAACCAAAGAGAAATAAGAAAATCTGAGGAAGCTAGGTGCTGCACGCGCACATTCACGGCACACGAAGAACTTGTGCACCACTGTGTGTTTGAGAGGATAGCTGATTTAGTTCAGGGTAAATTACTTTCAAATTCAAAGTTTTACACGGCAGTGGAAGCTTATCAGAAGAATATTAGATTCCTCTGTGCGAGTCGGGAAGCCACAAGCCTGGAACACAGGGCTGCACGTTTGTGTAGGTCCAGTTTGCCCTCTATCGTCACAAACGTGAAATAAAGGTAGGGCTGGGCGGTAATTCAATAACAATATATATTGATCGATAGACGTATATCGATGATAGAAAAAAGAAGGGTCGATAAAAGTTCAATAGAATAACAGTTTTCCTTCCTTTTGCTCTGAAGGGACTTGTTAAGCCTTTGTTTTTGCCACAGTTTGAGGGCAAGTACTTGTTCTTTCGAGATATTGTAAGCATGGGATATTGTTTAATAGCCTGATCCCAGACTGGCAACTGCTTGCACTGGATTTTATTCAGTGGCTTATGTTTAAAGTGGTCGGAACATAAATGCATTCCATACTTTTTGTATTTGTGTTGTTTCACAATAAAAAATGTGAAAAGTGTGTTCATTTTTCCTTGTTCTTGCAATTATGTGCTATATTGTAATTGTTTTTTTTACACATACGACCCAAAAAAAAGCACTGAGGTTTATGGAGGCAAAATGTGAAAAAATAAAATAGGTGATCTATGAAAAATAAATATTTGGCACTGTGCAAAGGCTTTGAACCACTCTTAATTCCTCAGGCATTTAAGCCTGATTTACCCTTATGGTATATTTAAGTTGCTTATCAAACAAAAAAAAAAGACATTATTTCTTATTGGACTGATAATTAAGGTCTGCCAAAGCAGCCAACAAGACTTTAGGATCAAATGGTGGAGATTGATTAATCAAGACGTATTTGAAAGTTAGGTCTTGATTAATCAAGACCTAACTTTTCTTAATGCACATTATTATTGTGTTTGTTTGTTTGTCTGTTTTCTTCTTGTGAGTCTTAAATCGCCCATGTTGTGTCCTTCCTTCTTCCTGGATCTGCAGAGATATCTGGAGCTGAAGCCAAATTCCTTGTTATATCGACAAGAAAAGGAGACGTCACAGCAAAACAGTTCAGATCCGCGCTTTGTTCGACATTTAAATCCCAAGGAATCCACCAAACAGCCATTCTGGGAGCAAAGCTGCTGATGCCGCAACTTGCAGGAAGATCAACAACAGGAACTCAAGTCACATGAACGCGAAGCTGACAGCGTGTTTTTCGTAAAACAACGAGCTGCAGTCTGAAGCACCGATCTTTGCTTCCATGTCTGGATCCAGTAGGTACAGCAGCAGGCATGGATGTGTTGTGTGGACCTTTGAGTAATTATCCTGGATGAATGAAAGTGGAATGGTGCGCTCACCACAGTCCGCTCCCTACCTACCTTTAGGATCGAAACTGAGATCTCGATTCCCGCTCATGGTCTTCCGTGCAGTTTGACAGCTCTCACCCCGGCGTTGAATGATCAACTAGTTATGAACTTTAGCATGGCCCCACACGGTTCACCGGTGACCTTTTAGCCTATAGGGAGAAACCAGAAGCAGCTGAAAAAGCTGTTGGGACGGCCGGACTACACAGTGTGTAGAGTTTAAATAGCTACAATAAACGTAATTATAAGGCTAAGAATTAAAAAACTGTGCAAAGCATGTAGCAAATATAACACGCAATCGTTATTTTCATGTTATCAAAACATAAAAATAAATGTACAACCTTTTTTCGCTTCTGCTGTGTGCTGTAAACCTCGCAGCAGCCTTGCCCACTAGCTGTATGGGTCGTTCGCGGCCGAGCCGAACGAATTGACTGACTCATTCGAGTGAACGAGGATTCGTCTGTGTCAGGCAGGCTATGGAAGCCTATCTGATTAATTATGATCCACTTCTATTGAAAATAATTGATATTTATGACATACTACCAATCAAAGTTATACAGGTTGATCAAGCTTTGAAAGATTTTGCTTTCAGTTCATACAGATGTCTGAGGGCAATTTGTGGCACTGGATTTAGGCTAATTCCAAGCTATCAGTGTCAAAGGCAATGAATACACTGGATACCACACTATAGCTTTTCTTTAGTAAAACTTTTCTTGTTTTGCCTTTGCTTCAGTTATTGTGTGTTGTACTATCAAATAAAATCCCAATGAACTACATTGATCATTTATGGTGAAACTGCTTTATCTAAATAGGGTAAAATCTTGCTTAATAAGGACTTACAGTGGGTTTTTGTGAACACTGGAGGCTGGATGGCCTCCGTGTCTCCTCCATGCCTCCCTCCCAGCTACTTGCTGCTTTTTGGTCACGAGGTGGACACCGGAGGACACCCAAGTTAGAAGCTGTGAGTTTTGAGGAAAGGAACTTTTAAAGAAGATTAATCTCAATGCCTTAAAAATATATACTTTATGACACTTTCTAAACTAGCATTTTGCTAGAGATCAGTGACATGGAAGTTTATAAACAATGCAATCTTTAATTATAGAAAGCAAACGGTTTAAATTGCATATGCCTGAACAATGATCAATTGTGCATATAAAACTTTCTTGAAATTACTGGATCTCAGTGCTGCACTCAATACACGTCTGGTCACAACATTGATAGACTGCAAAAATGGGAGGTATCTGCTGAATTGATTCAGACGTCATTTGAAAATGTGTTGCTTTATATTGCAAAATAAAAATTATAAGAGCGCTATATTAAAAGGCGGTGGAAGGGACAGACACATTGGAATAATGTTCCAAAACTTTTGTTGGTAATAATAGTTTTACTAGTATGTACGCACAAAATTTTGCTTGATTCTATTAGCCGGGACATCATCCAGGGAAGACAGATCACCCGCTATTACCAAAAACGTAGAAAAGATTAGTGGATCAATGTGTGCTTCTGTGCTTCTTTGTCTCTCTTGTTGTGTCTCTGCTCTGTCTTCTGTAACCCACAGTCGGTCGAGGCAGATGACCGTTCACACTGAGCCTGGTTCTGCTGGAGGTTTTTCCTTCCCGTTAAAGGGGAGTTTTCCTTTCCACTGTCGCTTCATGCTTGCTCAGAAGGACAGCTGCAAAGCCATGGACAGTGCGGACGACAGTCCCTGTGGCTCTATGCTTCTTCAGGAGGAGTGAATGCTGCTTGTCAAGACTTTGATGCAATCAACTGGGTTTCCCTAGAGAGGAAATTTCTTTGGCCAACCTGTATAATCTGATCCAATCTGTAACCTGATTGAATTTGATTTAGGAATGTGCCTTGAGATGACATGTTTCATGAATTGGCGCTGTATAAAAATAAAATAAAATTTTATTGAATTGAATTGAATTAAATTGTTAAAACTAGAAGGAGTTTCTATTGAAGAGCCGAGCGAAAGCAGAAAGAGCTCCGCCAAAAGAACCGGATCCCTAAGAACGAGGAAGTCCCACCGTGTTGCCGAGACGGCTAAACAAGACCTGTGATTGGCTGATTCGTCATCTCGCGCGCCCACGTAATAAGGAAGGAGCAACCAGTTAGCAACCTGCCTGTCCGTCTGCACGCATGTAGCCTAAGCTCACCTGCTGGATTCCTTTCGTCCGCGCGCTTTGTTTGTGACCATGTCTTTGATCAAAACCATCCTCAAACTCTTGGTGCTCTGCGCCGCCAGCGTCCTGCTCGCGCTGACGCTGCGGAAGTGGATGGAAACCAAGCAGTACGTTTTTAGCAAAGAAGATGTCGCCAAGTTGGCCAAGCAGTACGCAGGTAAGTCCTGGTCCGAGTGTGTCGCCCCGCGGGTCACCCGCATTCCGTTTCACCGGGTAGGTCTCCTCTGAAGGGTCCTAATCTCACCTGGTTGTCCCGTGGTTCTTCTCAGGGCAGGACCACGAGCAGGCTTTCTCCAAAGTGGTGGTGGAACTCAGGAAGAGGTAACGAATGCAAACTTCCAGACCCGCATGCATAGTTGTTAATTGCATGGCTTTTGCATTCAACGTTTAGTCTACTTTAAGTCCAATATTAGGCTACTTGTGCTCTCAGATTGCACAGAGGAAAGGGTGTTTCTAACCCTCTCTGTTAGACGAACACATAGTTTTTCTTGACTAAGTATGTCAATCATACTGTGCGCAGATCAGGCTTCTCCAGTATTTGTACTGTAAAGGTTCAAGGTTAAAAAGTGCTTTGCTATCAGTTGCTGGTGAAGATTCTCAGTCATCCAGGTCATAGTCATTCCAAAAAAAAAAAAAAAGTAAAAAAACAAAGCAACTGGACTTGTTTTTCGTAGTTGAAGACTGCTTTGTTTTTTACTTTTTTTTGGAAGTTGCTATCAGTTATTTTTTCCCCCTAGATACCACAGCGTAGTGCAAATATTATTCTTCATCCTGTGTCCTTTATGTTATTTTACAACTATTTGCATCAAGGCACTCACAGTTCCTTTTCTCAGTTTTTTTTTTTTTTTTTTTTTTTTTTTGGATAATTTATCATTTCCCGCATCCCGACAACAAGGTACGGCCACCAGCATGTTTTCTGGCGTAGACAGTGAGTTCAGGGTGAGGTGGTGTTGACTTACCGCCACACAGGAGGCTGAGTGCATGCCCACATCACATCTGTGTTCGTGAAATAAACAACCGAGTGTATCTAAACCAGGTATCCGGGTCACATCCTGCCAGATGAGGACTTGCAGTGGGTGTTTGTGAACGCCGGGGGCTGGATGGGCTCCATGTGTCTCCTCCATGCCTCCCTCACAGAGTACTTGCTGCTGTTTGGCACTGCGGTGGACACTGGAGGACACTCGGGTAAGGAAACCAAGAGGTTAGATGACTCTCACATTATTTACTGTCTTGAATTGTTTGGATGTTTCTTTTTCAAACTCTACATATAGGTTTATTTTATTTTTTTATTTGTTTGTGTCAGGTCGATACTTGGCTGAGATCTCTGACACCATCATCTCGGGTACTTTCAGACAGTGGAAGGAGGGCACGACCAAGAGCGAAGTATACTATCCAGGTAATAGAGTAATAGTTTAAATCCTGTAATGCACATATGTATTATGTATTTGCAACTATTATAACTGTACAATAAATCTGAAAAGTGTACATACCCATGTTAATATTTCAGGTTTTTGTAGTCTAAGAAATGAGCACACAAATCATTTTAAAGCTTTGTATAACTTTGATTTAAGCTGCATCTTAGATATTTTAATTCACAATTTGAATTCTATTGGGGTCTTAATTTAAAAAAGTTATAATAACACGGATGTGTAATTGTGCATCCCCCTTTACTGATGCACCTTTTAATCCAGTTGCAGCCTTCAGTTTTCTAGCTTATAGTAAACAGAATTCACATTAAATGACATTTCTCAGTTCTTTTTTTATGTAACCTGTCTGGTAATGTAGTATTAAGAATTGGTGTGTTAATGCCAAAAAGAGCCAAACAGATTTTACTTTCACAAGTGGAGCCTTACTGCTTTTGCCACAGTGCTCCACTTGATTTATATATGCAAAAAGCTTTAGATTTTATGCTGGGACTTATTCATGATCAATGGACACAGAAATGGGAAGGTAGGATAGAAAAAAAGAAGAGAAAGAGATGAGACAAAATGCTAAAGGGGAGAAAAGGTGACAAAAATAGAGGAGAAGAAAAGGAGAGAGCAATATAACAACCTTGGTGTCCGCTTCTGCACCGGCAAAGAGAGATGTAAAAATAACAGCAAAACAAACTGATAAAGTATCACAGGTACAAACGACCAATGCCTTGATACCATCACTGAAAAATATCAGTATTTAATACAAAATGTATAAAGTGACAGCTAAAGGTAATAATAGGGGTTTTCTGTATAGACGTGAATGTGTAAGCACCTGAATTCAAGCACCTGTAGGTGTTTGTGAGAGTGCACTTGTGTGTGTAAGGTTTATCCATAAGAAAAACGCTCAATAGTGGTTGTGAGGAGCCAAATACCCGACCCCCCCCAGAGTACTGGGGCTGATGCCAGGAGAACCACAACCCCCGATGCCTGAAGGGACCCCCAGAGCAAAGGTGCCCAAGAAACCCCCCCAACAGCCACAATGCCAAAGCCCCTGGGAGCCAGCTATGCCAGAGCGGATCCAGTCATTTTCTTGACATTTGCATTATTTAGCTAAAACCATATTTTATAAATGATCTTTTGACAAATGTAGAAGTCAGAGTAAGGCAAGAAAGACAATCATAGAACAGAGATATCCTCTATTTATCCGCAGAGGGAAAACTAAAGCATAACAGCAATAACAAGCATGTTTACAACATAGAAAATAAATACTGTAGAGTTATTTAAACTACCATACAACTGAATAGAGGGATTTTAAGAAATGTGCAAAACGCATGTGTATATTTTTGAATGACAAATGACCACAGACTATTTACAAAAACGAAAAAAGATTGCAATAAACAGCAGAGTTGATAAACACAGTTAGTTGGGAGCAACAATTTAAGAACATATTGGTCTTCATTGGTTTGTGTCATATGAAGAGCTACCTGTACTGACCTTTGAGTTCACCATAACGTTATGTAATATAAACATATTTAATGCATTTACCATTTTAAATCTATTTAAATACAAGAATGATTAAAAAGGAAGAGCAGCTAAATAAAATAACATTTTAGATGCAGCTCACTGGAGAGTTGTGCTTTGCGGTTCTTGGGGGGGTGGCCGCTACATGTTGGTGACCCCTGGCCTAAGATGTCAGATTACGAAACAGAAGACTTTTTTTCCTGGAGAAAACATCGAATGTCTGGCCAAAATCTCCCAAAACCTTGTGCAATGAGGTTTTGATCTGGTGAAACAAATGTTTAACCTTTGGGCTTAAATACCCAGATGTCTGCTTGGCACCAAGAAAATGACACTAAGCATCACTGAAAGGTCACCATGCACAGAGTAAAACATAGCGCTACTATGCGTCATGCTGTTTTTTTTTTGTTGTTTTTTTGGGGGAGGGTTTTAAGGATGGATGCAGTTATGAAAACCTTTTTTTTATGTTTTACATCGTTTTCCTTTTAGTAGATTTGCTTGTTTTGCAGTTAATTGGACAGGGTAAACATAAAGAACCATTAAGCTTGGCCTAATTCCAAAACATTTTATTAGCGATGTGTACACTTCTGATTTCTAATACCTGTATGATGATGATGATGATGATGATGATGATGATGATTAAATGTTTGTTTTTTTGCATCCATACTGTATCCCCCCAGGTGACACCATCGTCCACGGAGTCATCGAAGCGACGTCGGTCCAGTGGAGCGCCGGGACGTGGATGGTGGAGTACGGCAGAGGCTTCATCCCCTCCACGCTTGGCTTTGCTCTGGCCGACACCCTGTTCAGCACCCTGGACTTCGTCACGATGTTCTACACCGTACGCGTCTACGTGAAGGCCCTGATGCTCGAAGCCGGCACGTTTCTGACAGAGGCGGGAGTCTTCTGAGAGCTGGAAGACGGACTCGAGCTCGCACATCGCCTGGGACATCAAAGCGTTGTCCAAAATTAAGATCTGTCGTTAATGCAGAGAATTACGGGTGCCAAAAATTCAGCATGTGATTTATGACAATCCACTTTACAGTTAGTCCTTCTCTTTTAAAATCATGTTAAATATCGGCGTTAATTACACAAGCACATTGTTGTAGATCAGATCTTAGCGATCCACGCAACGGTTGGTGCCTCTCACCTTTCAGTCATTTCCTGTGAGCAGTCAGGGTGCTAAAGTATGCCAGTCAGTTGGTTCTAGTTCAAGGATTTTGAGGCCTTATAGTTTGTGTTGCCAAATGTGAGATTACTCATCAACTCTGAAACGCAAAAGTCAACTATATAACAAGGTATAGGCGTGGGCCGGTCCAGTATAGAGATAGTTTTCCAAAAACAAACTAACATAATTGACTTGTTAAAACAAACAAGCAACAAATAGTCCTATTTTACATTTCCATACTTAGACTTAAGTAAAAAGACAGAATGAAAACCTGTCGGATTTATAATTGAAGAACATTTAGGGAAGAATGTTAGACCTTTTGTAGAGTAGTAAGTTTAATGAGCTGATATTAGCTGGGATTAAGCAGCCTGCACTTGGCTCGTTGTAGCTTCTTAACTGTAGGCTCAAAAACAGCTTTTCTCTAAGAGATGACTGGGGCTTTTAGTTTCCACACCACGGCCGTCTGCTTTCCAGAACCAGAAATATTTCCAGTCTCGATTTTGTCTTTCTTGTAAGCTTTCAGTCACCTGACCTGCCGTGTGCAGCAACAGGTGGGGCAGTGGGAGGAGGGCTTTACTCTGTGCCGAAAGGCGGAAAAAGCCTCGATCGCTCTGGAACTTTCTCATTAAAACCTTTAAACTGCAGGAATGGAAACACGATGTCAATTAGCAGCGTTAAAAACTGAAACGTACCATGATACCGGTAACCTGCCCATGCCCAGTCAAGTTTCAATTTCTCCTCTCTATGCATGCTGAATCTCGTTTTAATGCAGCTACCACCCACAGAAACCAGCACCAAGAACTGAAAAGGCATATCTTAAGGCAAACTCGTTCATGGTTTTCAGCCTCCATTCCTTCATTTGTATCTGCTCTTTTTGGAAATATATAAAAGCTGGCAGGATATGCTGGTGAAATCTGTGCGAATTGATCCGTGTAATCCTGTACCCCTGCCAGCTTTGTGAACTGGATTGGTTGTAACTGAGTAATGTCCTTGCACACTACATAAAGTGTATTTTGTTTATCTCCAATGGTTAAAACAATTTAAAAAACTGCGCTAAACCCTTTTGGCAGTGCAACCTGCAGAAGAGAATAACACTAAATCACAAAGCTCAAGTGCTTTGTTTGCACCACACGTACACGTCTTAGAAGAAATCAACTGGTGTTGTCTTAACGTTGAACAGTGACTGTATCTGCTGCTGAATCCAGCATCTCTGTGAAAGCAGCCTGGTTTTGTAACCCGCCCAAACACACGAAGAACCATTTACAGTAGTCTGATGAAACAGTTTACATACTGAAGTGATATTGCAGTACTTGATATGCAGTTTGCCGGCTAAAGATTGAAGCCGATGGTTCAAGATGAAATGTACAGTTTCTGAGTAAAATCAATCCTGTTTTCATCATAAGTCTGGGTATTTATTGTGTTAAGATTTACAATAGATCTGTTATTGAAGACCTCATCTTTACAGGAAATGCAGTCATAGCAACACAGAGTGCACACAGATTCTTATCCATGCATGCATCTTTTTTTTTTCTTTCACTTTACCAGTCAAACACATTGAGTTGACCTTAAAGCTCTCGTTGTTTTGAAGCCATTTCAGTGAAATAAATAAATAAATATGCTTTAAAATGGAAACCAAAACAAAATGGCAAGTGGCCATTGGTTTACAACTGATTAACAGTTCAGGAATTCACATAAAAAAATCTTCAAACATTGCTGAAGTTTGAATGGAATAATGCAGACATTCTTTTTTTTTTTCTTTATCCCCTAATTTTCTTTGGAGGAAAGCAGATTAGACTTTTCTTCATGTTTTATTAGAATAATTAGAACTGAGAATACTGTGTGGCCAAAACATTTGTATAAAAATAAATGCAGATCAATAATAATAATTGAACATCATTGATCTCACAATGGAGAAATTCACTTCTGCGTTTTAACCTATCCCCTTGGGGAGCAGTGGGCTGCCACTGTGCGGCGCCCGGGGAGCAATCTCGGTTTAGGAGATTAAGAGATTTACTCACTTTTTTAAACCTGCCGCTAATATTTTAACATACCTCTACATCAGTATTAGTAAGCACTGAAATAAAAGTCTATAAAACATTACAACGACATATGAACATTAGTCAATTTTAATGTCCAAAATGCCTTCTCTACAGAGATATCTAGTATCGTTTCAAGCAACTTGTTGCTTAATTAAAACCAGTTTGAATAACACAAAATTTAACAAAATTTTCCTCAGGAATAAATAGTCCTTTTTTTAAATTGAATTGAAGATTATAGTGACTGTTCTTGTTCCAACTGATTTAATGCAGTTTGGGTTGGCTACAACAACAGTCATGTTAAATATGTTGCATGTTAGGAATTAATTGTTCTTCTTTGTGTTCCTTCTTAAGGATAAAGTAAAACATGCTTGATAATTACCAGCTGTTTTCTAGGCTAGTTTGGTTTTTGAAACTTAATTTTCAAAACAGAACTATTTGCGGATTTGGCGTCAGGTTTTAGTCCTGATAGAGGTTTTTGCAAATATTTCAATATTAAATTATTAAACGCATTGAAAAAAGTATAATACTGAATTTTAACACAATTTAATACGAAAATAGTTAAGAAATAAATAATCGCATGTTACGTCATTTGTTTAAAAGTGGGTTTGGTTGCGATGACGTCACCACAGCATGTGACCTACAACAGTCTCTTGTAAGGAGCTGCACTGTTTTGCTGGCAGCTTTCAGTAGTAAGATGGAACTTTCTTATCAGTCCATGAAAATCGCCCATGAAGCACGGGAGGCAGTGAGTTATGTGTGTGTGTGTGTGTGTGTGTGTGTGTGTGTGTGTGTGTGTGTGTGTGTTTTTTATAGTGTCAGGCAAGATGTCACGTAGAACATTAGCTGAAACGTCCTTTAGCTTTAAACGATGCTACACATAGTATAATAATACTTGTAACTTTCAATTTGATGCGTTCATGTCCCCAAATCAAAAAGCTCAGATTAAGATTTGTTTTATAGGATAAGTATTTAAACTCATGTAGTCTTACTTTACATATACATTAGAAAGTAAAGCTTTTAAGTTTCAAAGTTTTGCAGTTAGCTGTGAAGCTAATTATTGAATCGGCGTTTTCTGGTTGCCTAGTTACCGCAACAGACAGGTGATATTTGTGATTATTTGTCTCCCCCTGCTGGTAACATGTGCGTACTGCTGCGATTGTTCACCTGATTCAAGGGAAGAGAACATTGTTGTAGCGCTGCCTTTTTAATAAACCAATAGTTTAGCTGTATTGGGTGGATTTATTTTAAGTATCCTAAATACTGACACATTTGTTGGGTGTGTACAGAAAGAACCAAAAGCGTCACAATAATAATAATCTTAATAAATTATGAGTAACTCATTGTCTACGTGCTAATTTAAATAAAGTTGTAACAACACAACGGACGGGTAGAAATTATATTTATGATAATTTAATGTGGCAATCATTTATTAAATACCCAGTTCAAAATCTAAATGCCAAAACCATGAATAAGGATTTGGTTGTATGAAGGTGGAAAAAGCATTTCTGATTATTTGGGAGTTTATTTAGCAATGCGAGTCTTCATGTGCTACACTGCATCATGACATTATTTCCATTTTCACCATCTCTAACATGTGATTGATTAACCCACAGAGGAACTCATCTAGGGATCAATAACCTTCTCCCATTATATTCGACGAGTTAGGCTGACAGATAAAATGAGTTCATGATCTGCTGCAACTCAGGGCTATTAAAGAAAATAAATACCTAAACAGTCATACACACTTTTAACATGTAAAAAAAACTAAATATAATCAATTATTAATAAATTATTTATGTATAAAACACGTATCTATTGAAATGACTCCAGCTTTATTTAATAATGTGGTGGGTGTTTTGGCCCAGGATACCCTGTCCCTAGGTTCTGGTTATTTTCCTTTACATAAAAACATGTATATTAAACATATTGAATAAATGGCTACTGTACTCTACTATGGGAACGTTTTTGATGATAGGATTTGTTTTTCTTTGGTGATGACACATTTTGCGGTTAAGTCAGCTGCAGTCCTGATCCTGGACTCTGTTGCTGTTCTGCAGGATAAACTCAAGAGAGAGATGAGGAAGAAGAGCATTCTTGTTCTCATTTACCAACACCTGCTTGGGCAAGGGTAGGTATGATTTCTATTTTTTTTTATCAGAATCAGAAATACTTTAATAATCCCAGAGAGAAATTACTGTGGAACAGTACAACTGTTCATTTCTGAATGTATCCTCAATATATAGATAGTAATTCTACCTTAACTTTTTCAAAACAAGTTGAAAAAGCATGCTGGGCCGTATGTGTGTTAGTGTGTACACACAGATTAGGGGAAATCACATCCAATGAACAACATCAGCCACATTTGCTGGCAATTCTATTAAAGTGCATTACAAATAAATTAACCGCTTATTGCAGGAGCTTAATCTGCCACAGAGAAATTTAGAAGCTCTGTTGACTGATTTCTGTTTTTGCCAGCATGCTTCGGCTCATCACCATCCTGCTGAAGGCCCAAGACAGCGCATTGTCAATTTACCAGTGAATCTCCTGGTGTTTTAAAGAGCTGATTTTGTCTCACAGCTTTCCCAGGGCCTATGCATGAGAAACGGGCCCAAAGCATGACAGATCTTCTACTATGCTTGAAAAAGGATTATTTTGTAATTATACATCCAGAGTTTTATCCCAAAACCGCCTGGACTGTTTTTTTTTTTTTTTTGTTTGTTTTTTTGCCAAAAGCTTCAATGTTTGTCTCCTCCTTCATCGTTACATTTAAAGACCCTGTAAATTGACCAAACTTTACATATCATGTATGTAGAACGAGCATTAGGCACGTAAGAAATTTTGAATCACAAGAATTTATTCAAGTTTGGACATTTTCTTCTCAATGTACCTTTTTTAGCCGTGGTTTCTCCAATTTCCTGCCTAGACGAGATGTGGCTTGTTGTACCATTGACTCATTAAAGTCTACTATACAGCAAGAGGAAAGTCTGATTTCCCCCGCCTTTGTAGAGCAAATCTGCCTCTGACACTGCAAGGCAGTCGGACCAATCAGACAACTTGCCTAAGCAGGAATGCAAAATAAAAAATAAAAAAAAGTCAATAAAAATAAAGTTTCTGTTTAGTTGATCTTGTCTGTGTCCCTTTGAAATCCAACGTGTGCGTTGGTATTTGCCCAGCAGGTACACATCAGCTGCAGTAACTCTGGATCAGGAGACCAATGGAGGCGTGAGGAAATTTGAGGTTTGTGATAACGTCGACCTGGAGATGGTGTTCATGGAGTACGAGAATTATCAGTACGTCAAGTTCCAGAAGTATCCCAAACTCATCAGGAAAACAGCGGAACCAGGTGGGGGCGCCGTCTCTGTGCACTGAAGGGATCGGTTCAGTATTAAGGCAGATTTATACTGAACTGACTAAAGGGTTTCTTTTTCTGTAAAGGTGAAAGCAGACAGGTGAAAAGTGCTGCTGTTAAGAAGTGAGTCGCCACATTTTCTCCTGGAACCCGTCTTTTCCGATGTTCCCACTGCACTTCATGTCTGAAGAGGCTGAAAATGTCACGTCTGTTGTGGTCACAGGACTCCCCAGTCAGCTCTGAAGCCTCTTCCCAAAATCGCCCCGTCGTCGTCGTCCCCCCAAAGCGGAAATGCTGCCAAGAAGACGGGCGCCGGTTCACACGTAAACATTTCGCCCGCTTTACGCGCACAAACTCAGACAAGTAAAACAAACGTAACAACAATTGACTGATGCGAAACATTTCCCAGGAAAATAGCAGCTCTGTGGCACCAGAGTCTCTGGATTTAGGGCTCAACACGTTCTCCATCAAACACGGGCCTGTTGGGGAAGCTGACTCGAGCAAGAAGGTACGGAGAAGGAGGATAATGCCACTGAAGGTTCCTTAGGCTGACATTCCTGCAGTTTTGTAGTTTAAAATGATAAAGATCTGAAACAACCCAGAACAAGGATATGTACTACTCTGTGTCGGAATCTGAAGGAGAGTTTTGAGGCGAATCAACTTTAGGCAGACCTTCATCACAGCTGATAAACGCCGCTGGTAAACTGCCGGCACCAAATTCCATGTTAGCGAAGTATTATTTTAAATAGGATTGTACTAAATGGTGTCCAATTGTTCTTCAAGTATATATTTTGGTGAGTAGTGTTCTAGTGGATCTGACGTGCGTTTTTCTTTTCTTATCAAAAGGTCCCAGTTTTACCGAATTAGCTTATTTGCAGCAGTCCGTCTTGCTAAAAGGGTGTCTAACAGTCAACGTTTTTTCATTCACGGCGAGACACTAACGCGGCTGATTATTTAATTCATCTTCTGCTATTATATGTAACAGTTGTTGTTACGTTTGGGTCCAGATGGCTGATGGCAAAGCGGTCTACGATACTGTCAACGGAGCGGCTTTTCAGACAGACTACATGGTAAGCGCACTGAAACCACAGAGAAACCAAAGGAAGAAGCATTGCGTTCGCTATGAACTACAGTTTGATGTAAAACCCAATGAATGTTTTGTGAAAGAAACATAATGTAGGAATATGACTCAAAAGTGCGAGAGTGCTAGTCGTGTCTTTTTATATTGCAGGAGCCGTTGCTGAAGCCCCTTAGTGGCTTTTTTGGGACCAGCGGGGAGATGAGGGAACTTGCTGCAATCATCAGTGAGGTACTGACACACACAGACACAGCGTCCAAACTCTTCATACAGGTAATATATATCTGTAGGCTCTTGTAATATTTAGACAAATATCCCAATTTGCACCTGGCATCCACACGTTCTGTAGCCATCGACAAGCTTCTGTCATACGTTGGTCATCAGTCAGGTTTCTGCACACAGACAAGGAATTTGCACTGCAAAAACAGATCTATAATTAAGTAAAATGTTCTTAAAATTTGTGTTTTTGTCCTTGATTTGAGCAGGTAAATAATATTATCTGCCAATGGAATGAGTATTTTGACCCCTAATATAAGATAATTAGAAATACTGCACTTGAAATAAGATGATGGAGATGAATTGTTCCTATTTTAAGTGCAAGCATATTATTCCATTGGCAGATCATCTTATTTACCTGCTCAGATCAAGGACAGATACACTCAGTTTAAGAAAATTCGACTTATTTTTAGTTCTGTTTTTGCAGTGTGACTTTTGTTCCAATTTGCTGTGACTGTACAGATATTTTAAATATAAATACATACATGTTGTGGGAAATAGAAAACAAAAAGTATTTTTTCTTCTTTTACAAAAGAAGAAATGACAGTTGAATTAGTGCAAATATGCATCATATCGATCGATGGCTAGCTCTATGTAGCGCCCACCTGAAAGTAAAAGTCTGAAACATTTGAGTCATGGATGTGGGCGGTCTAAAGAGATGTAGCTCCCCTTTTTCCTGTCCCTGGACCAGGATGGAAGGGGGGTCAGCCCTGATCACCCTCTCTGCAGACCTGGTTATTTGGCATCATTGTACCTTAAATACCTTAAATACCTTAAAGCTCGCTAAAAATCAACAGCTAGCCCGTTGATATTTTGACACAGCTGAGTGTTTCAACAGAGCGACGATCCCAAACACAAAATTACTAAATGACTTTGTAAGAGATCATGCAGGCTAACAACAACCTTCTGGAATTGCCCAACCTTAAAGCTATCTAAAATGCATGGACTATGTCCAGTGGGAAGTTTCTACAGTCTGTGAATTTTGGGGGTGCCGTGTCATCTGCTGGCGTGGGCCCACTGTTTTCTGGAGTCGACAGTCAACACAGTCAGCGTCCAGCATGTCTTTGATCACTTCGTGCTTCCTTCTGCTGACGAGCTTTATGGAGATGCTGATGAGATGCTGATGCTGACTTGGTACCAGCCCGGCAGGTCCTGCCCACACTCCCTAAATCACCAAAAGCTGATTCAGTGACCGTGTTCAGGTGCTTGATTGGCCAGCAAATGGACCTGACTTTAGCCCCCCAGAGAATCTATGGTTTACTGTGGAGGGGTAAGAGTAGAGACACCAGACTAAACAACGCACTGAAGGCCACAATCAAAGCATTCTGGGCTTTCAGTACACCTCAGCAGAACCACAGGCTAGTGGCCTCCTGATTGTACTGTACGGTGTGACCAGAAATCTCAATATCCTTTTTGTTTCATTCATCTTATGAGAAATCTAAATTTTTTGAGACGCTGAATTTTGGATCTTGATCATCAAAATTACAAGAAATAAAAGGCGTGACATATTTGACTCTGTGTATGAGTTTCACTTTCTAAAAAGATACAAAAAATTATGAACTTTTTCACGATTTCTATTTTTTTTTTTAGCAAACTGTATAATAGTTTGCAATTTAACATATGGTTCTGACTCTGTCCACCAGATAGCAGTAAAGAGCTTTGCTGCGCACAGACTGATCCGCCGTATTAATGAAGGCCTACTGTTCTATCCATATTACTTAAATGACGCTTCATCCTAAAGGACACCCATTTACCCAAGCCTAATTGACCCACAACGTTTTCTTCCAAATGCCCCCCCTCACTCTTTGTGTCTGTGTGTGTTCACCCCTAAAGGACATCTATTTGCACAACCCAAATGTGAGATGGGAGGACATCATCGGTCTGGAGGACGCCAAGCGATTAGTCAAAGAGGCCGTCGTTTATCCCATTAAGGTGAGGCCGGCGCACGCCCGTGGCTGGTATTTCGATTCTGAATACATCTCCTTTAGGGGCTTACAGAGAAGTAGGGCAGCGGGGTCAGGTCAGTTTATTAGACTGACATTAAATCTATATCTGGGATCTTACGGCAACACGTATACACAGATGGATAGACGACAGAGGGAGGCAGGAATGCGCAAACGTGGAAGGCCGTGTAGAATTTACCATACCCGGGCACGTTCACACAAGTTTGCCACTGCGTATGGATGACCGTCACACATTTTTATCATGATCATCCAGACCTTTCGCGTGACAACAAATCAGGCTGTCTGCATCCTCTTGACATTTCCAGATGAAGATGAGGACTGATGTGTCCATCTTCTTACGTATATGGCGCTGGACTCTTTTATTGAATAAAGCCACCTCTCTGTTGTCCCTAACTTCTGTCTCCATTATTATTCATTCTGTCTTATAAGGTCAGGTGGATTTGATTTGAGTCTCTTTACCGCCTAAAATCCAGACTAATTTGTGTCCCGTGGCATTTGGAGCACTGACTCAGCTTTTCGCGTTGCTCCCCGCTTTCACTCGCACATAGCCCGGCTTCTAATCGGTCTGGGCAAAGAGGTGGCGCAGGTAGACAGCAACAATATTGAACAAGAGTTTGATTTATAGGCGGTTTGTGAAGTTATTATTCATTGCTTGCTCTTTCTTGGATTAATCACCCAGCACTCCGTTGACTCTTGCTTTCTTTAATTCCCCCCTGTTTGCAGTACCCACAGCTGTTTACGGGCATCTTATCTCCATGGAAGGGCTTGCTGCTTTATGGGCCCCCGGGTAACACACTGCTCCTATTCACGTGGCTCCCACACCGTTTGCATGTCAAAATCCTATTCCTTCCATGGCTAAACATTTATGGTAGATAGTTTTACAGAGATAAGGCTCTGAATACGGAACCTGCCAAAGTCTATAAGGAGGTATGAGGACAGACATCTAGAGAACGGATGGATGGATGGATGGATGGATGGATGGATGGATGGATGGATGGATGGATGGATGGATGGATGGACACTAGAGATGGATGGATGGATGGATGGATGGATGGACACTAGAGATGGATGGATGGATGGATGGATGGATGGATGGATGGATGGATGCTATAGATGGATGGTACTAGATTATGAATTGATGGATGGATGAATGGATACTAGAGATGATGGATGGATGGATAGATGGATGGATGGATGGATGGATGGATGGATACTAGAGGGATGGATGGGTGGTACTAGATTGTGGATTGATGGATGGATGAATGGATACTAGAGATAATGGATGGATGGATGGATGGATGGATGGATGGATAGACACTAGAGATGGATGGATGGATGGATGGATGGATGGATGGATGCTATAGATGGATGGTACTAGATTATGAATTGATGGATGGATGAATGGATACTAGAGATAATGGATGGATGGATGGATGGATGGATGGATGGATGGATACTAGAGGGATGGATGGGTGGTACTAGATTGTGGATTGATGGATGGATGGATGGATGGATACTAGATAGATGGATGGTACTCGATTGTGGATTGATGGATGTATGGATGGATACTAGTGATAATGGACAGATGGATGGATGGATGGATGGATGGATACTAGAGATGTGGATGGATGTACTAGAGGTAGATGATGGATGGATGGATGGATACTAGAGAGATGGATGAAAACTAGAGATAATGGATGGATGGATTGATACTAGAGATAATGGATGGATGGATTGATGTAGGGATGGATACTAGAGATGTTGGGTGGATGTACTAGAGGTAGATGATGGATGGATGGATGGATGGATGGATGGATGGATGCTAGAGTTAGTGGATGGATGGATGGATGGATGGATGCTAGAGTTAGTGGATGGATGGATGGATGGATACTAGAGAGATGGATTGATGTACAGATGAACATTTAGACTAATGGCTAGGGACTAAAGTCTGGAAATACAGAACTTTTACGACGATACTTTTTCTTATCACTACTTATTCAGACCTGGAAAATACCTCCATACTTTTCCAGACTATGTAGGAAGCCAATGTTCAGTTTTTTTTTTTTCTACCTAAATATAATTTATTTAACACTGTATCACCATGTCTCGTGTACCTAAAGGCACAGGCAAAACTATGCTGGCCAAGGCTGTGGCTACAGAGTGCAAGACCACCTTCTTCAACATTTCAGCCTCCAGCATCGTCAGTAAATGGAGAGGCGATTCTGAGAAACTCGTGCGGGTAGGTTGTCATTCAGCACGTGCAGGCACATCTCAGTTGATCGGGATTTTATTGAAAAGTTTGTTTATTGCAGTAGTGTGTTTTTAAAAAAAGTGATGCGGGTGTCTATGATGGAAAAAAACATTTTTCCTGGCACACAACTCTCCATCAAGATGCTGAGACAGAGTGAGACAACCTCCTTCTGGAGGATGACCTTTAGTGTCTGCTGGCCAAAGGTTTTTCAGGAGTCATTGGTCATCAAAATAAACAAAAATAAAACATTTAAATATGCTGGTAAAGATTCTCAGTCATCCAGGTCATGGTCATTCCAAAAACGTAAAAAAAAACAAAGCAACTGGACTTGCTACAACAAGTCCAGTTGCTTTGTTTTTTTACTTTTTTTGGAAAAACATTTAAATATGTGTTAGGACTGTATGCCATATTAGTTTCATTTTTTGACATTGAAATACATGTATTTTGATGATTTGTACTTATTGAGATGCAGGTGATACACCAGATGATGTGCCTGCATGTTTTACACCTAAATCAGTTTTTTTTCCCTTTTTCTTGCAGGTTCTTTTTGAGCTGGCGAGGTACCATGCCCCATCCACCATCTTCCTGGACGAGCTTGAGTCAGTGATGGGACAGAGGGGTACCAGTTCAGGGTGAGCTCTGCCGCTACGAGTCGCAAACACTGCTGCTGTTTGGTTCAGCGCTTAAAAATAGTCCCAATAGAGCCATCCCTAGCGATAACAGAGACAGTGTAGGTGGAGGAGCTTACTGCCCGATTGGATAGTCTGAGCATAGTCGCTCAGAGACAGAACACAGCGTTAATTTCAATGATCCTGCGTTATGGCCAACAAAATGACTGATACTGATCGAATGAATGTTGTGCGTTTAATGGCAAAAAGGAAGCCTTTCTCAGCAATGGAAAATGAACTGCCAGCAGATTCAGAGGGCAGAGAATTCCCAAAGTATGTAACATATTTTACCTCCTGCAATGAGGGACTGGCTAATATACAGCAGGTTAAAATAGGCCATATTTTGGCTGCAGTGCTTGCTGTTCTCTTATAAAGAAAAGATCAACTAGTGCACTAAATTCAATAGATGGGTTGAAAATATCCAGTATAAAATACAGGGATTTCCAGGGCATGAAGTATACAGTTAATTTGACTTTTTTTGGTGTGTGTGTGTGTGGTGTGGTGGCAGCAGGTGTAGGGGGAGTTAACGAAGCCTGGTTTATCACTTAACCATGTTCTTAGTGTACAATTTTAAAGTGTATAGCACTGAACTTTACGTGAAGAAGGAAAACTGAAAGCATATTTTCTGTCTAAACTTGGTCTAAATTTCTCCTGCACTTGGTTGTTTATATTATTTTAAATGAATTTGACCTTCAAAGTTTACAAAAATATAAAAAATCTCATTCAAATTGCATTTGCTTTGTTTTACTTTTTACTTATACTTTTTATTAGATTACTTGAGTACATTTATTTTTACAGTAATTTTCATACTTAAGTAAAAGACATTTTAGATACTTTAAGACTTTTACTTTAGTAACAATTAGTCAGTGACTTGGACTTTTACCAAAGTCATATTTTGGAGAGGTACTTATACTTTTACTTGACTCCGAAATTTCAGTACTTTATACAACACTGAGTAAGAGGGAATAGAAATCAACTCCACAGAAACCAGGTGTCTGTGTCCAGGAGGGAGCACGAGGGGAGCCGGAGGATGAAGACGGAGCTGTTGATTCAGATGGACGGGCTCGCTACGTCAGAAGACCTCGTGTTTGTTCTCGCCGCTTCCAACCTGCCTTGGTAACGCCCGACATATCCGCATTTATACTGAGCTCTTTATAGCGACTACATGTTGAGTCTGCTGTTAGCTTCCGCAGTGCACTCCGCTCGCATTCAAGTTGAACGCTACCTATCATTTAAAATCTAATTTTATGATGGGGGAGGAAAAAAAGAACTGTGAAAAACGATGTTGTCACATCAGGTTTCAAGGTATTCTGTTGGCATTTTACGTGACGGACCGAAAACAAAGTAGTGCATAATTGTGCTGCGGAAGGAAAAGGAGACGCTTTTCAGAATATTTGACCGATAAACTTCTGTAAAGTGCGGCATGCTTTTATGTTCGGGCAGTTCAGAGACAAAGTTGCAGATGTGTTTAAAGCATCCTTAGGTTATGTTTTCCTACCACGCTATTTAATGTCAGTCTGTTCCATGAAATCCTACCAAAATAATGTCTGCTTGTGACACGGCAGAATATATATATATATATATAAAAAAAGATATCAGCTGTTTTTGTCTCCACCTGCTCGTAACAAAAGCAGCTCTTGTTTCAGGGAGCTTGACAACGGGATGCTGAGGAGGTTAGAGAAAAGGATTCTGGTAAATCTTCCCTCAACACTTGCTCGCCAGGCCATGATCTCTCATTGGCTGCCTCCACTCAGTTCCCTGGGCGGGGTAAAGCTACAGACCGCATTAGACTACAAAAGGCTAGCAGAGGTTGGTTAAAGCTTGCAGGCAAATATCTGCAACATAAATGTGATATTTTTTTTGTTCTGTATTTTAAAACCTAATTCAGTCTGGAATGAAATAACTTCTCGCACGCCTTTCCGCTACTTCCCCTAACGAGAAGCGTTCTTGTGTCCTGACACAGGAGATGGAGGGCTACTCTGGCTCTGATATCAGGTTAACGTGTAAGGAAGCCGCCATGAGACCAGTTCGCAAGATCTTTGACGCTCTGGAGTCGCATTGTGATGGTAAATAATAAAAATATATATGCATTTGTAAATGGTAATCCCTGCAACACTTCTTTGATTCTCCTCTACAGGCGAAATCGACATGCCCGCTATTGAGCTGGGAACTGTAACGACTGCTGATTTTATGGAGGTTCTAGCACACACTAAACCGTCGGCCCAAAACCTGATGGACAGATACACCGCCTGGGAGAGGAAGCACAAGTCGGTTTGATGCTCAGGCTGGAAACATTGGGGCAAATTCGCTTTTTTATTAAATTTACTTTTAGGTATTTGTTGTATATTACATTGTATTACCATTACACGGATATTAAAGTTGTTCAAGAAAGTCTTTTGACGTGTTGAGGGGAACAGAAGCATACTAGAATAATCAAATAAACCTTCTTAACAAACAGCCAGCTATCATTCTTTAGAGCCACCATTGCTTTATAAGACCTCTACATGTAGTACGCTTACATTTACAGTATTTATTTTAAACAGTTAGACAGAGCAAAATGTTCCAACTAAACATTTCTTTTCTGAGGTTACAAATGTTGTTGTTTTTTTTAAATCAATCAGCATGTGTTAGCTTTAATATCATTTTCCAAAATGTTCCTGCAGCAACTTTTTGTGGGGAGGGAAAAGCTGCGATTGATGATTTGTGCAAATGAAACGGGAGTGTAGGAGACGATTGTAGCTTATAGCAGATTCTGCAGGATGTGTTCAACGGCGTCGGGGAAGCTGTTGCATGTCAGGTAAGGAGGGGGGTCCGTTTTCTTTTCATCGCCGTCTCTGTATTTTCCTGAAGCGTGAGAAGATGGAGGTATCAGAAACAGAGTTTATAAAGAGACCCTATAGACACATATATGGAGGATATATAAAATATCTAAATACATCTAAGAGGAACAGGAGGATGGAGGGATAATAGCAAGGAGATTTCACTCATCATCCCTTCAAATGGCATAACAAAATAATACTCCAAACATCACTTTGCATAAAACGTCTTGCAAATGTGTTGATACCCTTTGTTCTTGAACTTTATTTAGCTCCGTCCATCTTCCCATCACTAACTAGCTATTACTATTTGGATAGAGTGTTTAAGATGATGTGTCTTGTTTCTTTTCTAGCATGTAAGCCAAAAAGTTTAAATTCCTGCTGTTCTCTCTAGAGCACCTGCTTCCACCTGCTGTGTCCACAACAAGACTCGATTCAAACTGCTCACGGCTTCTTCTCAACGTTACACTTGTCTTCTATCAAGACTAAATGCATTCAAGCTCACGGTTGTAACAAGACAAGATGTGAACAGTTTAATGGGGTATGACTACTTCTGTACAGCAGTGTGTTCACGTGTAGAACTAAGGGACCATCGGCGACGTTTGATCAAGCTCACCTGTTCTGACGAGAATACCCAACATTCCTGCATTCTGAGCCCCCCCTACATCGTCTCTGGCGTCCTGCAGAAAGCAAAAGTCAAAACAAGGGTTAGAGCTGGGCTGCGTATACAAAGTGTATATTTGAGTCCCACCAGCAGCTTCATGGGCATTTAGAATGATTCTCTGTGTTGTGTGTAGGTGAGACATCTACATATATACTCACATCTCCGATCATGACAGCTTCACTGGGGCTACATCCTAAATCAGACAAGGCCTATTTAAAGGACGGAAAATAAGCAGAGTTCATTCAGAGGGCAATTATTACAAGGGTCCTACACATTTTATTTCAAAATGTCTGATTTTTCCTCATTTCCAGATTCCTCAGCTCGCTGTGAATAGTGGATAGATGTACTTGTAGATGATGGATGGATAGACTGACGGGTCAATGGATAGATGGTTTAACAGAATAGAAGGCTGATAGAAGGCAGAGATGATAAAAGCAACAAAAACTGTTGGGAGCCATTTTAGATATAGATCGTGGAGACAATTTCCAGAATTAACCCGACCAGAAGGATTGCTGCCCTACTTTTCTAGACTTTCTAAGATTGTGTAGGCACTCTGTTGTGAGTTGTTAAAACAATTAAAAACTTCACCTGTGTGAAAAACGCCTTTTCAGGCTTTCCCACCACTGTAGCTTTACAGTCTGCGGCGTACTCCAAGCCCGTCACAAAGGGTCCGGGGCCAAGAGCCAAACCGTCTTTGCGTTTGTAGTAACGAGCCTTATGAATGGCAATAAGAGGAGCTCCATCCAAAATCATTCTGGAGAGAAACGGACATCAAACACGTTCGAAAACACTGATGAATGAAACCGTGTTCCTGAAACGGCCGAGAAGCAAAGCTACAGCTTCCCACCTGAAAGCCCTGTTGAGAGTTTGGTAGTTGAAGTGATCCGGAGCGAGTCCGATGACGACCGCGTCTGGCTCTGAAGTGTCGATGCCTGCGGAAGGAAGGACTGAACATCGTGGACTCGTCTTCCTATCATCTCATCTGCCTAGTTCGGACCGTTACAGACTGGCAACGAAAACAACTTAGAAAGTGGAGATGAATTTGTGACACAGAGAAATCATTTTTTAACAAAAAGGGTCAGAGATCGTTTAAGCAGGTACCAGTGAAGTCTTCCAGAGCGCTGTCCTCCACCAGCAGCAGCGGCCTGTGCTGTTTCTGCTCCAACAGACTCCTCGCTGCACTCAGAGACGTGAAGATTTCTTTTTCCTGCCGTTTCGGAGAAGCACAGCGCCCCAGACTGATTCACTTCATGTAAAGCTTCTCTTTAAGTGATTATAGCTTCATCTCTATACGTTTGTTAATGGTGGAACAGTTCATTTATTCCTGTAATTCAGTTCAAAAAGTGGAATTCCTGTATGAAATAGATTTACTACATACAGGGTGATATATTTCAAACATTTATTTCCAGACAGGCACAGAATCTAAACTCTGAGGTCCAGCGTGAAGTTTCCACACAATGGACCGCACCAGGTGATTTGGGAAGCCGTGCCAACTGTTGCTGTTGGTCTATTATGTTATCAAATCGAACGTCAACATAGATGTCTACTTGGAAGCTCTAAAATGGCTGAGATCTCACCTTTGAGATTTCATTCATATGGCTCCTGGCCAAAATATCAATACCTGGTGTAGCGACCATTTATTTTTATTTTATTTATTTTTTAATTCATATTCATAATCTCTTCTTTGCATACGTCAATTCTACTTTTCTTAACTATCTTCACTCCACTTGATTGTTACCAAGACCTAATGGGTGAATTTCTTACTTGTGAGATCAATAAAGTTTATGTTGTTCTCTTCTTTTCCTCTCCTCTATTTTTGTCACCTTTTCTCCCTTTTAGCATTGTGTGTCATCTTTTTCTCTTCCTTTTTTTCTCTTCTACCTTCCCGTTTCTGTGTCCATTGAATGTGAAATAGTCCCAGAATAAAATCTAATAAAGTTTTTTGCATATATAAATCAAGCAGAGCACTATGGCTAAAGCAGCAATTCTCCACTTGTGAAAGTAAAATCTGTTGGGCTCTCTTTGGCACTAAGACAACAATTCTTAATGCTACACTGCCACATAGAACACATAAAAAAAGAGTTTGTCTTATCTTATCACTGTGCTTGATTGAACATGGAAAGTAGACTTACCAAACATTTTAATAACATTCATATTTTTTTAGATGTGCTGGTATTTCTTAGCTAAGAACAAAATAAAAAATATTGATATTGATATTTCACCTGGATATCAAAGTTGAGTTGTTGCAGTCGCTCCAGTAAGATCCTCTTACATTCCTTTGTCGTGTTGGTCACAAACTTCACGGCGACAGATGCCTGCCGTAACCTGCCGGCGGCACAGCAGGAGAGAACATGGTAAAAAGAAAATGCCAATTTAGAAGTCTGCTATACAGAAGGCTGTATAAAATGTGCAGCACGGTTAGGGGGGGCGCTTTGTTTGAATCGGGCGTTTGCTAAAGACAGGAAGTGTGAATAGTGACTCTGGATGTGGGATTCACCTGTTGAGGGCGTCCTGCGCCCCGGGCACCGCAGTGTCCTCTATGTGTAGAGTTCCACTGAGGTCTATGAGCACGGCCTTCAGAGCCCGTCTCCCTGCCATGCTGGACGCCTGAAAGGGAAAACATGATGTCTGTGAGAAGAGCTTCCGTGGAAAAAATAAAAAAATAAAATTATATATATATGCAAAAGAGATTTGGAAATCTGACTTAAAAACAACCGTAAATAAAAACTGACTAATAGCTCATAAATGATGAAAGTAAGAATCTGTGACCATACAACAAGGACACCAATAGGAGCAGTTCAGATAACAGATTAAAGCAGCTTGGACTCTGGTTCGAAATTCTGATTTTCGACGCAGCCAAAGATGACGGCGGTCTCCTGCCCTGTTTAAAAAAAAGCTTATTCTTCCATCATAATTTATTATTCCAGAGATCACATTTCTGTCATAATCATAATTCTCATCGGTAATGGCGGAATTTATCAGATTATAGCGTTGATCGAAACCCAACGTCAGGACATACTGAGAGGATTACTGACCCGTTTCGTGTATGGGCTCCTGCCTGGAATCCAGATTGTTTTATTGGTATTTGATTTTAAACTGTGATCCCCTTTTATTTAGACATACTTGGATTTCTGTCATGTAGTTATCAGTTTGATGCTGCAATTAATGCTCTTAATACCCCGCTAAAGACGTTTACTAAGGCCCAGTCACTAATATTTGTATTTATCTCCACTGATCAACCGAACTGTCAGGGAAATGCCAAACTGAGGCTTATTGTTTGTATGTGGGGGGGTGTATGCAGAGAGCAGTTTTACTCAATACATTTCTTCCTTATTCTGTTTGCAATATTGCATCTTTTAGCTGTCTATGTTTGCAAAGAAAAACTATGATATAGTATTTGTTTCACACATTTGATTAAATCAGATCCTTATTAAGTACAAAAATAATAGCTGTAAACATAACCTCTATCAAGTCGATTTATTTGTCTTGTTTCTTGAGTTATTTACAAACACTTTGTTTCACATTTCTGTTTGCAAAAATACTTACATTTCTGGAACGTTTATTGTTTTTCTCACCATACAACATCAAAAACCTCGGTGTTTTATTGGAATTGTATGTGACAACCCAACAAAAAAGTGGTGCATAATCATGAAGTGGAAAGAAAAGCATACATGGTTTTAATTTTTTTTTTTTTGTTTTGTTTATGAATACAATAAGAAATCTATGGCATGCATTTGCATTCAATACATCTGGGTCAAGACTCTGTAGAACCACCTTTTGCTGCAGGTAAACATCAATTATTCAGTGGAAGGTTTCCGGCAGCATTGCACATCTAAAGACTGAACTTTTTTAACAACTCTTCGCAGAAAAAAATCCAAGCTCAGGCAGAATGGAGGGTGTCTGTCTGTCTGTGAACATCGATTTTTGAATCTTGCCAAAAATGCTTGAATTTAAATCCAAACCCTTTTAGTGTATGAATAGCTTGTATATTTTAGCTCTGAACCTGTTTACGGTCATTGTCCTGAGAAGTTGTGATGCAGTTTCAGCCTTTTTCAGCCTCTAACATGTTTTCTTCCAAGGCTGCCGTGTGTATATAGCTCTGACCTCCATCCCGTCCACTCTGACCTGATGCTCTGCCTCTGCTAAACAAAAATGGATCTCTCCAGGTCCTAATGATTTTTTGGAGTTGATGACTGAGCAACACTTTTCATATTTTAGCTGCTGGATTGAACAATGCTGTGTTCCGCCAGGCCTTTATTTCTCCACTTATGTCCAAAACTGGCAGTCCACTTCACAATTATGTGCTACTTTGAAATTATCCACCACATAGAATCCCAATTATATACAGTTATTTGCTGTTGTAATGGGAGAAATGTGGTAAAGTGAAGGGGCGTGGGTACTGTAGTAAGGCACTGTATGATTTCAGATCACAATTACATTAAAAAATGAATGCTATATGTATACCAATCGTTTTTAAAACACAGGTAAGTCTAGCTCTCTTAAAACAACAGAATTAGGAAGAAAGGTTGTCACAACACTGAAAAAGGTCACTTTAATATCATTGCTTTGCAGTGTGTCTGTAATATCAAAGAAAGACTTGTTTACTATCTTAAGTAGTCCGTTGAACTGCTTAGTCCAAACGTATCACCATATTTAGTTTGGGAATATTTTGGGTGTTTTTAAAAACCACTAAAGAATGCAGAACCTAAAGAGAAAACCCGTTGTTAGAGCTCCACAGTCAGACACTAGTAAGACGAAATGAACAAGAGTGCTTGTTTCTCTCCTGCTGATTTCCTCCTGTCGACTTGCAACCGCTGATATTTGAGCAGTAACGGCTAAAATGCTTGTTAATTGTTAAATATTCCCGTTAGAAAAACGACAGAAACACAAAAGATCAAAACTCGACAGCACAACAGACGAGAAAGCCACACAAGGAGCAACCTTCACCTTAGTGCAGCAGCGCTCTTCCTTCTTCCTGTTGACGTCTCTTCTTCGTCCACCTATAGCAGCATCTCAGTGTTCAGCTGCTCTCTGCTGCCCCCTGCAGTTGACGCGACGCAGCCTCGCCTTTACACAATTCCTACGCTAAAATTTTCATCACGCACACTACATTATGCGGCTTGTTGGATTTAAAACTATTTTTTTGCATCACTGGGTTATTTTTCTGCTTCAGTTTCACTATATAATATTATTTTCCTCCACAAACTAATAGCGTTTAATCAGTTAAGAGGGTTAGCCTTAACCACATAATCACCCAGTGGAATAATAATAATAATAGTAATAAAAACATATGTGTCCCATCAAACTAACAACCAACAGATGTATCGCATTAGTAGGTCTTTGAGATTTAACACAGATGGGGAGCATTACCAGAGTGATAAGAATATTCCCCGCATGACGCCAGACAACACTGATCCAATCCTCTTTTTATCTCACATCCAGAGTGAATAACACAGTTGTTTATCCCCCATTACATGAGTTCACTTTGTTTTATATATTAATTTCCGTGAGCAGAATCCCACGGACCTAATCTCGCATTTATATTAATTTGTTATGGTAAAATATCCAGAATTATATTTATCGTTTTTAGTGAATTGTTTTGCCTCTGATGTATTATGCCCAACCCCCACCTATTTTTTTATTGTATGTTTCCTCGTCAGTTCAATTAGTAATGTTTTTTTTCCCCATTTTTCTTTGATGCACTTGACAAAACTACACAGGGGTTTTAAGTTAGAGAGAGGTATACAATTTTAGTAAACAGACAAACTTTCATGCTTGAGATTTAGCTAGGAGTGAAACTGGCCTATATATTGAAGTTATCAACTACCTTTTATCATACTGAATTTACAAATATATATATATATATACATAAAAGATGTTATAGTAATTTCTGACTCCTTTTGTGAATGTGAATAATAAAAAATAATACTGCAAAACATCCAAATCTCTTAAAGCGGCCACGATTTCTGTGATCGCTTACAGCTTACCCCCGTGGACTAATCACATATCAAAGTGGCTTTAATGTGTAAATCCCCCCCGTTAAACATATGCTTCTAATTCTAGCAGACCATCCCAACAATCCCTTTAAATTTTGGTTGAAAACTAATGTCCCTGAACATATTTGTTTGGTGTACATTAAATTATGTTTCAGGAAAAATAAGGAAGTGGGGAATGCTAAAGATGTCACTGAAATATAAGAATGAGGTTGTTGATGTATGACTGGGTTAAGGTAAAGCTAAGCAAGTCATATACTTACTGAGCACTTTCAGAAGAAGCTGAAACAAATATTACTCCCTACCAGCATCTACACATTTTACATAGCTGGAGTTAACATGACAGTGAGGAGAGATGGTGCAAACATCAAAACTAGACCCACCAGAATGCTACACAGCTTCCTATCAGGTTAAGATACCACATTGTGTTTTTTATGTGTTTTTATGTATAGGGCATTGCAAAAGTATTCCTCTTCACTGACCATTTACCACACTTTTCTTATTTATAACCACAGACTTTAGTGTAGTTTATTGGGATACATGTTTTTTTTTTTAAAAAACATTTTTCTTTTTACAAATACAAATCTGAAAAGTGTTAGACACAAATTATCGGCGAAGACTTTCTAACACAGAAATGTACTTTGACGTGATGCTATGACAAGTTATCTTCCAGGATTGCCTCTTATTTAGCTCCATCCGTTTTCCATTTCAGCTTCGCCGTCCCACCCCCACACCATGACACTGCCACCGCCGTGTTTCCCAGAGGGCCTGGTGTGTTCCGGACATGCACGCCATTAGTCGTCTGCCACACATAACATGTTGAGAGTAAACCAAAAAGTTCAGTTCTGGTCTCATACGGCCAGGCCGATGTGTGTCACGTTAAAGGTGGAAAAAGGTTAGAAATTATTTGTCACAAACTCAATTTGTAAAGTCCTAAAAAAATGTTATATTTTACCAGAGTTGTGAGAAGGTGTCAGCGTGTAAACAGTACATTGGTTTTGTTTCGAAGCAATTTTAGAAGTCGAATCCCCCCATACATGATATCCCCGACATTTTGATTGACCACATTAAGTTTGTTATGGATATGAGCAGATGAGGAAGACTTCTCTGTCCATTATTTTTGACAGGGTGATGGGTCAGTTCCTCTTTTCTTTGGCTTTTTTTTTTTTTGAGCAGTCTCTGGCTTTTTTCCGGTCTGCCATTGCTGGACAGCCCCACAAATCCTTAAAGGTGCTGCAGACTGTTCAGTGTGTGAAGGGTGTATTATCGTTGTGTCTCTGTTCCTTCCTCTGTTCCTTGCTTTGGTTGCATCAGTGATCACTGGTCAACCAAAGAGCATTAACAGGACGATGCACGCAGAGTTCACGATTATCAGCGGCACTGAAAAAAATAAAAATCAACATAGAAGTTAGGAGAAAATGTTCACATTTGCATCACAACTTCTCATTTAATAAATACCAAGAATCAACTTCACTTAATGAAAAAAAAAATAATTAGACTCTTTCAACAGTAAGCATTTAGTTTGGAATAATAGAGGGATTAACTCACACCAGAATGTGTCAGTGCTAAGAGAATACAGTTTACGCGACTATCCAGACGTTGCATAGAGTTAAACAGTTAATAGAAATATGAAGGTCGGATTGAAGTTTGCCAAAGATAAATACAGACAAAGACCAGGACTTCTGGAATAATGCTTTGGAAAAATAAGAATAACTGAATTATTTGCGCCCCAGAGCAGAGGATCTGTTGCTTCAGTAGGACTTGGCTGACTTGCTATTATAGAATCCACCATTAATTTTACAGTTTCAGTCAGAGGGTGCTTGAGAAACATGTCAGACCATCTGTAAAAAATAAAAAAGGAGCTGAAGCAGGGTCCTGCAACAACAAGATAGTGGCCCCAAAAACACACGTAATGCACATTTCTATCTTTCGGTGGGGTTGCTTGAAACAATTTCCAAAGGCAAGAAACCCCTAGAACGTCTCAGACTGATGATAGATAGCTAAAAAAAAAAAGAGTTTGTTCAACCAGGTCGTAGGGTGCCCTAACTTTTTTCCTCAGTAAGAACATGCCTTTTGTGAGGGAACCTACATTCCGCAGATGGTATTCACCAAAAGATCAACACGTGCACTTTTCCTTTCAACCAACTTGTTATTTTTTGATGATCTCCTCATTTATGCTAGATGCTGATCTGAGACCTTCGGCTCACGCTGTTTTGTTCCTCACCTCTCATGACGGTCCGAACTGAACGGACGAGATTCAGTATCTGCGCTTTGACTCCCGGGTCGTCCCCAAAACCTCCAACTCCCTGATCAGCCCCCCAGCCGACTGCAAAGATCCACACACACACACACACACACACACACACACACACACACACACACACACACACACACACACACAGAGATACGCACGGTAAGTGGGAAAGTCAGAAAACACGATTATACCAACAAATGTGTGAAGGCAGATTCCAAATCTCAGAATCCCAGCCCATTCATAATGCTATTCTGTGATGAAGATGACAAACAGCAGGCTGCTGACTAATTAAAGTCTCTTCCCCACTTGAGGCTGAACTCTTACTTTTGCTGAGGAAACGCTCTTCGTGCAACACGGCGATGGCGTTGGTGCACAGAATAGCGGTCTGGATGAGGGTGTACAGAGTAAACGCCATGCTGGCAACTGATGTTTCGTCTCCTCCCTCTTCTCCGTCGTGCTCCTCCACACCCCAGAAGCACACGTGCCGTAAAGGCAGCAGCGAGTGTCGTGCACACGGCGCGAGCTGTAGTTCTGCAGTTGTAGTTCCACGTTTCGTCTCGTGTTTTTTTTCCCCCTTCAAATGATACTGTTAAGGACGGGACCGTGTATAGTTAATAACTCCCTTCCTCTTCTATTCTTGCTAAAACATAATGATCGGAGCCTTAAAGGAATAGTTATTTTGTTTTAAATAAGGTTTTGCTGAGAGGTTATGAGAAGATGATAGCTTACATTGTTGGTAAAATATGCATACTCTCACAGTTCAAATGTCAAGCTCACATGCTGTGACGTTTAATCACCATATTATGACCCATTATTTTTTTCTAGGTGGACACAAACCTACAACATACAGCTTTAAAGATAACAAAAACAGGAATTTGATGCCCAAGTTTGCATTTATTGTGGATTGTTTTTCTCTCTAATCCAAACGGTAAAAAAAAAAAAAGTAGCTAACAAGTTGAGGTAGCTAAAGCATTACTAACATTTGGATAAATGTCCCTCCTTAAGTTACAGAGAAATCAACATTTTTTAAGGCCCAATAGCCAGGTCTGGTGATAACTCTGGGAACAGCTAATTGGTTTTCTTCCAGTGATCTCCATTGATCAAATTCTCAACAGCTTTGAAGTCAGAGGCACTCCAGGAGCTTGATGTTATGCTGCTTTATCCATTTCAAAGCCAGTTTGTTGAGACATATGGTTGAACGAGTCAATGTGAGTCTCTAAAACATAAGAATTAGAACATAAGGAAACTGTACAAATTGCCATGCATGGTGGCAAATATAATCCTGAAAGTCTGTTTGGCTGCCAGTGGTTAGTGGCAGCCATTGACTACCTGCCTATTCTTCAACTTCACAAAAACCTTTAACTAAATGGCTGAGACTTCCACATTATAGCTTTTCCAAGGTAACATGATCCCAAACACACATCCAAACTGGTTTTGGACCTAAAAAAAGTAGACCACCAATAATCCAATTGGATTACCGTGACTCCAAATGTATTGAACTTGTGTGGACCACATTTAAAAGCCTGCGGCAGGAAACAATCGCATTTAAATGAACTCAAGCAATATCGACAATAAGTTTGGTTCATTCTCGAGCAAGAATTATCTCAAGAGGCGGTTGGTGGCAAAGAAACACGAGAAAAATTAGTTTCTAGAAGTCTGTTCGCTGTCAGTTTACAGATAATGGTGACAATTTATTGTAATTGAATTTGCTGTTCATGGAGTCCAGATGGTGTCATGATTTCCCCCATTAAAGGGTACTTTTCCTCTCCACTGTCGCTTCATGCTTGCTCAGTATAAGAGATTGCTGCAAAGCAATGGACAATGCAGACGACTGTCCACTGTGGCTCTACGCTTCTTCATGAGGAGTGAATGCTGCTTGTCAAGACTTTATGTAATCTGCTGGGTTTCCTTAGACAGGAAACTTTTTGACCAATCTGTATAATTTGATTGAATTTGGCTGTGTAAAGTGCCTTGAGTTGACATGTATCATGAATTGGTGCTATATAAATAAAATTGAACTGAATTTCCAACAATACGTTTGGTTTCTTTTTTTTTTTACCTTTTTTTTTTCAAAGATTCAACAGTCTTTTTTGTATAGACATTTTTATTTACACATAGTAGAGAAACTACAAGAACATTTTGAAATACATCTGCATTAACAGGTTATAATAATAACATATCGGTAGATGATAAACTCATCCATTCATTCTATAAACCAGTTGAGGGAGATGTTCTTTGCAGATTTTTTTTTTTTTTTACATACACTTAAATGCACCATCGTAATCATGTTGTCGAGTCTCTTAAATCTTCTTTAAAATTCATAATAAACATTATTTTCACATCGGTGGTCTCAGAATTTTATTTTCAAAATATAAACAAACAAACATAAAAACACTGTAAGGTTCAATACTCTTATGTGTGATGATTTATACAGTTAGGTGAGATAATTTACAAAAAGATACAGAACAATAATGAGCTCCTTGCCGGCCATACACTAAGCAGGCACTTGGAGAGGGCCTTAAAATAGTCTGTTAGCTGAGGGTAGAATAATACTCTTACTTAACGTGAATGTTTAGGGTTGTTGCAGCAGTAAAGATCTGAATTTGTGCCTTTTAGCAAAACTCCAGCTGCTGTCAATTCGTACAGAATAAACAAGACATTTAATGAAACGCGTCATTTTCGGGTAACTTTGCATGTATAAATAAAATATTTAATATGTTCAAAGAGATGTAAAACACTGAGTATCGACAGGAGTGTTACATCTGCAGTGAATACAATACTTTTTTGTACATAAAAGAAATAATGGGTACTGTACAATGTTCTGTCAGCATGTGTTTTCAAAAAGTTTTTTTTTTTTTTAACTCTTTTGTCGGCTCTCCACCTTCCTCAGACATCAGTTCAACTTCTGTGTCACCTGTGATTGCCGATAACTGGTGGTAATGATGATTTGCGTACAAAAAGAAGGGTCATGCCAAGAAGAATCCCTTTGGGAATCAAAAGTTTATACTTTATCAGGGCAACCTTTCTTCTGGCTCTCTGGTTGGTGATGCCAATGCTCCAGCAGTCCTGTGCATTAGGCCAACAGCAGTGAGACTCAGTTTTTTTTTCCCCCTCCACCTCGTTGACCTTCCGTCTAGGTGTTTGCTCCTGGTTGAATAAAGCTTGTGATCTGGCAAAATTTCAAGAAAGTTCCCCTTTTTTCCAGACGCTTTCAGTTCAGTCAGTTTGGAAAAGAAACACAGTCAAGAGAAGATAAAACAGTTGGTAATCTTTTACCAACATGCTGGTACAAAAGCAGCATCACTTTGTCCAAGTGAGTTGAGGAGAATTGGAGGAATGAGCCACATAGTTACTTTCCTTTGGGAAATGCAAGAAAGATGTACATATGTATAACAGGATTGGAATTCCTTAATGTTGGTGTTTTGTTCATATACAGTTAATGTTTTACTTCTAGAGAGAACATATGTGACTTTCACAAGTCCAAGCAGCTTCGTCCTCTTGGGTGTAATGACTCCCCCTGTGAATGAAGAAATGTATAACTTAATTAATTATGCTCTTCACTGAGATTTTGTTTTACATTGTTTCTGCATTTTCAAATGCTGATGCAGGACCAAAAGATGTTGGGTTTTATTCAGTCTCCTCCACTTTAAAGCTAAATGTAATAGCTTCTAGTGTGTTGCAATGGTATTTGTACCTAATTAACTTTCAAACCTAAAGTTAATTGGGTGTTTTATGTGATAGACCAACATAAAGTAGATAATTCTTGTGAAAAGGAAGGAAAAGCATAAGGTTTTCAAACATTTTTGAAAAGTGTGGCGCTGATTTGTAATTACCCCCCCCCCCCATAAAAAATAATACCACAAACTGAAATCCTGTGCTAACATGTTCCTTTAGACTTTATAAATCGTCTTATTCGAATTGCAGAATAGATGTAGTTGTTCAGTAACGGCCTCAGAGGTTTGTTAGAGAACACTGGCAAACAAACAGGGTGATGTGCTCTGGTCAGATTTAAAAAAGGCTATGTGTGGTGGAAAACTGACACTACACATCACACTGAAAACACCCATGGTAAAATGTGTTTGTGACACAATCATGCTGAGGAGATTCTTCCTTCAGCAGGGACAGGGAAAATTACCATAGTTGAGCCAAAGCTACAGTGTAGCCGTTTAGATGGAAGCATGTTTATGTTCTATAACGGTCCAGACAAAGTCTAGACCTTGTTCAAAATAAGAATTCATCTGAGAATTTAAGTGTATAGCTATCTAAAGCTGGTAGAGACGTATACCCAAAGGACTAGTAGATGTAACTGCAGCAGAAGGCGATTATTCAAAGAATACAGAACAAGGGGTGCTAAGTATTAATGGATGCCACATTTTCAGGAGTTTTAATAAATAATTTTATGTGAAACCATGTGTCATTTTCCTTCTGCTTTACAATTCTGCTATAGCCTGTCGGTCTACCACAAACAGTTGAAAATTTCAAGTGGGCTAACAACTTTTGCAGCGACTGTAAATAATGGGTAATGAAGTTTATCCTTGCTGTCAGCATTATTCAAACATGATGTTTTTAACAAACATTGCTGGTAGTCTATGCTGATCATATGATTACGTTAATTCAAATAAAGTTACCTTTTCAGCTACTTGCTAAGATGGGAGCTGATCTTTTCTTTTCTGATGATGTTTGCGTAGGGAATCTGAAAGACAAATAAGGAACCATAAATCAAATGCATTTCAAATAAACATGGCACAGTAATAATACAACTGTTTAGAAATCTATGCTTAATCTGTTTAATCCTATTTTCAAATTAATTTACTGACACCGAAACTATTTTAGCTAATAATGGCAAAATAGCAAATAATGGCAAGAAGTCTAACGATTTTGAATTTCAATACATTCGTAAAGTTCATTTAAATGTCTATGTGAAATTAATGTCTCATTACTCTCAGACTGATCCATCTGCTGCTTCTAGACACATTTGTCAGTTACAGTGCGCACGTGCTTTAGCGCACACATAAACGCTCGCAAATGAGCATGAAATCTGTTGCCTGTGTTTGTGTGTTCTGCTTTTATGGTTACACAAATGTAGTTTGCTCCTAAGTGTGTTGCTGCATGTGTGCATGGGGGCCACGGTGAGAAAGTCCCGCGCGTACAAGCCAACACAGTTGCGCTGTGTGTCACAAAACAAAGACAAACAGCATCTGTCAGCTGATCTGCCAGCTGCTCCTGTGATTGATGTCGACGGAAACAATCAGACGGCTGCAGAGGAGCTCCTCACCCGTGAAAGACGAACTGCGTGATTGGTTTTGTCTTTTTTTAGTGGACAAATAAACAGCAAAACTAGTGTTGATTGGAGTTTCCGTTTCCGTTTTGGTTTTACCCATGACTTTAGCGTTCCTTCTTTCACGAGATTCGATGAAAACATTCTACGAAATTGGTCGAAACAATTATATGAACCGTTTTTGAAGATATTTAGTGTTTATTTTAACTCAGTTATTTGTTAGTCATTCATGCTGTGCCTGTTTCCCTTTTAGTGTTGACCATTTGATGTATTCTCACCATCTGTAACTGCTGGACCATTTCTTCTCTGTAGGCGAGCTCTCGTTTCATCTGATCTTGAAAATTATCTGGAAAAAAATTGGTGCAAAACATCTATAATTAAACAGAAAATAACTTTTTTACAACAACTAAAACAAGTTTTTAAAAAAGTGCAGCAAAAAGAAACAGTAAATAAAGAAAAGGAAACATTTGTAAGAGTTAAAATAGACAAATAAGAAAAAAAAAATGTCTTTTTGAGTGTGAAAACTAGATAAACAGAGATTAATGGGATAATAAGATAAGACTTACGGAAGACAGGAAAGGGTGATGTCCCCTTTAAGGCATGAAACTCTTGCTCCAGTCTCCTCCTGAAGTCGATCTGCTCCAGGAGAACTTTCTGAAGTTCTTCTAAAGAAAGAAACAAAGAAAAAAGACATGAATTTGTGCATGATTGTTGGGCTAAAATAGTGTCCTATAGATTCATAAATCAAAGCAAATAATTAGAATCATAATTATAATCAAATTTACCTTTCTCCATGTTCTCAACATCCTTCTTCAGTGTGACAGGAGAGGCTGCACCTCTGCTCTGATCCCCTAAAATCACAAAGATTGATTCAATAAATACATGGCATAATCCCATACAACTTTCACCAGTTATAAACCCGTGGCAATTGTTTCATGATTAAGGCACGTTTTTATTGGTTTCCTAAAATGTATGGGTGATACTGCACAGCACATACAGACAGACCGTTTTTAGACTAGACCAACCACTACAGGGTGATTGAGAAAAATTGGTTCAAGGAAGAGAACGCAGTCAAATCGAAATATAAAAGTACTTAAGGGTGCAGCAACATAACAGCTTTCTAAAGAAAAAAGCCCTAATATTATATAAAACTAAACTGAATGTGAAAGATTATTTTCCAATCCCTCTGTAACTGTGTTGTTTATGTTAAGAAAGGATATCTGTCTACTTACTGTTTGCACGGAAACATGTACTTTTGTACATGTTTCCTTGCCACTTTTCGCCTGTTTTTCTAAAAGGGTGTAATTCCTCGACTGGCCTCTGGGTGTCAGTGTAAGTTTGAAATAAGAAAAAAACGTTTCCAAGTAAATATATTAAAGACACGTGGAAACTCATTGGTCACTAGGGAGGGCGAAGATGTGCAAACACCCTTAAACTTAATTTATCTATTAGCATAATTTCATTTTAAATAGAATCAAACCTTTAATGCTAATAAAGAGCAACGTGAATAACAATACCAGGGGTAACAACTGCTGTTACTCCTGGTGCCACAACATGAAATAATATTTTGCAAGGTTGAAACATACAAAGAGAGGGGGGGATGTTTGAATTTTCTGGGTCCTGGGTCAAAGAGTGGATATCATGCAGCTTAACGCTCCCAGGGCCGTTGGAAGAGAAACAAACCCACGACATGACGGTTCCTCTGCTATACTTAACAGCTGCAAAGACCTCCTTATATAAGGGCTGCAGTTATATAAGGGATTGTTCCCGGTATTACTGCGTGGCTGGGGATTTTTATTTGAGGATTTCCTTCTCCCACAGAATAATTGTACTTAAAGTAAATGTTGGATTTTTATTTTTTTTATTTTTATTACATTAACTTCTTTAAGAGCTCTTTGTCATGGATGCCAAGCAAGCTAAGTTATAAGTGTCATGCTGTCTTCTTGTCAAATCAAATTCTATTTACTGGTGTAAACTGATCAGATGTATTTTAAAGATGAAACATGAAGCATAGCTGAGCAGTTTCTATACATAAAGGTAATAAGAAAGGTAGTTGTCCTAAATCTGAATAGAATGGTAGGTACTTTTTTTCTTTTTAGTTGTTGTTCAGCTATTTGGTTTTTTTTTAATGTTTTGTCATTGGGGTGCACAATGAGTCTTTTAAATATGTTTGTGCTTTACATAACTATGGGCTATCCTTTTATGCTGTAAACATATTTTTTCCCTACAGATCGAATTGTGGGCTTTAATATTCACCCATCACATTTTTATACGTCTTTAATCCTTTTTTCTTCTTCCTGAAGGGTCTTGGAGGTTCTGTGGCTCTTGATATATATTATTTTGTGGGAGTGAAGGTAAAAAGTTCTCATTGATTAAATTTGATTTATATAGAGCGTTTTTCATTATACTGATCACTCAAAGCGCTCGACGCTACAGCCACATTCACCCAATCGCATTGACTGGTGCACAGACACACTGGTGCCCGGATCGGTAGGCAACTTGGGTTTAAGTGCTTTGCCCAGGGGCACATTGACATGTGACAGGGGGATCCTGGAATCAAACACACAACCCTGTGATTATAAGATGACTACTCTACCCACTGAGCCACAGCCGCCCATAGTAGTCAAAGCAGCTGACCCAATGAACACTGACACATATTCATCAGTTTCTTTTAGTTTTTATTTTAACAGTCATCTTTAGTTTGGTAGGTGCTAAAAAATTAATCCACCCTACTTTACACCCATTTTTTTGCCTCTGTTGCAAACATATCCATCACATGCTGTTTTCTACCAGTTTGAATTTACCTACATTGTCATGCATACATGCATGCCCATGTGACAATGAGGCATTTTCTGGCTTAAATGAAGCAATCCAGCACCCTCAACATGTATCGTCTCTGCCAGTCAGTCCTGGCTCCTTCAGCCTCCCCATGCTTTCTCCTCTTTCCCCCATTTAGAGCTCTCCTGCTCTCCTCTCCTTTTCTATCCTCTCATCGCCTCTCTCTGTCTCATTTGACAAGCAAATTTGCAGACAGTGCCCGAGGATAACAACCTCGTTTGACAGTCAATTAACCGTGAATAGTCAAAGCCAAGGCGGTTTGCATTACATAAATGGAAAATTAGATTATTTTTTCTCCCTAGAAACAGAGGGAGAGTGTAAAGACAGTGGAGGGAGGGAGGGTGGCGGTGGGGCTCGGAGGAATCAGGCCTTCTAATCACGTAGAGCTTCCCACCGCCCAGGGAGACATTTGGCAATCAGGGGAAAGGTGGTCTCATTTAATTTGTTTCGTGTAATTTTTTGAAATACATTATACATTATGCGCAGGGATCATTACTATGTCTGCATGTGCAGGGGTTGAGGGAACGGGGGGTGTAGATATAAATGTTGCCACAGATGTCATAAAGCACTTTTAATGTCTTCCTGACAGATATAAAAAGGCAATAAGCTGTGATCTTTTTCAAACGGGAAGGGCTGTTTTGCGCTGAGAAAGGGGGAAAAAGGCAATTATGCGGGCGAAGATATGGGCCTTGGATGGAGATTGCCAGCGCGCTGCTTATCTCCGAGCTGATGTTTTCTTGTTGAACTGTAACAGCCCCCCTAAGAGTAACATTGCCGGCGACAGAGAGCCGCGGCGTCAGAGCGGCAACAGAAGCAGCTCTCTGCTGCTTTCTCATTTCTGTGTGTATTTATTTAAATCCCTTAACTCCACATCTGAATACAGAGGAGCTTTCCCCTCACCGCGTTAAGCACCCTGAGTGCCATTTGTAACAGAATAGGTGGGAAAAAAAACAAAAAACAGTATGGTTTGAACGTGGAGTCTTGGTTTTAGCATTTGTGAAATTTAATCAGCATTACTAGTTTTATGCATACCTTTATTTCCTCATTAAATACCTTATTATTGTTTCCTCTTGAGTTGGGTGATGATTTAAGATTTATGGTGGAATATGAGAGCCAAATACAAATTAAACTAAAACAAAGAAATTCAATTTATGACTAATTTGCCTTTTAAAAAAATTGTATTCGTCTGTTTTCCATCTGACAGCAGCAGCTGTTTATCGGTTTTGCCGTCTGTTCTTACCTGAGCACTCTCTCCAGTAGTCAGGCGCTGAGGTTTCACTCTCAGGCACAAAGAAACTTCTCTGCTCCTTGTTTTCATCTGGGAGAAAACGAGAGAGAGGAAAAACAGAATTGGGGGAGATTCAGTAAGGCCCATTGGTTGAGCTGGTTATCCAGACGCTTGGAGATAACTAAATGCGCCCACGGTATGTGCATTTGAGAGTTGGGAAAACACAGAGAAGGCATATTCTTTGGGAAAAAGGGGTCATCCTGTTAGATGAGGGGAACAAATGAAACCTAACAGGAAGGCGAGCCACGCAGTGACACAAGGACGCCATAAAACCACTGAGTCAGACAAGAAATGAAACAAGGGGGCTTTAATACAATTGATTTCAACATCTGATAAAAAAAAAAAAGAGTTTGTTGAAAATAGAGCAGAATTTTATTTGATGAAGCTATGAAACATTTTAAAGGCATACCGCTGTTCAGGAGGGAAACAGTGATTTTTGGAGTTTATGTATAAGGAGGAAATGTACTTCTGTGTGTGCAAAAAGATATTGCAGTTTTAAAAAGAATCAATGAAATAAGTAATTAAAATGTTAAGTTATTATTCGTAGAAAATATGAAAAAAACACAAAATAAATTAATTATATATATATATATATATATATATATATATATATATATATATATATATATATATATATATATATATATATATATATATAGCCTTTGTGGTCCCATCCAATAGATGAACATCTGTGGGTTGAATTGCTGAAGACATTAATGCTGGTTCTGTTAGAAAGGGTTCGGAATAAAAGGTGCATTCTAGTTTGCTGCATTCGGGGCATAATAGCTGCAGACTAGCAGGTTCGCCATACTGGTCATAATGTTATGTCTGAAGTGTGCATAGTCTATTTATAACAGGAGATGCAGCAAATACATGTATGTGAATTATTTGATTCAATTTAACATTTATTGATTTGAGAAACGTTTTTTTTCTAACTGGTGCCAATCACTGCTGAGCTGGACATTCCACTAAGATCAAGGGCTGATGAACAGCAGAAAAACAACCCATGATCCCACAGATCAGGTCCAGAATGCAGAAGGCTCCCCACAGAACAGGGTTTACTTTTAATTTGAAGAAACAAACACATAATAAAACAAAGACAGGAAAAGGCTTAAGATCTTTCCACTCACCAGAATTACTTGAATTGTCTTTGGTTGCATATGCAGGCAGTCCTTCATCTCGGTTTTTCTGCACCTGGAAAAAGCAGAATAAATATTTACAAAAATTATGATTATTATGATTATTAGTATGATTATTATTATTATTATTATTATTATAAATTTTTATGTGATTTTTTTTATTGGCAGTTTTCTTCAAAATCAATGCTAGCATTAACGTAGCACTGATTCATACGTCCCCTTTTGCTTCAGAATTTTTTGTGCCATGGGTTTTTATGGTTAAAAAGCTGGTTTAAAATTAGTTTTAACTAGTCTTGACAACTCTCCCTCTGTCTCTGTCAGTATTTCCTCCTGTGAGAGGGCCGGTTAATGTGGGGGAACAACGACGTCGTCAGATGTTGTCAGAAGGTTAAAGATTAGAGCTGCCCTAACAGGCTGGGGTGACGGGGGCAGAACAAACACACTGTGTCCATTAAACAATCCACGCCTGGGCCTATTAGCTGAGATCAGAGTGGGTTGACTGTTTCAATTTCTACTGGGAAAAACCAGGCTATCAATCTCCTTATGCAGATCACAGCTCTACCCGACTGCGGCACCATTTAAATAATAATTAGCTAAAGTGGCCTGTGGGGATATTTACGTTTTTGTAAGCTGTGTCCTCTCGGTGGGGCGGGGTGGAGCCAGAGACAGGCAAGCTGGCATGAGGCGAGGCAGGTAGGCTGGGGGACTCCTGTACGATGGGATTTGAGGAGGATCCTGGGGAGGTGCCGGGATACATTGCGCCACTCCCCCTGTCCTTCCCCCGGTCCTCTCCGGCAACAGTACTGTCACTTAGAACAGGGAGATACAGGTTGGTTTGAGTCTGTGGCGGCCTGCTTGCAAAACTCCCCTCCTCCTCCTCGTCCTCCTGCTTGGAAGACTCCACATCCACTTCCCCCTCTTCCTCACTCTCCGCTTCCTCTGCTTCCCCGTCACCTCCGCTTTCACTCCCGTAGCTGCAGCTGCTGGTGGGCGACAGCTGCTGGTGTCTATCCGATCCGGGAACCAAAACCCCAAAGTCCTCGTCGGTCGCTCCGTTGACTCCTCCGCTGTTGCTGTGGAGCTTGGCGATGCTTTCCGCGTCCTTGACGACCGGGCGGAAGGCGGAGCCGTAGCTGGGCTTTCTTGTTTGGAGAGCTGGGTTTTCTAGCAGCTTGAGCCATCCCTCCGACGTCACAGGGCGGAGGTCCGGCGTTGTTGTCGTGCACTCTGTGTCGAACAACCCAGATCTCGGCGTGGCGGTCCCGTTGCTGGGCGCCATAGTTGCACTGACACCATTCCCGCTGCTGCTTACGGCCCCGGCGTCGCCGGGGTCTGACAGGTCCAGAAAGGCCTGCCTGAGAGACGGGTTTTCTGTCAGGGAGGAAAGGGTGCTGGGCTGAGGCTGCAGATAGGTAGGGACAGGAATACCTCCAGCTGCTCGCGGGGGCCAAAACATACAGAAAGGAGGGTAGAAAGCGTCTTTGCGGCCTGGCCATAAAAGACCCGACAGTCCTGGCCCTTTCTGCGCAGTCGAAACATCGCTGTCCTCTTTTTTCTGCTGGCAGAGGCCAAACGCAGGGAAGGGGTAGGGGGACGGGAAGAGCGACGTAGGGGGGAACTTCTGCAGCATGCTGAAGCCTTTGCTTGGGACAGGGATGACGGGGTAGTTGCGCGGCGTTTTGCGCGGGGAGAGATTGCCTCCGTCCAGGTCGTCCTCTTCCTCAAAGCGGCCTCTTTTCTGCGCACCCAGGTCAGCTCCTATCATGTGAGGCGCCACTGTACCCGGGAGACTCTTCATGGCACCCATGGAGGCACACTGGACCGACGACGGCAGCGCTCTCTTTCGGCTGCCTCCGTTGAACATGGCTTTGACGTCTTCCCATGCATAAACCAACTCATCCAGCGGGTGCTTGTCTGTTAGTTTGAGGTGCCTTCGCCAGGAGTTGAAGTTGGCCGCGTCGGGCTGGGTGTACTTGGCGTCCGGCGTGCGATGAGAGTGGAAAATAAACTTGTTTGGAGAGAAGTACATGTTGCAGAAGGAGCACTTGATGCATTTGGCCCGGGAGCTGTTGTAGCGCGCCGGTATGAAGTTACCCCGGCAACCCCAGGCGCACTCGTGCGTCACGTCAAAGGCAAAGTTGTCGGGCAGCTTTGGCGGCGAGTTCTCTCCCAGGAAGGACTTGCACAGGCGCTCGGCTTCGCGCTTGGTGATCATGCCGCAGCGGCGTGACGAGATGGGCATGGCACCGGCCCTGCGGAGGATCTCCAGCTGGACTGGCGTGCACTGGACACAGGTGATCCCCAGGGCCACGCGGCGGTTGTGGATCTCGTTGTAACTGTAGTTCTTCAGGAGAGTGTTGGAAATCTGCGCCAGGCAAAGTCTCTCGTTGTTGTCAATGACGAGTGACACAATAGGAACGCCGTACAGGATGACCTGACCCACCTGGTTAGGTTTGAGGGGGGAGGAGGCGGAGGGAGAGGGGGAGGATAATGAAGAGGATGAGGAGTGAAGATGGGCAGGCCTGGGTGGAGTGAGAGGCTCCTGTTGATAAGAGCCTGTAGAGTTTGTCATTATTATTTCATTGGGGCTTGAAAGATGAGCCTTGTCCATGCTTGGAATCGAAACGTTTGCAGATGAACCTGTTGGAAAGACGGGGAAAAAAAATGTGGTTATCGTTTTAAATTAAGATATAATAATTTTTTTGCAGTTACCATGTGAATTGTATGTTAACGCATAAGTAACTGGTAATACAAAAAGTGTTGCAAAACATGCTTATATTTTGATAATTAGTCTTTTAAAATGAAAAAGGTAAATTAAAATAAAGACACATAAAAATATGCTTTAAATGTTTCTCATATCACATAGAGTAATTGATTTAAAACAGATTATATATATATATATATATATATATATATATATATATATATATATATATTAAAACCTTGTAAAACATTTAAAACAAATATTTTCATTTAATGTTATTTTCATTTCAATAACAACATAAGAGTTATTCCGCTTCCTTTGCATTTCCAAAAACACAAAAATGAAAACCATTAAAAAAAATTCATGGATTAATTTTTTTTGTTAAAAAAATATTATGGCTTTATGGCCTTTTACTTCTGTGTGTTTTTAGCAGTTGATAATGAACAATGTGGAAGAAGATAAGAAAAGCAAATCTTTTAGGGTGAAAAAGGATTAAAACTAACTAATAAATTAGTTAGTTTTAAATAGTTAGTTTTCTAAATAAATAAATATCTCTTGTAAAACATACCATTAAATTAAATTGAGCGTACAGAAATAAAGTACAAAATATTAAAACAGAAAAAAAAATGTATAAACTAAAATATCAGTCCCAACGGGCTCCAAGAACACAACAAAAGGGTGCAATTTTAAAAGCAGCTGTCTTTTTTTTTTTTTTTTTTGAAAAGCCAAATAACACTTACACATATAATAAATTCGTTTTATTCATTTATAATATCCACTGAATCATGCAGTCTATTTATGCTATCTATTTCTTGCTGGTTTAAAATATACTTTAAAAGGCATTCATGATAAAAGCATTGAAAGCAAAATCTCAAAAGGCAGTAAAATGTGCAGGTTAAAAGACGAGAGGACGCCTCTCACGCCATCATTTTGGAACGTCCCTAATAACGGACTCCTTAAACAGGAAAATTATACAGGCGCCTTTAAACTTTTCTCCTTGTTCTTTTCCGTCTTTTAATTACTCGTAATTTAGGTTATATGTTGACCAGTGTTGTTCGTTTATATTGTCTTGTCTGAAGCGTTGTTATGACTGTGCCAGTGACAGTTTTTAGTTTCAGCTCCACCTGGATCTAAATATAAACTCAATTTGTAATAGCTGGTTGGCAAACACTAATTTCATCTTACTCTCATAGCATAGAAAGCACTTTAAAAAATATCTTTGCATGCAGTGGCTTTATAAGGCCCGCTAAAAAACTGCAGGATTTATTGAAAGGAACTTTCAAACTACAAAGCGTCGGTAACCAGCCCAGACAGACACGCAAGAGCAGACACAAAATCTGAAAACCTAAATTGATCGCAACCCTGTGCTTTCTGTGCATGATATAAAAACTTAGGACATTTATATCCTTTAACAGAATGAGCGCCGGCCTCCAGTGACACAAATTAATGCCGAAGGAGTTGTAGACGCGAGAAAATAAAACAGAAAAGCGTTTTTTTTCCCCGACAAAGGTGTCTTATTATGACGTTTTAGTTATTTCTGTAACAAATGGTAGTGCGCATACAAAAAATGGCTACCCTCTGTGAACTGTCCAATTTTACTATTGACGAATAAAATAATAATAATAATGATAATAATAATAATAATAATAATAATAATAATAATAATAATAATAATAATAATAATAATAATAATAATAATAATACAAAGTGGTTTAGGAACCAGCAATTTGTGATAGAGGGAAAACTTTTTTTAATGTGCGGGAACGTTTTAGTGTTGTGCTCTAGAGCAGGAGTATAGAAACAAACAGTTCTTACCTCTTGACTTTTGCGGCTTTTCCCACTCGCGCCAAGAATAAGTCACCCCGTCACAAACCGGATCGATGCATCCCACGCAGCAGAAAAAAACTCATGTTTTTCTCACTTTGATATTTCCGGGAAGCTCGCGCTGGTCGGTACCGGAGTTTTTCTTTAACTGTGGACTCAACCCGCTCGTGTGATGTGAGTAAACTGCGGCGCTCGCGCAAGCTTTATCCCTGTTTTCAGAGCTGCCACGCGCCGTCCTAATCTCGCGCTCCTCCTCTCCCTCTCTGCGTGTGCCTCGCGCTCTCTCTCCCTTTCTCTCTCTCCCTTTCTCTCTCTCTCTCTCTCTCTCTCCCTCTCTCTCTTTATACCTGCCTTGAGCTTGATTGGCGTGCAGCGTGAGCTCAGACCGCCGCTCGGAACAGCTTTATTCACTTTCCTTACCCTCTCCTTCACACGCTTTGCTGCTCTTTTCCACTAAACTGCTTTAATGAAGTCCCTCCGACTACCGATCAAACGCTGGAAGAACAAGCCCCATTCTGAGAAAGAAACTAGTTTAAACAACTCACCCAACCAAACCCAGACTTTAACAGAAGTTTGAAATTGTCCTGCATTAGCAGCGGAATAAATGGCTATGATTAAATCAACACTTCCCCAACTAAAAGCTATCCAAGCTACAGATTAAGGAGGATGTCTGCTCTGATTTCATAGCCGGCCCAAGGAATGAGCAAACTAAGCACCTGCCAAACCAGCAGAGCACTAGGATTTACACATTGAATCCATCATTGTTAATTGTGATAAGGTTAATGTGCTATCCTTGAGTTAGGTTTGAAAGCAATGTTGAATTTATACAAAAAAAAAACGTAGTGCATTTCGAAAAACAAAAAAAACAAACACCGTTTTGATACAGTTACCCAGCACAATACAGAGCAATCACAATTAATCAGGCATTGTTTTTTATTATTATTATTATTATTCTTGCTTATTCTTTGCTTTCTTCAAATTAACTTCCTCTGGCTTTGAGAACATCATAGCTTATAGCTAATTCCCTCTTGCAAATCCTCTCAAGCCTAAAACTACACTCTTTTCTTTTAACTTTCATTCAGCAATACTCTGGTAAGATTGATACCTGAAAGTAAAACTATGGATGTCAAAGAAATCAAAATCTGACAATGCAGTGAACACACCACATAATCCACTGAATTTGGGCTGTTTTGAGAAAGATGCTGCGTACAGAAACTTTAATTGGCTTTTAAATGTTTGGCCTGCCTTGGCCTTGCTTCTAATCTGCTGGCCTGTGGCGTGTAGGTAATTCATTGTTGTCGAACAGTGTAGTTTTTTTCTGCCTATAATATTCTGCTGTTGAATACGTTTGAGCACAAGCATCATTATACCCATTTAACCCAGAGCATATCTTCTATGCCAGACCAAAATTCCTGATCAAATTGAAACACACCGTTGCAACTGTTAAAACAGCAAAGTGCCTAATGATCAATTACAAAATATTAGAAGAACGTCTGATTGCTTGCATGAAAATATCAAGGAATAAGGAAAGACTAAAGTGCTAAGCCCAGTACTGTTTATGCAGATGAAATAGTCTTGAAAAGCCAGTCTTAAATAAAAAAAAGGCAATATAAAAGCTCAGAACATGTAAATGCATGTCCACACTTAGTCTTAATTTAGCCAATGCATCGGAGTCAGCTGTAATTCGGAATACGTATTTATGTGAAGAGCATGTTGGTAAAAGACATGAAGCAACTGAATTTAGCAGGAAAATGGGGGAAAATGGGGTTGTTGTTGGCATTCTATTCTTGTGCAGATAAGTTTTTATGTATCTGGAGCACCCTGATAAACAATACAGAACACTAAAGTGAATATTTGTGTTTAAAACATGCTAATTGTTCACCTTTTTCTACCTCACTTTTCCTTCCAATCAACTTCCCATTATAATGCTTGGATACAGCTCTCTGTAAACAGTCAGTATATTTAACAGTTTACTTTGTGGCTTTCCTTGTGGATGGGATGAAGGACTGTCTGCTGGATAACTGTCAAGTCAGCGGTCTCTCCTATGGTTGTGTAGGTCCATAGCATAATATTTCTGAATTACAAATATTTTTATTAGCCCAAAGTAAAATGTCCTAATTTTCTGAGAAACTGCATAAACTGTGGGGTTTTCATTTCAGATCATGTAGTAAAGTATTGGATTTCACCAACATTTTTTTAGACTAATCCTTTACATTTTTGCCCAACAAAAGTACAATGACAACAAAAACACAGCTTGGTGATAAAATCGGGCGGTGTACTGCAGAGAATCACACAATACTAGCATTATTTTTTTAAAGATACAACAGAATTAACATGGGACGCACTAACATTTTTTTTTGGTGTTCTTTAAACATGCACACTTCACCCTCAACGTTCTGAGCGTTACTTTGTGATGTAATTGGAAGGCCCCCCCCCAAATCAAGTTCTGCCCAGGGCCCTGTGCAGCCTCGAGCCTGCACTGCTTGAGTTACAAATTAATTACCAATAAACTGATGTTAAAACAGACTACTGGCACCAGACACAGCCAGGAGCAGAGAGTGGCATGAGGAAATGTGGCTTTTAAACACAGACACAGTGTAGACTAAAACAATATTCCAACCACAAGAGCAAGAGTAGAACGGGGGTGGTGAGGGTGGCTGGATAAAAGCTGAGGCAGCAGACAGACAGGTATAGGACACACAGTCTGGGGGATCAGAATAATGTCTGTCAGAGCAGCTGATACCCACATTCAACACTGAGAAGGCTTTTGGAAACTTGACTCTCCCTGCATGTGCAGGTTGGTCCCAAGGGATTCACGGCAGCAGGAAGCGCACTGTAGCCTATGGGCTATCATCTGTTGTAATTGAAGGTAAGAGGAGCTCAGCAGCAGCGCACGGTGCTATGAAATGCACCTGAACAAGCTCCTCAAAAACTCAAGAAACGATTATTTCATTATTTTTTTTATTAGGTTTTTCAAGAGGCCAAGAAGTTTTAGAGCTACGCCAAGCTCTCAAATGAAAATGATACTACATGACCTACTCATTTCAACAGGATTACTGTAGAGTGGTGCATCCAAAAGGCACATCTTTGAACCATGCAAAACCTGTTTTCACTCTTCAGGACAAGGGTTTTCTAGATAAATTAGTAAGGTTCTTAATCTTTTTCCTCATTCTGCACTGTTTAGAGACAAAGAAAATTAAGGATGTTTAAGGAAACAGACATTTTCTGTTGGAATAAGAGTTTCATCACAGAAAACAAATATGGAAAATGTTTAGGCGTGATAAATAAATACATTTTTCATAAATAAGTTTTATTGCTAGCACTTTGCCTTTAGAAATAAAAAAATAAACAAGCAAGCAAGGACATAAGGGCTAATGAACAATCTCTCTTGATTCTTTTTCGCAACGCTGGGGCTTAAATTTTAGTTTTAAGCTGTGAGCTATAATCGCTGCAGACAGAATGAAAGACATTTTCACAAAAGTAAAAAAAAAAAAAATCAAAAAGAAAAGTACAGTCTTTGAAATACAATATTTTCTGCATTTTAGTTGAACTTTTTTTTTTTTTTTTTCTTAGCTTTTAGTAGTGTATTATTATTAATATTATTACTGGTGGACTTTAAATCGTAAATCCCTGCTTTAGCAGCCAGGTTATACGTTTTCGAAATTAGTTGTAATTCTCACCTGGTATGCTTCTTTTTTTTTAACATTAGAGCATCTTGATTAACATGGCAGGGTCGCTCTCAGTCTCAGTCTTAAATCTGTGCGCGCATGCCCCTGATGCAGGAGCGACACACCGAGCGAGGCACGGGACCCCATCTGCTCGCTTTCAAACCAATTTAGGCTGTCACCGCGCGCGCTTTTGTCTCGCGGACAGACGCCACGGGAGGACACCGACGGGGCGGAGGAGGGGATGCGCGCACAATAAACGTAGCCTAAAATGAGCAGTTAGATTTTTTTCTTTTTAAAACGTGAAAAAAAGTACAGATACATTAAAGGATCCCGACAGATGTATTCCTGTTGTATTTGATAAATTAATAAAGTTTTAATCCTTAGTATAGGTATAAAGCAAACAAATATGGAGGAGACTTTTGGAAAGCTCGTAATGAAACAACTTGCTCTGTCCCGGGATGAAGATGTCTGACATGTTATCAAACGCAGAGCATGACTAAACCACATAAAGCAGGGGAAAAAAAGTCTTATTGGAATACAATAGCGCTATTAGCCCCGTTGGAATACGTTTCACTTTTTTTTTCATAATGCATTAGCAGCTCGCCCTACTGAGAAATTAATCATGCGTTTAAAAAAAGAATTGCGTGCGTGACCTCTGCGGGTCAGAATGGGAGAGCGGAAAGAAGAGTGAGAGAGGAGAGAGAGAGAGAGAGAGAGAGAGAGAGAGAGAGAGAGAGCGAGAGAGAGAGAAAAACATAATAAATTAAGAGCTACAAGACTAAGTGAGCTTGAGACATTTAACATCAAATCTGTCAATAAATGACGTATGCCCCGGGCCAGTGATTTCCATATTAAAACGCTTCACCTCCTTTTGTCAAAAGGCTCTGAATCGAGTCTGCATTACACCACAGCACTGATTTCAATTTTTAATATGAAATTATTCCTGTCAATATTGCTTCTAACTCATTAAAAGCAAACAAGAATACAACTACAGCTCTCTACCCACAATGTTCGTTTCATTTCTTTGCTATAAAGTAAATCGTAAATTATTGGACAAACAGCTTCCAGTTGGTCCTGTAACGACATAGCAGCTCTCATATTAATTTGTTGTGGATTTAAAGGCAGATGTAGGCTACAGTATGGTGCAAAATCGCCCTGCACCGCAGTTTTAATCCTTACTTAATGCTGCACGTCTTTTCACTGTTCATCTGCAACGAAGACTTAACTTGCGTCTTATGCAAATTAGAAAAAAATTTCTAATTGATAATTCTTTTTTTAAATTATTATTTTTTTAAATCCTGCCCATTTAACGGGTTTTCCTATGATGGGATTGTGGTTCTCAGTGGGTGTATGTGCGCGTCTGTGCACGCATCCCCTCTGTGCCAACACATGCAGGTGCGGGTCATTACTCTCTCCTGCTTCATGGAAGCATCACTACATTATCACAATAAAACAATGCAGACACATTATTGGTCTATTTACAGTATTAGTCTTGCCATGTCACAGCCTATTAAGCTGCATTATTAGGCACTGTGTACCAGCAATGGCCCGTCCTGGAAAAATAGACCGTCTACCTACAGTAGGCTATGCTCTCTGTATTTTTTAGGTTGAAGTTGGTTCCTTTTATTTCAGATTTTTTCTAGCACTTGCAGTCAACATATTAAATCCAGTGTTTGCACACCCATCTATTCTGATTTAATCTTTTTTTTTTTTTTTTGCCTCAACTCTAGCTTAGCCCCGTGAGCGATACATGCATGGCCTCAGTTTGTTAAATGCGTGTTTGCCCCGAGGCGCTTGTGCCAATTAGCTCAGCAGACCATCCAACAAAGGTTCCCATAATTCACTGAGGGTCTGGAACCTCGCCCACTCAAGTATTTAGAAATTCTCAAAATGCGGCTGATGCGATCTAAGTAGTTATTTTATTTGAAATCAATGTCTCGAAGAGTGAATTACGCGCAATATTGCGCAGCGCCTAATTTGAATTGATCCTGCAGCTTACATAATCTCTCATGCGTTATGTAGACTCATCACACAAAAGGATTTATTTCTGTTCATTTGATGATAATTTACTACAGCAGTTCAAATCCCCAAAATCAGTTTCTCAGTAAAGATTTTAAAAAAGGACCAATCAAAAATGTTATGCAGGCATGGCCTAAACAATCATGAGAAACACGCCCACAAAATGTCATTGTTAAAAGGCTAACTTACAGAATCATGTATCCAAGCATATTAAGAGAAAGTTGAGTGGAAGGAGAAAGTATATCAGCAAAAGATGCAGAAAACTTGAAATTTCAGCAATGTTCTAACGTATTAGGATGCATGGTCACTTGACAGTTATGCAGCAGTCACTGACAGGTTAACCACAAAAAGGTTATTGTTAGATAACCATGTCAGTATTAGTGCTGTAACCAAGCATAATAACAGAAAGTTGAGTGGAAGGAAAAACTTTTGCAGAAAAATACACACAAACAATGAGGATAGCAACAGCTTTGAGATTATTGTGAAGTGAAGCCCATTTAGGATAAATAATATATAACCTGGAACATGTCCCTCAGTAAAATCGATTTGGCGATATGGTACAGCTGAGTTTGAGTTACTATTTTTTAATATAATAAAAATCAGCAGTATAGAGGGTTGCAAAATCTCCAAACACGTCTTTTGTTGTAATCTTTTAACAGAAGTGTGCACATTTGTCAGTGTTTTTGTGTCTTTTAATTGTATTCTTAACTAGATATTAAACATATTACAAAAACAACAGCATAAAAACGTTAAATGTTCTGCCACAAAATGTTGAAACCGTATTTAGTGTTGAAGTCTCAGTCACTTAACTGTGTAAACGATTTGAAACCAAACAAGACAAAAACAAATCCAACTTAAACTGGCCTCACTTAGCATTTGAATCATAGGTAATCCAAGTAACGATTAAAAGCACTCCAGGTTGCAAATACTCTAAATCCATCATAGACCCTCACACAGAGAGCTTACTTCTGGCTGCACTAAATGATCCATTTTGGACTGTTGAAAAAAAAAAGCCATCCTTTATTTTAATTAATTGACAAAGCATTGACCTCACTCTTATTCAGACACATCTTCCACTGAGACAGAAGCTGCCGATCCCTTTGGTCTCTGCAAATGAAAATGGAGCAGTCTTGTAAATTACAGCACAGTGTGCTAAATTATTCTCTAAAATTAAGAATGTCTATCTCTCTGATATGCAGAGATTGAACCTGTTTATGAAAGAGATCAGAAAAGTTGAGAGCAGACACTTTGTTGCACTCTTTAGCTTCTCTGCTGTGTTATAGGCCTAAAGTGTGCAATGGTAGACATTGTTGATGTAATGTTATAATCATAAAACTTATTTTGCAATTGGATTTTTTTTAAAGCTTTTATTGCTGTGATTATATTTCAAAAGAATGTTGTATTTTCTTCTGACAAAGGACTCAATAAGGACGACAAAAACCAGAGATTGAGATATAATTTTATTTACCAAACGATCGGGGCCTATAATTAAAGGCTTGCTTGACTTTTAATGATCCCTGCTCACAAGCAAACTTGTGGAAGTTATTTTAAGTGGAATGCGTAATGAGATGTTAACAGTGAACACTGAGCTGAAGCCAATTAGCTGTGCAGTGCAGACAGACTGCTGGGCGCTACACTGGGCTTTTAAAGAAAGCATAGCAGAGAGGCTGCAAGGTCACACGTGACAGTGTAAGTGTGTGTGTGTGTTCATGTGAAGAAACTTCTGTTGTCCTGTTGACCTATCAAAATGCATCAAACAAACACCAGGAGGACAAATAGTTAAACATTTAGGTTGTATTGACCTGCATTGGAAATCCATTTCAGTGAATTCAAAGTTGTGTCTGTTTTTGTGGTCAAAATTAAATTAATATTGAATAATAGTGGATTGTTTCTCCTTTGCTCTAAACCAGTCTGACCTAAAAAAAACAACAACTACAACAAGTAACACCTAAAGAGACAACTCAATTCAACATTCACATTATAATAGAATAGTAATGTGACATGTAAAACAACTGTTTCAGGGTCTTAAATCTTCTATATGCGAAATATACAAAATTTCACAGAAGTATTCATTTCACATGGACAAAACGTGTCCCCTGCTACAACCATAATCCTCTGTTTCGTTGGGCTTTTGTATGACAGACACAAAGTGGCACATACTTTAGAGGTCCCTTGAAAGTGATTTGTGCTTCTTTTTTTTTTTTTTACAAAGCTAAAAACTGGAAAAGTGTGCAAAGCTATATGTTTTGTAGATCCACTTTTCATTGCAAACACAGCTACACGTCATTTGGAAAAATGGTTCTGTACATCTAGAGATTTTCTTTTCTGCCTATTTCCTATTTCTTCTTATAAATAGCGCAAGCTTGGTCATATTGGAACAACAACATAGAAGTTTTACCACACTTTCTGATTAGATTTAAGGTTAGATTGGATAAGGTTGGATTTTCTGTAATAGCCATTTTTTCCTTCCTAAAAGGAGACTAGATTTACTGGAATGCTGTTGTCAGCTTTCCTGTTCCCTCAGCATAATGCTGCCACTGCCATTTTGTTTTTACCATGGTGTTGGCATGTTATTGGTGAAGTGCAGTGTTTGTTTTCTGACACTCACGGTGTCTCATGTGGACCAAAAAGTTTACGTTTAGTCTCATATAACCAAAGCATCAAAGTGTTTGTTTCATCCCCTAAATAGCTCAAAGCAGACGGCAAACAATAATTCATTTGGCTAACCTTTAAGAACAGATTTTTTTTTTACTGCCGCTTATCCATCAAGCCCAATGGATTTAAAGTTATTCAATGTCTTAGTTTATCTCTATTCTAATGAAATACACTGAAGGTTGTAACGTGACAAAATTAGGATGTTTTAAGAGACTCTGGTGAAGGTCCACAGTCTTTCTACTTGCTTCCTCTCATTCACATTTCAGCCTATCCCAGTAATCATAGGACTTGGGATGGGATGCTCCAATTCTCATGACATAAAACAAAAATTAGGAATAATTACTATGGTTTGCATTTCATCAAGGCTAAGGATTTATTTGAAGCCTTATAGTAACACAAGGTCTGACCGGAGCACACGTAAAGTGCAGGAAGCAAGTTGAGCCTCTGAGCTCCAATTCTTCGTCCAGCAGTGTGATATACGTTCATGATCTTCTTTATGAGTGCGCATTTGACACAAACTAATCATAAGCCACACAGCAAATCACACACACACACAAAACAGTGTCAAATAGCACTTAACTTATGGTTTAAAACATCTTACGCCACAACAGCCATGATTGTTATGGTTTAGGAAGGGAAGGAAATGCGGACAGAATTCGAGGAAAGCCTGACAGTTTTTAGACCTGTCGTCCAAGAGAGTCATTCAGCTCTCTGCAGGGCATCAGAGCGGCACATCTCGGCAGGGAGAAGATAACTAACAGAGATGATCCTGCAGTATCATGGCTTAATTTTCTTTACTGGGGAATTTTCAGCGCTAATGTAACTTAAATAGGCTATTGTGGGGGCAAACCGCATGTGTTTTTATTGGACATAAAATCATGGAAACTCACCAAAAAAGAAAATTGCCACTTAGGCATGCACAATGTGCTAAAATGGATTCTGAATAAATTACCACAATACCAGCCCAAAAGGGCCGCACCAAATCTCCTCTATTCCCTTTGTATGTCTGTGTGTGTCTGTGTGTGTTTCGCTCAACAACATGTCTTCTTTTTCTTGTGTAACCTTAATTTCTGTAATGATAAAAACAAATCCAAAAACGAGGGCCATCGATGAAAACGTCTTCCCCTTTTTTCTTGCAACTTGCTTACAATTTCATTTATTTGAAATTACAGCTAAAGCTGTTAAGAGTGTTGCTTAAGGGCACAGCCACAGGACATATTTGAGCTGCTGCTGGGACTGAACCTCCAACCCACTGAATACAACTAAGCAGGATAATAAGAAGCCTGATATCTAAATGGAGCATCATCGATGAGAAGGATCATCACCCGAGGGTTAAAGACATATTCATCGGCTGAGACGAGTATAACTTTCTTTTTTTTTTAACCTGGAATGACCTGCCATAACCCCAACATTATTAAATCAGGTAACATATGTTGCCTGATTTAATAGGCAACATATCAATACAAGAACGTATGGATACAGGCTGTTGATGATCTTTATACACTAAAGCCATGGTAACTCTGAATGCTTGATTAGAGGTCAACTGCAGTTTGGTGGTTACCTGAAGAATTTGAGATGTCGTTAAGAGTTAAACATCCTGCTCAAAATCAGGCAGACTGAGCAAAATGTCTGCACACGTCCATTTTCAAATCTTTCCACATAATCTCCTCTGGATTGGAGGTTTGAAATTTGACTGCAAAAATCCAGCATGTGAACATGTTTTCATTTAAATCCTTTTTAGTTGTCTTACCTGAAGGTGAAGTTCCTCCAGTGTGACTTTTTCTTCATTTTCTCATCAGCTGTTACCAACTTTCCGGTCGCTGCAGATAAAAGGAACCCCACAGCGTGATGCTGCCACCATGTTCAATGATGGGGACAATTATTATTCAATTATTATTATGTCACAAGTGAATTTCTCCTTTGTGAGATCAATAAAGTTCTATCTAATCTAATCTAATCTAATCTATTGCATTATGTTGAGCGTTCCTCCTCCCCTCCCATATCTGGCATTTTGTATGCATTTTATAAAGTTTTGTCTGGAAGCTCTTACAAGCCTAGGATATAGTGTTTTAAACTAACCGTGCCACATAGCATCCACCCTAACTTGTCTGCTGTGTCCCTTGGTCTTCATGGTGCTGCTTTTTCACTAATGTTCTCTAAGATACCTAAGAGTCCTGCACAAGATTGCTGTATCTGTTTTGAGATCAAATTAGATTGAGGTGGATCATTTTACTACAACAAAGCTTAATTCTGGGGGCAGTTGGTGTCACTGTGTATTTGATTATTTATTTAGGGGTATCCGAGTAAAAGGGAGCTGAACAAAAAGGGGAACAACACACATATTTTCCTTTGTAATATGCTTTTTTTTTTTAAAACCATGTAATGTTTTCCTCCCACTTCTTTAGTATGTGTTACTCTGTCCCATGTAATCTAAAAAAAAATAGCAGTGTGCGGTGGTAATGTAACCACATCTAAAATGTATCCTGTATATTCAGCTGGGTGGTTTGGAATCCTCATTTTGTTCTGTCTGCTTCCTTTGCTTCACACTCTTGCAGCCTCCAACATACAGTAAATAGGCATATTATCAAGGTGTCTATGGCTGTGTAGTATATTATGCGCATTGTACTGATGCATTTGTGTGTTTCATGATGTCTCTGATTTGTCGGTCCATCTGCCCGAGTAAACAAGAGCTACGTTAATGTGGACGTTAAGGGCTCTATTAGTGCTACTGACAGGAAGCGGAACAACCCAGGCTTTTTCTATTTGTCCATTATTAATGAGGACTGGAGGTTAAACTACCGCTTAATCACCAGGCAGTATAGAAAGTGATGCAGAGATGCAGGGATGGGAGCTGGTCAATAAAACGAGTGGGTGGAGAGAGGCAATTCTTCTTCTTCAGAAGTTAACCAAAGAGAGGAAGGAGTAAATGAGAAGAGTACAAAGAGAAATTGTCAATGTTGTTTTTCACAAGCTTGATTAACAAGTGCTTGCTTAATGATGAAGATGTGTCCCTGAATTTGTATTTGTTTTAAGATTGAAAGGCTAGAATTTCTTTCTTTTTTATTCCACTTCAAACATAGGCACTACTTTGTGTTGGTCTATTGGAGTCCAAACAAAGTGCACTGAGGTATGTGGTTATGACATGACACAATAGGTAAAAGGGGTTTGAATACTTTTATAAGGCACTATAAGTTTGATGTAAAATTCCTTCTTTGCTCTTGGAAACTCCCAGAAGTAAATAAAATATTTTGACAGCAAGTCCAATATTTCATTCCTTCTTGTTAGTGTTTTGATGGTTGAAATTGTGTGCAGTGATCAGTATACACATTACAATGCTGCACTGGTGGAATTCCTTTAAATGTTAGCGTCTTCGGTTTTGACACGTTTGTTCCACTGCGTCCCTTTTCCGCTTGGACAATATAACCAAAGCATGGCCCCCCTTCACCTCAGACAGGCTTTTATTGTATAATCCAGGCGTGATCAGGCATGTAATCCCCTTAAACATTAAGTAGAGAGAGGGAATATCATGTATACAGTCACCCATAAACAGATATCAATAGCTTCTGTCAGATAAAACTGAACATGTGTGATCTTGTTCTATTGTTTTGAATTTTATGCAGTTTTGCCAAATTGTAATGTATTATGTAAGAAAATCTAAAGAAAATACTTTCAGTCTTTTCTGCAAAAAACTTCCCAAGGAACATAATCATACATTAAAATTACAAGGACAAAAGAATTGCACTCTAAAGTAGATTCCTATGTTTATGTGTTGTGTTTCAAAGGAAAATGGATCTTGATAACAGAATATTTCATTCAAATTAAATTTTCTGACTTCAAGTATACTGTTATCAAAGTAGCTTTATGTTGCATTCTTTTATTGCACCTTTACTATTGGGGCTATTTTATGTAGGTTAAGTGATGTTTCTCTCCAGGTAATCCAACAGAAGAAGAAGTAAAACACAAAGTGTTGTTGTGGCAAAAATATTGTAACATTTTTTGGCACAGTTCAGAACACGGTCCCAGGAAAAACTGGTGTGCATCATTCTCTAGCAATTATCTTGGAACACACACACACACACACACACACACACACACACACACACACACACACACACACACACACACACACACACACACAGATGCAAAAGCTCACTTTTATTTTTCAATTATTTCACTTTTAATTATTTGATATAAATGTGGTTCTGCTTAAGGGCCTACCATTTTGCATAGAGGCTGGCTTTTAAAGAGGGGCCACTGGGCAAAATGGTAAACAGTGGAATTAAACGGTAATAATTATTGTTCCCGAAAATAATTATTGTTCAGCCGCCTATCAGCTCTGGTGTTTAAATAACGACAAATATTAGCAGCATTTTTTTTCTGAGAGATAACAATGTGTGTGTGTGTGTGTGTGTGTGTGTGTGTGTGTGTGTGTGTGTGTGTGTGTGTGTGTGTGTGTGTGTAGTGGCCAAAGCCCTTATGCAGAGCGCAGATAGGAGAGAAAATCCAAGCATGCTGACACACACTAAGCAGCTGGAGATTAGACCACACACGGCAGGCCAGAAAAAAAATAAAACAAACATACTTAATGTTTTTCCCTCAAACGTGTAAAGAGTTTGTAAATTAAATAGAAAAAAAACTTAAAGCTTTTTAAATATTTTATCTGGAAAAAAACAAACAAAAGTTGAACAAAAATATTATAATATATATAATTTTTCCTTACATTAAAATATAATTTGTCTTTGACTCATCAGCAATCTGTCTTCCAAACAGGTTTAGAGACCCAACATGTGGATGGATTTCACATCTGCATTGTTTATGTTCTGCCGACATCCCCACAACGTAAAGCCAACATCAAAACAGCTTTTATCGCCATTATTGTTTTTCATATTTTTGCCTTATCTCTCACTGATCCATTGCTCTATAAATACCCTTCTACACTTCAACAGCAGAGTGTGAGTGGAGGGATTAACAGGGGGATAGAGGGTGTGTGACAGGGATCTGACGGTACTAATGACGACAGACGTGTGAGCCTTTGTTGTTTGCGATGATGCCATCTATAAACAAGCATATGCGCAAGTGGCCACGTCCGCAACTAATGATTGCACAAACATCCCATGCAGGCTGCAGCAAGATGTTTTTCATGTCTTTTCTGATGGATTATTTCTCTTTTGACATTAATATAATCTTTAGGATTTTTA